>NC_058085.1:103135590-103852155 GCF_014858855.1 Bufo gargarizans
AGCTGTAGCCCTCACTACAATGTTTATGGGGTTCGCTCACCTGTAGGCCTTCACCTCCAATGTTTCATAGTCTCCTCAGCTGCAGGCCCTCACCTCCATGTTTCACACGGTGTGCTCAGCTGTAGACCCTCACTACAATGTTTCATATGGTCTGCTAACCTGTAGGCTCTCTTTACAATTTTTATGGGGTTTGCTCACCTTCAGGCCACAAACTCTAATTTCATATTCTTCTCAGCTGTAGACACTCAGCTCCAATGTTTCATATGGTCTGTCAGCTGTAGGCCCTCACTTCAGTTTTATGGGGTTTGCTCACCTTTAGGCCTTCACCTCAATGTTTTATACCGTCTGCTCGCTGTAGGCCCTCACTGCAATGTTTTATGGGGTTCTCTCACCTTCAGGCCCTCATCTCCAATGCTCCATACGGTCTGCTCACCTGTAGGCCCTCACTACAATGTTGTATGGGTTTCGCTACCTGTAGGCCTTTACCTCCAAGTTTTATGCGGTCTGCTCACCTGTAGGCCCTCACTACAATTTTTACGGGGTTCGCTACCTGTATGCCTTCACCTCCAATATTCCATACGGTCTGCAAAGCTGTAGGCCCTCACTACAATGTTTTATGGGTTGCTCACCTTTAGGCACTCACCTCCAATGTTTCATACGGTCTGCTCAGCTGTAGGCCTCACAACAATGTTTTATGGGGTTTGCTCACCTTCAGGCCTCATCTCCAATGTTTCATACGGTCTGCTCAACTGTAGGCCCTCACTACAATGTTTCATGGGGTTTGCTCACCTTAGGCCCTCACCTACAATGTTTCATACGATCTGCTCAGCTATAGGCCCTCACTACAATGTTTTATGGGGTTCGCTCACCTGTAGGCCTTTACCTCCAATGCTTTATACGGTCTGCTCGGCGTAGGCCTCACTACGATGTTTTTACGTGGTTCGCTCACTGTAGGCCTTCACCTCCAAAGTTCCATACGGTCTGCTCTGCTGTAGGCCCTCACTACAATGTTTATTGGGTTTGCTCACTTTCAGGCCCTCATCTCCAATGTTTCCATACGGTCTTCTCACCTGTAGACCCTCACTACAATGTTTTATGGGGTTTGCTCACCTTTAGGAGGCCCTCACCTCCAATGTTTCATACGGTCTGCTCATCTGTAGGCCCTCACTACAATGTTTTATGGGGTTCGCTCACCTGTAGGCCTTCACCTCCAATGTTTCATAGTCTCCTCAGCTGCAGGCCCTCACCTCCAATGTTTCACACGGTGTGCTCAGCTGTAGGCCCTCACTACAATGTTCATATGGTCTGCTAACCTGTAGGGTCTCTTTACAATTTTTTATGGGGTTTGCTCACCTTCAGGCCTCAACTCTAATGTTTCATATATTCTTCTCAGCTGTAGACACTCACCTCCAATGTTTCATATGGTCTGTTCAGCTGTAGGCCCTCACTTCAGTTTTATGGGGTTTGCTCACCTTTAGGCCTTCACCTCCAATGTTTTATACTGTCTGCTCAGCTGTAGGCCCTCACTGCAATGTTTTACGGGGTTCGCTCACCTGTATGCCTTCACCTCCAATATTCCATACGGTCTGCAAAGCTGTAGGCCCTCACTACAATGTTTTATGGGGTTTGCTCACCTTTAGGCACTCACCTTTAATGTTTCATACGGTCTGCTCAGCTGTAGGCCCTCACTACAATGTTTTATGGGGTTTGCTCACCTTCAGGCCCTCATCTCCAATGTTTCATACGGTCTGCTCAACTGTAGGCCCTCACTACAATGTTTCATGGGGTTCTCTCACCTTCAGGCCCTCATCTCCAATGCTCCATACGGTCTGCTCACCTGTAGGCCCTCACTACAATGTTGTATGGGTTTCGCTTACCTGTAGGCCTTCACCTCCAATGTTTTATGCGGTCTGCTCACCTGTAGGCCCTCACTACAATGTTTTACGGGGTTCGCTCACCTGTATGCCTTCACCTCCAATATTCCATATGGTCTGCCAAGCTGTAGGCCATCACTACAATGTTTTATGGGGTTTGCTCACCTTTAGGCACTCACCTCCAATGTTTCATACGGTCTGCTCAGCTGTAGGCCCTCACTACAATGTTTTATGGGGTTTGCTCACCTTCAGGCCCTCATCTCCAATGTTTCATACGGTCTGCTCAACTGTAGGCCCTCACTACAATGTTTCATGGGGTTTGCTCACCTTTAGGCCCTCACCTACAATGTTTCATACGATCTGCTCAGCTATAGGCCCTCACTACAATGTTTTATGGGGTTCGCTCACCTGTAGGCCCTCACTCCGATGTTTTACGTGGTTCGCTCACCTGTAGGCCTTCACCTCCAAAGTTCCATACGGTCTGCTCAGCTGTAGGCCCTCACTACAATGTTTTATGGGGTTCGCTCACTTTCAGGCCCTCATCTCCAATGTTCCATACGGTCTTCTCACCTGTAGACCCTCACTACAATGTTTTATGGGGTTTGCTCACCTTTAGGCACTCACCTCCAATGTTTCATACGGTCTGCTCAGCTGTAGGCCCTCACTACAATGTTTTATGGGGTTTGCTCACCTGTAGGCCCTCACTCCGATTTTTTACGTGGTTCGCTCACCTGTAGGCCTTCACCTCCAAAGTTCCATACGGTCTGCTCAGCTGTAGGCCCTCACTACAATGTTTTATGGGGTTCGCTCACTTTCAGGCCCTCATCTCCAATGTTCCATACGGTCTTCTCACTTGTAGACCCTCACTACAATGTTTTATGGGGTTTGCTCACCTTTAGGCCCTTACCTCCAATGTTTTATACCGTCTGCTCAGCTCTAGGCCCTCACTGCAATGTTTTATGGGGTTCTCTCACCTTCAGGCCCTCATCTCCAATGCTCCATACGGTCTGCTCGCCTGTAGACCCTCACTACAATGTTGTATGGGTTTCGCTTACCTGTAGGCCTTCACCTCCAATGTTTTATGCGGTCTGCTCACCTGTAGGCCCTCACTACAATGTTTTACGGGGTTCGCTCACTTGTATGCCTTCACCTCCAATATTCCATACGGTCTGCAAAGCTGTAGTCCCTCACTACAATGTTTTATGGGGTTTGCTCACCTTTAGGCACTCACCTCCAATGTTTCATACGGTCTGCTTAGCTGTAGGCCCTCACTACAATGTTTTATGGGGTTTGCTCACCTTCAGGCCCTCATCTCCAATGTTTCATACGGTCTGCTCAACTGTAGGCCCTCACTACAATGTTTCATGGGGTTTGCTCACCTTTAGGCCCTCACCTACAATGTTTCATACGATCTGCTCAGCTATAGGCCCTCACTACAATGTTTTATGGGGTTCGCTCACCTGTAGGCCTTTACCTCCAATGTTTTATACGGTCTGCTCGGCTGTAGGCCCTCACTACGATGTTTTACGGGGTTCGCTCACCTGTAGGCCTTCACCTCCAAAGTTCCATACGGTCTGCTCACCTGTAGGCCCTTACTGCAATGTTTTATAGGGTTTGTTTACCTTCAGGCCCTCACCTCCAATGTTTCATATGGCCTGCTCAGCTGTAGGCCCTCACTACAATGTTTTATGGGGTTTGCTCACCTTCAGGCCTCAACTTTAATGTTTCATATGGTCTTCTCAACTGTATACACTCACCTCCAATGTTTCATACGGTCTGTTCAGCTGTAGGCCCTCACTACAATGTTTTATGGGGTTTGCTCACCTGTAGGCCTTTATCTACAATGTTTCATACGATCAGCTCACCTATAGGCCCTCACTACAATGTTTCATGGGGTTTGCTCACCTTTAGGCCCTCACCTACAATGTTTCATACGATCTGCTCAGCTATAGGCCCTCACTACAATGTTTTATGGGGTTTGCTCACCTGAAGGCCTTTACCTCCAATGCTTTCTACGGTCTGTTCGGCTGTAGGCCCTCACTACGATGTTTTACGGGGTTCGCTCACTGTAGGCCTTCACCTCCGAAGTTCCATACGGTCTTCTCACCTGTAGGCCCTTACTACAATGTTTTATAGGGTTTGTTTACCTTCAGGCCCTCACCTCCAATGTTTCAAACGGTCTGCTCAGCTGTAGGTTCTCACTACAATGTTTAATGGGATTGGCTCACCTTCAGGCCCTCATCTCCAATGTTCCATACAGTCTTCTCACCTGTAGACCCTCACTACAATGGTTTATGGGGTTTGCTCACCTTTAGGCCCTCACCTCCAATGTTTCATACTGTCTGCTCAGCTGTAGGCCCTCACTACAATGTTTTATGGGGGTCGCTCACCTGTAGACTTTTACCTCCAATGTTTCATAGTCTGCTCAGCTGTAGGCCCTCACCTCCAATGTTTCACACAGTGTGCTCAGCTGTAGGCCCTCACTACAATGTTTCATATGGTCTGCTAACCTGTAGGCTCTCTTTACAATGTTTTATGGGGTTTGCTCACCTTCAGGCCTCAACTCCAATGTTTCATATGGTCTTCTCAGCTGTAGACACTCACCTCCAATGTTTCATACGGTCTGTTCAGCTGTAGGCCCTCACTACAATGTTTTATGGGGTTTCGCTCACCTGTAGGCCTTCACCTCCATTTTTTATTTTCAATTCATTTTATACTCAGATATGTTTACAACATAACAGATTTCAAACATTATAACATTTAATGACTATTGCTTTCTTACTTTCAGTACCTATATCAAAATTAAAGTTATTGAGGGGCATTTATGAAAGTCTTTACACCACCATTGCGCGTCAAAAAGTCACAATCTATAACTCACACCATTTTTGCACCATAATTTGTGCCTTTTAAGCTTCTAGCCAGTTTTCCAAAGTGATTAGAAAAGGGGTGGGGCTTAGCAGGAGGGATACAACACAGCCTGCCAGGTTTACTATAGCATGCCAGAAACTGGCATTAGTTATTGTTCAATTCTACACCAGTTCCAAGCTGGCATTTGAGTTTCTGGCACTTAAGTGCCAAAGATCCATTTAATTTATTAAGAGGCATTTATCTATGTCTTAATAAATTAGGCGCATCTTACTCCAGAGCACAGGGGATCAAGATTGGTATATGGGCACACTCGTTTTAATAAATATTCCCTACAGAGTTTTAAAATCTGCTAAACTGAAAACTGTCCTACTCTCTTTTCCTCTTTCCCATCCTTCTCCTTAACTGCTAGGACCTTCCTTCTCATCCTTCACCTCAAAATCCATAAACTTTGCCTGCATTCTCCTAGTTAGCCTTCAGGTCCCGTTCTCTTATACGCCTGCTCCTTTTCTTAACATACTGTCTTATTCACCACATTCTCAACCTCCACATCCTCCTATTTCATCCTATTCCTTTTCAGATTTTCTATCATAGATTTTAAATATACCATACCTAATAGTAATAAACACTACATAGAGACAGAAAAGTAACATTGGTATAGACATGTGTATAATATAATAATAAATAAATAAAATGGCCTCCTCATACCCCTTCATAGCCAGCCAACCCTCTCCTAGTATCCTTAACGGTCATAACAACAATGTTATGAACGAGAGGAAATCAGACTAATAATAACTTTTAAAATAGTAATCTGCAAGTCATGAATTAAAATCACAATGAATTTTTTTTTTTTTACGATTGATAAAAAACTATTTTGGACTGATTTACATTATATAGACCCATGACTGCACCACATGCTGCTGCCATTATAAGACTAAGTAAATCTAATAATGGTAAATGAAATATATATTTTTTATTTTTAAATCATTTTATACACATATATGTTTGCAACATAACAGATTTCAAACATTATAACATTCAATGACTTTTGTTTTATTACTTTCAGTACCTATATCAAAATTAAAGTTATTGAGGGGCATTTATTAAAGTCTTTACACCTCCATTGTGCGTAAAAAAAAGTCACAAATTATGACTCACACTATAATTTGTGCCTTTCAAGCTTCTCGCTAGTTTTCCAAAGTGATTAGAAAAGGGGTGGGGCTTAGCAGGAGGTACAAATCACAGCCTGCCAGGTTTACTATAACTTATGCCAGAAAATGGCAAAAACTGGCATAAGTTATTGCTCAAATCTATGCCAGCCCCTAGCTGGCATTTGAGTTTGTGGCACATAAGTGCCAAAGATCTATTTAATTTATTAAGAGGCATTTATCTGTGTTATAATAAATTAGGCGCATCTTACTCCATAACACAGGGGATCAAGATTGGTATATGTGAACACTCTTCTTAATAACTATTCCCTACAGAGTTTTAAAACCTGCTAAACTGAATACTGTCCTACTCTTTTTTCCTCTTCCCCAACTTCCTCCTTCTTAACTGCTAAGACCTTCCTTCTCATCCTTCACCTCAAAATCCATGACCTTCACCTGCATTCTCTTAGTTAGCCTTCAGGTCCACTTCTCTTATAAGCCTACTCCTCTCCTTAACATACTGTCTTATCCACCACATTTTCAACCTCCACATCCTCCTTTCATCCTATTCCTCGTCCATAGCTTTATTCTAACTGCACATGCACTGCTTTTCCTAATAAGAGCAGGGCATGCCCAGTCTGCCCCTGCCACTGGCAAGCTCCCTGCTCCGACTCTGTCTCTACAACCGACTTATTCCTGTAAGAGTTCGGAGTGGGAATTAAAGTCTGATCTCCGACGCGCTCTTACTTTTCTTCCCGCTCTGAACTCTGACAGCAATAAAAACATAAAAACATTAACATTCAGATATTAGGGGGCTAGGATTTAAGCTAAATCCATATTGGCTCACTATTCTGGACAATCTGCAGACGATTAAACTACTGATATCCTCCTTTTGGGAGGTTAACCTTCCCTCTGCTAATATCAACACAGTATGGGATGCCTTGAAAGCATATTTAAGGGGGGTCTTTATAAGTGAGATTGCCGCAGTAAAGAGAACATTTAGAAAGAAAGAGGAGGAACTGGGTAAGATCGCTACACTCACAGCTGAGCGATACGCTAGCCATCCCACTGAGCATAATAGGCAAGAGATGCAGAAGGCTAGTTGCTCCTTGGAGAAATATGTAACAGAGAAAGCAAATCATAGGGTATTCTTCAAGGGGCTCAATTATTTCATTGAGTCTGGACGTCCGGGCAAGCTTCTAGCTAGAATAATTTCGCAACAAGATAAGAAAAAACAATCTATCATCTCAATTCGTAATGTAGAGGGCGAAACCATAACAGATCCAGAGGGAATTGGGAATATTTTTCTACAATATTTTGCTCAGATATATAGATCTTCCCCTGGACTGTCGTCTGAACTGGTGATGCGGTTCCTCGAGAAAATTCCACTTTCTACGTTAAATGAAACTCAAAAAGAATATCTGGAGGAGGAGCTCTCTCTTGCTGAGTTGCAGGAGGCCCTTGGGTTTGTCTCGGGGAACTCATCGCCAGGAACAGACGGCCTTCCATATGAGGTCTATCGCAAGCATAGTGAGGTGATCCTCCCCCAGCTGCTGGAGGTTTTCTCCCAAGCAGCACAGGGAGGGAGATTACCACACTCTATGATGGAGGCCCTTATTGTTCTAATTCCAAAAAAGGATAAAGATCCGGCCGAATTGAGCTCCAATAGACCAATCTCCCTATTAAATACAGACGCAAAAGTCCTGGCTAGGAGGCTCTCGCGCGTTATCCCTACGATTATTCATCCGGATCAAAACGGCTTTATGCCAAACAGGGGCACCCATCACAATTTGCATAGGCTATTTATGAATATTCAATCTCCGGGGCGCGGCGCCCGCTCCATCCTGTCGTTGGATGCTACTAAAGCCTTCGACAGGGTGGAGTGGATTTTTCTTTGGGAGGTAATGAAAAAAATGGGCTTTGGCCCAAAATTTATGGCAATGGTCCGGCTACTCTATAACTCCCCAGTCGCCAGGATTAGGATCAATGATTTGATGACAGAGAGCTTTATTCTGGGAAGAGGCACCCGCCAAGGCTGTCCCCTTTCTCCCCTTTTATTTAATATTTATATCGAACCCTTAGCGGCCATGATACGACATGATCCGGAGGTGGCCGGTTTTGGCATAATGAGGAAGCATGACCGTGTGTCCCTCTACGCAGATGACATTCTGGTTTTTATTCATCAAACAAATACCACCCTCCCTCGCATAATGGATCTGGTCGGTCACTTTTCCGACATATCCGGACTTGAGATCAATTGGGAGAAGACAGTACTTCTCCCGATAGACGAGCTGCGAGGCGAATTAAATAATCAGATAACGATCTCTGATTCAATAAAGTACCTGGGGATAATAATTTCCGCTAAACCTCAGGAATATCTACAGCTTAACCTGTTCCCCTTGCTGATGAAGTTGAGAGCAAAAATTAAGATATGGCAGAAAATTCTGCAAGCAAGAGGGGATAGAATTTCATTAATAAAAATGGTAGTGCTGCCCCAGGTTCTTTATGTCCTGCACAACTCGCCTATATGGATTACAGACAAGCATTTCAGATTGATAGAGCGGATGCTTAATGACTTACTATGGGGGAGGAAGCGTGTGAGACTGAAGGCACTTTATTTTTCCATGCCCTATAGGCGGGGAGGTCTTAATCTCCCATATTTTAGGGGTTATTTTGTTGCCTCCCAACTCTGCCTTTTTAGTGACTGGGAAAATAGTCCTTTCTGCAGTAAAGTGGTGAAGGAGGCAGATTTTTCTGATTTCTTCACTGTACTGGAATCCGATTACCTATTAAATATACTGAGCGGGTACACACTTTTCTGCAGAATGGCTATAAAAACCTGGTCGGTTATAAGGGCTTGGTGCGCAGTTAAGGCATCGCTTATCTGCACCCCATTATGGCACAATCCGAAACTTCTTAATCTAAACGACTTAAGTGGCAGTCAGTACTGGAGGACTAAAAATGTGCAGTACTTACATCAAGTAGTCAGCGGTGGACAAATTCTGCCCCTCATGGAACTAAGGGCAAAATTAGGTGAGGTGGCCTGGTTCGCATATTTTCAATTGAGGTCAGCACTCTTTAGCACTTTGAACAGTCACCTTTTTATTATAGACACTCCTTTATTTTTACAGGATTTAATTTGTAAGAAAACTGCCACGAGAATTAAACTATCTTACTGTTATAGACACTTAATGGATAATTTTTTTCGGGATGTTCTTTCTCCAGGACAGAGAGCCTGGTCTTCTCTTCTTTCAGAGAAGGGTCCCCCAAACTGGGAGAACATAGGGGAAAGCTTAAAACTGGTTTCACACAGTTCTAATCACATTGTTGTTCAATTTAATATTCTGCACAAAATTTATGCGACACCTATATGGCTATACAGAAGAGGACTCCGGACCTCCTCTGACTGCCCCCGCTGCGGCGATCCCGGGGCAGATCATCTACATCTGTTCTGGGACTGCCCAATGGTGAGGAGGTACTGGAGCCTGGTCCAAAAAAATTTGACGCGTAAACTTAAAATTGTTGTTCCTCTGTCTCCTAGGACAGTGGTCAGCAACCTGCGGCTCTAGAGCCACATGCGGCTCTTTAGCCCCCTGATATTGGCTCTTCCAGGTGCGGACTCACATGTACAGTGCGATAGCATTTTCGTTGCCCGTAGCAAAAATAGGTAGGAGGTTGAAGACCAGGAAGCGGTGAAGGCTCCTCGGCTGTGCAGGGCTGCGCACAGTGTGAGGCGCTCTGTGACGTCACTCTGTGCACGCCAGTTCACAGCACAGCCGACAGCAGGAGGAACACAGAGCGCGGGTGGTGAGGAGCAGCAGCATCCAGGAGCCAGAGAGGTAAGTGCTTTTTTATTTTATGAAACTTGGGGCTGATCTGAGGCAATGAGGTGATGAGAATCATAATGGGGGATATGAGAGGCATCATGGATGATAATGGTGATGATGAGAGGCATCATGGTTGATAATGGGGATGATGAGAGGCATGGGGCTCTTATCTGAGGTCTGATTGAGGGGGTCATTTACTTTGGGGTCTGAGCTGACATCTGATCTCAGGGAGGTCTTATTAACATTGAGGTTCTGCTTAAGTGCTTGAGGCATAAGGTCACTGACTTTTTGAATGTTCGTATTGCGCTTCAAACAATACCTTCATGGGAATAGGGGTTCTAAGTTAGTCTCCAACCTTATTAAGAACCAAAGAAATAAATCCTTTATTCAAGCCATCAAATCAGCCTCAGGCCCCCGAATTATTAATACTCCAGCGATAGCTCAGGAGATTTGCTCCTTTTATTCAAATCTGTATAACCTCCCAATACCCCTCACCAGCCAGCAAATCTTGACACGCACGTCGGAGTTCCTTAGCTCTATTAACATCCCAAGAATTTCTGAGGTCAATATACATCAGCTGCTTCAACCGTTCACAACGGAAGAGGTAGAAAAGGTTCTAATGTCTATCCCTTCAGGCAGGAGTCCCGGACCTGACGGTTTTCCAAGCTCATATTACAAAAAGTATAAAGATATTTTAGTCCCACATTGTGTCACGGCATGCAATCTCCTCCTTACAGGTGGCTCTCTGACCCCACAAGCCTAGGAAGCACACATAACGATTATCCATAAAGAAGGGAAGGATAAGGAAGCATGTGGAAGTTACAGGCCGATTTCACTGCTGAACACCGATTTGAAGTGGTGGGCTAAACTGCTTAACAGCAGGATGTCAGGGTTGCTCCCTGGGCTTGTGGGTGAAGAACAGGTAGGTTTCGTTGCAGGTAGAGAGGGTAGGCATAATATCAGTAGAGTCATACATGCGATCACCCACGCCATCAAATCTAAGTCCCCTCTTGTACTCCTGGGCACAGATGTGGAGAAGGCGTTCGATAGGGTTAGCTGGGCCTATATGGAGAAAGTACTACAAGCCTTTGGCTTCCCTGAAGGCCTCATCAGATCTATACTCTATACTCTGCACCATCTGCGAGAGTACTAGTCAACGGCACCGTATCGAACGCCTTCCAAATTAGAAACGGTACTCGTCAAGGATGCCCATTATCCCCCACCTTGTTTGTACTCACCCTAGAGACGCTTCTTCTTAAGTTCCGCCAATCCCCCACAATCAAAGGAGTGAAACTAGGCTGATTTACTGCTCCTGTTGTCAAATCCTGAAGAGGCTTTGCTGGAGGTTATGCAGATTTTCGAAACTTTTGGGGTTATCTCAAATTTTAAGATAAATTTCGATAAGTCGGAGGCCCTTGGCGTTTCCCTCCCAGCTGTCCTGCGTACTAAGGTCAAAGCCCTCACACCATTCAAGTGGCCTACACAAGCAATAAAATATTTGGGGGTGACGATCCCGATGGACCCCAAGTTGTTGTTTAGTCTTAATTTCCCCCCGCTACTCTCCAAAGTCACCTCTATTCTCTCTAAGAGCAGCTCTCCTTTCCTAACCTGGCTAGGCAGGAAAAATGTCCTCACCACCTACATCCTGCCGCTGATAATGTACAACTTGAGAGCCCTACCCATATCGGTACCTGTTAGTTTCATTAATAAACTACAATCCATCATGAGCAGTTATTTGTGGGAAAAGAAGCGCACTAGAATGTCCTTTCGCCTTCTTTTCCGAAGAAAGAAACATGGGGGTATCTCCCTCCCTGACCTATCAACCTATATACAGGCTATTAGTTTGGAAAGGTGGCTTAAACTGGCCAGACAAGAGACATTCTGTATGCATGTAGATTTAGAATTGGCCCTGTTGGGTAAGGAATTGTTCCATAGGTTATGGACACCTGAGAGGACAGGAGAAGGGACCAAAGTAGATAGCGTACTCACCAGAGGAATGCTGCATATTTGCCATAAGTCTTTGGTCTTAACATCTGCTCAGGACAAGATTTCTCCCTTAGCTCCTATCTCAGTTATCCCCACACTACTGTTCCCACAAATTAAATCTCCATCAGACATTTGGCTAGCAATGTCACATCACAGATTAGGAGATTTGAAAGGGTTACAGATCACTTCCGACTTCTATACTGCCCTCTCGGGTGTACCTGCCCTTGGTAAAGATTTCATTCAAAGAAATGACTTTGAGAATGCTTGTAAGCAGTTTATGATTTCCAAATTTACCCCTCTCCCTGATCCATCATGGTTGGAGAATTATGTTCTGCTGCCAAATTTACCTCATAAATGCACCACCCTCATTTATAGGCAGATTCTAAGTGAAAACTATTCAGGCGTACTGCCCTGGGTTGCTGAGTGGGGAAAAGAACTCCACCTTGAATTTAGTGACACTGACAGTAAATGGATTCAGAAATCTTCGCACGGCTTTTCCAAGTGCATAAAAATTCAAGAAAACTCTGTTAAGACAGCGTTGCGTTGGTACAGAACCCCCGAGTTCCTTTTTTTCAAATTTCAAAAGAGATTTCAAACATTGAGGTTCTGATTAGTTGTCTGACCTGAGGTGTAATGAAATTTTTTTTTTCCATATTGTCCTCCTCTAAAACCTATGTGCGTCTTATAGGGTAAAACGTTGTGGAGTGAAAGAAGATGTAGTGTCGAGGATTGAGAAAGGTATGTTCAGATGGTTAGGAATACCCTTATGAAGTAAATAACAATGTACCTTCCTATATATTTGAAGTTTAAAAAATTTGGCTCTCAAAAAGATAAAAATCGCCATTTTGTCGATATTTGGCTCATTTTACTAATAAGGTTGCCCACCACTGTCCTAGGATAATGGGTCCTGGGAGATTTATCTGAGGTCAATCATCAACCCATAAAAAGTCACTTGTTGATCAAGGTGATGTTCTTGGCGAGGCTTCTGATTTCTAGATCCTGGTTTTGCTCTTCTGCCCCAGATTGCAAGAACTGGCTGGGTTTGGTGGAGAAAGTAAAAAGCTATGAGAGGATCCTGTACAAACAAAGAGGATCCTACTCAAAGTGGAATAGTCTATGGAAAGATTGGGACACGGCTAATTAATTAGGATCCCCTTCTTTTTATTTTATTTTTTTTTTTTTTTTCTTCCTGCAGGGTGGGGGGGGGTGGCGATTTGGGGGGAAGAGATGGGGAAAATGCTATCTGTCCGGCTTTTCAGCATTTATTCAATAGTTGTAGAATGTGAAGGTTCAAATGTCGACACTATTATGTATATTCGTATTAAAATTATTGTTAACCACGTTCACAGATTAGAATTGGCGGACTTATGGATTTTATAATGTTAATTATGTAATATGTATTTAAGTTTTTGTATCACAATAAATAAAATTTAATTATAAAAAAAAAAAACATTCAGATTTTTTTTTATAAAATATATTAGGAAACTCTTTTTTACCCTACCTCTTACTATATAGTGGAAAGTACTTATATAGTGGCCAACCCCTTTAACAATAAAATCTCAATTTTTGATTAATTTAACAATTGATAAAAAACAATTATGGACTGATTTATATTGTATAGACCCATGACTGCACCACATATTGCTGCCATCATAGGACTAAGTAAATCTAATAATGGTAAGTGAATATTTTTTTATTTTTTTTCAAATCATTTTATACACATATATATATATACATATATATGTTTACAACATAACATATTTCAAACATTATAACATTCAATGATTATTGCTTTCTTACTCTAGGTAATTATATCAAAATTAAAGTTTTTGAGGGGCATTTATCAAAGTCTTTACACCACTATTCGCATCAAAAAGCCACAAATTATTACTCACACCATATTTGCACCATAATTTGTGCCTTTTAAGCTTCTTGCCAGTTTTCCAAAGTGGTGAGAAAAGGGGTGGGGCTTAGCAGGAGGGACACATCGCAGCCTGCCAGGTTTACTATATGTTATGCCAGAAATTGGTCCCTAGCTGGCATCTGGCACTTGGGTCTCTGGCACACGAGTGCCAGAGATCCACTTAATTTATTAAGAGGTATTTATTTGTGTCTTAATAAATTAGTTGCTTCTTACTCTGGAGGGGATCAAGATTGGTACATGGGAACAGCCATCTTAATAAATATTCTCGAGTTCCAAAACCTTCTAAACTCAATATTGTCCTACTCTCTTTTCCTCCTCCCCATCTTCCTCCTTCTTAATTTCTAAGACCTTCCTTCTCATCCTTAACCTCAGCCCCATGACCTATCCCTTCATTCTCCTACTCAGCCTTTAGGTTCTCTTCTCTTATCCACCTACTCCTTAACGTACTGTCTCATCCACCACCTTCTCAACTTCCACATCCTCCTCTTTTATCCGCCTCCCATCTCATCCTCTTTCTTCTCAGACTGTTTCCAAGTTCTTAAATATAACACATACAGACAATCATTACTGATAGACAGAAAAGTAAAATTATCATTCACATGTATATATAATATTTAGAGGATAAAATGGCCTTGTCTACTTCTTCATAACCTTCTATGTTGTTACAAATAATAGGAAATCAAACTAATGATTGATGTAAAAATGAACATAGTCATTTGCTATATCTGAATTGAAATCACAAATTTGTACTTTCGTATGTATTAATAAATGTCCATTGTGCACTGATTTATATTGTTTAGGCCCATGACTGCACTACATGCTGCTGCTATGAAGAGACTAAGGTTACTAATAAGTGAAATGCTTTTGTTATTTTCAATTTTTTTTTTTGCACATTTCTATGTTAATAACACAACACATCTTGGACATACCGTACTCTGACAGCCGACTCTGTATTTCTTGCTTACTCATTAGTACCTGCATTGAAAATTAAAAAAGTCTTTGAGTTCTTAAAGCTACTAAACAGTGAAATACAGTACTCTCCTCCTTTCTTATCCTTGACTTCAGTGTCCATTAAGCCCCTCCCCATTCTCCTAATTCTAATCTCTCATTCACAGTTTCCATGTCCTCCTTTTTTCATGATCTGTCTTTATGTTGTTTTAGCAAACATTTATTCATAGCTTCCATGCCCTACTATTATTATTTTCTGAGTTTTACCAGTTGGATTGGTGTCTCTGTATAGTTTGACTATCTAATCAATGCTTCCAGTGTCAGACTGTGCAGGGATACAACCTCTCCAATTATAACACCAGTTAGAACTTCATTGCAGACTGCTGGAAATTCATTCATAAACTTCTAGTAGGAATAATAGAAGAATGGCAAAACATAGTGTCTTAATGATATCACTCTTTTACCAAGGAAATGCAAATATTAACTAAAGCAGTCATGTCAGGAGACGCGATACGTCCTCTTTAACCCCTTAGTGACCACCTATATGCCTTTTTATGGTGGTCACTAAGAGGCGTTAGGCTGAGCCACCACCTTTTCACGGTAACCCAGTCTAAGCCCAACCCAGTATCATGAGAGCAGAGCTCCTGCTGTAACAGCCCGTACCAGTAGAGGTGCCAATCAGGGCTGTTTAAACCCTTACGGCCACATGTAAGCAGTTACAGAGGTAGTGGACCCATTCTGTATCCCATCAACACCCTGCGTGGTGCTGATTTCAGTGATCGCAAACTGCGACCTAGTGTAGGCCTCAGGTCTGCCTCTAGAGTTTTTTTATCCGGCTGCCAGTTGGTCAATGTCAGTATAGCACTGACAGTAAAACTACAATGCACAATAGGAAAAGTGCAATGTACTTTAGTAGCAATCAAAATATTGCCTGTTATTATAGTCCCCTTGTGGGAATAATAAATGGTTAATGAAAAAAATATGCTTTTTTAAATTGAAATAAAACTTTTAATTGGGAAAAAATTGCAAAAATACAATGTCCCCCATGTTTGGTATCCCCGCATCTGTAACGACCCACACTACACAAATATCATGTAAATTATCCCATACGTTGAACTCCCTATAAAAAAAATGCAGGATTATTAGTTGCCACAATAAAAAAGAGTTATGTATCCCAAATGATACAAAAAAATAAAGCTCTCACACAGCTCTGTAGAAAGTAAAATAAAAATTTAGGGGTCTTGGGATGAGGCAATGAAAAAAATGTTCAACTTTTAAAAAAAATTATTTTTATTGAGCAAAAGTAGTAAAATGTATAAAAAAACTATATGTATTTGGTATTGCTGTAATTGTACTGACTGAGAATAAAGTTATCATGTCATTTATGCCGAAAAATGAACGCCAAAAAATTTATAACATAAAAACTCAGTGGCAGTATTGCTGATTTTTCCCATCTCCCTCCAAGAAAGAGTTTGTAAAAGTTCATCAGTAAATTATGTGTACCCCAAAATAGCACCATTAAAACTCCAACTTGTTCTGCTAAAACAAGCCCTCATACCAGGGGCTGACTGGCAACTTTTGGCCCAGGGGGCAAGTAACACGCAGAGGCCCACTGAGCCCCCCTCCTGCTTACCCATTTCCCCTGCCTCCTCCTGACCCCCCCCCCCCCCCCTTGACACTTTCGTCAGCTGTATATTCTGGGGCACGGTATATGCTATGTGTGTATAACATAAACATATTTCATATGAAAACTTACAATTACTTGGCTTGGCCCTTGGGGATCTCGGACACCTCCACACTTTGTCCGGGGGCTCGGCGGAGCTGATGTGTTTTATCCTAATGAGAAAAATATCATAATAAGGATTTGGAGAAGGGGCAGAGGGATAGCAGAGCAGGGAGAGGCTGGTGCTGCTACTAGGGGGTCATACCATGGGGGAGTAATAAAGCCCACCATAATGCCCCCTTCCCAGTTGTAATAATTCTCCTTATAATAGACAGTGTCAAAAATACACCCTTGTAATGTCTCCAGTTGAGCTAATGTCCCCATAGTGCCCCCTATAATGTGCCAGTAGCCAATAGGCCCCCCTATAATCTGCCAGTAGCCAATAGGCCCCCCTATAATCTGCCAGTAGCCATAGCCCCCCATATATTGTGCCAGTAGCTATAGGCCCCCCTAATAATGTGCCAGTAGCCATATGCCCCCCTATAATGTGCCAGTAGCCATAGCCCCCCTATATAATGTGCCAGTAGCCATACCCCCCCCCCCATAATGTGCCAGTAGCCATAGCCCCCCTATAATGTGCCAGTAGCCAGATAGGGCCCCCCTATAATGTGCCAGTAGCCATATTGGGCCCCCCTATAATGTGCCAGTAGTCATAGCCCCCCTATAATGTGCCAGTAGCCATACCCCCCCTATAATGTGCCAGTAGCCATACCCCCCCATAATGTGCCAGTAGCCAGATAGGGCCCCCCGATAATGTGCCAGTAGCCATATTGGGCCCCCCTATAATGTGCCAGTAGCCATATTGGGCCCCCCTATAATGTGCCAGTAGCCATACCCCCCTATAATGTGCCAGTAGCCATACCCCCCCTATAATGTGCCAGTAGCCAGAGAGGGCCCCCCTATAATGTGCCAGTAGCCCATAGGCCCCCTACTATAATGTTCCAGTAGCCAGATAGGGCCCCCCTATAATGTGCCAGTAGCCATATTGGGCCCCCTATAATGTGCCAGTAGTCATAGCCCCCCTATAATGTGCCAGTAGCCATACCCCCCCTATAATGTGCCAGTAGCCATACCCCCCTATAATGTGCCAGTAGCCATACCCCCCCTATAATGTGCCAGTAGCCAGAGAGGGCCCCCCTATAATGTGCCAGTAGCCCATAGGCCCCCTAATATAATGTTCCAGTAGCCAGATAGGGCCCCCCTATAATGTGCCAGTAGCCATATTGGGCCCCCCTATAATGTGCCAGTAGTCATAGCCCCCCTATAATGTGCCAGTAGCCATACCCCCCTATAATGTGCCAGTAGCCATACCCCCCTATAATGTGCCAGTAGCCATACCCCCCCCTATAATGTGCCAATAGCCAGATAGGGCCCCCCGATAATGTGCCAGTAGCCATATTGGGCCCCCCTATAATGTGCCAGTAGCCATATTGGGCCCCCCTATAATGTGCCAGTAGCCATACCCCCCTATAATGTGCCAGTAGCCATACCCCCCCTATAATGTGCCAGTAGCCAGAGAGGGCCCCCCTATAATGTGCCAGTAGCCCATAGGCCCCCTACTATAATGTTCCAGTAGCCAGATAGGGCCCCCCTATAATGTGCAAGTATCCAGATAGGGCCCCCCCCCCCCTATAATGTGCCAGTAGCCAGATAGGCCCCCCTATCAGTGACAGAAATAAGGAGGAAAAAAAGCCAGTCAGACTTATACTTACCTCCTACCTCCAGCCGAGTCCAGCACCTTCACTGAAATACTCCCGTCCCGCCTCCAGCGCTGCTCCTTACTTTACGGCCGCGCAGCGGCTCAGTCAGGCGGCGCGATGACGTCATCTCGTCGCCTGCGCCGGTCCGGCGGCCTCTCTGATAGGCTGCCGGCCGCACGCCTCCCCAGCTCCCTGTCTCCCTCCGCAGGGCAGGCTGCAGTGTGCAGTCACATATAATTCCGGCCCAGCCGGCCGGGACAATGAGCTGACAGAGAGGCCCGGGGGGCAATTGCCCCCCTGCCCCCCGGCCCAGTCCGCCCCTGCCTCATACTGCTTTATAGACAAAAAAATATAAAAGTTATAGTTCTTGTAAGACGACGATTAAAAAAGAAAAAGCTTGGTCAGTAAGTCCCAACAGAGGCTGGTCACTACGGGGTTAAAGCTGCAATACAATTTAGGCAACAGAGTCCTTATATAACTGCTACCTTTGATTTGTCTTTAGTTCCAGCACACATCCATTGCCTGATTTTCATGTTTAGATTAGGCACACATTCTTTGTTAGGTATTTTCTGCCAGTTGTACAATACCTAAAACACAAGTAACTCAACTAATTATCATTATACAGGGTGGGCCATTTATATGGATACACCTTAATAAAATGGGAATGGTTGGTTATTTTAACTTCCTGTTTGTGGAACATTAGTATATGTGAGGGGGGAAACTTTTCAAGATGGGTGGTGACCATGGCGGCCATTTTGAAGTCGGCTATTTTGAATCCAACTTTTGTTTTTTCAATAGGAAGAGGGTCATGTGACACATCAAACTTATTGGGAATTTCACAAGAAAAACAATGGTGTGCTTGGTTTTAACGTAACTTTATTCTTTCATGAGTTATTTATAAGTTTCTGACCACTTATAAAATGTGTTCAATGTGCTGCCCATTGTGTTGGATTGTCAATGCAACCCTCTTCTCCCACTCTTCACACACTGATAGCAACACCGCAGGAGAAATGCTAGCACAGGCTTCCAGTATCCGTAGTTTCAGGTGCTGCACATCTCGCATCTCCACAGCATATGATAGATACGAGATGTGCAGCACCTGAAACTACGGATACTGGAAGCCTGTGCTAGCATTTCTCCTGCGGGGGAAACTAAAAAATTTACGTTAAACCCAAGCACACCATTGTTTTTCTTGTGAAATTCCCAATAAGTTTGATGTGTCACATGACCCTCTGCCTATTTAAAAAACAAAAGTTGGATTCAAAATGGCCGACTTTAAAATGGCCGCAATGGTCACCACCCATCTTGAAAAGTTTCCCCCCTCCCATATACTAATGTGCCACAAACAGGAAGTTAATATCACCAACCATTCCCATTTTATTAAGGTGTATCCATATAAATGGCCCACCCTGTATAATACTTCATAACTATGAACAAATGACTAGGGATGAGCGAACTCGAACTGTATAGTTCGGGTTCGTACCGAATTTTGGGGTGTCCGTGACACGGACCCGAACCCGGACATTTTCGTAAAAGTCCGGGTTCGGGTTCGGTGTTCGTCGCTTTCTTCGCGCTTTTGTGACGCTTTCTTGGCGCTTTTTGAAAGGCTGCAAAGCAGCCAATCAACAAGCGTCATACTACTTGCCCCAAGAGGCCATCACAGCCATGCCTACTATTGGCATGGCTGTGATTGGCCAGAGCACCATGTGACCCAGCCTCTATTTAAGCTGGAGTCACATAGCGCCGCCCGTCACTCTGCTCTGATTAGCGTAGGAAGAGGTTGCGGCTGCGACAGTAGGGCGAGATTAGGCAGATTAACTCCTCCAAAGGACTTGATTAACTGATCGATCTGCAGCTGTGGATCATTGAGCTGCTGATCCTCAATTGCTCACTGTTTTTAGGCTGCCCAGACCGTTTGTCAGTCACATTTTTCTGGGGTGATCGGCGGCCATTTTGTGTCTTGTGGTGCGCCAGCACAAGCTGCGACCAAGTGCATTTAACCCTCAATGGTGTGGTTGTTTTTTGGCTAAAGCCTACATCAGGGTGAAGCTGTCACACCAAGTGCATTTAACCAGCAATAGTCTGTTCATTTTTTGGCCATATACTAAATCAGGGGCAAGCTGCGCCTGTCACCAAGTGCATTTAACCCTCAATGGTGTGGTTGTTTTTTGGCTAAAGCCTACATCAGGGTGAAGCTGTCACACCAAGTGCATTTAACCAGCAATAGTCTGTTTATTTTTTGGCCATATCCCAGTCTAATTCTGTCACTAAATCCATACCGGTCACCCAGCGCCTAAATACTAGGCCTCAAATTTATATCCCGCTAAATCTGTCCTTAGTGCTGTAGCTGGGCGAGTTATTTAGTGTCCGTTCAAGCACATTTCTTGTTCTGGGTTGAAATACAATTCCCAATTTAGCAATTTCATAATTTAGTGGTTTCTGCTATATCAGAGCTATTTGAAATCTATCCCTAAAAGGGTATATAATATTCAAGGTGCACATTGGGTCATTCAGAATAACTTCACACACACCCGCTACTGTGTATTTCCAAGTCTAATTCTGGCACTAAACCCATACCTGTCACCCAGCGCCTAAATACTAGGCCTCAAATTTATATCCAGCTAAATCTGTCCCTAGTGCTGTAGCTGGGCGAGTTATTTAGTGTCCGTTCAAGCACATTTCTTGTTCTGGGTTGAAATACAATTCCCAATTTAGCAATTTCATAATTTAGTGGTTTCTGCTATATCAGAGCTATTTGAAATCTATCCCTAAAAGGGTATATAATATTCAAGGTGCACATTGGGTCATTCAGAATAACTTCACACACACCCGCTACTGTGTATTTCCAAGTCTAATTCTGGCACTAAACCCATACCTGTCACCCAGCGCCTAAATACTAGGCCTCAAATTTATATCCCGCTAAATCTGTCCTTAGTGCTGTAGCTGGGCGAGTTATTTAGTGTCCGTTCAAGCACATTTCTTGTTCTGGGTTGAAATACAATTCCCAATTTAGCAATTTCATAATTTAGTGGTTTCTGCTATATCAGAGCTATTTGAAATCTATCCCTAAAAGGGTATATAATATTCAAGGTGCACATTGGGTCATTCAGAATAACTTCACACACACCCGCTACTGTGTATTTCCAAGTCTAATTCTGGCACTAAACCCATACCTGTCACCCAGCGCCTAAATACTAGGCCTCAAATTTATATCCCGCTAAATCTGTCCTTAGTGCTGTAGCTGGGCGAGTTATTTAGTGTCCGTTCAAGCACATTTCTTGTTCTGGGTTGAAATACAATTCCCAATTTAGCAATTTCATAATTTAGTGGTTTCTGCTATATCAGAGCTATTTGAAATCTATCCCTAAAAGGGTATATAATATTCAAGGTGCACATTGGGTCATTCAGAATAACTTCACACACACCCGCTACTGTGTATTTCCAAGTCTAATTCTGGCACTAAACCCATACCTGTCACCCAGCGCCTAAATACTAGGCCTCAAATTTATATCCCGCTAAATCTGTCCCTAGTGCTGTAGCTGGGCGAGTTATTTAGTGTCCGTTCAAGCACATTTCTTGTTCTGGGTTGAAATACAATTCCCAATTTAGCAATTTCATAATTTAGTGGTTTCTGCTATATCAGAGCTATTTGAAATCTATCCCTAAAAGGGTATATAATATTCAAGGTGCACATTGGGTCATTCAGAATAACTTCACACACACCCGCTACTGTGTATTTCCAAGTCTAATTCTGGCACTAAACCCATACCTGTCACCCAGCGCCTAAATACTAGGCCTCAAATTTATATCCCGCTAAATCTGTCCCTAGTGCTGTAGCTGGGCGAGTTATTTAGTGTCCGTTCAAGCACATTTCTTGTTCTGGGTTTAAATACAATTCCCAATTTAGCAATTTCATAATTTAGTGGTTTCTGCTATATCAGAGCTATTTGAAATCTATCCCTAAAAGGGTATATAATATTCAAGGTGCACATTGGGTCATTCAGAATAACTTCACACACACCCGCTACTGTGTATTTCCAAGTCTAATTCTGGCACTAAACCCATACCTGTCACCCAGCGCCTAAATACTAGGCCTCAAATTTATATCCCGCTAAATCTGTCCCTAGTGCTGTAGCTGGGCGAGTTATTTAGTGTCCGTTCAAGCACATTTCTTGTTCTGGGTTGAAATACAATTCCCAATTTAGCAATTTCATAATTTAGTGGTTTCTGCTATATCAGAGCTATTTGAAATCTATCCCTAAAAGGGTATATAATATTCAAGGTGCACATAGGGTCATTCAGAATAACTTCACACACCCGCTACTGTGCATTTCCAAATCTAATTCTGTCACTAAACCCATACCTGTCACCCAGCGCCTAAATACTAGGCCTCAAATTTATATCCCGCTAAATCTCTCGTTACCGCTGTCCTGTTGTGGCTGGGAAAGTTATTTAGTGTCCGTCAAAGCACATTTTTTGTTCTGGGTTGAAATACAATTCCCAATTTAGCAATTTCATAATTTAGTCGTTTCTGCTATATCAGAGCTATTTGAAATCTATCCCTAAAAGGGTAGATCATATTGAAGGTGCACATAGGGTCATTCAGAATAACTTCACACACACGCTTCTGTGCATTTCCAAGTCTAATTCTGTCACTAAATCCATACCGGTCACCCAGCGCCTAAATACTAGGCCTCAAATTTATATCCCGCTGAATTTGAATACAATACATTGGGCCAAATAATATATTTGTTGTTGTGGTGAACCATAACAATGAGAAAAACATCTAGTAAGGGACGCGGACGTGGACATGGTCGTGGTGGTGTTAGTGGACCCTCTGGTGCTGGGAGAGGACGTGGCCGTTCTGCCACATCCACACGTCCTAGTGTACCAACTACCTCAGGTCCCAGTAGCCGCCAGAATTTACAGCGATATATGGTGGGGCCCAATGCCGTTCTAAGGATGGTAAGGCCTGAGCAGGTACAGGCATTAGTCAATTGGGTGGCCGACAGTGGATCCAGCACGTTCACATTATCTCCCACCCAGTCTTCTGCAGAAAGCGCACAGATGGCGCCTGAAAACCAACCCCATCAGTCTGTCACATCACCCCCATGCATACCAGGGAAACTGTCTCAGCCTCAAGTTATGCAGCAGTCTCTTATGCTGTTTGAAGACTCCGCTGGCAGGGTTTCCCAAGGGCATCCACCTAGCCCTTCCCCAGCGGTGAAAGACATAGAATGCACTGACGCACAACCACTTATGTTTCCTGATGATGAGGACATGGGAATACCACCTCAGCATGTCTCTGATGATGACGAAACACAGGTGCCAACTGCTGCGTCTTTCTGCAGTGTGCAGACTGAACAGGAGGTCAGGGATCAAGACTGCGTGGAAGACGATGCAGGGGACGATGAGGTCCTAGACCCCACATGGAATGAAGGTCGTGCCACTGACTTTCACAGTTCGGAGGAAGAGGCAGTGGTGAGACCGAGCCAACAGCGTAGCAAAAGAGGGAGCAGTGGGCAAAAGCAGAACACCCGCCGCCAAGAGACTCCGCCTGCTACTGACCGCCGCCATCTGGGACCGAGCACCCCAAAGGCAGCTTCAAGGAGTTCCCTGGCATGGCACTTCTTCAAACAATGTGCTGACGACAAGACCCGAGTGGTTTGCACGCTGTGCCATCAGAGCCTGAAGCGAGGCATTAACGTTCTGAACCTGAGCACAACCTGCATGACCAGGCACCTGCATGCAAAGCATGAACTGCAGTGGAGTAAACACCTTAAAACCAAGGAAGTCACTCAGGCTCCCCCTGCTACCTCTTCTGCTGCTGCCGCCTTGGCCTATTCTGCTGCTGCCGCCTCGGCCTCTTCCTCCGCCTCTGGAGGAACGTTGGCACCTGCCGCCCAGCAAACAGGGGATGTACCACCAACACCACCACCACCACCTCCGTCACCAAGCGTCTCAACCATGTCACACGCCAGCGTTCAGCTCTCCATCTCACAAACATTTGATAGAAAGCGTAAATTCCCACCTAGCCACCCTCGATCCCTGGCCCTGAATGCCAGCATTTCTAAACTACTGGCCTATGAAATGCTGTCATTTAGGCTGGTGGACACAGACAGCTTCAAACAGCTCATGTCGCTTGCTGTCCCACAGTATGTTGTTCCCAGCCGGCACTACTTCTCCAAGAGAGCCGTGCCTTCCCTGCACAACCAAGTATCCGATAAAATCAAGTGTGCACTGCGCAACGCCATCTGTGGCAAGGTCCACCTAACCACAGATACGTGGACCAGTAAGCACGGCCAGGGACGCTATATCTCCCTAACTGCACACTGGGTAAATGTAGTGGCAGCTGGGCCCCAGGCGGAGAGCTGTTTGGCGCACGTCCTTCCGCCGCCAAGGATCGCAGGGCAACATTCTTTGCCTCCTGTTGCCACCTCCTCCTTCTCGGCTTCCTCCTCCTCTTCTTCCACCTGCTCATCCAGTCAGCCACACACCTTCACCACCAACTTCAGCACAGCCCGGGGTAAACGTCAGCAGGCCATTCTGAAACTCATATGTTTGGGGGACAGGCCCCACACCGCACAGGAGTTGTGGCGGGGTATAGAACAACAGACCGACGAGTGGTTGCTGCCGGTGAGCCTCAAGCCCGGCCTGGTGGTGTGTGATAATGGGCGAAATCTCGTTGCAGCTCTGGGACTAGCCAATTTGACGCACATCCCTTGCTTGGCGCATGTGCTGAATTTGGTGGTGCAGAAGTTCATTCACAACTACCCCGACATGTCAGAGCTGCTGCATAAAGTGCGGGCCGTCTGTTCGCGCTTCCGGCGTTCACATCCTGCTGCTGCTCGCCTGTCTGCGCTACAGCGTAACTTCGGCCTTCCCGCTCACCGCCTCATATGCGACGTGCCCACCAGGTGGAACTCCACCTTGCACATGCTGGACAGACTGTGCGAGCAGCAGCAGGCCATAGTGGAGTTTCAGCTGCAGCACGCACGGGTCAGTCGCACTACAGAACAGCACCACTTCACCACCAATGACTGGGCCTCCATGCGAGACCTGTGTGCCCTGTTGCGCTGTTTCGAGTACTCCACCAACATGGCCAGTGGCGATGACACCGTTATCAGCGTTACAATACCACTTCTATGTCTCCTTGAGAAAACACTTAGGGCGATGATGGAAGAGGAGGTGGCCCAGGAGGAGGAGGAGGAGGAGGAAGAGGGGTCATTTTTAGCACTTTCAGGCCAGTCTCTTCGAAGTGACTCAGAGGGAGGTTTTTGGCAACAGCAGAGGCCAGGTACAAATGTGGCCAGCCAGGGCCCACTACTGGAGGACGAGGAGGACGAGGATGAGGAGGAGGAGGATGAGGATGAAGCATGGTCACAGCGGGGTGGCACCCAACGCAGCTCGGGTCCATCACTGGTGCGTGGCTGGGGGGAAAGGCAGGACGATGACGATACGCCTCCCACAGAGGACAGCTTGTCCTTACCCCTGGGCAGCCTGGCACACATGAGCGACTACATGCTGCAGTGCCTGCGCAACGACAGCAGAGTTGCCCACATTTTAACCTGTGCGGACTACTGGGTTGCCACCCTGCTGGATCCACGCTACAAAGACAATGTGCCCACCTTACTTCCTGCACTGGAGCGTGATAGGAAGATGCGCGAGTACAAGCGCACGTTGGTAGACGCGCTACTGAGAGCATTCCCAAATGTCACAGGGGAACAAGTGGAAGCCCAAGGCCAAGGCAGAGGAGGAGCAAGAGGTCGCCAAGGCAGCTGTGTCACGGCCAGCTCCTCTGAGGGCAGGGTTAGCATGGCAGAGATGTGGAAAACTTTTGTCAACACGCCACAGCTAACTGCACCACCACCTGATACGCAACGTGTTAGCAGGAGGCAACATTTCACTAACATGGTGGAACAGTACGTGTGCACACCCCTCCACGTACTGACTGATGGTTCGGCCCCATTCAACTTCTGGGTCTCTAAATTGTCCACGTGGCCAGAGCTAGCCTTTTATGCCTTGGAGGTGCTGGCCTGCCCGGCAGCCAGCGTTTTGTCTGAACGTGTATTCAGCACGGCAGGGGGCGTCATTACAGACAAACGCAGCCGCCTGTCTACAGCCAATGTGGACAAGCTGACGTTCATAAAAATGAACCAGGCATGGATCCCACAGGACCTGTCCGTCCCTTGTCCAGATTAGACATTAACTACCTCCCCATAACCATATATTATTGGACTCCAGGGCACTTCCTCATTCAATCCTATTTTTATTTTCATTTTACCATTATATTGCGAGGCTACCCAAAGTTGAATGAACCTCTCCTCTGCCTGTGTGCTAGGCCTAAATATATGCCAATGGACTGTTGCAGTGGTGGGTGACGTGAAGCCTCATTCTCTGCTATGACATGCAGACTAATTCTCTGCTGACATGAAGACAGATTCTCTGTTACGGGACCTCCCTCCTCTGCCTGGGTGCTGGGCCTAAATATATGCCAATGGACTGTTGCAGTGGTGGGTGACGTGAAGCCTGATTCTCTGCTATGACATGCAGACTAATTCTCTGCTGACATGAAGACAGATTCTCTGTTACGGGACCTCTCTCCTCTGCCTGTGTGTGTGCTGGGCCTAAATATATGCCAATGGACTGTTGCAGTGGTGGCTGACGTGAAGCCTCATTCTCTGCTATGACATGCAGACTAATTCTCTGCTGACATGAAGACAGATTCTCTGTTACGGGACCTCTCTCCTCTGCCTGTGTGTGTGCTGGGCCTAAATATATGCCAATGGACTGTTGCAGTGGTGGCTGACGTGAAGCCTCATTCTCTGCTATGACATGCAGACTAATTCTCTGCTGACATGAAGCCAGATTGTCTGTTACGGGACCTCTCTCCTCTGCCTGTGTGTGTGCTGGGCCTAAATATATGCCAATGGACTGTTGCAGTGGTGGCTGACGTGAAGCCTCATTCTCTGCTATGACATGCAGACTAATTCTCTGCTGACATGAAGACAGATTCTCTGTTACGGGACCTCCCTCCTCTGCCTGGGTGCTGGGCCTAAATATATGCCAATGGACTGTTGCAGTGGTGGGTGACGTGAAGCCTCATTCTCTGCTATGACATGCAGACTGATTCTCTGCTGACATGAAGCCAGATTGTCTGTTACGGGACCTCCCTCCTCTGCCTGGGTGCTGGGCCTAAATATATGCCAATGGACTGTTGCAGTGGTGGCTGACGTGAAGCCTCATTCTCTGCTATGACATGCAGACTAATTCTCTGCTGACATGAAGCCAGATTGTCTGTTACGGGACCTCTCTCCTCTGCCTGTGTGTGTGCTGGGCCTAAATATATGCCAATGGACTGTTGCAGTGGTGGCTGACGTGAAGCCTCATTCTCTGCTATGACATGCAGACTAATTCTCTGCTGACATGAAGCCAGATTGTCTGTTACGGGACCTCTCTCCTCTGCCTGTGTGTGTGCTGGGCCTAAATATATGCCAATGGACTGTTGCAGTGGTGGCTGACGTGAAGCCTCATTCTCTGCTATGACATGCAGACTAATTCTCTGCTGACATGAAGACAGATTCTCTGTTACGGGACCTCTCTCCTCTGCCTGTGTGTGTGCTGGGCCTAAATATATGCCAATGGACTGTTGCAGTGGTGGCTGACGTGAAGCCTCATTCTCTGCTATGACATGCAGACTAATTCTCTGCTGACATGAAGCCAGATTGTCTGTTACGGGACCTCTCTCCTCTGCCTGTGTGTGTGCTGGGCCTAAATATATGCCAATGGACTGTTGCAGTGGTGGCTGACGTGAAGCCTCATTCTCTGCTATGACATGCAGACTAATTCTCTGCTGACATGAAGACAGATTCTCTGTTACGGGACCTCTCTCCTCTGCCTGGGTGCCGGGGCCTAAATATCTGAGAATGGACTGTTCCAGTGGTGGGTGACGGGAAGCCAGATTCTCTGCTATGGAACCTCTCTCCAATTGATTTTGGTTAATTTTTATTTATTTAATTTTTATTTTAATTCATTTCCCTATCCACATTTGTTTGCAGGGGATTTACCTACATGTTGCTGCCTTTTGCAGCCCTCTAGCTCTTTCCTGGGCTGTTTTACAGCCTTTTTAGTGCCGAAAAGTTCGGGTCCCCATTGACTTCAATGGGGTTCGGGTTCGGGACGAAGTTCGGATCGGGTTCGGATCCCGAACCCGAACATTTCCGGGATGTTCGGCCGAACTTCTCGAACCCGAACATCCAGGTGTTCGCTCAACTCTACAAATGACGCTAAACTATATATATATTTTTTACCAATGTTACTTTGGAGTCTGGCAGGGGCAGTGCTGAATCTGTAGGAATCTGAATCTGTACTGCTCAATTTCAGGACCGTATTTAGAGTTCATGCTGCCCTCCAAACTCATCCATACGTATGCATGCTAAAAGGGGGTTGTCTAACTTCAGCAAACAGCATTTATTATGTAAAGGAAGTTAATACAACCCACTTACTAATGTATTGTTATAATCCATATTGCATCCTTTGATTGCTAGATTCATTTTTCCATCACATTATACATTGCTCGTTTCCATGGTTACGACCACCATGTAATCCATCAGTGGTGGTTGTGCTTGCACACTAGCCTATGTGTAGTACCGGCCACCAAATAGGTTGGCATTTTTTTCCTACAGTGTGCAAGCTCGACCACCACTCATGGGTTGCACCGTGGTCGTAACCATGGTAACAAGCAGTGTATGATGTGATGGAAAAATAAATCCAGCCAGCAAAGGAAGCAATATAGATAATAACAATACATTAGTAAGTGCCTTGTATTAACTTCCTCTACATAATAAATGCTATTTGCTGAAGTGAGACAACCCCTTATGCTAAGGGCTCATGTACACGACCATATGCACTTTGCAATCTACAAAAAACAGATCTGCAAAAAATACAGATGACGTCGTGTGAATTCCATATTTTGCGGAACGAAACAGTTGGCCCCTAATAGAATAGTACTATCCTTGTCCATAATGCAAACAATAATAGGACATGTTCTATTATTTTTGTGGAAAGGACATACGGAAACGGATTGCACATGGAGTAACTTCCGTTTTTTGCGGACCCATTGAAATTAATGGTTCTGCATACAGTCTGCAAAAAAATAGAACATGTCCTATTTTTTATTGTAGGCATTACTAACAAGGATAATACTGTTCTATTAGGGGCCAGCTGTTCCGTTCTGCAAAAAAAGGAATGCACAGACGCCATCCATATTTTTTGCGGATCCCTTTTTTGGGGACAGCAAAATACATACGGTCGTGTGCATGAGCCCTAAGGCTGAGAAGCCTACTGGAGTTCGGTGCATCTAATTTATCAAGAAGCGCACACCTCTTAATAATTTAGGCACCTCTTACAGCATTCCATGCAACTAAATGCAAAACAATACCAGCTATGCGCTCTGCCAAATTGTCTTAGATGAGATCAGATATAGTCTCTCATACTCACACCAGAACATTACCAGTTAGTATAAGGCCTCATGTGCACGACGGTACTAATTTTGTGGTCAGCAAATTATGGATCTGCAAAATACTTTAATTTATTTGCAGACCCATTGACTTCAATGGGTCCATGGGTTGCAGTTTGTGGACATATTCTATCTTTTTGCGGAACAGACATACAGTGTGGAACAGAAGAATTTGCGACTTTGCAAGTTCTCCCACTTAGAAATCATGGAGGGGTCTGAAATTCACATTGTAGGTGCATTCCCACTCTGAGAGACAGAAAAAATAGAAAAATTCAGGAAATCACATTGTATGATTTTTAAAGAATTTATTTGTCTTGCACTGCTGAACATAAGTATTTGAACACCTGAGAAACAGCAAGAATTCTGTCTGTCAAAGACCTGTTACTGGGCCTTTAATGAGTCCACCTCTACTCCACTCATTAATCTAACTTAGTAGCACCTGTCTGGGCTCTTTAAAGACACCTGTCCACCCCAAAGTCAGTCAGACGCCAACTTCTACCATGGACAAGACCAAAGAGCTGTCAGCAGACACTAGAGACAAAATTGTGGACCTCCACAATGCTGCAATGGGCTACGGGGCAATTGTTAAAGGGAACCTGTCACCAGGATTTTGGGTATAGAGCTGAGGACATGGGCTGCTAGATGGCCGCTAGCACATCCGCAATACCCAGTCCCCATAGCTCCGTGTGCTTTTATTGTGTAAAAAAAAAACAATTTGATACATATGCAAATGAACCTGAGATGAGTCAGAGCTTGAAAATATGACTCTTCTCTGGTCACACAAGTAAGATATGACTCTTTTATGTTAATTTGCATAAAAGGCGGGAAGTACAAAAATGCATAATACTTATTGAATTCGTCTGCAAATGAAGTTAAAAGTGTAATTTATATGTTTAGGGTAACACAATGAACATTTAGAAATGCTCAGTGAGGGTAGCATAGTAGAGGTGACAGGTTCCCTTTAAGCAGCTTGGTGAAAATAGAGAAAATGGAAGAGGCTAAAGACGACTGTCAGTCTCCCTCAGACTGCGGCTCCAAGCAAGATCTCACCTCGTGGGGTATTACTGATGATGAGAAAGGTGAGGAATCAGCCCAGAACTACAATGGAGGAGCTGATCAATGACATGAAGAGAGCTGGGACTACCGTTTCAAAGGTCACTGTCGGTAGAACACTACACCGTCATGGTTTCAAATCATGCATTGCACGGAAGGTTCTCCTGCTCAAGTTATCACATGTCCAGGCCCGTCTGAAGTTTGCCAATGTCCATCTGGATGATCCAGAGGAGGCATGGGAGAAAGTCATGTGGTCAGATGAGACCAAAGTAGAACTTTTTGGTCTAAACTTCACTCGTCGTGTTTGGAGGAAAAAGAAGGATGAGTTGCATCCCAAGAACACCATTCCTACTGTGAAGCATGGCGGTGGTAACATCATGCTTTGGGGGTGCTTTTTTGCGAAGGGGACAGGACGACTGCACTGTTGTCACGACCTTTGGTCATGGTCGTGACTTCTTGTGACCGCATGCAGTTGCCTGCGGTCTAGGTGTGGTTGCCGCTGGCAACATTGGATATGTAGCAGCAGCGCTGCCTGAGCGGTGTTAGGCAGCTTGCTGCGGTAGGCATGCGGTTGCACCTGGCAACCTATCCTTTAGGTGTGCCTTTTATTGGTGGGCACAGTGTGTTTGTTGTGTGTGGACACTGTTCCTTTTAGTTGCTGTCTTCCCTTCCCTTCTGTGGTGTTGGAAGGGTTAATTCCCTTCCCAGTGTGTCTGTGAGTCACTGGGTGTGTCTGACCGATGGGTGGGGCCACTTGGCCTATAAAGCCTCAGTTCCTGGCTTGGTTCAGTAGGTTGCTCTCAGCCATGCTGGCTGGAGCAGCCTCCTGTTTCCACCATCTACCAGTGGGGACCATCCTTCTGGTCATAAAACCTCTGTTGGGAATTTCTATGTTTCACGGTGTTATTTAGGTGTGTGTGGGGTTATATGTTAGTGCAGCTTGTGGTCCTGGGTTCCTGTGGGATGTCTGGTGTGTGCTGTGTTCGTTGGTGTCTGAACTGCAGCACCGGCACATGGGATCCAGGGTTTGTTGTCTGTGGCAGGTGAGTGATGTGTTGGTCCCATTTTCCTGTCACTGCCATAAGTCTGTTATTGTATTCCCCTGTGTTGCTTGGCCGTTGAGACTCCTGCTCCCCCGTGCCTAGGAGGAGCAGGTCGTCTCACTCTGTCCCCTAGTACAGGGCCGACTTGAGGGCTCGTAGGGACTTTAAGGTTCCGGCGTATGAGTCCTCCTACCACCAAGGTCGGCTCATACAGATAGGAGACAGGGTCAGCGTTAGGGACGCAATAGGAGGTGACCTGCTCCCTAACTCTGTGGTCCCGGCCAAGGGGTAACCCTACCATCTCCTGGCACCGCACGGCTGGGGGTTTCCCCCACCGCCAGCCGTGACAGTATGACCAGAACTGGCACCTCACCTGGTATCCTTCGTAAGAGGGTGAAGCATGCATCCATTGACCGTTGGGGTGCATGCGCGTTCTCCGGAGGGAGGGGTAAAAGTTATAGCGTTTACAAACTATGGTACAAAAATGTGAATTTCCACTTTTTGAAGCAGCTCTGACTTTTTGAGCACCTGTCATGTTTCCTGAGGTTCTACAATGCCCAAACAGTAGAAAAAACCCACAAATGACCCCATTTCGGAAAGTAGACACCCTAAGGTATTCGCTGATGGACATAGTGAGTTCATAGAACTTTTTATTTTTTGTCACAAGTTAGCGGAAAATGATATACCCATGCTGGGTGAGATAAATATCTTGGTCAAATGCCAACTTTGTATAAAAAAATTGGAAAAGTTGTCTTTTGCCAAGATATTTCTCTCACCCAGTATGGTTATATGTAAAATGACACCCCAAAACACATTCCCCAACTTCTCCTGAGTACGGCGATACCAGATGTGTGACACTTTTTTGCAGCCTAGGTGGGCAAAGGGACCCACATTCCAAAGTGCACCTTTCGGATTTCACTGGCCATTTTTTACAGATTTTGATTGCAAACTACTTCTCACACATATGGGCCCCTAAATTGCCAGGGCAGTATAACTATGCCACAAGTGACCCCATTTTGGAAAGAAGACACCCCAAGGTATTCCGTGAGGGGCATGGCGAGTTCCTAGAATTTATTTTTTGTCGCAAGTTAGTGGAATATGAGACTTTGTTAGGAAAAAAGAAAAAAAAATCATCATTTTCCGCTAACTTGTGACAAAAAATAAATAATTCTAGGAACTCGCCGTGCCCCTCACGGAATACCTTGGGGTGTCTTCTTTCCAAAATGGGGTCACTTGTGGGGTAGTTATACTGCCCTGGCAATTTAGGGGCAAAAATGTGTGAGAAGTACTTTGCAATCAAAATGTGTAAAAAATGGCCTGCGAAATCCGAAAGGTGCACTTTGGAATATGTGCCCCTTTGCCCACCTTGGATGCAAAAAAGTGTCACACATCTGGTATCGCCGTACTCAGGAGAAGTTGGGGAATGTGTTTTGGGGTGTCATTTTACATATACCCATGCTGGGTGAGAAAAATATCTTGGTCAAATGCCAACTTTGTATAAAAAAATTGGAAAAGTTGTCTTTTGCCAAGATATTTCTCTCACCCAGCATGGGTATATGTAAAATGACACCCCAAAACACATTCCCCAACTTCTGAGTACGGCGATACCAGATGTGTGACACTTTTTTGCAGCCAAGGTGGGCAAAGGGGCACATATTCCAAAGTGCACCTTTTGGATTTCGCAGGCCATTTTTTACACATTTTGATTGCAAAGTACTTCGCAATGCTTCTGTCAGAATGCACATCAGTGCTGCAGCTAGTCGATCGGTTGGTCCACCTGGAAGGTAAAAAAAAAGAAAAAACCAGGCCGCAACGCAATAATTTTATTAACTTTGGAACAGAACATATAAACTTTAACTTTTTGAACTAAACATTAACCTTTTTGCTTACTGGTGTTTTTTTTTTTACCTTTATAGAACAAACCTCTCCTTCCCCATGGGTCAATGTGCAAAGCGCAAATCGCCCAAAGATGTGGCGAAGTGCGTTATGCACTTTGTCCCAGGTGAAAGGAGACGTTTGCAGCAGCTGTATGTGAATGGGCCCTAATAGCCCTGTGTGCCTGTCCTGGTGAGATGTGATCCCTATGCTAAGTGTACCTGTGTGTGGTACTTCCGGAAACACTCTCCAAAGCATAGGGCAGGGTGGTCAGGACAGAAATCCTTATCACGCCTTATTCCACTCCTGCTACAGACACAAAAAAAAAATTCGGGGTGGCGGTCGGTTTGAGGTACCAGCAACGACACTGGGGAAATGTCGCTCGTGTAGACGGCTAACTACACTGGTGGATGGGGCCACGGAACCTCCTGGGTACAGGAGGTTCGCGATGATCTCTTCCTGAAATTTGAGGAAGGATCCAGTTCTCCCAGCCTTACTGTAGAGAACAAAACTATTATATGCAGCCAATTGAATCAAATATACAGACACCTTCTTATACCAGAGTCTGGTTCTGCGGGACACTAAATACAGAGCCAACATCTGGTCATTGAAGTCCACCCCTCCCATGTGAAGGTTATAGTCGTGGACTGAGAGGGGCTTTTCAATGACACGGGTTGCTCGCTCAATTTGGATTGTCGTGTCTGCGTGAATGGAGGAGAGCATGTAAACGTCACGCTTGTCTCTCCATTTCACCGCGAGCAGTTCTTCGTTACACAATGCGGCCCTCTGCCCCCTTGCAAGACGGGTGGTAACGAGCCGTTGGGGGAAGCCCGCGCGACTAGCTCGCGCGGTGCCACAGGCGCCAATCCGTTCTAGAAACAAATGCCTAAAGAGGGCCACACTTGTGTAGAAATTGTCCACATAAAGATGGTACCCCTTGCCAAATAAGGGTGACACCAAGTCCCAGACTGTCTTCCCAACTGCTCCCCAGGTAGTCAGGGCAACCGACCGGCTCCAGGGTCTGATCTTTTCCCTCATAGATCTGAAATTTGTGGGTATAGCCTGTGGCCCTTTCACAGAGCTTATACAATTTGACCCCATAACGGGCGTGCTTGCTTGGGATGTATTGTTTGAAGCCAAGGCGCCCGGTAAAATGTATAAGGGACTCGTCTACGCAGATGTTTTGCTCAGGGGTATACAAATCTGCAAATTTCTGGTTGAAATGGTCTATGAGGGGCCGAATTTTGTAGAGCCGGTCAAAAGCTGGGTGGCCTCTGGGACGGGAGGTGGTGTTGTCGCTAAAGTGCAGGAAACGCAGGATGGTCTCAAATCGTGTCCTGGACATAGCAGCAGAGAACATGGGCATGTGATGAATTGGGTTCGTGGACCAATATGACCGCAATTCATGCTTTTTAGTTAGACCCATGTTGAGGAGAAGGCCCAGAAAAATTCTAAATTCGGAAACTTGGACTGGTTTTCACCGGAAAGACTGGGCATAAGAGCTTCCCGGGTTAGCGGATATAAATTGTGTGGCATACCGATTTGTTTCGGCCACGACTAAGTCCAAGAGCTCCGCAGTCAAGAACAGCTCAAAAAATCCCAGGGCCGAACCGATCTGAGCTGTCTCAACCCGAACTCCAGACTGGGCGGTGAAAGGGGGAACTACAGGTGCGGCTGAAGTTGGGGACTGCCAATCAGGGTTTGCCAGCACCTCAGGGATTCTAGGGGCTCTACGGGCACGTCTTTGCGGTGACTGCGACGGGGTCACTACTGCTCGTGCCACCGTACCAGCTTCAACTGCCCTTCTGGTGCTCGCTACTTCACCAGGTTGTACGGCAGTGCTGGTACTAGGTCCAGGAAGGGCTGCGCTGCTGGTGTATGCCTCACCACGTAATCCGACAGCACCAGCCCCACTCTGCTGCTCTTGAAGCGGATCCTGCGCAACCTGCGGTCTAGCGACACGGGGCCGGGTACGCCTGGTGCTATCAGGGACCTCAGCCTCCTCGTCCGAACTTTGGGTCAGAGAGCCACTGCTTTCTACAGGTTCGTATTCTGACCCGCTGGATTCATCAGATGAGGGTTCCCATTCCTCATCCGACTGGATCAGAAGCCTGTAGGCCTCTTCAGAAGAATAAACTAAATTTAGGGGTATTCCCTGAGACTACCCAAGAAAAAAAGCAAGCCTGTCTTAGGCTAGTTTCACACTAGCGTTCGGCTGTCCGCTCGTGAGCTCCGTTTGAAGGGGCTCACGAGCGGACCCGAACGCTTCCGTCCAGCCCTGATGCAGTCTGAATGGATGCGGATCCGCTCAGACTGCATCAGTCTGGCGGCGTTCAGCCTCCGCTCCGCTCAGCAGGCGGACACCTGAACGCTGCTTGCAGCGTTCGGGTGTCCGCCTGGCCGTGCGGAGGCGTGCGGATCCGTCCAGACTTACAATGTAAGTCAATGGGGACGGATCCGTTTGAAGATGCCACAATATGGCTCAATCTTCAAACGGATCCGTCCCCCATTGACTTTCAATGTAAAAGTCTGGACGGATCCGCTCAGGCTAATTTCACACTTAGCCATTTTTTGCCAATATAATGCAGACGGATCCGTTCTGAACGGAGCCACCGTCTGCATTAATATGAGCGGATCCGTTCAGAACGGATCCGATCGAACGCTAGTGTGAAAGTAGCCTTACAAAGGGGAGGCTAGCGAAGTACCGGAGGCCACTGCGGTTGATAAAAAATATCAAAACTGATTTTTTTTATCGCCGCAGTGCGTGTAAAGTGAATGTGCAGTGATAAAAAAAAATAAAAAAATTTTGTCACTGCGGCGGGGGCGGGCGTGAACGCACGTGTGGGCGACCGATCAGGCCTGATCGGGCAAACACTGCGTGTTGAGTGGAGGGTGACCTAAAGTGACACTAATACTATTATAGATCTGACCGTGATCAGTTTTGATCACTTACAGATACTATAAAAGTACAAATGCTGATTAGCGATACGCTAATCAGCGAATAAGGGACTGCGGTGTGGTGGGCTGGGCGCTAACCGATCGCTAAACTACCTAACCAAGGGACCTAAACTATACTAAAACCTATCAGTCAATACCAGTGGGAAAAAAAAAGTGACAGTTTGCACTGATCACTTTTTTCCTTTTCACTAGTGATTGGCAGGGGCAAGAAGGGGTGATCAAGGGGTTAATTGGGGTGCTGGGAGGTGATCTGGGGGCTAAGTGTGGTGTTGGTGGGTACTCACAGTGATGTGTGCTCCTCTGCTCCTCTGTTGGAACCAACCGACCAAAAGAAGGAGCAGAGGAGCACAGCAGCTATATAACCACATCATATTTACTAATATGATGGGTTATCTGGCTGCTGATTTGTTTTTTTGAAAATCAGCAACCTGCCAGCCACGATCATTGGCTGGCAGGTTGATGACGAACTTATCTTTTAAATTTTGCCGGCCCGCAATGCGCATGCGCGGGCCGGCTTTCCCCGAAATCTCGCGTCTCGCGAGAGGACGCACCGGCGCGTCCACCCAGAGAAACAGGACCGCCGCAAAGACGCAATCCTGCGTACGGCGGTCCTGAGCAGGTTAATAAATGGAAAGAAAACCGCAGCTTGCCTCTGCCGGATCTCATTACCGGAAAATGAAAACGCTAGTGTGAAAGTAGCCTAAGCGGATCTCAAATTTAATAGAATATCAATTATATTTGCGGTTTTAGTTGCAGATTTCATCCTTTTCCATGGAAGGGTGGGATCTGCAGCAAAAACGCATCATATTTGCGCCAAAAAACGCTGTTGGCCATTGCAAATTTTGGTGGGGATATGTTGTAGAAACACATAAAATGGAAATTCGTGCAGATCCCTTATGTGCGCTCACCCACAATCATGTGCAGGTAGCCTAATGCAGTAACATCAGTCATTTATGCAAGTGACCACCAGTGAGTAATAAAGTGAATACATATACACCCAAGAAGCTTGAAAAACAAGTTTAAGGGGTTTTCTGAGATTCTGATGTTGATCCTCAGGATATGTCATCAATATCAGATTGGCTTGGTCCGATATGCTGCACCTCAGCCCTAGGGATCGACCGATTATCTGAGTTACTAATATTATCGGCCGATATTCATGATTTTCAAAGTTATCGGTATCGGCATCTAACCTTGCCGATAACGCGTCCAGCGCGCTATCACAGAACATAAACGCACTGCTCTCAGCACGCTCATGTTCCCTCAGCAGCACAGGGGAGAAGGAATCACTCTCTCCCTCCCCCCTGTGCCGCGCTGCCAATGAGGAGAGACGGGAGGAGGGGCGGGCGCACTACACCACCAATCATAATTAACGTATAATACAAATACAGGAGGCGGTGCCCAGCCTGTATGACAGGAAGCTGCGACCAGCTGCAGTTAACCCCTCAGGTGCCGCACCTGACAGGTTAACTGCTGCCGCTGATCGCAGCTCCCTGTTAGAAGCAGGGTGCCGGCTATGTGATTCTGCGCCGACACACCCGCCTTCTGTATTAAACGTTAATTATCATTGGTGGCGCAGTGTGCCCTTCCCCCACCCCCAGTATTAAAAACATTGGTGGCGCACTGCGCCCTACGCCCCCCACCCCTCAGTATTAAAATCATTAGTGGCACAGTGCGCCCTCACCCCAGCATTAAAATCATTGGCGGCGCATTAAAATCACTGGGGCTCTGATCGGTTACCATGGCAGCCAGGACGCTACTGAATCTCTGGCTGCCATGGTAAGCTCCCTGCTGCTGTGTGTACTATGCACAGGGCAGCAGGGAGACTGTAAGAGCCTATTCACCCTGATAGAGCTCTATTAGGATGAATAGGACAAGGGATTAAAAGATCCCAGGTTCAGGCCCTAAGGGGGGAAATAGTTATTAAATAAAAAGTAAAAAATAAAAAAGTTTAAAGAAAATATTATATTTATTATATTATAGTATAAATTACTCCCTGTCCATATTTTACATATAAAATATATAAACAATAAATAAACATATCACATATTGCCACGTTGGAAAAGTCCAAACTATTAAAATATTTATTTTTTTAAATCTCCTATGTGGTGAACGCCGTAACAGAATTTTATTTTATTTTTAAATAAAAATGCACAGAATATCGGTATACTGTACGTTATCGGCTATCGGCCTGAAAGTTCACAGGTTATTGGTATCGGCTCTAAAAAAATCAATATCAGTCGATTCGATTCCCTACTCAGCTCTATTCACTTGATTAGGCCATGTGACCGATGAACGTGATGTCACTGGCCTAGGAATAGGCTGCGGTGCTCACTGGAGGGCCGTGGGCTCTTCTTAACTGATTGGCAGGGTGTCGGAGAGGGCCATCCACATAAAAAAATTGGACAACCCCTTTCATAAGGAGTGCACTGCTACCCATTGATATTTAGGAATAAAATCACACAATTAATGATTAAGGTGATCAGAAGTCACAATAACGCCTGTACAAGAATCATACATGCTTGTTCAGGCCATTTTGCTCCCTAGAAAAAGTCAAAGGGGTCTTGCACAAGACTGTATGGCTATCCTCTGGCTAGATCATCAGCTTCTGATGGGCGGGGGTCCGACATCCGGGACCCCCGCCGATCAGCTGTTTGAGATGGTCCAAAATCCCCTTTTATAACTGCAGACCTGATGACAGTGCACAGTACCTCTATAGCGGTACATGGAAGGCGGCGTCAACATCTTTACTATTATTTCAGTTTATCTGTTCTGTTATAGGAACAGAAAATCAGAGACCAAATCACCACATGAGGGACATGAACAGCGACCATCAGTGCTCAGAGACTACAATGGGGCCACCATCAGTGCTCAGAGACTACAATGGGGCCATCATCAGTGCTCAGAGACTACAATGGGGCCATCATCAGTGCTCAGAGACTACAATGGGGCCACAATCAGTGCTCAGAGACTACAATGGGGCCACAATCAGTGCTCAGAGACTACAATGGGGCCATCATCAGTGCTCAGAGACTACAATGGGGCCACCATCAGTGCTCAGAGACTACAATGGGGCCACCATCAGTGCTCAGAGACTACAATGGGGCCACAATCAGTGCTCAGAGACTACAATGGGGCCACCATCAGTGCTCAGAGACTACAATGGGGCCATCGGGTATCATGTTACTGGAATAACTAGCTGCCATCTCTGCCATTGTCTCCGGACTACAATCTGCATCAGAGGCTCCTAATGGACACAACCTAAGCTGCACAGACCCGTGTGGGCACCAGGTGACATTTCAGAAGAGTCGCATATAAAATCATACCGTGGCAAGAACTGCCACTAGATGGAGCCATCCTCCTGCTGTCATCCTCGGCTGGTAACCTACTTCACTTCCTGAGGCTCCGCACCAGGGGCCGATCGCCTCTCCTGATGTTCTCATCCTTGACTCCTGTAGCTCCGCACCCTCCAGGCATTTGGCAGCTTTGTCTCTGCTCCTCTCAGGCGGTCTTCTGCCCCAGCTGCAGGGAAGCCGTTAGGTTACTATAACAACCATGACTGTTGCGTCACACAGCTGGCAGGTGGCCTCTGATTGGTCAACAGTCTGCTTACATAACTGCAATAGACCAATGACGGCCAGGCAAAGAGTTTTCATATTGTCAATGGCGCAAAAAGCCTATTCCCGCCATTTACTGGTGACTCTAGCAGGCTTATGTATGCTGTATACTGTATAAAACACTATACCAAGAACTGCCACTAGATGGAGCTGTCATTCTTGCTGCTAACCTACCTTCCGTTTCGTGGCTTCGCAGCCTTCACATACTGGATGGCCTCTCCTCTGGTGCCCCCTGCTGCTGCTGCCCTGAAGTTTATTTCCCTCTGTGTAGTCTGGTAATTAGGGGCGTGGCTTTGCGTAAAATGGGCGTGGCACAATGCGAGGTGTGGGCGTGGCCTAGCAGAGCCAGGTCTGTATCGTCTGTAAAACCGCAGGTCAGTTCTGTAACAGTGTGAATTAGGTGTTTGGGTTATCATGTAGTGAACCAGTCTCGGACTGAGAAGCTGTAAAGGGCTGGAGGACCACACTGTTTACTATTTAAGTGGCCCCCAAGTCCTGGCAGCCCCCATCTTTCACTCCAGCGGCAGCCCCTGGAACATGTAGCAGTGGCCCTGTAACCTGCATAACTCAGTCACCTCCTCTGCCCAGGCTGCACATAGGTCGCTCTGTCACACCAGACCTCAGTGAATGCGCTCCTCCTCCTGACCAGCATCAGGACGTTCTGTGTGGGCGGAGCCAGCACGGCCCCGCCCCTCCTCATCTGAGCTTGCTCCAGCCCCCAATGCCCAAACTTATGAGTGTGGCTGCTGGACCGCACTCCAGGGACCCAACTCTCACCCAAGCACCTGGCCTCTGCCTTCTCCATAGCAGCCTCCACTTTGGATTTGAGAAGTCAGGGTTAAGGTCCTATTACACTGACATCAATATTCAGGTGGATTATTGGGCTTGTGTGACCCAGGCATGGCCAACCTGCGCTCTCCAGCTGTTGTAAAACTACAACTCCCACCATGCCCTGCTGTAGGGTGATAGCTGTAGGTAGTCTGGCCATGCTGGGAGTTGTAGTTTTGCCACAGCTGGAGAGCCTCAGGTTGGCCATCCCTGACCGCTCATTCCCAATAATTGGCCTGTGTAAAAGGTTTCGGCGATCACCTGATAAACAAACGCACCAAAAATCGTCATTTGTGTGTAACAGTTATTGGCTGCAGTGGACCATCGGACCGTACCCGTGCAGCCCCGGGACCAGGACATGGACACAGGTGGCAGAAGAACTAGAGTGTGAAGCATGTGTCTTCCAGTCAGGCAGCCACGGGCACTGACCTACGTGACGCCAGCAGTCACCGCGGGAGGCAGATGCACTCGGCCCGGCTAGGGGATGGCATAGTATTCTATGTTATGACAGCTAGAGCTTCATTCTCACACATGCACTATGGTTACGGAGCACAGGGGGCAGACCGCGAATGTGTCATTAGTGACGACTGACACGTTCATTGTGGGATCACATGCATAATGTAAGGCAAATGATCCACGAAGCGCCAGTAATACATCATTTGTCATAAAAAGAAAAAAAAATACTTGGAATACCCCTTTAACATAAGAGGAATTGATATTACGCTTTTAAAACTTCTCTAGCCAGTTTCCCATGAGTGTTACCTGTTTCATTTGTGTATTCATAGTGTGATTATACTCTGTATGCTGCCTCTGTACAATTTGTATCTAACCGCTATATCAGGGGCCGGCAACCTCTGGCTGTTCCGAAACTACAACTCCCAAAATCCTCCTTTTACTTCTTATGGGAGTTACAAGAACAGTGTGAAGTGTGCATGATGGGAGTTGTAGTTTCACAGCAGCTGGAGTGCCGAAGGTTGTTTATCCCTGCCCTGTATGGTAACAGTTTGGTGCTATTTTTTGACCATATGTGTTGCTGACTGTGATTTGGTGTTTTGTATGTTCCACTTTTTTTCCCCATTTTTAAAGAGGTTGTCCCATCTGAAGCATTTATGGCATATGTCTAGGATATGTCAGGTAGGTGCGTGTCCCACCTCTGGGACCCACTCCTGTCTCCAGAACGGGGCCAACAAACTGAAGGGAAAGCACACTGCGCGTGAATGGTAGGTGGGCACTCATGTGAGGTGTGCTCTTCCTTGACTTAAAGGGTCCAGATGGGACAGCCTTTTAAAGGGAGTGGCAAGGGGTCTAACCAAGTAAAGGCATATTTGCTTCAGTTGTAAAGTCCTTTTTATTTAATAACTATTAGCCCCCTTAAGGGCTAGAACCCTTGTCACATTCACCTAATAGAGCTATATTAGGGTGAATAGGACTTTACACTCTCCCTGCTGCCCTGTGCTTTGCGCACACAACAGCAGGGAGATGACCATGGCAGCCAGCCTCTCATGTGCCCCCCAGCCTCTGATCGGTCCCCCAGCCTCATGTGCCCCCCCGCCTCTGATCTGCCTTCCAGCCTCTGATGTGCCCTTCAGTCTCTGATCAGCCCCCCAGCCTCTCCCTCTTATCAGCCCCCTCTGGTAACTCAAACACCCCCCCCTCCCTCCCCAGTATTAATCATTGGTGGCAGTGGCCACAGGGTCCCCTTCCTCCCCCCCATCATTGGTGGCAGTTGGCAGTGCGCCCCCCCTCCCTCTCCAGTATTGATCATTGGTGGCAGGGGCCCTCTCCCCCCCCCACATCATTGGTGGCAGCAGTGTAATGCTGGGGCTCCGATCGGTTACCATGGCAGCCAGGACGCTACTGAAGTCCTGGCTGCCATGGTATGTCAGTGAGCAGCATTATACTCACGTGCGCCGTGGCCGCCGGGCGCTCCTTCTTCTGTCTGTGCGGCGCATTGCTAATGCTTAGCAATGCGCCGTGCAGACCTATGAGAAGGAGCGCCCGGCGGCCACGGCGCACATGAGCTATAAGCATTAGCAATGCGCCGCACAGACAGAAGAAGGAGCGCCCGGCGGCCATAGCGCACGTGAGTATAATGCTGCTCACTGACATACCATGGCAGCCAGGACTTCAGTAGCGTCCTGGCTGCTATGGTAACCGATCGGAGCCCCAGCATTACACTGCTGGGACTCCAATCGGAACTGCCGCTCCGTGGTCATATCGGAGTCCGGCGATATGCACAAAATCCATATCGTGGCACAAATTTATATTGCATATCGCCTATACCGCCCACCCCTAGTGTGTAAATATGCGTATTTTGAGGGAATCTAGTTTGTCATCAGCTGCATGGCACAGTTTTTTATTTTTTACGTGTTGACACACCTATTATCAGGCCATGCCCCCCTGATTCTTGCAACCATTCCTCCTTTCATACAGACCTCTACCCTCTTCCCTATGGCACTCATTCTCCTCTCATCTGTCAACCCATCCCCTCAATGTAGTTTGGGCATCAGGAGTGCATCTAATGCCAGTGCAATGAGTAGGATACGGGCTATACACACTGACGCTAAATTATGCAGTGGGTCAGGATATGGGTAGTCTGTATCCTGTTAGTGACGTCACTTATGCAGTGACCAGGAACGGGTTGTTAAATGTTCAGTATGTCGTGACGCCAATTGCAGCGTGCGCAGGGTACAATCACAGGGCCCTTCAAAGGTGTTATAACGCAGTTCCCAGTTTAGGAATGCCAGAGTGGTGTAATGTCTCTGTATGGTGATGATAATTAGGTGGTTTGCTACCATGATGTTTGTTTTTCTCTTTTCCCTCCAGGTTGATGCACCTTTGTCGTCCGTCATCTGATACTCACCTTCCAGAGGTTCCGTTTGGTTGTTCTGCGGCTGCTGTTCCGGCTGCTGTTGTCCGTTCCAGGGTTCAGTTTTCGCCGTTTGAAGACTGCAAAGAAAGAGGAAGTGTCCAGCCAGAGATGTCCCTTATATAGGGGTAGAAGGGGTGGGGCTGTTACCATGGATACTCTTATGGTTTTTTCTTCAATTGTCTTTGCTGCTATATTCCAGTAAAGAAAGAGTTAAGCAAATACTCGCCTCCGTGTCTTTCATAAAATCATGACTTTACGTCATGACTTAGGAAAATCCCTAATTTTATTTCAAGACACGGAGGCTCATATTTGCAAGTTTAAAGCTGAGTAATTACGGAGGTAAAAACATGAGGATCCGGCCTGAAATAGAATTCCCGAAAGGTAGAGACTCGGGACCAATGCGCCAACTTCATGACATCCTCCAAACGGGCTCCTGCCACCGACATTGAGGTAGCTGCCGCTCCCCGTACCAAATGCGCGGTGAAAATGGAAGTATCAATACCGGAGAGGGAAAGGATCCACTTAACCCACCGGGAAAGCGTAACGAAAGATATGAACAATTGCGGGGAATCCCGAGAGCGAAAAGCCAAGGTGCGAGACTCGTACTCCCGTAAACAAGCCACGGGGCACAGTTGCAGAGAAGAAGGAAAAGACGGGTAAGTAACCGACCTGATACCCGTTTTAGTTTGACGAGAGATATTAAACAGAACCCCTTGTCGTGTAAAATAACGCGCGTCTATATCCAAAGCCCGTACGTCCGAGACGCGTTTACAAGACACCAAACAAAGAAGGGTCACCAACTTGGCTGAGAGCTGCCGAAGAGACAGCAACGAATTGAGGGGCCAACCCTCCAGAAAACGGAGAACCGTCGCGACGTCCCAAGTGGTAGAGAAACGCGGTCTAGGAGGACGCGACAACCGAGACCCACGTAATAGCCGACAGATGAAAGGGTGTTGCCCGACGGGCAACCATCAAACCCGGAATGTCTAGCAGAAATCGCCGAGCGGTATACGTTCAGGGTACGGTAAGCTTTACCCGCCTCAAAGAGAGAAGTGAGGAACTGAAGAATAGCGGCTACAGGGGCTTGCAGGGGATCCAAGTCCCGTGGATCGCACCAACGAACCCATACGTCCCAAGCCGCCTGATAGGCTCGTCTAGTGCCTGGAGCCCAAGCTGACTCCAACAGCTGCCTGGTTGCTGTCGAAAATTCTGAGGAATCCCAGGGACCCCTGAAACCCGGCATGCTTGAAGCTGCAGAGATCCGTCTAGCAGAAGTGGGTGATGGCGACCATAAGGGTCGAGCAAAAGCTGTGGAAACGCCGGCAGGAGCCGAGGCTCCTCCGTGAGAAGATGAAGTAATTGGGGAAACCACGATTGTGTTTGCCAGAAGGGAACCAAAAGGACCAACTGCGCCTGCTGGCGACGGACCTGAGCGAGTACACGAGGAATGAGAGCGAACGGAGGAAAGGCATAGTGGATGGAGCCCCTCCAGTTCTGGAGGAAAGCATCTACGGCCTCTGCTTGTGGGTCTGGACGCCAACTGAAGTACCTGGGCAGTTGCATGTTCAGGCGTGACGCGAACAAATCGATGCAACACGGGCCCCAAAGAGATACAATATCTCGGAAGACCCTCGGATCCAACCTCCAGTCGCTGGAGTCCGAAATGCAACGAGAACTCCAGTCGGCTAATGTGTTGTGGAGTCCTGGAATGTATTCCGCCACTACCGAAATTCCCCTGGAAAGACAAAATTCCCAAAAATCTTTGGCCAGATAAGACAAAACCCTGGATCGAGTCCCCTATCTAGGCAATTCACGTACCGGACCGCAGAGACATTGTCCATACGTAGGCAAATACACGCCCGTACGGAACCCTGTGCGAAGCTGCGGATCGCGAAAGATCCCGCCAAGAGTTCGAGGGCATTGATGTGAAGATGAGCCTCTTCCGGAGACCATGCTCCACCCGTGGATATCCCCTGACAGTGTGCTCCCCACCCCATCAGACTGGCATCGGACTCGATAACCAGATCCGGAAGTAGGCCGAATATCGCCCGGCCATTCCATACCGACAAATTGTGTATCCACCACACCAATTCGTCTCTGGTCTCCATGTCTAAGACAAGAGTGTCTGAATATGAGGCCCCTGCTCTCAGGTGAGCAATCTTCAGTCTCTGTAGAGCCCGATAATGAAGGGGGGCAGGGAATATCGCCTGAATGGAGGAAGTGAGAAGACCGAACAGGCGAGCAAGGTGTCGGAGAGATAACCGTGGAAGCAAGAGAGCATGCCGAATCTCCTTGCGAATCGTTTTGACCTTGGCTAAGGGCAGACTGAGAGACTGATCCAAAGAGTTTATGGCAAAACCTAGAAACTCTACAGAGGTGTCCGGGACCAGACATGATTTCTCTAGATTGAGAACAAATCCCAACCCCTGCAGCAGGGATTTGGCCATCTCTAAATGATACAACAGAAGGGAAGGATTCTGGGCCATGATCAGGATGTCGTCCAAATAAATAATTAGACGCACCCCTCTCGCTCTGAGCCAAGCCACTACAGGTTTCATGATCTTTGTAAAACACCACGGGGCGGATGACAGGCCAAACGGGAGGCAAGTAAACCGCCATGTCTGGCCCTTCCATAAGAACTGAAGGAGATTTCGAGATGGAGGAGCTACTGGAACCGTTAAGTATGCATCCTTCAGATCCAGTTTGACGAACCAGTCTCCCGGAAGGAGCATATCCCGGAGAAGATGGATGCCCTCCATCTTGAAATGTCTGTAGCGAACGAAGACATTTAAATGTTTGAGATTTATGACTGGCCACCCTTCTTCTGTACCAGGAAGATACTGCTCAGAACCCCTGTGAAGGGATCGGGAGATAATTCTATGGCTCCTTTGAATAGAAGGGATGACAGTTCTGTATTTAGGAGCGACTGGTCCGAGGTTGGACCCCATGAAACAGTGGGAAGGCCCTGTGGGGTGGATACTAGCTCGATGGTAAAACCCCGGACCGTAGAAAGGACCCACTGGTCTGAGGTGATCCTTGACCACACATGGGAAAAGTGACGGAGTCTTCCCCCAACCTGCTGGGAACTCAGAGATGACACACAAGGACGACTTACCATATGGGCGCCTTGAACCAGGAGTGACTCGGAAACTTCTGGAATGGGAAGGACCTCCGCGGGACGGAAAGAAGGTAGGTTGGTACCTGGAGTCTTGCAGCGACTGTCGGTAATTAAAGGAGCCACGGCCCGTGCCTCTGGGCTGAAAGTTGGATCGGCCGGACAATCGGCCCCTAGGATTGCCGGCCCTGGAGGAAAAACGCGTCTGAAAGACACGGCGCATGGAGCTCTGCGCTTTATCAAGGGCCGTAAAGGCGCCAACATACTTCCCCAGCTCCTTTATGAAGGGGTCTCCAAACAATAGGCCTTGCGCCTCCTTCCCGGATTCTGACAGGGATAAATTTGCTAATTTCGGCTCAATTTTCATCAGTATGGCTTTCCTCCTTTCAATGGCAATCGAAGTATTTACATTGCCAGCCATACAAATAGCCCTTTGGGCCCAACCACTAAGATCTTCAGGGTCAACCTGTGTGCCCACTGCCTTGGCAGATTCGGCTAGGTCAAAAATTTTGGCCAACGGCCCTGTCATATCCAGTAACTTGTCTTGGCAAGCTTTTAATGCAGAGTCCAACCACTTACGCGGGTTGAACCCCGTTTTTGCTAGAAATTGAACCACTTTAGGGTCCACACTAGGTGTCTCACAAATCCTGTGAGGAATCAGGGGTCGTGGGCATTCTGCCCGAAGCTTACTGCGAGCTTCTTTGGAGAGGGGAGTACTAATCCTCGCTTCCAGATACTGCGCCACATGAGTGGCGGGAAGCCATTCTGAGGATCTAGGATGGTGTAACTGGTCCGGATTAAATAGGGGGTCACCCATGGGATCCAGAATTGTGTCCTTGCCGGACTCCAGAGGGTCTATATCGGTCCCCGCTAATTTAGACGGGTCCTCCTCAATAGCAGGATCAACTGCCACATCAATTAAATCATCTTCCCCAGAATGATGGGGGTAATCATCATAAGCCTCCTCAACAGACTCTGCGTCTGAATCAGAAACCTGCTCCGGTAAGGACCGGGCGGTCTTCCATGCACGTGCCCTTACTGCCGGGCGCGGATTAGCTCTTTTGCGCGATTTGACTGCGCATTCATTGGATGGGCCAGAGCTCACATTCACATTTTTTCTGGAGGCAGGAGGGGGCATTACCGGGTTAGTTTGAGCCCTTAGGGCCTGGGAAATAGTCTGTGATAAGGACACTGAAACTGACCCCATAGCAGCTACTATTGCCTCAGAAATAGACTGCTGTAAATTAGTAGCCTGCAACTCCTGGACAGGGGCATCATTAACCCTATGAGGGGGGGAAGGTGAAACCTGAATGGAGCGTCTGACCTGCACAGAGCTGGCCGGGGACACAGGGACCATAGACATTATGGAACAAATACCTGAGGAGTAGGTCACCCCACCAGATAGAAGAAGAAAAAACGCTGGCACAGAGAGCACAGTAACCGACGAGCGATGCGGACAGCACACTGCGATACAGTGAGCCGACGAGAAGCGCAAGGATAAGACTCCTCCCCTTCACCCAGAGAGACCAATGAGAAGACCGGGAGGAGAAAGATGGCGCCCGAGAATCTCGCCCAGAAGCGCGAGATCTCGGCGCCTGAGGGAAAAAATCAAGATGGCGCCCGAGAATCCCGTCCGACGAGATCTGAGAAGCCGAAGCCCGGGAAAACGGAGCGGGAAGGCACAGGTAGGGAAGAAGAAGAGGGGAGAAATATAAAGGGGGAGAGACAAAATGGCCGGGAGATAATTAATAAGGCTAAGGAAACGGCACCGAAACGGCCGGTGACTGACCGGGCGTCACGGGGGTGAGCGGGAGGGACAGCAAAGCGGCACAATTAACCCATGAAGGTGGGGACAAAACAGGATAAACAATTAAGGGAATGGCATAGAAAGATAAAGGACTAAAAGACCGTCCCAAGAGGGAACTGGGGCAATAAGATATATCAAAGAATACATCTCAAAATAGTACCCCTCAGAAACATATAAGGAGAAAAACACCAATACAGTTAGTATGGAAAATTTAACTACTTATCTGAGCTGGAGCAGCAAAGAAAGAGGAAGTGTCCAGCCAGAGATGTCCCTTATATAGGGGTAGAAGGGGTGGAGCTGTTACCATGGATACTCTTATGGTTTTTTCTTCAATTGTCTTTGCTGCTATATTCCAGTAAAGAAAGAGTTAAGCAAATATGAGCCTCCGTGTCTTGAAATAAAATTGGTGTGAACGGTGTCTCCTACCTGGGTACAGCTGGACTCCTGGATCACTTGCAATAAAATGGAGTGTAGCGATAGGAGGAGTAATAGAGGGATTTTGCAGCAGAAATTGAGGTCCAGACCTTTGGGTAAAGTTAAAACTTGTCTTTACTGAGGGTAACTTTCATCCAAGCAGGTACAGGTACAGCTTTTTGTCTTAGGTCCCAGCAGGCTTTCAGCAATGGTTGGCAGGAATGAAATCTTCTGCTCTATCAACCTGGAGCTTGCAGGAAAGGACATCTGCTTGTTAGCTCTAAAACTGTGCCAGGAATTTAGCGTCTGCACTACTCTTCTGCTTTATGGGGACTGAGTGGCTGAGGAGGAATATGGCTTCTCCTGGGTCTCTGGACTTTACTTACAGTTATCTTCTCAGGTATTGCTTTCTTCCTGGAATTCTGGAGTTTGTCTGCTTGCTTCATCCAGCTGAGGCTGCAGGGCTTAGGCTGGGGATTTGATCAATGTCTCAGCCAAGACAAGATCCTGGCTTTCTTCCCTATATCTGGGAGCTCCTAACACGCACACCCTACCCCAAGCAGGGGGTGGGCTGCACTCCTCACTAACTTCCTTCTCCACCCAGGATGTAGGCTGTGGGAATAGTCCACACCTTCACAGAGGGGGAGCTAAGCTGGAATAAACTATTCCAGCTTATATGTACTAAACTGAACCTAGCTCCTTACAAGCACAATGCTGCCACCTGCTGGTGAACATGGAAAATTGCAACAATAATTTACATTTAACATGGTTTAAAATGCACAGTTGTGAAGACATAATGTAAAATCATATCAGATGACAGTTTAAAGGCTCTTAACAAATTGTAGCAGGGTAGAAGAGTTTCGCAACACAACTCTGGGGTGTTACACCAACAGCACATACGCAAGTGCCAAAGGCAGCCCTCCATACTGTGCACAGGAGATTTGACAACTTTTCCAGGAGTTCAAAGAACTCCCTTTTCTTCAGGAGCCTTCTGGATGTTCCATAAAAGTTTTCAAATATGACTTTGAGTGACCTGAGTTTGTGGCAAATACACTGAACAAAAATATAAACGCAACACTTTCGGGTTTTGCTCCCATTGTGCATGAGCTTAACTTAAAAATCTGAAACATTTTCTAAATATACAAAAGACCCATTACCCTCAAATATTGTTCATAAATCTGTCTAAATCTGTGTTAGTGAGCACTTCTCCTTTGCCGAGATAATCCATCCCACCTCACAGGTATGGCATACCAAGGTGCTGATTAGACAGCATGAATATCGCACAGGTGTGCCTTAGACTGCCCACAATAAAAGGCCACACTGAAATGTGCAGTTTGATCACACAGCACAATGCCGCAGATGTTGCAATGTTTGAGGGAGCGTGCAATTGGCATGCTGACTGCAGGAATGTCTACCAGAGCTGTTGCCCGTGCAATGAATGTTCATTTCTCTACCATAAGCCGTCTCCAAAGGCATTTCAGAGAATTTGGCAGTACATCCAATCGGCCTTACAACCGCAGACCACTTGTAACCACACCAGTCCAGGACCTCCACATTCAGCATGTTCACCTCCATGATCGTCTGAGACCAGCCACCCGGACAGCTGCAGCAACAATCGGTTTGCATAACCAAAGAATTTCTGCAAAAACTGTCAGAAACCATCTCAGGGAAGATCATCTGCGTGCTCGTCGTCCTCATCGGGGTCTGGACCTGACTGCAGTTCGCCGCCGTAACCGACTTGAGTGGGCAAATGCTCACATTCGATGGCATCTGGCACATTGGAGAAGCGTTCTGTTCACCGATGAGTCCCGTTTTTCAGTGTTCAGGGCAGATGGCAGACAGAGTGTGTGGTGTCGTGTGGGTGAGCGGTTTGCGGTGGGGTTATGGTATGAGCAGGCGTATGTTATGGACAACAGACACAGGTGCATTTTATTGATGGCATTTTGAATGCACAGAGAAACCATGACGAGATCCTCCCCCTCCCCCCAGTAAGGCAAAACTGTGCAATATTCATGCAGTCTAATCAGTACCTTGATATGCCACACCTGTGAGGCGGGATGGATTAGGAAACGGAGAAGTGCTCACTAACACAGATGTAGACAGATTTGTGAACAATTTTTGAGAGTAATGGGTCTTTTCTGTATATAGAAAATGTTTTAGATCTTTGAGTTCAGCTCATGCAAAATGGAAGCTAGGGCTGCAACGATTAATCGACGTTATCGATAATATTCGATAACGGATTTCGTTGTCAACGAATCCCGTTATCGAATAATCGGCCAATTTGTTGCTATGCGGGCGGGAGTGGGCGGTCAGGCGCTATGCCTGCAGGTCCTTGAACTTTAGATCACCACATCTTTATTACCTTACAATGAAGCTCCAGTAACAGGCAGAGCGGGCGGCGGCGTAACGTCATTTACTCACGTGACACGCATGCTCCACCTGCTTCATTCATAAAGTAGGTGGAGCAGGCGCGTCACGTGATTAAGTGACGTTACGCCGCCGCCCGCTCTGCCTGTTACTGGAGCTTCATTGTAAGGTAAAAGAAGATGCGGTGATTTAAAATAAAAGTTACTGCCGGTTAAGGAATACTGCTGTGAGCGGCGGGGCCAGGGCTGTTATGGGGAGGAGGATCTGTGTATGGCACTGTTATGGAGGGGATCTGGGTATGGCACTGTTTTGGGGAGGGGGATCTGTGGATGACACTGCTATGGGGGAGATCTGTGGATGACACATAGAGCATAAGATGCTATATAGTGTCATCCATAGATCCCTCCCCATAACATTGTCATCCACAGATCCCCCTCCCCATAACAGTGCCATCCACAGATCCACCTCCCCATAACAGTGCCATCCACAGATCCACCTCCCCATAACAGTGCCATCCACAGATCCCCCTCCCCATAACAGTGCCATCCACAGATCCCCCTCCCCATAACAGTGCCATCCACAGATCCCCCTCCCCATAACAGTGCCATCCACAGATCCCTCTCCCATAACAGTGCACAGATCCCCCATAACAGTGCCATCCACAGATCCCCCATTACAGTGCCATCCACAGAACCCCTCCATAACAATGCCATCCACAGATCCCCCATAACAGTGTCATCCACAGATCCCCCATAACAGTGTCATCCACAGATCCCCATAACAGTGTCATCCACAGATCCCCCATAACAGTGTCATCCACAGATCCCCATAACAGTGCCATCCACAGATCCCCCTCCCCATACCAGTGCCATCCACAGATCCCCCTCCCCATAACAGTGCCATCCACAGATCCCCCTCCCCATAACAGTGCCATCCACAGATCAGATCCCTCTCCCCATAACAGTGCACAGATCCCCCATAACAGTGCCATTCACAGATCCCCCATAACAGTGCCATCCACAGAACCCCTCCATAACAATGCCATCCACAGATCCCCCATAACAGTGTCATCCACAGATCCCCCATAACAGTGTCATCCACAGATCCCCCATAACAGTGTCATCCACAGATCCCCATAACAGTGACATCCACAGATCCCCCATAACAGTGACATCCACAGATCCCCATAACAGTGTCATCCACAGATCCCCCCATAACAGCGCCATCCACAGATCCCCAATAACAGTGCCATCCACAGATCCCCAATACCAGTGCCATCCACAGATCCCCAATAACAGTGCCATCCACAGATCCCCAATAACAGTGCCATCTACAGATCCCCTCCATAAGTGCCATCCACAGATCCCCCATAACAGTGCCATTTACAATTTATTTTAAATATGGCCTTTGAACATAATTTTTCAAGTAAAATCATATAAATCCCTTTTTTTGTCATTTTGGTGTTTTTTTCTAGATTAATCGATGAAATTATCGACAACTAATCGATTATTCAAATAATCGTTAGCTGCAGCCCTAAAGGAAGCAAAACCAAAAGTGTTGCGTTTATATCTTTGTTCAGTGTAGTTGTGTGAGTGATATGTGAAATGTGTGTACAACATCAGTGGCATAGCTAGCAGTGGTCCAGGGTGGGCAATGGCCCTGGGACTACTCACATGATGGGGCCCAGGTAATGAAGATTGTCGATTCCTAGGTGAGAGCCACTTTGCAGTGTATTGGCATCCTTGGCATGGTGCCATATGAGCAATTACTCATACTGAATAATCAAACTTAACTTCTAAACTGGTTAAAATAAACACAAAACCAAGATTGTGGTAGAAATTGGCCGTGGTCTTTTATTAAGGGTTACATAAATATAATATTACTGATAAAATCACCATAATAATTAAATAAATAAATAACCAATAAATAAATACTTATTTTTAAAATGAGTATTCCATTCCAATTGTCCCCCCAGCAAAGCTGGGTGACTAACCCCCCTTCAATATCAGACCACGACTTCTAATTTTCCGTTTTTTTTTTTTTTTTTAAATAATGGGAGGTCGGGCGGACGGGACGACGTCCTCTTCTTCCAGGCTCCGCGGCGGACAAGCTCTGGACCTGATGCGACCTTCCTTAAATATTCGATTTTCCCGCCCCAGAAATCTTAATCTCCAATCAGGAACAGGCAGAGAACAGGTACCTCAGCAACAGGTAGGCAACCAGGTACCAATCAGATTGCAGCATTAGAATCACCTCAGAAAATGTAAAAATGACATTCATTAGAATACAAAAGGCAGGAAAATCAGAGAAATTATAAATTCCAATTAACCCTTACCCTGATGCTCAATGACACCATGGTGGGCATTCAGTATGCCTTCTGTGCCCACTATCATGGTGCCATATGAGCAATTACTCATACTGAATAATCAAACTTAACTTCTAAACTGTTTAAAATAAACACAAAACCAAGATTGTGGTAGAAATTGGCCGTGGTCTTTTATTAAGGGTTACATAAATATTACTGATACAATCACCATAATAATTAAATAAATAAATAACCAATAAATAAATACTCATTGAGTCCACAATTGTCCCCCCAGCAAAGCTGGGTTGCTAACCCACCAGACATGAGGAAATTATCCCACATGTCCCCCCCTAAAAACCACGGCCTTATCAATCATATCCTGCAGACCTGAATTAAAAATATCCAGCCCTATATCCGACAAATGGACCAAATCATTCCGATATAGACCTGCAATAAAACCCTGTAGCTCGGTAAGTCTTATTGACCATCCATTTAAATTAGGAAGAAATTTCTCTAAACTCCTATTAACCCTTTTCCTAATGTTTTCCATAAAACCATACTGATCACCCTTCCAAATTTATCTTGGAATAATTTCGGAAAAAATTAAGGTTACCTCCGGGATTAACGATTTAATATGATACAGGTTTGATTTCATGTGCTCCATTAAATCCAAAGTTTTAATTTTTCCCAAGTCATTACCCCCAGCATGAATAATTAACACATCTGGCTGTGGTAATGACCTCAATTCACCTTTCAGGATCGGAATGATCTGGTACCATTTCAAGCCTCTAAAACCTAACCAAACAATGGAAACAAAAACAGAACCAATAAAACTTTTTTGCAAATAATTACGCTCCGCAGCCCTTCTTTCGGCCCAAAACACGAAAGAATAGCGCAGAATCCATACGACCATTTGCTCTGGACCTGAAAAATATCAAATAAAATTAGAGCACCAGATTAGGTCTAATATACAACTTAAATCTGTCAGATTCCCAGCGACCAATTTTTTTAATTACTGCCTCATTCAATCCCAAACTAGCGGCAACTGTTGCCGCACCAATCCAAAATAAATAAGGCGAATAATTTTCTTTAGATAAGTTTAATAATACCAAACACTTTCTCAAAATAGCATTAAATTGATATATTGTCAATACTGAACCATCTTCGTGAATTAAAAAAGAACCATGTCTCTGAGGTCTAACGTCAAAATATTCACTAACCGTCTTGACTGGGCACAATAGCGATTCAGTTAACGTTAAATCATCCTTAAGAACTTTTGTAATCCTAACATGCGCATAAGGAGATTTTAACCCTTTCGTTGCCATATATAATCTCCTAGAAAAAACACGACCCACCGGAATGACCCTTGACGCAAAAGCCAAAACACCCAATAAACTCTGCACTTCTCGCAACTGAGCTTTTTTCACAGAACCAATTCTCCTAATCAATAAGATTTGCCTTCTCCACCTTTTCAATGGGTAACCTGACTTCCATATTCACTAAATCAATTATAATACCTAAAAATTCTATCACCTGGCAAGGACCTACTGATTTCTCCTCTGCTAAAGGAACACCAAAATACCGGCAGATCTGATTAAAACCTTCTAATAAACTAGAACAATCATTAAAAGAACCAACAAAAAAAAAGTCATCTAAATAATGCAGAACATTAACGGAACCCAACTCCTTAGTAACAACCCAATTAAAAAATGAAGAAAACGATTCAAAATAAAAACACGACCAAGAAAACTCCATTGGCAAACATTTATCAAAGAAAAATTGACCATTAAACTGAAAACCTAATGAATTAAAACCTGCCGGATCCACTGGTAACAAACGAAATGCAGCCTTAATGTCTGCCTATACCATAAAACACCCTCTCCCTACAGAACGTATTAAAGAAACCGCATCGTCAAAGGATGTATAGGCTACCGAAGCTATTTCCTTATCCAAAGAATCATTCAACGATTCTTTAGCAGGATACGATAAATGATGAATCAATCTAAATTCATTAGGATTCTTCTTTGGAACAATCCCCAAAGGAGAGACCCTAAAGTCAGAAAAAGGTGGAAAAGGAAAAGGACCAGCTACCCTACCTTCCTGCAATTCTTTCCGAATCTTAGATTCAACAATATCTAAATGCTTATTAACTGATGGCAAATTATCATGTACTACACAACCCTTCCCAGTAAATTTCGAAACATAAAACCTGTCAACAAAACCTCTAAGGATTAACTCCGCCTTCAGACGGTCTGGAAACAAATCTACCATGGAAGCATTCTTTTACAAAATCTCTATTGGGTTGATTCTGTAACACCGAAACATGGGGTGCGCACCTGAACAAAATGAACATTCATGCCTATATCTACAATTGCTCAGCCATCTGCATGCTGATTCATTATATGCAAAACAAAAACCTTTTTTACAAACAACTCCAGACACCATTGAATTAATTGGCCTAGCCTGAAAACCACTTTTCCGTGGCAACATCAAGCTAAGCCAAAGACCCACATCCTTAGAACCCCAATTCATATTACTATGTACCGCTAACTTCTGACGAAAAGTTTTGTCATATGTAAACCATGCGAAGCCACCAAAATTACAGTAAGCCTCTAAAATGGAATCCATATGTTGAAACAAGCCAACACAACTTTGAGGATGTTTCGCACAAAACACTGAAGCGTAAATAAAAAAGGCTTGCAGCCAATCATTAAAAGATCTTGGCACAATCCTCTTTCTTTCTTCCTCTTTTTCAAAGGCTTTCTTCTCGCTTCTAAAAGATTCTTTGGCAGAAGGAAGCAATGATAAAATATCAATATACTCCCTTCTCCAAATTTTTTCTTTCACGGATTGAGATAAGTGAAACCCCAACGGAGAGACGTCGCATGTCAAAGCTTCCTTTAAACAAGTTTCAATTATACCAACCCCATTATCTAAGGCTAATGTATTCACTGATTTATTAACACTTATCATATCAGCTCCTACATCAGCTGGCAAATTCCTCCACACTGATACAGGCTGATCTACAGAAACAGGCACACTAGCTGTAGCCCATTCAGAAAATAACTTAGCTAAACTAAGCAGTAACTTATTATCCTGAGTACCTATGTTGGTAGGCAAAGACAAGCTCTGCCCACATATCTCCTCACCAGTCTCCGGTCCATGGTCCATGCTGGGGGCACTGGAGGCCGGCAGTTGCACTTGACTCAAAACCCCAGGCTGCGATACCGCACATCTAGGGGAGGAGCGCACACTGCCACCTTTCCGGCTTCTTGATTCCGCTGGCGAATAAGCCCTCCTCGGCCTATTAATCCTCTTGGATACCCAAGCTTCAGCGCTGTGGGAAGCGCCTCCCGATGACATCACCGACGCCGTTGCTTGTTCAGTGACGTCACTGCGCAGTGCGACGTCACGAGGTCCCGCCTCTTCCTCTTCAGCCGACAAGCCATCAGCCAGGCAACGTTGAAGCCACGCCTCCCCTCCTTTTGACTCAGCGCGCTAAATCAGTAGCTCCTCCATCCGACCGGTGAGTTCTTTACTGTCGCCTTCTTTCTTCGGCCCTTGTGCAAGAAATCTTCCTCCTTAGGACAGCCCGCACCTCCGGAACTTCGGCGCCGCTATATTCTTCACAGCAGCGCTGACTCTCAGCTCACACGCCAAATTTTCACCGCAGCTCCTTCACCGTCGCTCCTTCACCGCCACTCCTTCACTGCTGTTTCTTCGCCGCCGCTATCCGAATTCCGCCTGGTAAGGCCGGCAAAGCCAATAGCTCTTTCGCAGCCACACCGGCATTTCCCAGGGCTTCAGACGACGTCCTCTTCTTCCAGGCTCCGCGGCGGACAAGATCCGGACCTGATGCGACCTTCCTTAAATATTCAATGTTTTATGGGGTTCGCTCACCTTCAGGCCCTCATCTCCAATGTTTCATACGGTCTGCTCACCTGTAGGCCCTAACTACAATGTTTTATGGGGTTTGCTCACCTTTAGGCCCTCACCTCCAATGTTTCATACGGTCTGCTCAGCTGTAGGCCTTCACTACAATGTTTTATGGGGTTTGCTCACCTGTAGGCCTTTACCTCCAATGTTTCATAGTCTGCTCAGCTGTAGGACCTCACCTCCAATGTTTCATACGGTGTCTCGGCTGTAGGCCCTCACTACAATGTTTCATATGGTCTGCTCACCTGTAGGCTCTCTTTACAATGTTTTATGGGGGTCGCTCACCTGTAGGCCTTCACCTCCAATGTTCCATACGGTCTGCTCACCTGTAATGCCCTCACTACAATGTTTTATGGGGTTGGCTCACCTTTAGGCCCTCACCTCCAATGTTTCATACGGTCTGCTCAGCTGTAGGCCCTCACTACAATGTTTTATGGGGTTCGCTCACCTGTAGGCCTTCACCTCCAATGTTTCATAGACTGCTCGGTTGTAGGCCCTCACTAAAATGTTTTATGGGGTTCGCTCACCTGTAGGCCTTCACCTCCAATGTTTCATAGTCTGCTCAGCTGTAGGCGCTCACCTCCATTGTTTCATACGGTGTGCTCAGCTGTAGGCCCTCACTACAATGTTTCATACAGTCTGCTCACCTGTAGGCTCTCTATATAATGTTTTATGGGGTTTGCTCAGCTTCAGGCCTCACCTCCAATGTTTCATACAGTCTGCTCAGCTGTAGGCCCTCACCTCCAATGTTTAATACGGTCGGTTCAGCCGTAGGCCCTCACTACAATGTTTTATGGGGTTTGCTTACCTGTAGGCCTTCACCTCCAATGATTTATACGGTCTGCTCAGCTGTAGGCCCTCACTACAATGTTTTATGGGGTTCGCTCACCTGTAGGCATTTACCTCCAATGTTTCATATGGTCTGCTCACCTGTAGGCCCTTACCTCCAATGTTTCATACAGTCTGCTCAGCTGTAGGCCCTCACCTCCATTGTTTTATACGGTCTTCTCAGCTGTAAGCCCTCACTACAATGTTTCATACAGTCTGCTCACCTGTAGGCCCTTATTACAATGTTTTATGGGGTTTGTTTACCTTCATGCCCTCACCTCCAATGTTTCATACGGTCTGCTCAGCTGAAGGCCCTCACAACAATGTTTTATGGGGTTCACTCACCTGTAGGCCTTCACCTCCAATGTTTCATACGGTGTGCTCAGCTGTAGGCCCTCACTACAATGTTTCATATGGACTGCTTACCTGTAGGCTCTCTTTACAATGTTTTATAGTGATCGCTCACCTGTAGGCCTTCACCTCCAATGTTCCACACGGTCTGCTCAGCTGTAGGCCCTCACTACAATGTTTTATAGGGTTCGCTCACCTGTAGGCGTTTAACACCAATGTTTCATACGGTCTGCTCACCTGTAGGCCCTCACCTCCAATGTTTCATACGATGTGCTCAGCTGTAGGCCCTCACTACAATGTTTCATAAGGTCTTCTCACCTGTAGGGTCTCTTTACAATGTTTTATGGGGTTTGCTCACCTTCAGGCCTCACCTCCAATGTTTCATACGGTCTTCTCAGCTGTAGACCCTCACCTCCAATGTTTCATACAGTCTGTTTAGCTGTAGGCCCTCACTACAATGTTTTATGAGGTTCGCTCACCTGTAGGCCTTCACCTTCAAAGTTTTATACGGTCTGCTCGGCTGTAGGCACTCACTACAATGTTTTATGGGGTTCGCTCACCTGTAGGCCTTTAACTCCAATGTTTCATACAGTCTGCTCACCTGTAGGCCCTCACCTCCAATGTTTCATACAGTCTGCTCAGCTGTAGGCCCTTACCTCCAATGTTTCATACGGTCTGCTCACCTGTAGGCCCTTAATGCAATGTTTTATTGGGTTTGTTTACCTTCAGGCCCTCACCTCCAATGTTTCATACGGTCTGCTCAGCTGTAGGCCCTCACTACAATGTTTTATGGGGTTCGCTCACCTGTAGGCCTTTACCTCTAATGTTTCATATGGTCTGCTCACCTGTAGGCCCTTACCTCCAATGTTTCATACAGTCTGCTCAGCTGTAGGCCCTCACCTCCATTGTTTTATACGGTCTTCTCAGCTGTAAGCCCTCACTACAATGTTTTATGGGGTTCACTCACCTGTAGGCCTTCACCTCCAATGTTTCATACGGTGTGCTCAGCTGTAGGCCCTCACTACAATATTTCATATGGACTGCTTACCTGTAGGCTCTCTTTACAATGTTTTATAGTGATCGCTCACCTGTAGGCCTTCACCTCCAATGTTCCACACGGTCTGCTCAGCTGTAGGCCCTCACTACAATGTTTTATGGGGTTCGCTCACCTGTAGGCGTTAATCTCCAAAGTTTTATACAGTCTGCTAGGCTGTAGGCCCTCACTACAATGTTTTATGGGGTTCGCTCACCTGTAGGCCTTTAACTCCAATGTTTCATACGGTCTGCTCACCTGTAGGCCCTCACCTCCAATGTTTCATACGATGTGCTCAGCTGTAGGCCCTCACTACAATGTTTCATAAGGTCTGCTCACCTGTAGGGTCTCTTTACAATGTTTTATGGGGTTTGCTCACCTTCAGGCCTCACCTCCAATGTTTCATACGGTCTTCTCAGCTGTAGACCCTCACCTCCAATGTTTCATACAGTCTGTTTAGCTGTAGGCCCTCACTACAATGTTTTATGAGGTTCGCTCACCTGTAGGCCTTCACCTTCAAAGTTTTATATGGTCTGCTCGGCTGTAGGCACTCACTACAATGTTTTATGGGGTTCGCTCACCTGTAGGCCTTTAACTCCAATGTTTCATACAGTCTGTTCACCTGTAGGCCCTCACCTCCAATGTTTCATACAGTCTGCTCAGCTGTAGGCCCTCACCTCCAATGTTTCATACGGTCTGCTCACCTGTAGGCCCTTAATGCAATGTTTTATGGGGTTTGTTTACCTTCAGGCCCTCACCTCCAATGTTTCATACGGTCTGCTCAGCTGTAGGCCCTCACTACAATGTTTTATGGGGTTCGCTCACCTGTAGGCCTTTACCTCTAATGTTTCATATGGTCTGCTCACCTGTAGGCCCTTACCTCCAATGTTTCATACAGTCTGCTCAGCTGTAGGCCCTCACCTCCATTGTTTTATACGGTCTTCTCAGCTGTAAGCCCTCACTACAATGTTTTATGGAGTTCACTCACCTGTAGGCCTTCACCTCCAATGTTTCATACGGTGTGCTCAGCTGTAGGCCCTCACTACAATATTTCATATGGACTGCTTACCTGTAGGCTCTCTTTACAATGTTTTATAGTGATCGCTCACCTGTAGGCCTTCACCTCCAATGTTCCACACGGTCTGCTCACCTGTAGGCTCTCACTACAATGTTTTATTGGGGTCGCTCACCTGTAGGCCTTCACCTCCAATTTTCCATACGGTCTGCTCACCTGTAGGACCTCACTACAATGTTTTATGGGGTTTGCTCACCTTTAGGCCCTCACCTCCAATGTTTCATACGGTCTGCTCAGCTGTAGGCCCTCACTACAATGTTTTATGAGGTTCGCTCACCTGTAGGCTTCACTTCCAATGTTTCATAAATTGTTCAGTTGTAGGCCCTCACCTCCAAACTTTCACGCGGTGTGCTCAGCTGTAGGCCCTCACTACCATGTTTCATATGGTCTGCTCACCTGTAGGCTCTCTTTACAATGTTTTATGGGGTTTGCTCACCTTCAGACCTCACCTCCAATGTTTCATACAGTCTTCTCAGCTGTAGACCCTCACCTCCAATGTTTTATACGGTCTGCTCAGCTGTAGGCCCTCACTACAATGTTTTATGGGGTTCGCTCACCTTCAGGCCCTCATCTCCAATGTTTCATACAGTCTTCTCACTTGTAGGCCCTCACTACAATGTTTTATGGGGTTTGCTCACCTTTAGGCCCTCACCTCCAATGTTTCATACGGTCTGCTCAGCTGTAGGCCCTCACTACAATGTTTTATGGGGTTCGCTCACCTGTAGGCCTTCACCTCCAATGTTTCATAGTCTGCTCAGCTGTAGGCACTCACCTCCAATGTTTCATACGGTCTGCTCAGCTGTAGGCCCTCACTACAATGTTTTATGGGGTTCGCTCACCTGTAGGCCTTCACCTCCAATGTTTCATAGTCTGCTCAGCTGTAGGCACTCACCTCCAATATTCCATACGGTCTGCAAAGCTGTAGGCCCTCACTACAATGTTTTATGGGGTTTGCTCACCTTTAGGCCCTCACCTCCAATGTTTCATACGGTCTGCTAAGCTGTAGGCCTCACTACAATGTTTTATGGGGTTTGCTCACCTGTAGGCCTTCACCTCCAAAGTTTTATACGGTTTGCTCGGCTGTAGGCCCTCACTACAATGTTTTACGTGGTTAGCTCATCTGTATGCCTTACCTCCAATGTTCCACACGGTCTGCTCAGCTGTAGGCCCTCAGTACAATGTTTTATGGAGTTTGCTAACCTTTACGCACTCACCTCCAAAGTTTCATACGGTCTGTCCACCTGTAGGCCCTCACTACAATGTTTCATGGGGTTTGCTCACCTTTAGGCCCTCAACTACAATGTTTCATACGATCTGCTCAGCTGTAGGCCCTCACTACAATGTTTTATGGGGTTCGCTCACCTGTAGGCCTTTACCTCTAATGTTTTATACGGTCTGCTCGGCTGTAGGCCCTCACTACGATGTTTTACAGGGTGTGCTCACCTGTAGGCCTTCACCTCCAAAGTTCCATACGGTCTGCTTACCTGTAGGCCCTTATTGCAATGTTTTATAGGGTTTGTTTACCTTCAGGCCCTCACCTTTAATGTTTCATACGGTCTGCTCAGCTGTAGGCCCTCACTACAATGTTTTATGGGGTTCGCTCACCTTCAGGCCCTTATCTCCAATGTTCCATACGGTCTTCTAATCTGTAGACCCTCACTACAATGTTTTATGGGGTTTGCTCACCTTTAGGCCCTCATCTCCAATGTTTCATACGGTCTGCTCAGCTGTAGGCCCTCACTATAATGTTTTATGTGGTTCGCTCACCTTTAGGCCTTTACCTCCAATGTTTCATAGTCTGCTCAGCTGTAGGCCCTCACCTGAAATGTTTCACACGGTGTGCTCAGCTGTAGGCCCTCACTACAATGCTTCATATGGCCTGCTAACCTGTAGGCTCTCTTTACAATTTTTTATGGGGTTTGCTCACCTTCACGCCTCAACTCCAATGTTTCATATGGTCTTCTAAGCTGTAGACACTCACCTCCAATGTTTTATACGGTCTGTTCAGCTGTAGGCCCTCACTACTATGTTTTATGGGGTTTGCTCACCTGTAGGCCTTCACCTCCAATGTTTTATACCGTCTGCTCAGCTGTAGGCTCTCACTGCAATGTTTTATGGGGTTCGCTCACCTTCAGGCCCTCATCTCCAATGCTTCATACGGTCTGCTCACCTGTAGGCCCTCACTACAATATTTTATGGGTTTCGCTCACCTGTAGGCCTTCACCTCCAATGTTTTATACGGTCTGCTCGGCTAAAGGCCCTCACTACAATATTTTATGGGGTTCGCTCACCTGTAGGTCTTCACCTCCAATGTTGCATACGGTCTTCTCACCTGTAGGCCCTTACTGCAATGTTTTATGGGGTTTGTTTACCTTCAGTCCTTCATCTGCAATGTTACATACGGTCTGCTCAGCTGTAGGCTCACACTAGTTTTATGGAATTCGCTCACCTTCAGGCCCTCATGTCCAATGTTTCATATGGTCAGCTCACCTGTAGCCCCTCACTATTATGTTTTATGGGGTTTGCTCACCTTCAGTCCCTCACCTCCAATGCTTCATACGGTCTGCTCAGCTGTAGGCCCACACTACAGTTTTATGGGGTTCGCTCACCTTCAGGCCCTCACCTCCAATGTTTCATACGGTCTGCTCAGCTGTAGGCCCTCACTACAATGTTTTATGAGGTTTGCTCACCTTCAGGCCCTCATCTCCAAAGTTTCATACGGTCTTATCACCTGTACGCCCTCACTACAATGTTTTACGAGGTTCGCTCACCTGTATGCCTTCACCTCCAATATTCCATACAGTCTGCAAAGCTGTAAGCCCTCACTACAATGTTTAATGGGGTTTGCTCACCTGTAGGCCTTCACCTCCAATGTTTTATACGGTCTGCTCGGCTGTAGGCCCTCACTACAATGTTTTACGGGGTTCACTCACCTGTATGCCTTCACCTCCAATGTTCAATACGGTCTGCTCACCTGTAGGCCCTTACTGCAATGTTTTATAGGGTTCGCTCACCTGTAGGCCCTCATCTCCAATGCTCCAAACAGTCTGCACGGTGAAGGTGTTTTATGAGGTTTGCTCACCTTCAGGCCCTCATCTCCAAAGTTTCATACGGTCTGCTCACCTGTACGCCCTCACTACAATGTTTTACGGGGTTCGCTCACCTGTATGCCTTCACCTCCAATATTCCATACAGTCTGCAAAGCTGTAGGCCCTCACTACAATGTTTTACGTGGTTAGCTCATCTGTATGCCTTACCTCCAATGTTCCACACGGTCTGCTCAGCTGTAGGCCCTCAGTACAATGTTTTATGGAGTTTGCTAACCTTTACGCACTCACCTCCAAAGTTTCATACGGTCTGTCCACCTGTAGGCCCTCACTACAATGTTTCATGGGGTTTGCTCACCTTTAGGCCCTCAACTACAATGTTTCATACGATCTGCTCAGCTGTAGGCCCTCACTACAATGTTTTATGGGGTTCGCTCACCTGTAGGCCTTTACCTCTAATGTTTTATACGGTCTGCTCGGCTGTAGGCCCTCACTACGATGTTTTACAGGGTTTGCTCACCTGTAGGCCTTCACCTCCAAAGTTCCATACGGTCTGCTTACCTGTAGGCCCTTATTGCAATGTTTTATAGGGTTTGTTTACCTTCAGGCCCTCACCTTTAATGTTTCATACGGTCTGCTCAGCTGTAGGCCCTCACTACAATGTTTTATGGGGTTCGCTCACCTTCAGGCCCTTATCTCCAATGTTCCATACGGTCTTCTAATCTGTAGACCCTCACTACAATGTTTTATGGGGTTTGCTCACCTTTAGGCCCTCATCTCCAATGTTTCATACGGTCTGCTCAGCTGTAGGCCCTCACTATAATGTTTTATGTGGTTCGCTCACCTTTAGGCCTTTACCTCCAATGTTTCATAGTCTGCTCAGCTGTAGGCCCTCACCTCAAATGTTTCACACGGTGTGCTCAGCTGTAGGCCCTCACTACAATGCTTCATATGGCCTGCTAACCTGTAGGCTCTCTTTACAATTTTTTATGGGGTTTGCTCACCTTCACGCCTCAACTCCAATGTTTCATATGGTCTTCTAAGCTGTAGACACTCACCTCCAATGTTTTATACGGTCTGTTCAGCTGTAGGCCCTCACTACTATGTTTTATGGGGTTTGCTCACCTGTAGGCCTTCACCTCCAATGTTTTATACCGTCTGCTCAGCTGTAGGCTCTCACTGCAATGTTTTATGGGGTTCGCTCACCTTCAGGCCCTCATCTCCAATGCTTCATACGGTCTGCTCACCTGTAGGCCCTCACTACAATATTTTATGGGTCTCGCTCACCTGTAGGCCTTCACCTCCAATGTTTTATACGGTCTGCTCGGCTAAAGGCCCTCACTACAATATTTTATGGGGTTCGCTCACCTGTAGGTCTTCACCTCCAATGTTGCATACGGTCTTCTCACCTGTAGGCCCTTACTGCAATGTTTTATGGGGTTTGTTTACCTTCAGTCCTTCATCTGCAATGTTACATACGGTCTGCTCAGCTGTAGGCTCACACTAGTTTTATGGAATTCGCTCACCTTCAGGCCCTCATGTCCAATGTTTCATATGGTCAGCTCACCTGTAGCCCCTCACTATTATGTTTTATGGGGTTTGCTCACCTTCAGTCCCTCACCTCCAATGCTTCATACGGTCTGCTCAGCTGTAGGCCCACACTACAGTTTTATGGGGTTCGCTCACCTTCAGGCCCTCACCTCCAATGTTTCATACGGTCTGCTCAGCTGTAGGCCCTCACTACAATGTTTTATGAGGTTTGCTCACCTTCAGGCCCTCATCTCCAAAGTTTCATACGGTCTTATCACCTGTACGCCCTCACTACATTGTTTTACGGGGTTCGCTCACCTGTATGCCTTCACCTCCAATATTCCATACAGTCTGCAAAGCTGTAAGCCCTCACTACAATGTTTAATGGGGTTTGCTCACCTGTAGGCCTTCACCTCCAATGTTTTATACGGTCTGCTCGGCTGTAGGCCCTCACTACAATGTTTTACGGGGTTCACTCACCTGTATGCCTTCACCTCCAATGTTCAATACGGTCTGCTCACCTGTAGGCCCTTACTGCAATGTTTTATAGGGTTCGCTCACCTGTAGGCCCTCATCTCCAATGCTCCAAACAGTCTGCTCACCTGTAGGCCCTCACTACAATGTTTTATGGGTTTCGCTCACCTGTAGGCACTCACCTCCAATGTTTCATACGGTCTGCTCAGCTGTAGGCCCTCACTACAATGTTTTATGAGGTTTGCTCACCTTCAGGCCCTCATCTCCAAAGTTTCATACGGTCTGCTCACCTGTACGCCCTCACTACAATGTTTTACGGGGTTCGCTCACCTGTATGCCTTCACCTCCAATATTCCATACAGTCTGCAAAGCTGTAGGCCCTCACTACAATGTTTTATGGGGTTTGCTCACCTGTAGGCCTTCACCTCCAATGTTTTATACGGTCTGCTCGGCTGTAGGCCCTCACTACAATGTTTTACGGGGTTCACTCACCTGTATGCCTTCACCTCCAATGTTCAATACGGTCTGCTCACCTGTAGGCCCTTACTGCAATGTTTTATAGGGTTCGCTCACCTGTAGGCCCTCATCTCCAATGCTCCAAACGGTCTGCTCACCTGTAGGCCCTCACTACAATGTTTTATGGGTTTCGCTCACCTGTAGGCCTTAACCTCCAATGTTTTATACGGTCTGCTCAGCTGTAGGCCCTCACTACAATGTTTTATGGGGTTTGCTCACCTTTAGGCACTTACCTCCAATGTTTCATATGGTCTCCTCAGCTGTAGGCCCTCACTACAATGTTTTATGGGGTTTGCTCACCTTCAGGCCCTCATCTCCAAAGTTCCATACGGTCTGCTCAGCTATAGGCCCTCACTACAATGTTTTATGGGATTTGCTCACCTGTAGGCCTTCACCTCCAATGTTTTATACGGTCTGCTCGGCTGTAGGCCCTCACTACAATGTTTTACAGGGTTCGCTCACCTGTATGCCTCCACCTCCAATGTTCAAGACGGTTTGCTCACCTTTAGGCCCTTACTGCAATGTTTTATGGGGTTCGCTCACCTGTAGGCCTTCACCTCCAATGTTTCATAGTCTGCTCAGCTGCAGGCCCTCACCTCCAATGTTTCACATGGTGTGCTCAGCTGTAGGCCCTCACTACAATGTTTCATATGGTCTGCTAACCTGTAGGCTCTCTTTACAATGTTTTATGGGGTTTGATGACCTTCAGGCCTCAACTCCAATGTTTCATATATTCTTCTTAGCTGTCGACACTCACCTCCAATGTTTCATACGGTCTGTTCAGCTGTAGGCCCTCACTACAATGTTTTATGGTGTTTGCTCACCTGTAGGCCTTCACCTCAAATGTTTTATACCGTCTGCTCAGCTGTAGGCCCTCACTGCAATGTTTTGTGGGGTTCTCTCACCTTCATACCCAAATTTCCAATGCTCCATACGGTCTGCTCACCTGTAGGCCCTCACTACAATGTTTTATGGGTTTCGCTCACTTGTAGGCCTTCACCTCCAATGTTTTATACGGTCTGCTCAGCTGTAGGCCCTCACTGCACTGTTTTGTGGGGTTCTCTCACCTTCATACCCTCATTTCTAATGCTCCATACGGTCTGCTCACCTGTAGGCCTTCACCTCCAATATTCCATACGGTCTACAAAGCTGTAGGCCCTCACTACAATGTTTTATGGGGTTTGCTCACTTTTAGGCACTCACCTCCAATGTTTCATACGGTCTGCTCAGCTGTAGGCCCTCACTACAATGTTTTATGGGGTTTGCTCACCTTCAGGCCCTCATCTCCAATGTTTTATACGATCTTCTCAGCTGTAGGCCCTCACTACAATGTTTTATGGGGTTCGCTCACCTGTAGGCCTTTACCTCCAATGCTTTATACGGTCTGCTCAGCTGTAGGCCCTCACTACAATGTTTTATGGGGTTTGCTCACCTTTAGGCACTTACCTCCAATGTTTCATACGGTCTGCTCAGCTGTAGGCCCTCACTACAATGTTTTATGGGGTTTGCTCACCTTCAGGCCCTCATCTCCAAAGTTTCATACGGTCTGCTCAGCTATAGGCCCTCACTACAATGTTTTATGGGGTTTGCTCACATTCAGGCCCTCATCTCAAATGTTTTATACGGTCTGCTCAGCTGTAGGCCCTCACTACAATGTTTTATGGGATTTGCTCACCTGTAGGCCTTCACCTCCAATGTTTTATACGGTCTGCTCGGCTGTAGGCTCTCTTTACAATGTTTTATGGGGTTTGCTCACCTTCAGACCTCACCTCCAATGTTTCATACAGTCTTCTCAGCTGTAGACCCTCACCTCCAATGTTTTATACGGTCTGCTCAGCTGTAGGCCCTCACTACAATGTTTTATGGGGTTCGCTCACCTTCAGGCCCTCATCTCCAATGTTTCATACAGTCTTCTCACTTGTAGGCCCTCACTACAATGTTTTATGGGGTTTGCTCACCTTTAGGCCCTCACCTCCAATGTTTCATACGGTCTGCTCAGCTGTAGGCCCTCACTACAATGTTTTATGGGGTTCGCTCACCTGTAGGCCTTCACCTCCAATGTTTCATAGTCTGCTCAGCTGTAGGCACTCACCTCCAATGTTTCATACGGTCTGCTCAGCTGTAGGCCCTCACTACAATGTTTTATGGGGTTCGCTCACCTGTAGGCCTTCACCTCCAATGTTTCATAGTCTGCTCAGCTGTAGGCACTCACCTCCAATATTCCATACGGTCTGCAAAGCTGTAGGCCCTCACTACAATGTTTTATGGGGTTTGCTCACCTTTAGGCCCTCACCTCCAATGTTTCATACGGTCTGCTAAGCTGTAGGCCTCACTACAATGTTTTATGGGGTTTGCTCACCTGTAGGCCTTCACCTCCAAAGTTTTATACGGTTTGCTCGGCTGTAGGCCCTCACTACAATGTTTTACGTGGTTAGCTCATCTGTATGCCTTACCTCCAATGTTCCACACGGTCTGCTCAGCTGTAGGCCCTCAGTACAATGTTTTATGGAGTTTGCTAACCTTTACGCACTCACCTCCAAAGTTTCATACGGTCTGTCCACCTGTAGGCCCTCACTACAATGTTTCATGGGGTTTGCTCACCTTTAGGCCCTCAACTACAATGTTTCATACGATCTGCTCAGCTGTAGGCCCTCACTACAATGTTTTATGGGGTTCGCTCACCTGTAGGCCTTTACCTCTAATGTTTTATACGGTCTGCTCGGCTGTAGGCCCTCACTACGATGTTTTACAGGGTTTGCTCACCTGTAGGCCTTCACCTCCAAAGTTCCATACGGTCTGCTTACCTGTAGGCCCTTATTGCAATGTTTTATAGGGTTTGTTTACCTTCAGGCCCTCACCTTTAATGTTTCATACGGTCTGCTCAGCTGTAGGCCCTCACTACAATGTTTTATGGGGTTCGCTCACCTTCAGGCCCTTATCTCCAATGTTCCATACGGTCTTCTAATCTGTAGACCCTCACTACAATGTTTTATGGGGTTTGCTCACCTTTAGGCCCTCATCTCCAATGTTCCATACGGTCTGCTCAGCTGTAGGCCCTCACTATAATGTTTTATGTGGTTCGCTCACCTTTAGGCCTTTACCTCCAATGTTTCATAGTCTGCTCAGCTGTAGGCCCTCACCTCAAATGTTTCACACGGTGTGCTCAGCTGTAGGCCCTCACTACAATGCTTCATATGGCCTGCTAACCTGTAGGCTCTCTTTACAATTTTTTATGGGGTTTGCTCACCTTCACGCCTCAACTCCAATGTTTCATATGGTCTTCTAAGCTGTAGACACTCACCTCCAATGTTTTATACGGTCTGTTCAGCTGTAGGCCCTCACTACTATGTTTTATGGGGTTTGCTCACCTGTAGGCCTTCACCTCCAATGTTTTATACCGTCTGCTCAGCTGTAGGCTCTCACTGCAATGTTTTATGGGGTTCGCTCACCTTCAGGCCCTCATCTCCAATGCTTCATACGGTCTGCTCACCTGTAGGCCCTCACTACAATATTTTATGGGTTTCGCTCACCTGTAGGCCTTCACCTCCAATGTTTTATACGGTCTGCTCGGCTAAAGGCCCTCACTACAATATTTTATGGGGTTCGCTCACCTGTAGGTCTTCACCTCCAATGTTGCATACGGTCTTCTCACCTGTAGGCCCTTACTGCAATGTTTTATGGGGTTTGTTTACCTTCAGTCCTTCATCTGCAATGTTTCATACGGTCTGCTCAGCTGTAGGCCCTCACTATAATGTTTTATGTGGTTCGCTCACCTTTAGGCCTTTACCTCCAATGTTTCATAGTCTGCTCAGCTGTAGGCCCTCACCTCAAATGTTTCACACGGTGTGCTCAGCTGTAGGCCCTCACTACAATGCTTCATATGGCCTGCTAACCTGTAGGCTCTCTTTACAATTTTTTATGGGGTTTGCTCACCTTCACGCCTCAACTCCAATGTTTCATATGGTCTTCTAAGCTGTAGACACTCACCTCCAATGTTTTATACGGTCTGTTCAGCTGTAGGCCCTCACTACTATGTTTTATGGGGTTTGCTCACCTGTAGGCCTTCACCTCCAATGTTTTATACCGTCTGCTCAGCTGTAGGCTCTCACTGCAATGTTTTATGGGGTTCGCTCACCTTCAGGCCCTCATCTCCAATGCTTCATACGGTCTGCTCACCTGTAGGCCCTCACTACAATATTTTATGGGTTTCGCTCACCTGTAGGCCTTCACCTCCAATGTTTTATACGGTCTGCTCGGCTAAAGGCCCTCACTACAATATTTTATGGGGTTCGCTCACCTGTAGGTCTTCACCTCCAATGTTGCATACGGTCTTCTCACCTGTAGGCCCTTACTGCAATGTTTTATGGGGTTTGTTTACCTTCAGTCCTTCATCTGCAATGTTACATACGGTCTGCTCAGCTGTAGGCTCACACTAGTTTTATGGAATTCGCTCACCTTTAGGCCCTCATGTCCAATGTTTCATATGGTCAGCTCACCTGTAGCCCCTCACTATTATGTTTTATGGGGTTTGCTCACCTTCAGTCCCTCACCTCCAATGCTTCATACGGTCTGCTCAGCTGTAGGCCCACACTACAGTTTTATGGGGTTCGCTCACCTTCAGGCCCTCACCTCCAATGTTTCATACGGTCTGCTCAGCTGTAGGCCCTCACTACAATGTTTTATGAGGTTTGCTCACCTTCAGGCCCTCATCTCCAAAGTTTCATACGGTCTTATCACCTGTACGCCCTCACTACAATGTTTTACGGGGTTCGCTCACCTGTATGCCTTCACCTCCAATATTCCATACAGTCTGCAAAGCTGTAAGCCCTCACTACAATGTTTAATGGGGTTTGCTCACCTGTAGGCCTTCACCTCCAATGTTCAATACGGTCTGCTCACCTGTAGGCCCTTACTGCAATGTTTTATAGGGTTCGCTCACCTGTAGGCCCTCATCTCCAATGCTCCAAACAGTCTGCTCACCTGTAGGCCCTCACTACAATGTTTTATGGGTTTCGCTCACCTGTAGGCACTCACCTCCAATGTTTCATACGGTCTGCTCAGCTGTAGGCCCTCACTACAATGTTTTATGAGGTTTGCTCACCTTCAGGCCCTCATCTCCAAAGTTTCATACGGTCTGCTCACCTGTACGCCCTCACTACAATGTTTTACGGGGTTCGCTCACCTGTATGCCTTCACCTCCAATATTCCATACAGTCTGCAAAGCTGTAGGCCCTCACTACAATGTTTTATGGGGTTTGCTCACCTGTAGGCCTTCACCTCCAATGTTTTATACGGTCTGCTCGGCTGTAGGCCCTCACTACAATGTTTTACGGGGTTCACTCACCTGTATGCCTTCACCTCCAATGTTCAATACGGTCTGCTCACCTGTAGGCCCTTACTGCAATGTTTTATAGGGTTCGCTCACCTGTAGGCCCTCATCTCCAATGCTCCAAACGGTCTGCTCACCTGTAGGCCCTCACTACAATGTTTTATGGGTTTCGCTCACCTGTAGGCCTTAACCTCCAATGTTTTATACGGTCTGCTCAGCTGTAGGCCCTCACTACAATGTTTTATGGGGTTTGCTCACCTTTAGGCACTTACCTCCAATGTTTCATATGGTCTCCTCAGCTGTAGGCCCTCACTACAATGTTTTATGGGGTTTGCTCACCTTCAGGCCCTCATCTCCAAAGTTCCATACGGTCTGCTCAGCTATAGGCCCTCACTACAATGTTTTATGGGATTTGCTCACCTGTAGGCCTTCACCTCCAATGTTTTATACGGTCTGCTCGGCTGTAGGCCCTCACTACAATGTTTTACAGGGTTCGCTCACCTGTATGCCTTCACCTCCAATGTTCAAGACGGTTTGCTCACCTTTAGGCCCTTACTGCAATGTTTTATGGGGTTCGCTCACCTGTAGGCCTTCACCTCCAATGTTTCATAGTCTGCTCAGCTGCAGGCCCTCACCTCCAATGTTTCACATGGTGTGCTCAGCTGTAGGCCCTCACTACAATGTTTCATATGGTCTGCTAACCTGTAGGCTCTCTTTACAATGTTTTATGGGGTTTGATGACCTTCAGGCCTCAACTCCAATGTTTCATATATTCTTCTTAGCTGTCGACACTCACCTCCAATGTTTCATACGGTCTGTTCAGCTGTAGGCCCTCACTACAATGTTTTATGGTGTTTGCTCACCTGTAGGCCTTCACCTCAAATGTTTTATACCGTCTGCTCAGCTGTAGGCCCTCACTGCAATGTTTTGTGGGGTTCTCTCACCTTCATACCCAAATTTCCAATGCTCCATACGGTCTGCTCACCTGTAGGCCCTCACTACAATGTTTTATGGGTTTCGCTCACTTGTAGGCCTTCACCTCCAATGTTTTATACGGTCTGCTCAGCTGTAGGCCCTCACTGCACTGTTTTGTGGGGTTCTCTCACCTTCATACCCTCATTTCTAATGCTCCATACGGTCTGCTCACCTGTAGGCCTTCACCTCCAATATTCCATACGGTCTACAAAGCTGTAGGCCCTCACTACAATGTTTTATGGGGTTTGCTCACTTTTAGGCACTCACCTCCAATGTTTCATACGGTCTGCTCAGCTGTAGGCCCTCACTACAATGTTTTATGGGGTTTGCTCACCTTCAGGCCCTCATCTCCAATGTTTTATACGATCTGCTCAGCTGTAGGCCCTCACTACAATGTTTTATGGGGTTCGCTCACCTGTAGGCCTTTACCTCCAATGCTTTATACGGTCTGCTCAGCTGTAGGCCCTCACTACAATGTTTTATGGGGTTTGCTCACCTTTAGGCACTTACCTCCAATGTTTCATACGGTCTGCTCAGCTGTAGGCCCTCACTACAATGTTTTATGGGGTTTGCTCACCTTCAGGCCCTCATCTCCAAAGTTTCATACGGTCTGCTCAGCTATAGGCCCTCACTACAATGTTTTATGGGGTTTGCTCACATTCAGGCCCTCATCTCAAATGTTTTATACGGTCTGCTCAGCTGTAGGCCCTCACTACAATGTTTTATGGGATTTGCTCACCTGTAGGCCTTCACCTCCAATGTTTTATACGGTCTGCTCGGCTGTAGGCCCTCACTACAATGCTTTACAGGGTTCGCTCACCTGTATGCCTTCACCTCCAATGTTTAAGACGGTTTGCTCACCTTTAGGCCCTTACTGCAATGTTTTATGGGGTTCGCTCACCTGTAGGCCTTCACCTCCAATGTTTCATAGTCTGCTCAGCTGCAGGCCCTCACCTCCAATGTTTCACATGGTGTGCTCAGCTGTAGGCCCTCACTACAATGTTTCATATGGTCTGCTAACCTGTAGGCTCTCTTTACAATGTTTTATGGGGTTTGATCACTTTCAGGCCTCAACTCCAATGTTTCATATATTCTTCTTAGCTGTCGACACTCACCTCCAATGTTTCATACGGTCTGTTCAGCTGTAGGCCCTCACTACAATGTTTTATGGTGTTTGCTCACCTGTAGGCCTTCACCTCAAATGTTTTATACCGTCTGCTCAGCTGTAGGCCCTCACTGCAATGTTTTGTGGGGTTCTCTCACCTTCATACCCAAATTTCCAATGCTCCATACGGTCTGCTCACCTGTAGGCCCTCACTACAATGTTTTATGGGTTTCGCTCACTTGTAGGCCTTCACCTCCAATGTTTTATACGGTGTGCTCAGCTGTAGGCCCTCACTGCACTGTTTTGTGGGGTTCTCTCACCTTCATACCCTCATTTCTAATGCTCCATACGGTCTGCTCACCTGTAGGCCTTCACCTCCAATATTCCATACGGTCTACAAAGCTGTAGGCCCTCACTACAATGTTTTATGGTGTTTGCTCACCTGTAGGCCTTCACCTCAAATGTTTTATACCGTCTGCTCAGCTGTAGGCCCTCACTACAATGTTTTATGGGTTTCGCTCACTTGTAGGCCTTCACCTCCAATGTTTTATACGGTCTGCTCAGCTGTAGGCCCTCACTGCAATGTTTTGTGGGGTTCTCTCACCTTCATACCCTCATTTCCAATGCTCCATACGGTCTGCTCACCTGTATGCTTTCACCTCCAATATTCCATACGGTCTGCAAAGCTGTAGGCCCTCACTACAATGTTTTATGGGGTTTGCTCACTTTTAGGCACTCACCTCCAATGTTTCATACGGTCTGCTCAGCTGTAGGCCCTCACTACAATGTTTTATGGGGTTTGCTCACCTTCAGGCCCTCATCTCCAATGTTTTATACGATCTGCTCGGCTGTAGGCCCTCACTACGATGTTTTACGTGGTTCGCTCACCTGTAGGCCTTCACCTCCAAAGTTCCATACAGTCTGCTCACCTGTATGCTTTCACCTCCAATATTCCATACGGTCTGCAAAGCTGTAGGCCCTCACTAAAATGTTTTATGGGGTTCGCTCACCTTCAGGCCCTCATCTCCAATGTTCCATACAGTCTTCTCACCTTTAGGCCCTCACCTCCAATGTTTCATATGGTCTGCTCAGCTGTAGGCCCTAACTACAATTTTTTATGGGGTTCGCTCACCTGTAGGCCTTTCCCTCCAATGTTTCATAGTCTGCTCAGCTGCAGGCCCTCACTACAATGTTTCATATGGTCTGCTAACCTGTAGGCTCTCTTTACAATTTTTTATGGGGTCTGCTCACCTTAAGGCCTCAACTCCAATGTTTCATATATTCTTCTCAGCTGTAGACACTCACCTCCAATGTTTCATACGGTCTGTTCAGCTGTAGGACCTCACTAAAATGTTTTATGGGGTTTGCTCACCTGTAGGCCTTCACCTCCAATGTATTATACCGTCTTCTCAGCTGTAGGCCCTCACTGCAATGTTTTATGGGGTTTGTTTACCTTCAGGCCCTCACCTCCAATGTTTCATACGGTCTGCTCAGCTGTAGGCCCTCACTACAATGTTTTATGGGGTTCGCTCACCTTCAGGCCCTCATCTCCAATGTTCCATACGGTCTGCTCAGCTGTAGGCCCTAACTACAATGTTTTATGGGGTTCGCTCACCTGTAGGCCTTCCCCTCCAATGTTTCATAGTCTGCTCAGCTGCAGGCCCTCACTACAATGTTTCATATGGTCTGCTAACCTGTAGGCTCTCCTTACAATTTTTTATGGGGTCTGCTCACCTTAAGGCCTCAACTCCAATGTTTCATATATTCTTCTCAGCTGTAGACACTCACCTCCAATGTTTCATACGGTCTGTTAAGCTGTAGGCCCTCACTACAATGTTTTATGGGGTTTGCTCACCTGTAGGCCTTCACCTCCAATGTATTATACCGTCTTCTCAGCTGTAGGCCCTCACTTCAATGTTTTATGGGGTTCTCTCACCTTCAGGCCCTCATCTCCAATGCTCCATACGGTCTGCTCACCTGTAGGCCCTCACTACAATGTTTAATGGGGTTTGCTCACCTGTAGGCCTTTACCTCCAATGTTTCATACGGTCTGCTCACCTGTAGGACCTCACCTTCAATGTTTCATACGGTCTGCTCACCTATAGGCCCTTACTGCAATGTTTTATGGGGTTTGTTTACCTTCAGGCCCTCACCTCCAATGTTCCATACGGTCTTCTCACCTGTAGACCCTCACTACAATGTTTTATGGGGTTTGCTCACCTTTAGGTCCTCACCTCCAATGTTTCATACGGTCTGTTTAGCTGTAGGCCCTCTCTACAATGTTTTATAGGGTTCGCTCACCTGTAGGCCTTCACCTCCAATGTTTCATAGTCTGCTCAGCTGCAGGACCTCACCTAAAATGTTTCACACAGTGTGCTCAGCTGTAGGCCCTCACTACAATGTTTCATATGGTCTGCTAACCTGTAGGCTCTCTTTACAATGTTTTATGGGGTTTGCTCAACTTTAGGCCTCAACTCCAATGTTTCATATATTCTTTCCAGCTGTAGACACTCACCTCCAATGTTTCATACGGTCTGTTCGGCTGTAGGCCCTCACTACAATATTTTATGGGGTTCGCTCACCTGTAGGCCTTCACCTCCAATGTTGCATATGGACTTCTCACCTGTAGGCCCTTACTGCAATGTTTTATGGGGTTTGTTTACCTTGAGTCCCTCACCTGCAATGTTACATTCGGTCTGCTCAGCTGTAGGCCCACACTACAGTTTTATTGGGTTCGCTCACCTTCAGGCCCTCATGTCCAATGTTTCATACGGTCAGCTCACCTGTAGGCCCTCACTATAATGTTTTATGGGGTTTGCTCACCCTCAGTCCCTCACCTCACATGCTTCATACGGTCTGCTCAGCTGTAAGCCCACACTACAGTTTTATGGGGTTTGCTCACCTTCAGGCCCTCATCTCCAATGTTTCATACGGTCTGCTCACCTGTAGGCCCTCACTACAATGTTTTATGGGGTTTGCTCACCTTTAGGCACTCACCTCCAATGTTTCATACGGTCTGCTCAGCTGTAGGCCCTCACTACAATGTTTTATGGGGTTTGCTCACCTTCAGGCCCTCATCTCCAAAGTTTCATACGGTTTGCTCACCTGTAGGCCCTCAATACAATGTTTTACGAGGTTCGCTCACCTGTATGCCTTCACCTCCAATATTCCATACAGTCTGCAAAGCTGTAGGCCCTCACTACAATGTTTTATGGGGTTTGCTCACCTGTAGGCCTTCACCTCCAATGTTTTATACGGTCTGCTCGGCTGTAGGCCCTCACTACAATGTTTTCCGGGGTTCGCTCACCTGTATGCATTCACCTCCATTGTTCAATACGGTCTGCTCACCTGTAGGCCCTTACTGCAATGTTTTATGGGGTTCGCTCACCTGTAGGCCTTCACCTCCAATTTTTCACACGGTCTACTCAGCTGTAGGACCTCAGAACAATATTTTATAGGGTTTGCTTACCTGTAGGCCTTCACCTCCAAAGTTTTATACTGTCTGCTCGGCTGTAGGCCCTCACTACAATGTTTCATATGGTTTGCTCACCTGTAGGCCCTCACTACAATGTTTTATGGGGGTCGCTCAACTGTAGGCCTTCACCTGCAATGTTCCATACGGTCTGCTCACCTGTAGGCCCTCAGTACAATGTTTTATGGGGTGTGCTCACCTTTAGGCACTCACCTCCAATGTTTCATACGGTCTGCTCACCTGTAGGCCCTCACTACATTGTTTTATCAGGTCTGCTCACCTGTAGGCCCTCACTACAATGTTTCATGGGGTTTGCTCACCTTTAGGCCCTCACCTTCAATGTTTCATACGATCTGCTCAGCTGTAGGCCCTCACTACAATGTTTTATGGGGTTCGCTCACCTGTAGGCCTTTAGCTCCAATGCTTTATACGGTCTGCTCGGCTGTAGTCCCTCACTACGATGTTTTACGGGGTTCGCTCACCTGTAGGCCTTCACCTCCAAAGTTCCATATGGTCTACTCACATGTAGGCCCTTACTGCAATGTTTTATAGGGTTTGTTTACCTTCAGGCCCTCACCTCCAATGTTTCATACGGTCTGCTCAGCTGTAGGCCCTCACTACAATGTTTTATGGGGTTCGCTCACCTTCAGGCCCTCATCTCCAATGTTCCATACGGTCTTCTCACCTGTAGACCCTCACTACAATGTTTTATGGGGTTTGCTCACCCTTAGGCCCTCACCTCCAATGTTTCATACGGTCTGTTTAGCTGTAGGCCCTCTCTACAATGTTTTATGGGGTTCGCTCACTTGTAGGCCTTCACCTCTAATGTTTCATAGTCTGCTCAGCTGCAGGACCTCACCTCCAATGTTTCACACAGTGTGCTCAGCTGTAGGCCCTCACTACAATGTTTCATATGGTCTGCTAACCTGTAGGCCCTCTTTACAATGTTTTATGGGGTTTGCTCACCTTTAGGCCTCAACTCCAATGTTTCATATATTCTTTCCAGCTGTAGACACTCACCTCCAATGTTTCATACGGTCTGTTCGGCTGTAGGCCCTCACTACAATATTTTATGGGGTTTGCTCACCTGTAGGCCTTCACCTCCAATGTTGCATATGGTCTTCTAACCTGTAGGCCCTTACTGCAATGTTTTATGGGGTTTGTTTACCTTCAGTCCCTCACCTGCAATGTTACATTCGGTCTGCTGAGCTGTAGGCCCACACTACAGTTTTAACAAAGATGTTTATTTGCATTGTGTCATGAGCTTGCAAAATTCACATTACAGTATTATCCAGTACAGAACAACTGCACAATAGGTGACACATCACCATCGAAATCCATCAGCATAACACAATACAATACATTTTATATTTTCTCCCCCCCCCTCCCCAATCCCTTTCCCCCCACCCCCCTTCCCCAATCCCTTTCCCCCCACCCCCCTTCCCCAAGGTAATCAAACAAATGATCCCAACACACCGAGCACAACTGGCAAGGGTAAACCCACCTCTCTGAGCACTGCCTTATTTGCCATTAACACTAGACTCTTGACCTAGCTCTCCTTTGCCACCTCTCTCTTGTCTCTTCTCAAGACCCTAACGGTCACCGACTTTCAACCTACCCAGCTTTCCTTTGATATCCTCCTGCAAATACCAGGCTGTCAGGGTGAACGGTCTCATGATCCTGAGAGATTCCGCCTCCTCCATGAAATGTAACAGGAATTTTTTCCAGGTCTTGTACAGCTTCCTTCCAAATGTTTCCTTCTTACCCATTGCTTCTAACCACTCCAGATGGAGCATATGCCTCAAACGCCCTAAAAACTCAGACTTTGATGGTACCTTTGGCTCCAACCATACCGATAGCAAGCATCTCTTAGCCTCAAGAACTATCCTATGACCCATTGCTGAAAGGCCCCTACTCTGCTCACTTCCACCGTCAGTCGACTCCACCTGCTTACCCGCATGCAGCATTGCCACCTGAATGTCTAGTTCCTCAGTAAAATTACTACCATCCCGTAAGACCAGCCCCACCATCTTCCAATATTCCTCCAATTTAGTGCAGCTCCACAGCCCATGTACAAGGTCAGTTCTAGGGGTGGAACATCTAGGACAGGCCACCAACCTATCCGGTTTCGCACTAGTGGCCGGCATGTCAAATCCATACAGGGCATGATGTATAATTTTAAAATGAGTCTCCCTCATTGTCTCATTTACCACTGCCCTGTGTAGGGCTGCAATACCGTTCCTCACTATTGGGTAAACCTCCTCCAGGCCTAATTTGCTCCCCCATCTTCCGAACAATCCCTGGGAGAAAGAGTCCTCCCAATGGCATCTCAGACTACTGTATAAGAGCGATATGGATTGCCTGTTGCCAGAGATAATGAGCGTATCGAATTTGTTCCGAACCCATTCACCAGTCATGTTAGTAGCCAGACTCTTACAATAGTGCCTGACCTGCAGATATGGGAACAAATCAGATCCCGTCAGCCCCCACCTATCCGTTAGTTCTCGTAGAGTCGCCCATCTGCTCTCCTGAGTATGGAACAAGTCCCCTACTGTCTTCAATCCCTTGATTTTCCATTCCCGCAACGGCCGCTCCGACTGCCCTGGAGGAAAAGCTGGATTATTGCACAAAGGAAGGTGTTTCGAGATCTGGCATGGCAGTCTATATATCTTTCTAAGGTTCTTCCATGTTACAATGGAATCACGTAGTATCAGCGAACACCTAGCTAAGCGTGGGAGTAGGGATATTTTGGTATGCACTAAAGCCTTTAAATCCCAGGGCGCCGCTAGCTGCTTTTCCAACTTCAGATTAGAGTAGTGGGAAGTCTCATTTAACCAATCTATCAGGTGCCTACTCAGACAAGCTAAATTGTAGCCCCTAACATCAGGAACACTGAGCCCTCCGATCTCCCTTCGCAATTTCAGCTTCCTCAACGATATCCTTGGCTTTTTACCATTCCAAATGAATTTTATAAAACATCCCTCCAAGCTCCTCACATCTGCATGTCTCAGAAGCACCGGTATGGTTTGGAGTGGGTACATCAATTTAGACACTGCTAGCATTTTGATTAAATGACACCTCCCCATTAACGACAGCGGTAACTTCTGCCATCTGGCCAGGTCATCCCTAATTTTGTTGAGCAAAGGCGGATAATTTAGCTGGTAAATGGAGTGCGGTTGCCGGCCAATTCTTATACCTAGGTATTTGATTTGGGATTTTATTAAGGAACCCATTATGCCCTTGTTCCCGTCCGTCCCAAGCCTATTGTTCTGGCCTAGTGGTAAAAGTTCACATTTTGACATATTAACTTTGTATCCGGAATACTTCCCGAACCTCTCCAATGCCTCAAAGACGTTTTCGATTTGTCCCTGTGGGTTTGACATAAATAGGATTACATCATCGGCAAATAATGCCGCTTTCACTTGCGCCTTGCCCACCTTAATCCCCTCAAATAAGTCAGACCTGCATAATTCCCTAGCCAGCGGTTCCAATGCCAAATTAAATAATAGTGGGGATAGAGGGCAACCCTGTCTGGTCCCCTTCTGTAAGTCGAATGGTTTGGACAGGTGGCCTTGCGTATATACCCTCGCCTGCGGTCTATGATACATCTGCGACAAGACTCCCCTAAAAGCCCCTGTAATCTCCATTTTATCTAGGACCGCCTCCAGCCATGCCCACCGAACATTGTCAAACGCTTTCTCAGCATCCAATGTGAGCATGGCTGGTGACTCCCCCTTCACTGGATCATGTTGCACCCTGTCCATAACGGTAAGTACTGTCCTAATATTTGTCACCGCAGCTCGACCCTGGATGAAACCCACCTGTTCCTGTCCTACTAAAGATGGCATAATTTTAGCCAAACGATCCGCAATAATTTTGGACAGTATCTTTGCGTCCACATTTATCAGGGAAATGGGTCTATAAGAGCCCGGCAGTAATGGATCCTTCTCGGGCTTGGGTATCAATTTAATATAGGAGAGGCTAGTTCCATCCAGGGTCGGTTCACCCCTAAACATGCCATTATAAACGTCTACCAGCACCGGCAAAACCTGAGTACACAAAGCTTTGTAGTACTCTCCTGTATAACCGTCCGGTCCAGGAGCCTTAGAGTTCCCCAACCCTTTGATCACGCCCTGCAACTCTGTCACCGTGACCTCCGCATTTAAAATAAGTCGTTGTTCCTCGGTCATCTTAGGTAGTCTAATTTTGTCAAGAAGGGTGTCACTCAGGTCAGCACTCTCCCCATCCCCATACAGCTTTTCATAATAATTTCCCAAAATGGAGTTGATCTTTGCAGGATCATGGACCGTCGTCCCTACGGAGTCTTTCAAGCTATTTATGTATTGCGGTTGTCTCAATCCCTTTGCCAGATTGGCTAGAAGCCTCCCCGACTTGTTACCATACTTGAACATCTTGGCCTCAAACTCAGAACTACGTAGTAGTTCTTTCTCCTTAATACACTGTTCGAAACCCTGGCGCTCCTCTGACCACCTTTTCCTATTTGACTCCGTGGGGTCCTGTTTAAACTCGGCATAAGCTGCTCTAACTTTCTGGCTTGCCTGTTCCAACCGTGCTTGAGCCTTTCTTTTAAGACCTGTCAGGTACCCCATGATTCTGCCTCTCAACACCGCTTTAGAAGCGTTCCAAAAGAGGTTTGGGGTGTCAATGTGTTTCTCATTATCTGTCCGGTATTCCTCCCACCAAATAGACAATTTTTCCACGAACTCTTCCCTCGCGCACAATTGTGAGGGAAATCTCCATATGAAATCGGGGCCTCTAGGGAAATCATCTCTCACCACTAGGGTCACCGGCGCATGGTCAGAAATCACCAAGTCTCCGATATCAGACAGCTCCACTCTAGGCACTAAATTGGGGGTCACTAATAAATAGTCGATACGAGACCAAGCGTTCTGAGGGTGGGAGTAGAAGGTAAAACTGCTATCGTCCGGATGGATCTGACGCCAGACATCTACCAGTCCCCCACCTACCAATAACTGCCGCAGTGCCTTGTCTTGCGAGGCCTCCCCCCCTACCTTTCCGTCAATTCTTCTCCTATCTACCACCCCACTCAGAACCGCATTAAAATCGCCTCCGACTATCTTATTCACGCACGTGTCCTCTAGCAGTCTCAGTTCTAGGTTTCTTAGAAAGGTTGAATTTCCCGTGTTAGGACAGTAAACATTGTACATGCTATATTGTGTATTCTGTACTTGTATTACAGCATGCACCCATCTCCCCTGAGAATCGTTAGCCTGTGCTAAAACCTGGCAGTTCAATTGCTTATTGATAAGCATCAATACCCCAGCTTTCCGGTTGAGTGACGGGGACCCAATAACTCTGCCTACCCATAGCTTCTTCATTCTATCAAAATCTTGCGCCTCAAGATGGGTCTCTTGTAGGAAAACCACATCCGGTTTAAGTTTTTTGAGGTGCCTAAGAACCATCCACCGCTTATGAGGCGATTTCAAACCTTTGACGTTCCAAGTTATCACTTTCATGTCCGCCACCAAGGTTTTTTCTTTTTTTTTTTTTTGTTATTCCCCCCCTTAATTTGTATTCTGTCTGTTTTTTTTTTTTTTTTTTTTTTTTTTTTTTTTTTCCCCCCTTTTGGATTTTGGAATTTCGTCCCTCCTTTACTTTGAATATATAGACTATCCCACCTACCGAGCCAGGGGTCCACGTCACTCACCGAAAGCGCTCAGAGAGGTCCCTTACAAAACAAGCAAACAAAAGAAAATTGTTAGATTACCTACAACTTTTGTGCCACCGGCACTAACTTTTAGTAGCTCTACCTCCTTTCTCCTCCAATCACCACCCCTTTTAACTTCTCTAGTAACTTCCCTTTTTTTCTGGGTTGCGGGTCCCTCTCACAATGGTAATTAGGAAAATACTCCTACTATTCCCAAGTGAGGACTCACTATTAAATATGCTAGACATCCACCCGCGACAATCATATCTCCTGCTGTTGTCATTCTCCCCACGCATAACATGTCATTGGTATTGCAATTAGCACACAGTAAGAACATAACTTAACTTGGCGGACTGAACTAAAGTCCTCCCCAACATAAATGCTGTATCAGCTCAATACCAGTAGATATACCAGTCCCACAGGTACTTTGGGAGATCTCATCTGTCCCCCCGTGATACGTCCAGGGGCTAAAGTCATCTCCTAGGGTAGGAACCTTCTCTCCGTTCCGAAGATCTCCGCCTCCTAGCCCCAGGCTCTGGATACTCTCTTTCTCTCTCCCTTCTCCTTTCCAGATCCCTCGGGTTCTCCATTCTGGATGAGCTTCTTCCTCTCCTCCTGTCTTCTGTCACCGTCTCCCCCAGGGTCTGTACGGATTTAATCCACTCCTCAGCTGCCGCCGCCTCATGGTAGATCGTGCTGGAACCATTAGAATGTAGCACCTTTAACTTTGCGGGGTACAGCAGTTGGAACCTGCGTCCCTTTTGATGTAGCAGGGTGCAAACGTGGCTGAACTCCCTCCTTTTCCTAGCCACAGCTGCAGAATAGTCACCAAAAAGTAATACAGAGTGCCCCAACAACTTTAGTGGGCCCTTCTTAGCTCTGTACGCTCGCAACAGGGCTTCCTTGTCACAATAGTCCAGATATTTCATAATGACCTGGCGAGACTTGGGGCCCAAGCCTCTAGCCGAACCTGTCTGATCCTGCTGTTCCCCTGTTACCGGGCCAATTCTGTGGGCCCTCTCCACCTTGCAACGCCCCTCTAGTCCCAGGGCCTTTGGTAGCTCTTTCTCACAGATCTCAATCAGGTTCTGTGGCTTGAATTTTTCAGGGAGTCCCACCAGTCTCAGGTTACTTCTTCTGGACCGGTTCTCCAGGTCCTCCACCCGATCATACAAAATCATGTTCTGTTTTGAAAGTTCATTCACTTTTTGAGCAGAAGCAGCTGTTTCATTCTCAGCCCTGGACAATCTCTGCTCAAGCTCCTCCAGTCTTGTGTCATGCTGGGAGACCGCCTCATGCAGCTGCTGCAACGAGGCAGACAAAGTTATAGAGAGCGTCTCTCTAATATCAGGAGCTAAATGCCTGGCCACCTCAATAGCCAATCTTTTGTAATCAATGTCCACTGAGGCATTTGGCTGATCAACCTGATCCTCGATCTTACCCCTCTCCAGCAGTACTTGCGTTAGTGGAGATGGAGGAGAAGGGCGCGAGTCCGCCATCTTGCCAAGCGTGTCCTCCATGGCTCTGCCCCGACCTTTAGAGATCCTCCGTTTGCCGCTCCGCAACAAGTAGCGGTCCATATACTTATGGACTCTGGATGTTCAGGGGCCAGGACGCTCACGTCTCAGACCCCTCCTGCCGATTTACACCGAGCGGGGTATAGTAATATGTGAGAGGTCACCGGAGCTCCCTCACGCTGCCACCCGCATCACCAGCGCCGGAACCGGAAGTCCACACTACAGTTTTATAGTGTTCGCTCACCTTCAGGCCCTCATGTCCAATGTTTCATACGGTCAGCTCACCTGTAGGCCCTCACTACAATGTTTTATGGGGTTTGCTCACCTTCAGGCCCTCATCTCCAAAGTTTCATACGGTCTGCTCACCTGTAGGCCCTCAATACAATGTTTTACGGGGTTCGCTCACCTGTATGCCTTCACATCCAATATTCCATACAGTCTGCAAAGCTGTAGGCCCTCACTACAATGTTTTATGGGGTTTGCTCACCTTTAGGCACTCACCTCCAATGTTTCATATGTTCTGATCAGCTGTAGGCCCTCACTACAATGTTTTATGGGGTTTGCTCACCTTCAGGCCCTCATCTCCAATGTTTCATACGGTCTGCTCACCTGTAAGCCCTCAATACAATGTTTTACAGGGTTCGCTCACCTGTATGCCTTCACCTCCAATATTCCATACAGTCTGCAAAGCTGTAGGCCCTCACTACAATGTTTTATGGGGTTTGCTCACCTGTAGGCCTTCACCTCCATTGTTTTATACGGTCTGCTCGGCTGTAGGCCCTTACTACAATGTTTTACGGGGTTCGCTCACCTGTATGCCTTCACCTCCAATGTTCCATACGGTCTGCTCACCTGTAGCCCTTACTGCAATGTTTTATGGGGTTCGCTCACCTGTAGGCCTTCACCTCCAATGTTTCACACGGTCTGCTCAGCTGTAGGACCTCAGAACAATATTTTATATGGTTCGCTTACTTGTAGGACTTCACCTCCAAAGTTTTATACGGTCTGCTCGGCTGTAGGCCCTCACTACAATGTTTCATATGGTTTGCTCACCTGTAGGCCCTCACTACAATGTTTTATGGGGGTCGCTCAACTGTAGGCCTTCACCTGCAATGTTCCATACGGTCTGCTCAACTGTAGGCCCTCACTACATTGTTTTATGGGGTTTGCTCACCTTTAGGCCCTCATCTTCAATGTTTCATACGGTTTGCTCAACTGTAGGCCCTCACTACAATGTTTCATGGGGTTTGCTCACCTTTAGGCCCTCACCTTCAATGTTTCATACGATCTGCTCAACTGTAGGCCCTCACTACAATGTTTTATGGGGTTCGCTCACCTGTAGGCCTTTACCTCCAAATCTTTATACGGTCTGCTCGGCTGTAGGCCCTCACTACGATGTTTTACAGGGTTCGCTCACCTGTAGGCCTTCACCTCCAAAGTTCCATACGGTCTGCTTACCTGTAGGCCCTTATTGCAATGTTTTATAGGGTTTGTTTACCTTCAGGCCCTCACCTCCAATGTTTCACACGGTGTGCTCAGCTGTAGTTCCTCACTACAATGCTTCATATGGTCTGCTAACCTGTAGGCTCTCTTTACAATTTTTTATGGGGTTTGCTCACCTTCACGCCTCAACTCCAATGTTTCATATGGTCTTCTCAGCTGTAGACACTCACCTCCAATGTTTCATACGGTCTGTTCAGCTGTAGGCCCTCACTACAATGTTTTATGGGGTTTGCTCACCTGTAGGCCTTCACCTCCAATGTTTTATACCGTCTGCTCAGCTGTAGGCCCTCACTGCAATGTTTTATGGGGTTCTCTCACCTTCTGGCCCTCATCTCCAATGCTTCATACGGTCTGCTCACCTGTAGGCCCTCACTACAATGTTTTATGGGTTTCGCTCATCTGTAGGCTTTCACCTCCAATGTTTTATACGGTCTGCTCGGCTGTAGGCCCTCACTACAATATTTTATGGGGTTCGCTCACCTGTAGGCCTTCACCTCCAATGTTGCATACGGTCTTCTCACCTGTAGGCCCTTACTGCAATGTTTTATAGGGTTTGTTTACCTTCAGTCCCTCATCTGCAATGTTACATACGGTCTGCTCAGCTGTAGGCCCACACTACAGTTTTATGGGGTTCGCTCACCTTCAGGCCCTCATGTCCAATGTTTCATACGGTCAGCTCACCTGTAGGCCCTCACTATAATGTTTTATAGGGTTTGCTCACCTTCAGTCCCTCACCTCCAGTGCTTCATAGGTCTGCTCAGCTGTAGGCCGACACTACAGTTTTATGGGGTTCGCTCACCTTCAGGCCCTCATCTCCAATGTTTCATACGGTCTGCTCACCTGTACGCCCTCACTACAATGTTTTATGGGGGTTTGCTCACCTTTAGGCACTCACCTCCAATGTTTCATACGGTCTGCTCAGCTGTAGGCCCTCACTACAATGTTTTATGGGGTTTGCTCACCTTCAGGCCCTCATCTCCAAAGTTTCATATGGTCTGCTCACCTGTACGCCCTCACTACAATGTTTTACGGGGTTCGCTCACATGTATGCTTTCACCTCCAATATTGCATACAGTCTGCAAAGCTGTAGGCCCTCACTACAATGTTTAATGGGGTTTGCTCACCTGTAGGCCTTCACCTCCATTGTTTTATACGGTCTGCTCGGCTGTAGGCCCTCACTACAATGTTTTACGGGGGTCGCTCACCTGTATGCCTTCACCTCCAATGTTCAATACGGTCTACTCACCTGTAGGCCCTTACTGCAATGTTTTATGGGGTTCGCTCACCTGTAGGCCCTCATCTCCAATGCTCCATACGGTCTGCTCAGCTGTAGGCCCTCACTACAATGTTTTATGGTGTTCGCTCACCTGTAGGCCTTTACCTCCAATGCTTTATACGGTCTGCTCGGCTGTAGGCCCTCACTACGATGTTTTACGGGGTTCTCTCACCTGTAGGCCTTCACCTCCAAAGTTCCATACGGTCTGTTCACCTGTAGGCCCTTACTGCAATGTTTTATAGGGTTTGTTTACCTTCAGGCCCTCACCTCCAATGTTTCATACGGTCTGTTCAGCTGTAGGCCCTCACTTCAGTTTTATGGGGTTTGCTCACCTTTAGGCCTTCACCTCCAATGTTTTATATCGTCTGCTCAGCTGTAGGCCCTCACTGCAATGTTTTATGGGGTTCTCTTACCTTCAGGCCCTCATCTCCAATGCTCCATACGGTCTGCTCACCTGTAGGCCCTCACTACAATGTTGTATGGGTTTCGCTTACCTGTAGGCCTTCACCTCCAATGTTTTATGCGGTCTGCTCACCTGTAGGCCCTCACTACAATGTTTTACGGGGTTCGCTCACCTGTATGCCTTCACCTCCAATATTCCATACGGTCTGCAAAGCTGTAGGCCCTCACTAAAATGTTTTATGATGTTTGCTCACCTTTAGGCACTCACCTCAAATGTTTCATACGGTCTGCTCAGCTGTAGGCCCTCACTACAATGTTTTATGGGGTTTGCTCACCTTCAGGCCCTCATCTCCAATGTTTCATACGGTCTGCTCAACTGTAGGCCCTCACTACAATGTTTCATGGGGTTTGCTCACCTTTAGGCCCTCACCTACAATGTTTCATACGATCTGCTCAGCTATAGGCCCTCACTACAATGTTTTATGGGGTTCGCTCACCTGTAGGCCTTCACCTCCAAAGTTCCATACGGTCTGCTCAGCTGTAGGCCCTCACTACAATGTTTTACGTGGTTCGCTCACTTTCAGGCCTTCACCTCCAATGTTCTATACGGTCTTCTCACCTGTAGACCCTCACTACAATGTTTTATGGGGTTTGCTCACCTTTAGGCCCTCACCTCCAATGTTTCATACGGTCTGCTCAGCTGTAGGCCCTCACTACAATTTTTTATGGGGTTCACTCACCTGTAGGCCTTCACCTCCAATGTTTCATAGTCTCCTCAGCTGCAGGCCCTCACCTCCAATGTTTCACACGGTGTGCTCAGCTGTAGGCCCTCACTACAATGCTACAATGCTTCATATGGTCTGCTAACCTGTACGCTCTCTTTACAATTTTTTATGGGGTTTGCTCACCTTCAGGCCTCAACTCTAATGTTTCATATATTCTTCTCAGCTGTAGACACTCACCTCCAATGTTTCATATGGTCTGTTCAGCTGTAGGCCCTCACTTCAGTTTTATGGGGTTTGCTCACCTTTAGGCCTTCACCTCCAATGTTTTATACCGTCTGCTCAGCTGTAGGCCCTCACTGCAATGTTTTATGGGGTTCTCTCACCTTCAGGCCCTCATCTCCAATGCTCCATACGGTCTGCTCAACTGTAGGCCCTCACTACAATGTTGTATGGGTTTCGCTTAGCTGTAGACCTTCACCTCCAATGTTTTATGCGGTCTGCTCACCTGTAGGCCCTCACTACAATGTTTTACGGGGTTCGCTCACCTGTATGCCTTCACCTCCAATATTCCATACGGTCTGCTCAGCTGTAGGCCCTCACTACAATGTTTTATGGGGTTTGCTCACCTTCAGGCCCTCATCTCCAATGTTTTATACGGTTTGCTCAACTGTAAGCCCTCACTACAATGTTTTATGGGGTTTGCTCACCTTCAGGCCCTCATCTCCAATGTTTCATACGGTCTGCTCAACTGTAGGCCCTCATTACAATGTTTCATGGGGTTTGCTCACCTTTAGGCCCTTACCTTCAATGTTTCATACGATCTGCTCAGCTATAGGCCCTCACTACAATGTTTTATGGGGTTCGCTCACCTGTACGCCTTTACCTCCAATGCTGTATACGGTCTGCTCGGCTGTAGGCCCTCATTACGATGTTTTACGTGGTTCGCTCACCTGTAGGCCTTCACCTCCAAAGTTCCATACGGTCTGCTCAGCTGTAGGCCCTCACTACAATGTATTATGGGGTTCGCTCACCTTCAGGCCCTCATCTCTAATGTTCCATACGGTCTTCTCACCTGTAGACCCTAACTACATTTTTTTGGGGGATTTGCTCACCTTTAGGCCCTCACCTCCAATGTTTCATACGGTCTGCTCAGCTGTAGGCCCTCACTACAATGTTTTATGGGGTTCGCTCACCTGTAGGCCTTCACCTCCAATGTTTCATATATTCTTCTCACCTCCAATGTTTCATATGGTCTGTTCAGCTGTAGGCCCTCACTTCAGTTTTATGGGGTTTGCTCACCTTTAGGCTTTCACCTCCAATGTTTTATACCATCTGCTCAGCTGTAGGCCCTCACTGCAATGTTTATTGGGGTTTTCTCACCTTCAGGCCCTCATCTCCAATGCTCCATACGGTCTTCTCACCTGTAGGCCCTCACTACAATGTTGTATGGGTTTTGCTTACCTGTAGGCCTTCACCTCCAATGTTTTATGCAGTCTGCTCATCTGTAGGCCCTCACTACAATGTTTTACGGGGTTCGCTCACCTGTATGCCTTCACCTCCAATATTCCATATGGTCTGCAAAGCTGTAGGCCCTCACTACAATGTTTTATGGGGTTTGCTCACCTTTAGGCACTCACCTCCAATGTTTCATACGGTCTGCTCAGCTGTAGGCCCTCACTACAATGTTTTATGGGGGTTTGCTCACCTTCAGGCCCTCATCTCCAATGTTTCATACGGTCTGCTCAACTGTAGGCCCTCACTACAATGTTTCATGGGGTTTGCTCACCTTTAGGCCCTCACCTACAATGTTTCATATGATCTGCTCAGCTATAGGCCCTCACTACAATGTTTTATGGGGTTCGCTCACCTGTAGGCCTTTACCTCCAATGCTGTATACGGTCTGCTCGGCTGTAGGCCCTCACTACGATGTTTTACGTGGTTCGCTCACCTGTAGGCCTTCACCTCCAAAGTTCCATACGGTCTGCTCAGCTGTAGGCCCTCACTACAATGTTTTATGGGGTTCGCTCACCTTCAGGCCCTCATCTCCAATGTTCCATACGGTCTTCTCACCTGTAGACCCTAACTACATTTATTAGGGGGGTTTGCTCACCTTTAGGCCCTCACCTCCAATGTTTCATACGGTCTGTTCAGCTGTAGGCCCTCACTACAATGTCTTATGGGGTTTGCTCACCTGTAGGCCGTCACCTCCAATGCTTTATTCGGTCTGCTCAGCTGTAGGCCCTCACTACAATGTTTTATGGGGTTCACTCACCTGTAGGCCTTCACCTCAAATATTTCATAAGGTCTACTCAGCTGTAGGCCCTCAGTACAATATTTCATATTGTTTGCTCACCTGTAGGCTCTCACTACAATGTTTTATGGGGGTCGCTCACCTGTAGGCCTTCACCTTCAATGTTCCATACGGTCTGCTCATCTGTAGGCCCTCACTACAATGTTTTATGGGGTTTGCTCACCTTCATTCCCTCACCTCCAATGCTTCATACGGTCTGCTAAGCTGTAGGCCCACACTACAGTTTTATCGGGTTCGCTCACTTTCAGGCCCTCATCTCCAATGTTTCATACGGTCTGCTCACCTGTAGGCCCTCACTACAATGTTTTATGGGGTTTGCTCACCTTTAGGCACTCACCTCCAATGTTTCATACGATCTGCTCAGCTGTAGGCCCTCACTACAAAGTTTTATGGGGTTTGCTCACCTTCAGGCCCTCATCTCCAAAGTTTCATACGGTCTGCTCACCTATAGGCCCTCACTACAATGTTTTATGGGGTTCGCTCACCTGTATGCCTTCACCTCCAATATTCCATACGGTCTGCAAAGCTGTAGGCCCTTACTGCAATGTTTTATGGGGTTTACTCACCTGTAGGCCTTCACCTCCAATGTTATTTACGGTCTGCTCGGCTGTAGGCCCTCACTACAATGTTTTACGGGGTTCGCTCACCTGTATGCCTTCACCTCCAATGTTCCATACGGTCTGCTCACCTGTAGGCCCTTACCGCAATGTTTTATGGAGTTCGCTCACCTGTAGGCCTTCACCTCCAATGTTTCACAAGGTCTCCTCAGCTGTAGGACCTCAGAACAATATTTTATAGGGTTCGCTTACCTGTAGGCCTTCACATCCAAAGTTTTATACGGTCTGCTCGGCTGTAGGCCCTCACTACAATGTTTTATTGGGGTTCGCTTACCTGTAGGCCTTCCCCTCCAATGTTTCACACGGTCTGCTCAGCAGTAGGCCCTCAGTACAATATTTTATGGGGTTCGCTCACCTGTAGGCCTTCACCTCCAAAGTTTTAGACGGTCTGCTCGGCTGTAGGCCCTCACTACAATGTTTAATGGGGTTCGCTCACCTGTAGGCCTTTACCTCCAATGTTTCATACGGTCTGCACACCTGTAGGCCCTCACCTTCAATGTTTCATACGGTCTGATAACCTGTAGGCTCTCTTTACAATGTTTTATGGGGTTTGCTCACCTTCAGGCCTCACCTCCAATGTTTCATGCGGTCTTCTCAGCTGTAGACCCTCACCTCCAATGTTTCATACGGTCTGTTCAGCTGTAGGCCCTCACTACAATGTCTTATGGGGTTTGCTCACCTGTAGGCCGTCACCTCCAATGCTTTATTCGGTCTGCTAGTCTGTAGGCCCTCACTACAATGTTTTATGGGGTTCACTCACCTGTAGGCCTTCACCTCAAATATTTCATGAGGTCTACTCAGCTGTAGGCCCTCAGTACAATGTTTCATATGGTTTGCTCACCTGTAGGCTCTCACTACAATGTTTTATGGGGGTCGCTCACCTGTAGGCCTTCACCTCCAATGTTCCATACGGTCTGCTCACCTGTAGGCCCTCACTACAATGTTTTATGGGGTTTGCTCACATTCATTCCCTCACATCCAATGCTTCATACGGTCTGCTCAGCTGTAGGCCCACACTACTGCTAACCTGTAGGCTCTCTTTACAATGTTTTATGGGGTTTGCTCACCTTCAGGCCTCAACTCCAATATTTCATATGGTCTTCTCAACTGAATACACTCACCTCCAATGTTTCATACGGTCTGTTCAGCTGTAGGCCCTCACTACAATGTTTTATGGGGTTTGCTCACCTGTAGGCCTTTATCTACAATGTTTCATACGATCAGCTCACCTATAGCCCCTCACTACAATGTTTCATGGGGTTTTCTCACCTTTAGGCCCTCACCTACAATGTTTCATACGATCTGCTCAGCTGTAGGCCCTCACTACAATGTTTTATGGGGTTCGCTCACCTGAAGGCCTTTACCTCCAATGCTTTCTACGGTCTGTTCGGCTGTAGGCCCTCACTACGATGTTTTACGGGGTTCGCTCACTGTAGGCCTTCACCTCCGAAGTTCCATACGGTCTTCTCACCTGTAGGCCCTTACTGCAATGTTTTATAGGGTTTGTTTTCCTTCAGGCCCTCACCTCCAATGTTTCAAACGGTCTGCTCAGCTGTAGGCCCTCACTACAATGTTTTATGGGGTTCGCTCACCTTCAGGCCCTCATCTCCAATGTTCCATACGGTCTTCTCACATGTAGACCCTCACTACAATGTTTTATGGGGTTTGCTCACATTTAGGCCCTCACCTCCAATGTTTCATACGGTCTGCTCAGCTGTAGGCCCTCACTACAATGTTTAATGGGATTTGCTCACCTTCAGGCCCTCATCTCCAATGTTCCATACAGTCTTCTCACCTGTAGACCCTCACTACAATGGTTTATGGGGTTTGCTCACCTTTAGGCCCTCACCTCCAATGTTTCATACTGTCTGCTCAGCTGTAGGCCCTCACTACAATGTTTTATGGGGGTCGCTCACCTGTAGGCTTTCACCTCCAATGTTTCATAGTCTGCTCAGCTGAAGGCCCTCACCTCTAATGTTTCACACGGTGTGCTCAGCTGTAGGCCCTCACTACAATGTTTCATATGGTCTGCTAACCTGTAGGCTCTCTTTACAATGTTTTATGGGGTTTGCTCACCTTCAGGCCTCAACTCCAATGTTTCATATGGTCTTCTCAGCTGTAGACACTCACCTCCAATGTTTCATACGGTCTGTTCAGCTGTAGGCCCTCACTACAATGTTTTATGGGGTTTCGCTCACCTGTAGGCCTTCACCTCCATTTTTTTTTCAATTCATTTTATACTCAGATATGTTTACAACATAACAGATTTCCTATATAGTACCTATATCAAAATTAAAGTTATTGAGGGGCATTTATGAAAGTCTTTACACAACCATTGCGCGTCAAAAAGTCACAATTTATAACTCACACCATATTTGCACCATAATTTGTGCCTTTTAAGCTTCTAGCCAGTTTTCCAAAGTGATTAGAAAAGGGGTGGGGCTTAGCAGGAGGGACACAACACAGCCTGCCAGGTTTACTATAACATGCCAGAAACTGGCATAAGTTATTGTTCAAATCTACACCAGTTCCAAGCTGGCATTTGAGTTTCTGGCACTTAAGTGCCAAAGATCCATTTAATTTATTAAGAGGCATTTATCTATGTCTTAATAAATTAGGCGCATCTTACTCCAGAGCACAGGGGATCAAGATTGGTATATGGGCACACTCGTTTTAATAAATATTCCCTACAGAGTTTTAAAATCTGCTAAACTGAAAACTGTCCTACTCTCTTTTCCTCTTTCCCATCCTTCTCCTTAACTGCTAGGACCTTCCTTCTCATCCTTCACCTCAAAATCCATAAACTTTGCCTGCATTCTCCTAGTTAGCCTTTAGGTCCCCTTCTCTTATACGCCTACTCCTTTCCTTAACATACTGTCTTATTCACCACATTCTCAACCTCCACATCCTCCTATTTCATCCTATTCCTTTTCAGATTCTCTATCATAGATTTTAAATATACCATACCTAATAGTAATAAACACTACATAGAGACAGAAAGGTAACATTGGTATAGACATGTGTATAATATAATAACTAAATAAATAAAATGGCCTCCTCATACCCCTTCATAGCCAGCCAACCCTCTCCTAGTATCCTTAACGGTCATAACAACAATGTTATGAACGAGAGGAAATCAGACTAATAATAACTTTTAAAATAGTCATCTGCAAGTTATGAATTAAAATCACAATGATTTTCTTTTTTTATGATTGATAAAAAACTATTTTGGACTGATTTACATTATATAGACCCATGACTGCACCACATGCTGCTGCCATTATAAGACTAAGTAAATCTAATAATGGTAAATGAAATATATATTTTTTACTTTTTAAATCATTTTATACACATATATGTTTGCAACAGATTTCAAACAATATAACATTCAATGACTTTTGTTTTATTACTTTCAGTACCTATATCAAAATTAAAGTTATTGAGGGGCATTTATTAAAGTCTTTACACCTCCACTGTGCGTGAAAAAGTCACAAATTATGAATTACACCATAATTTGTGCCTTTCAAGCTTCTCGCTAGTTTTCCAAAGTGATTAGAAAAGGGGTGGGGCTTAGCAGGAGGTACAAATCACAGCCTGCCAGGTTTACTATAAAACTTATGCCAGAAAATGGCAAAAACTGGCATAAGTTATTGCTCAAATCTATGCCAGCCCCTAGCTGGCATTTGAGTTTGTGGCACATAAGTGCCAAAGATCCATTTAATTTATTAAGAGGCATTTATCTGTGTCATAATAAATTAGGCGCATCTTACTCCATAACACAGGGGATCAAGATTGGTATATGTGAACACTCTTCTTAATAACTATTCCCTACAGAGTTTTAAAACCTGCTAAACTGAATACTGTCCTACTCTTTTTTCCTCTTCCCCAACTTCCTCCTTCTTAACTGCTAAGACCTTCCTTCTCATCCTTCACCTCAACATCCATGACCTTCGCCTGCATTCTCTTAGTTAGCCTTCAGGTCCACTTCTCTTATAAGCCTACTCCTCTCCTTAACATACTGTCTTATCCACCACATTTTCAACCTTAACATCCTCCTTTCATCCTATTCCTCGTCCATAGCTTTATTCTAACTGCACATGCACTGCTTTTCCTAATAAGAGCAGGGCATGCCCAGTCTGCCCCTGCCACTGGCAAGCTCCCTGCTCCGACTCTGTCTCTACAACCGACTTATTCCTGTCAGAGTTCGGAGTGGGAATAAAAGTCTGATCCCCGACGCGCTCTTACTTTTCTTCCCGCTCTGAACTCTGACAGCAATAAAAACATAAAAACATTAACATTCAGATTTTTTTTTATAAAGTATATTAGGAAACTCTTTTTTACCCTACCTCTTACTACATAGTGGAAAGTACTTATATAGTGGCCAACTCCTTTAACATTAAAATCTCAATTTTTGATTAATTTAACAATTGATAAAAAACAATTATGGACTGATTTATATTGTATAGACCCATGACTGCACCACATATTGCTGCCATCATAGACTAAGTAAATCTAATAATGGTAAGTGAATATATATTTTTTTTTTCAAATCATTTTATACACATATATATATATATATATATATATATTTACAACATAACAGATTTCAAACATTATAACATTCAATGATTATTGCTTTCTTACTCTAGGTAATTATATCAAAATTAAAGTTTTTGAGGGGCATTTATCAAAGTCTTTACACCACTATTCGCATCAAAAAGCCACAAATTATTACTCACACCATATTTGCACCATAATTTGTGCCTTTTAAGCTTCCTGCCAGTTTTCCAAAGTGGTGAGAAAAGGGGTGGGGCTTAGCAGGAGGGACACATCGCAGCCTGCCAGGTTTACTATATGTTATGCCAGAAATTGGTCCCTAGCTGGCATCTGGCACTTGGGTCTCTGGCACACGAGTGCCAGAGATCCACTTAATTTATTAAGAGGTATTTATTTGTGTCTTAATAAATTAGTTGCTTCTTACTCTGGAGGGGATCAAGATTGGTACATGGGAACAGCCATCTTAATAAATATTCTCGAGTTCCAAAACCTTCTAAGCTCAATATTGTCCTACTCTCTTTTCCTCCTCCCCATCTTCCTCCTTCTTAATTTCTAAGACCTTTCTTCTCATCCTTAACCTCAGCCCCATGACCTATCCCTTCATTCTCCTACTCAGCCTTTAGGTTCTCTTCTCTTATCCACCTACTCCTTAACGTACTGTCTCATCCACCACCTTCTCAACTTCCACATCCTCCTCTATTATCCGCCTCCCATCTCATCCTCTTTCTTCTCAGACTGTTTCCAAGTTCTTAAATATAACACATACAGACAATCATTACTGATAGACAGAAAAGTAAAATTATCATTGACATGTACGGTATATATAATATTTAGAGAAAAAAATGGCCTTGTGTACTTCTTCATAACCTTTTATGTTGTTACAAATAATAGGAAATCAAACTAATGATTGATGTAAAAATGAACATAGTCATTTGCTATATCTGAATTGAAATCACAAATTTGTACTTTCGTATGTATTAATAAATGTCCATTGTGCACTGATTTATATTGTTTAGGCCCATGACTGCACTACATGCTGCTGCTATGAAGAGACTAAGGTTACTGGTAAGTGAAATGTTTTTGTTATTTTCTATTTTTTTTTTTGCACATTTCTATGTTAATAACACAACACATCTTGGACATACCGTACTCTGACAGCCGACTCTGTATTTCTTGCTTACTCATTAGTACCTGCATTGAAAATTTAAAAAGTCTTTGAGTTCTTAAAGCTACTAAACAGTGAAATACAGTACTCTCCTCCTTTCTTATCCTTGACTTCAGTGTCCATTAAGCCCCTCCCCATTCTCCTAATTCTAATCTCTCATTCACAGTTTCCATGTCCTCCTTTTTCATGATCTGTCTTTATGTTGTTTTAGCAAACATTTATTCATAGCTTCCATGCCCTACTATTATTATTTTCTGAGTTTTACCAGTTGGATTGGTGTCTCTGTATAGTTTGACTATCTAATCAATGCTTCCAGTGTCAGACTGTGCAGGGATACAACCTCTCCAATTATACCACCAGTTAGAACTTCATTGCAGACTGCTGGAAATTCATTCATAAACTTCTAGTAGGAATAATAGAAGAATGGCAAAACATAGTGTCTTAATGATATCACTCTTTTACCAAGGAAATGCAAATATTAACTAAAGCAGTCATGTCAGGAGACGCGATACGTCCTCTTTAACCCCTTAGTGACCACCTATATGCCTTTTTATGGTGGTCACTAAGAGGCGTTAGGCTGAGCCACCACCTTTTCACGGTAACCCAGTCTAAGCCCAACCCAGTATCATGAGAGCAGAGCTCCTGCTGTAACAGCCCGTACCAGTAGAGGTGCCAATCAGGGCTGTTTAACCCCTTACGGCCACATGTAAGCAATTACAGAGGTAGTGGACCCATTCTGTATCCCATCAACACCCTGCGTGGTGCTGATTTCAGTGATCGCAGACTGCGACCTAGTGTAGGCCTCAGGTCTGCCTCTAGAGTTTTTTTTATCCGGCTGCCAGTTGGTCAATGTCAGTATAGCACTGACAGTAAAACTACAATGCACAATAGGAAAAGTGCAATGTACTTTAGTAGCAATCAAAATATTGCCTGTTATAGTCCCCTTGTGGGAATATTAAATGGTTAATGAAAAAAATATGCTTTTTTAAATTGAAATAAAGCTTTTAATTGGGAAAAAATTGCAAAAATACAATGTCCCCCATGTTTGGTATCCCCGCATCTGTAACGACCCACACTACACAAATATCATGTAAATTATCCCATACGTTGAACTCCCTATAAAAAAAATGCAGGATTATTAGTTGCCACAATAAAAAGAGTTATGTATCCCAAATGATACAAAAAAATAAAGCTCTCACACAGCTCTGTAGAAAGAAAAACAAAAATTTAGGGGTCTTGGGATGAGGCAATGAAAAAAATGTTCAACTTTAAAAAAAATTGATTTTTATTGAGCAAAAGTAGTAAAATGTATGAAAAAACTATATGTATTTGGTATTGCTGTAATTGTACTGATTGAGAATAAAGTTATCATGTCATTTATGCCGAAAAATGAACGCCAAAAAATTTATAACATAAAAACTCAGTGGCAGTATTGCTGATTTTTCCCATCTCCCTCCAAGAAAGAGTTTATAAAAGTTCATCAGTAAATTATGTGTACCCCAAAATAGCACCATTAAAACTCCAACTTGTTCTGCTAAAACAAGCCCTCATACTGCTTTATAGACAAAAAAATATAAAAGTTATAGTTCTTGTAAGACGACGATTAAAAAATAAAAAAAATAAAAAGCTTGGTCAGTAAGTCCCAACACAGGCTGGTCACTACAGGGTTAAAGCTGCAATACAATTTAGGCAACAGAGTCCTTATATAACTGCTACCTTTGATTTGTCTTTAGTTCCAGCACACATCCATTGCCTGATTTTCATGTTTAGATTAGGCACACATTCTTTGTTAGGTATTTTCTGCCAAAAGCAGTTGTACAATACCTAAAACACAAGTAACTCAACTAATTATCATTATACAGGGTGGGCCATTTATATGGATACACCTTAATAAAATGGGAACGGTTGGTTATTTTAACTTCCTGTTTGTGGAACATTAGTATATGTGAGGGGGGAAACTTTTCAAGATGGGTGGTGACCATGGCGGCCATTTTGAAGTTGGCTATTTTGAATCCAACTTTTGTTTTTTCAATAGGAAGAGGGTCATGTGACACATCAAACTTATTGGGAATTTCACAATTTGGGTCATGTGAAAAACAATGGTGTGCTTGGTTTTAACGTAACTTTATTCTTTCATGAGTTATTTACAAGTTTCTGACCACTTATAAAATGTGTTCAATGTGCTGCCCATTGAGTTGGATTGTCAATGCAACCCTCTTCTCCCACTCTTCACACACTGATAGCAACACCGCAGGAGAAATGCTAGCACAGGCTTCCAGTATCCTTAGTTTCAGGTGCTGCACATCTCGCATCTCCACAGCATATGATAGATACGAGATGTGCAGCACCTGAAACTACGGATACTGGAAGCCTGTGCTAGCATTTCTCCTGCGGGGGAAACTAAAAAATTTACGTTAAACCCAAGCACACCATTGTTTTTCTTGTGAAATTCCCAATAAGTTTGATGTGTCACATGACCCTCTGCCTATTGAAAAAACAAAAGTTGGATTCAAAATGGCCGACTTTAAAATGGCCGCAATGGTCACCACCCATCTTGAAAAGTTTTCCCCCTCCCATATACTAATGTGCCACAAACAGGAAGTTAATATCACCAACCATTCCCATTTTATGAAGGTGTATCCATCTAAATGGCCCACCCTGTATAATACTTCATAACTATGAACAAATGGCGCTAAACTATATATATATTTTTTACCAATGTTACTTTGGAGTCTGGCAGGGGCAGTGCTGAATCTGTAGGAATCTGAATCTGTACTGCTCAATTTCAGGACCGTATTTAGAGTTCATGCTGCCCTCCAAACTCATCCATACGTATGCATGCTAAAAGGGGTTGTCTAACTTCAGCAAACAGCATTTATTATGTAAAGGAAGTTAATACAACCCACTTACTAATGTATTGTTATTATCCATATTGCATCCTTTGATTGCTAGATTCATTTTTCCATCACATTATACATTGCTCGTTTCCATGGTTACGACCACCATGTGTCACGACCCTTGGTCATGGTCGTGACTCCTTGGGAGCCGCATGCAGTTACCCGCGGTTTTGGTGTTGTGTCAACCGCAGCTGGGGGCACTTAGTGGTTTGCCTCAGGTGCGGTTGCCGCGGATAACAGGCATGCGTGCGGTTGCCCTTGGCAACGTGTTTTACGTGCACTCCCTTTGTGTGTTTGTTGTGCACGAGGTTGTGTTGGTTGTATGCACTTGGACACCTCCCTTCACCTGCGGTTGTCCGCGGCAACGTCTGGTGTTGTGTGCATGTGGTGGCAGGGTCTCGGCCTGCTGGTTGTTCTTCAGGACACGGTTGCCACGCATGCCGTTGCCAGCGGTAACAGGTGAGTGAGTGTGTGTGCTATTTCCCTTTAAGTTGGTGTTTTCCCTTCTCTTCTGTGGTGTAGGAAGGGTTATCTCCCTTCCCAATGTGTGTGATGTCACTGGGTGTGTTCTGACCGGTGGGTGTGGCCACTCAGGCCTATAAAGCCTCTGTCTCTGGCTTGGCTCAGTAGGTTGCTCTCAGCCAGGCATAGCTGGAGCAGCCTCCTGTATATTACCATCTACCAGTGGGGGCCTCCCTTCTGGTCATAAATCTTTGTTACACGGTGTTATCTAGGTGTGTGTGGGGTTTCTGTATCATTGCAGCTTATGGTCCGGGTCCCTGTGTGATGTCTGTGTGTGCTGTCATTGTTGGTGTCCTGAACAAACAGCACCTGCACATGGGTTCCTGGTTGTGTTGTTCTGTGGCAGGTGAGTGTTGTGTTGATTGCGTTTGCCTGTCACTGCCATAAGGTGTTTTCTGTTTCCCCTTGTTGCTTGGCCATTGAGACTCCTGCTCCTCCGTGCCAAGGAGGAGTAGGTCGTCTCACCCAGCTCCTAGGTCAGGGATCTGCGGAGGGTCAGCAGGGATCCGAGGTTCCTGAGTATGGGCCCTCCTACCATCAAGGTCGGCCCATGCAGGTAGGAGACAGGGTCAGAGTTAGGGACGCAACAGGAGGTGACCTGCTCCCTAATTCTGTGTTGTTTGGCCAAGTGGTAACCCTACCATCTCCTGGCACCGCACGGCTGGGGGTTTCCCCCACCTCCAGCCGTGACACCATGTAATCCATCAGTGGTGGTTGTGCTTGCACACTATCCTATGTGCAGTACCGGCCACCAAATAGGTTGGCATTTTTTTACTACAGTGTGCAAGCTCGACCACCACTCATGACCATGGAAACAAGCAGTGTATGATGTGATGGAAAAATAAATCCAGCCAGCAAAGGAAGCAATATAGATAATAACAATACATTAGTAAGTGCCTTGTATTAACTTCCTCTACATAATAAATGCTATTTGCTGAAGTGAGACAACCCCTTATGCTATGGGCTCATGTACACGACCATATGCACTTTGCAATCTACAAAAAACAGATCTGCAAAAAATACAGATGACGTCGTGTGAATTCCATATTTTGCGGAACGAAACAGTTGGCCCCTAATAGAATAGTACTATCCTTGTCCGTAATGTAAACAATAATAGGACATGTTCTATTATTTTTGTGGAAAGGACATACGGAAACGGAATGCACATGGAGTAACTTCCGTTTTTTGCGGACCTATTGAAATTAATGGTTCTGCATACAGTCTGCAAAAAAATAGAACATGTCCTAATTTTTATTGTAGGCATTACTAACAAGCATACTAATACTGTTCTATTAGGGGCCAGCTGTTCCGTTCCGCAAAAAAAGGAATGCACAGACGCCATCCATATTTTTTGCGGATCCCTTTTTTGGGGACGGCAAAATACATACGGTCGTGTGCATGAGCCCTAAGGCTGAGAAGCCTACTGGAGTTCGGTGCATCTAATTTATCAACAAGCGCACACCTCTTAATAATTTAGGCACCTCTTACAGCATTCCATGCAACTAAATGCAAAACAATACCAGCTATGAGCTCTGCCAAATTGTCTTAGATGAGATCAGATATAGTCTCTCATACTCCCACCAGAACATTACCAGTTAGTATAAGGCCTCATGTGCACGACGGTACTAATTTTGTGGTCAGCAAATTATGGATCTGCAAAATACTTTAATTTATTTGCAGACCCATTGACTTCAATGGGTCCATGGGTTGCAGTTTGTGGACATATTCTATCTTTTTGCGGAACAGACATACAGTGTGGAACAGAAGAATTTGCGACTTTGCAAGTTCTCCCACTTAGAAATCATGGAGGGGTCTGAAATTCACATTGTAGGTGCATTCCCACTCTGAGAGACAGAATAAATAGAAAAATTCAGGAAATCACATTGTATGATTTTGAAAGAATTTATTTGTCTTGCACTGCTGAACATAAGTATTTGAACACCTGAGAAACAGCAAGAATTCTGTCTCTCAAAGACCTGTTACTGGGCCTTTAATGAGTCCACCTCTACTCCACTCATTAATCTAACTTAGTAGCACCTGTCTGGGCTCTTTAAAGACACCTGTCCACCCCAAAGTCAGTCAGACGCCAACTTCTACCATGGACAAGACCAAAGAGCTGTCAGCAGACACTAGAGACAGAATTGTGGACCTCCACAATGCTGCAATGGGCTACGGGGCAATTGTCAAGCAGCTTGGTGAAAATAGAGAAAATGGAAGAGGCTAAAGACAACTGTCAGTCTCCCTCAAACTGGGGCTCCAAGCAAGATCTCACCTCGTGGGGTATTACTGATGATGAGAAAGGTGAGGAATCAGCCCAAAACTACAATGGAGGAGCTGGTCAATGACATGAAGAGAGCTGGGACTACAGTTTCAAAGGTCACTGTCGGTAGAACACTACACCGTCATGGTTTCAAATCATGCATTGCACGGAAGGTTCTCCTGCTCAAGTTATCACATGTCCAGGCCCGTCTGAAGTTTGCCAATGTCCATCTGGATGATCCAGAGGAGGCATGGGAGAAAGTCATGTGGTCAGATGAGACCAAAGTAGAACTTTTTGGTCTAAACTTCACTCGTCGTGTTTGGAGGAAAAAGAAGGATGAGTTGCATCCCAAGAACACCATTCCTACTGTGAAGCATGGCGGTGGTAACATCATGCTTTGGGGGTGCTTTTTTGCGAAGGGGACAGGACGACTGCACTGTATTAAGGAGAGGATGAATGGGGCCATTTATTGTGAGATTTTGAGCAACAACCTCCTTCCCTCAGTCAGAGCATTGAAGATGGGTCGTAAGAAGCATATCAAGGTTCTGGAGTGGCCTAGCCAGTCTACAGACCTAAATCCAATAGAACATCTTTGGAGGGAGCTGAAACTCTGTGTTGCTCAGCGACAGCCCGAAACCTGACAGATCTAGATGAGATCTTTGTGGAGGAGTGGGCCAAAATCCCTGTTGCAGTGTGTGCAAACCTGGTCAAGAGATACAGGAAACGTTTGACCTCTGTAACTGCAAACAAAGGCTTCTGTACCAAATATTAACACTGATTTTCTCAGGTGTTCAAATAGTTATGTTCAGCAGTGCAAGGCAAATACATTCTTTAAAAAATTCATACAATGGGATTTCCTGATTTTTTTATTTTTTTATTCTGTCTCTCAGAGTGGGAATGCACCTACAATGTGAATTTCAGACCCCTCCATGATCTCTAAGTGGGCGAATTTGCAAAATCGCAGGGTGTTCAAACACTTCTGTTCCTCACTGTATGGATGCAGAAAGCATGCCTATGTATGTCCGCAAAAAGAACATGTCTCATACTTGGCTGCAAAATGCAACCCGTGGACCCATTGAAGTCAATGGCTTCACAAAAGATGCGGATGCAACACGGACCGCATCCATATCTTGTAGATCGGCAATGGATGGTGCAGATTTGTGAGCAAAAAATCCACATACAGACCATATCAAAAATGTGATATAAAACACACATAAATCTGTACTATTTTATATTTTTGTTATCAACCCCATTAAAGTCTACGCGGAAAAACTGTGCATATAAGGAGTGGAGTCGCACAAACAATTGGCATGCTGTGGATTTTAAAAATAAAGTGTACATCAGATCTCATTCACATTGCTGGTACTGTATTTTTCTGCATGAAAACCCACACGGAATCTGCAACATGAGCAGGTAGCCTAAGGCCACCTGCACACATTGTGTAATACGTGCGGTTTTTCATGCAGAAAACCACAGCACATCACAGTATCCCGCAAATTATTCCCATGCAGAAAAACTGCAGCATATTACAGTACCAGCAATTATAGTACCAGATTACACAAATCTCATGTGCATGTGATTTTTTTCAGTGTGGAAATTGACCTGCTGAGGCTACTTTCACACTTGTGTTTTTGCCTGATCCGACAGGGATCAGCAAAAACTCTTCCGCTACTGAAAATACAACCATCTGCAATCGTAATGAACGGATCTGGTTGTATTATCTTTAATATAGCCAAGACTGATCCGTCATGAACACCATTGAAAGTCAATGGAGAATGGATTCGTTTTCTATTGTCGTTTTGCTCCGCATTTAACCACTTCAACCCCGCTAGCTAAAACCCCCTTAATGACCAGGCCACTTTTTACACTTCTGCACTACACTACTTTCACCGTTTATCGCTCAGTCATGCAACTTACCACCCAAATGAATTTTACCTCCTTTTCTTCTCGCTAATAGAGCTTTCATTTGGTGGTATTTCATTGCTGCTGACATTTTTACTTTTTTTGTTATTAATCGAAATTTAACGATTTTTTTGCAAAAAAATGACATTTTCACTTTCAGCTGTAAAATTTTGCAAAAAAAAGACATCCATATATAAATTTTTCGCTACATTTTTTGTTCTACATGTCTTTGATAAAAAAAAAATGTTTGGGCAAAAAAAAATAAAAAATGGTTTGGGTAAAAGTTATAGCGTTTACAAACTATGGTACAAAAATGTGAATTTCCGCTTTTTGAAGCAGCTCTGACTTTCTGAGCACCTGTCATGTTTCCTGAGGTTCTACAATGCCCAAACAGTAGAAAAACCCCACAAATGACACCATTTCGGAAAGTAGACACCCTAAGGTATTCGCTGATGGGCATAGTGAGTTCATAGAACTTTTTATTTTTTGTCACAAGTTAGCGGAAAATGATGATTTATTTTTTTTTTTCTTACAAAGTCTCATATTCCACTAACTTGCGACAAAAAATAAAAAATTCTCGGAACTCGCCGTGCCCCTCACGGAATATCTTGGGGTGTCTTCTTTCCAAAATGGGGTCACTTGTGGGGTAGTTATACTGCCTTGGCAATTTAGGGGCCCAAATGTGTCAGAAGTACTTTGCAATCAAAATGTGTAAAAAATGGCCTGCGAAATCCGAAAGGTGCACTTTGGAATATGTGCCCCTTTGCCCACCTTGGCTGCAAAAAAGTGTCACACATCTGGTATCGCCGTACTCAGGAGAAGTTGGGGAATGTGTTTTGGGGTGTCATTTTACATATAACCATGCTGGGTGAGAGAAATATCTTGGCAAAAGACAACTTTTCCAATTTTTTTATACAAAGTTGGCATTTGACCAAGATATTTTTCTCACCCAGCATGGGTATATGTAAAATGACACCCCAAAACACATTCCCCAACTTCTCCTGAGTACGGCGATACCAGATGTGTGACACTTTTTTGCATTTTTTGCATTTTTTTTTTTTGGCATAAGTTAGCGGAAATTTTTTATTTTATTTTTTTTCTCACAAAGTCTCACTTTCCGCTAACTTAGGACAAAAATTTCAATCTTTCATGGACTCAATATGCCCCTCAGCGAATACCTTGGGGTGTCTTCTTTCCAAAATGGGGTCAGTTGTGGGGTGTTTGTACTGCCCTGGCATTTGAGGGTCTCCGCAATCATTACATGTATGGCCAGCATTAGGAGTTTCTGCTATTCTCCTTATATTGAGCATACAGGTAATGAGAGTTTTTTTCTGGGCTGAAAGAAAAAAATGAACGGCACAGATTTCTTCATTCGCATCGATCAATGTGGATGGAAAAATCTCTGCCAAAAAAAAAAAAGGAGGGGAAAGGCGTCTGCCAGGACATAGGAGCTCCACCCAACATCCATACCCACTTAGCTCGTATGCCCTGGCAAACCAGATTTCTCCATTCACATCAATCGATGTGGATGAATAAATCATTGCCGGGATTTTTATATTTTTTATATACAAAGTGTTTGCCAAAGCATTGGAACGCTGCCTCCTCCTCAGCTCGTATGCCTTGGCAAACGTATCTTTTACTGCAGAGTAGAAATCTCGTCTTGCAGCGCCGCATACACCGACTTGCGTGTAATCTGACAGCAGCGCAATGCTTCTGTCAGAATGCACATCAGTGCTGCAGCTAGTCGATCGGTTGGTCCACCTGGAAGGTAATAAAAAAAAGAAAAAAAAAAAAGAAAAACCAGGCCGCAACGCAATAATTTTATTAACTTTGGAACAGAACATATATTTTATAGAACAAACCTCTCCTTCCCCATGGGTCAATGTGCAAAGCGCAAATCGCCCAAAGATGTGTCGAAGTGTGTTATGCACTTTGTCCCAGGTGAAAGGAGACGTTTGCAGCAGCTGTATGTGAATGGGCCCTAATAGCCCTGTGTGCCTGTCCTGGTGAGATGTGATCCCTATGCTAAGTGTACCTGTGTGTGGTACTTCCGGAAACACTCTCCAAAGCATAGGGCAGGGTGGTCAGGACAGTCAGGACAGAAATAGCGGGTGTCACGCCTTATTCCACTCCTGCTACAGACACAAATTTTTTTTCGGGGTGGCGGTCGGTTTGAGGTACCAGCAACGACACTGGGGAAATGTCGCTCGTGTAGACGGCTAACTACACTGGTGGATGGGGCCATGGAACCTCCTGGGTACAGGAGGTTCGCGATGATCTCTTCCTGAAATTTGAGGAAGGATCCAGTTCTCCCAGCCTTACTGTAGAGAACAAAACTATTATACAGAGCCAATTGAATTAAATATACAGACACCTTCTTATACCAGAGTCTGGTTCTGCGGGACACTAAATACAGAGCCAACATCTGGTCATTGAAGTCCACCCCTCCCATGTGAAGGTTATAGTCGTGGACTGAGAGGGGCTTTTCAATGACACGGGTTGCTCGCTCAATTTGGATTGTCGTGTCTGCGTGAATGGAGGAGAGCATGTAAACGTCACGCTTGTCTCTCTATTTCACCGCGAGCAGTTCTTCGTTACACAATGCGGCCCTCTGCCCCCTTGCAAGACGGGTGGTAACGAGCCGTTGGGGGAAGCCCGCGCGACTAGTTCGCGCGGTGCCACAGGCGCCAATCCGTTCTAGAAACAAATGCCTAAAGAGGGCCACACTTGTGTAGAAATTGTCCACATAAAGATGGTACCCCTTGCCAAATAAGGGTGACACCAAGTCCCAGACTGTCTTCCCACTGCTCCCCAGGTAGTCAGGGCAACCGACCGGCTCCAGGGTCTGATCTTTTCCCTCATAGATCCGAAATTTGTGGGTATAGCCTGTGGCCCTTTCACAGAGCTTATACAATTTGACCCCATACCGGGCGCGCTTGCTTGGGATGTATTGTTTGAAGCCAAGGCGCCCGGTAAAATGTATAAGGGACTCGTCTACGCAGATGTTTTGCTCAGGGGTATACAAATCTGCACATTTCTGGTTGAAATGGTCTATGAGGGGCCGAATTTTGTAGAGCCGGTCAAAAGCTGGGTGGCCTCTGGGACGGGAGGTGGTGTTGTCGCTAAAGTGCAGGAAACGCAGGATGGTCTCAAATCGTGTCCTGGACATAGCAGCAGAGAACATGGGCATGTGATGAATTGGGTTCGTGGACCAATATGACCGCAATTCATGCTTTTTAGTTAGACCCATGTTGAGGAGAAGGCCCATAAAAATTCTAAATTCGGAAACTTGGACTGGTTTCCACCGGAAAGACTGGGCATAAGAGCTTCCCGGGTTAGCGGATATAAATTGTGTGGCATACCGATTTGTTTCGGCCACAACTAAGTCCAAGAGCTCCGCAGTCAAGAACAGCTCAAAAAATCCCAGGGCTGAACCGATCTGAGCTGTCTCAACCCGAACTCCAGACTGGGCGGTGAAAGGGGGAACTACAGGTGCGGCTGAAGTTGGGGACTGCCAATCAGGGTTTGCCAGCACCTCAGGGATTCTAGGGGCTCTACGGGCACGTCTTTGCGGTGACTGCGACGGGGTCACTACTGCTCGTGCCACCGTACCAGCTTCAACTGCCCTTCTGGTGCTCGCTACTTCACCAGGTTGTACGGCAGTGCTGGTACTAGGTCCAGGAAGGGCTGCGCTGCTGGTGTATGCCTCACCACGTAATCCGACAGCACCAGCCCCACTCTGCTGCTCTTGAAGCGGATCCTGCGCAACCTGTGGTCTAGCGACACGGGGCCGGGTACGCCTGGTGGTATCAGGGACCTCAGCCTCCTCGTCCGAATTTTGGGTCAGAGAGCCACTGCTTTCTACAGGTTCGTATTCTGACCCGCTGGATTCATCAGATGAGGGTTCCCATTCATCATCCGACTGGGTCAGAAGCCTGTAGGCCTCTTCAGAAGAATACCCCGTTTGACATTTGGGCAACTAAATTTAGGGGTATTCCCTGAGACTACCCAAGAAAAAAAGCAAGCCTGTCTTAGGCTAGTTTCACACTAGCGTTCGGCTGTCCGCTCGTGACCTCCGTTTGAAGGGGCTCACGAGCGGACCCGAACGCTTCCGTCCAGCCCTGATGCAGTCTGAATGGATGCGGATCCGCTCAGACTGCATCAGTCTGGCGGCGTTCAGCCTCCGCTCCGCTCAGCAGGCGGACACCTGAACGCTGCTTGCAGCGTTCGGGTGTCCGCCTGGCTGTGCGGATCCGTCCAGACTTACAATGTAAGTCAATGGGGACGGATCCGTTTGAAGATGCCACAATATGGCTCAATCTTCAAACGGATCCGTCCCCCATTGACTTTCAATGTAAAAGTCTGGACGGATCCGCTCAGGCTAATTTCACACTTTTTTTGCCAATATAATGCAGACGGATCCGTTCTGAACGGAGCCACCGTCTGCATTAATATGAGCGGATCCGTTCAGAACTGATCCGATCGAACGCTAGTGTGAAAGTAGCCTTACAAAGGGGAGGCTAGCGAAGTACCGGAGGCCGCTGTGGTTGATAAAAAATATCAAAACTGATTTTTTTATCGCCACAGTGCGTGTAAAGTGAATGTGCAGTGATCAAAAAAAAATAAATTTTTTGTCACTGCGGTGGGGCGGGCGTGGGTGAACGCACGTGTGGGCGACCGATCAGGCTTGATCGGGCAAACACTGCGTGTTGGGTGGAGGGTGAACTAAAGTGACACTAATACTATTATAGATCTGACCGTGATCAGTTTTGATCACTTCCAGATACTATAAAAGTACAAATGCTGATTAGCGATACGCTAATCAGCGAATAAGGGACTGCGGTGTGGTGGGCTGGGCGCTAACCGATCGCTAAACTACCTAACCAAGGGACCTAAACTATACTAAAACCTATCAGTCAATACCAGTGAAAAAATGAAAAGTGACAGTTTGCACTGATCACTTTTTTCCTTTTTACTAGTGATTGAAAGGGGCAAGAAGGGGTGATCAAGGGGTTAATTGGGGTGCTGGGAGGTGATCTGGGGGCTAAGTGTGGTGTTGGTGGGTACTCACAGTGATGTGTGCTCCTCTGTTGGAACCAACCGACCAAAAGAAGGAGCAGAGGAGCACAGCAGCCATATAACCACATCATATTTACTAATATGATGTGTTATCTGGCTGCTGATTTTTTGAAAATCAGCAATCTGCCAGCCACGATCATTGGCTGGCAGGTTGATGACGAACTTGTCTTTTAAATTTTGCCGGCCCGCAATGCGCATGCGCGGGCCGGCTTTCCCCAAAATCTCGCGTCTCGCGAGATGACGCACCGGCGAGTCCACCCAGAGAAACAGGACCGCCGCAAAGACGCAATCCTGCGTACGGCGGTCCTGAGCAGGTTGATAAATGGAAAGAAAACCGCAGCTTGCCTCTGCCGGATCTCATTACCGGAAAATGAAAACGCTAGTGTGAAAGTAGCCTGAGCGGATCTCAAATTTAATAGAATATCAATTATATTTGCGGTTTTAGTTGCAGATTTCATCCTTTTCCACGGAAGGGTGGGATCTGCAGCAAAAACGCATCATATTTGCGCCAAAAAACGCTGTTGGCCTTTGCAAATTTTGGTGGGGATATGTTGTAGAAACACATAAAATGGAAATTCGTGCAGATCCCTTATGTGCGCTCACCCACAATCATGTGCAGGTAGCCTAATGCAGTAACATCAGTCATTTATGCAAGTGACCACCAGTGAGTAATAAAGTGAATACATATACACCCAAGAAGCTTGAAAAACAAATTTAAGGGGTTTTCTGAGATTCTGATGTTGATCCTCAGGATATGTCATTAATATCAGATTGGCTTGGTCCGATATGCTGCACCCCCGCCCTAGGGATCGACCGATTATCTGAGTTACTAATATTATCGGCCGATATTCATGATTTTCAAAGTTATCGGTATCGGCATCTAACCTTGCCGATAACGCGTCCAGCGCGCTATCACAGAACATGAGCGCACTGCTCTCAGCACGCTCATGTTCCCTCAGCAGCACAGGGGAGAAGGAATCACTCTCTCCCTCCCCCCTGTGCCGCGCTGCCAATGAGGAGAGACGGGAGGAGGGGCGGGGACACTGCACCACCAATCATAATCAACGTATAATACAAATACAGGAGGTGGTGCCCAGCCTGTATGACAGGAAGCTGCGATCAGCTGCAGTTAACCCCTCAGGTGCCGCACCTGACAGGTTAACTGCTGCCGCTGATCGCAGCTCCCTGTCAGAGGCATGGTGCCGGTTATGTGATTCTGCGCCGACACACCCGCCTTCTGTATTAAACGTTAATTATCATTGGTGGCGCAGTGTGACCTTCCCCCACCCCCAGTATTAAAAACATTGGTGGCGCACTGCGCCCTACGCCCCCCACCCCTCAGTATTAAAATCATTAGTGGCACAGTGCCCCCTTACCCCAGCATTAAAATCACTGGGGCTCTGATCGGTTACCATGGCAGCCAGGACGCTACTGAATCTCTGGCTGCCATGGTAAGCTCCCTGCTGCTGTGTGTACTATGCATAGGATAGCAGGGAGACTGTAAGATCCTATTCACCCTGATAGAGCTCTATTAGGATGAATAGGACAAGGGATTAAAAGATCCCAGGTTCAGGCCCTAAGGGGGGAAATAGTTATTAAATAAAAAGTAAAAAATAAAAAAGTTTAAAGAAAATATTATATTTATTATATTATAGTATAAATTACCCTCTGTCCATATTTTACATATAAAATATATAAACAATAAATAAACATATCACATATTGCCACGTTGGAAAAGTCCAAACTATTAAAATATATTTTTTTTTAAATCTCCTATGTGGTGAACGCCGTAACAGAATTTTATTTTATTTTTAAATAAAAATGCACAGAATATCGGTATACTGTACGTTATCGGCTATCGGCCTGAAAGTTCACAGGTTATTGGTATCGGCTCTAAAAAAATCAATATCAGTCGATTCCCTACTCAGCTCTATTCACTTGATTAGGCCATGTGACCGATGAACGTGATGTCACTGGCCTAGGAATAGGCTGCGGTGCTCACTGGAGGGCCGTGGGCTCTTCTTAACTGATTGGCAGGGGGTCGGAGAGGGCCATCCACATAAAAAAATTGGACAACCCCTTTCATAAGGAGTGCACTGCTACCCATTGATATTTAGGAATAAAATCACACAATTAATGATTAAGGTGATCAGAAGTCACAATAACGCCTGTACAAGAATCATACATGCTTGTTCAGGCCATTTTGCTCCCTAGAAAAAGTCCAAGGGGTCTTGCACAAGACTGTATGGCTATCCTCTGGCTAGATCATCAGCTTCTGATCGGCGGGGGTCCGACATCCGGGACCCCCGCCGATCAGCTGTTTGAGATGGTCCAAAATCCCCCTTTATAAATGCAGACCTGATGGAAGTGCACAGTACCTCTATAGCGGTACATGGAAGGCGGCGTCAACATCTTTACTATTATTTCAGTTTATCTGTTCTGTTATAGGAACAGAAAATCAGAGACCAAATCACCACATGAGGGACATGAACAGCCACAATCAGTGCTCAGAGACTACAATGGGGCCACCATCAGTGCTCAGAGACTACAATGGGGCCATCATCAGTGCTCAGAGACTACAATGGGGCCACCATCAGTGCTCAGAGACTACAATGGGGCCATCGGGTATCATGTTACTGGAATAACTAGCTGCCATCTCTGCCATTGTCTCCGGACTACAATCTGCATCAGAGGCTCCTAATGGACACAACCTAAGCTGCACAGACCCGTGTGGGCACCAGGTGACATTTCAGAAGAGTCGCATATAAAATCATACCGTGCCAAGAACTGCCACTAGATGGAGCCATCCTCCTGCTGTCATCATCGGCTGGTAACCTTACTTCACTTCCTGAGGCTCCGCACCAGGGGCCGATCTCCTCTCCTGATGTTCTCGTCCTTCGATTCCTGTAGCTCCGCACCCTCCAGGCATTTGGCAGCGTTGTCTCTGCTCCTCTCAGGCGGTCTTCTGCCCCAGCTGCAGGGAAGCCGTTAGGTTACTATAACAACCATGACTGTTGCGTCACACAGCTGGCAGGTGGCCTCTGATTGGTCAACAGTCTGCTTACATAACTGCAATAGACCAATGACGGCCAGGCAAAGAGTTTTCATATTGTCAATGGCGCAAAAAGCCTATTCCCGCCATTTACTGGTGACTCTAGCAGGCTTATGTACGCTGTATACTGTATTTAAAACACTATACCAAGAACTGCCACTAGATGGAGCTGTCATTCTTGCTGCTAACCTACCTTCCGTTTCGTGGCTTCGCAGCCTTCACATACTGGATGGCCTCTCCTCTGGTGCCCCCTGCTGCTGCTGCCCTGAAGTTTATTTTCCTCTGTGTAGTCTGGTAATTAGGGGCGTGGCTTTGCGTAAAATGGGCGTGGCACAATGCGATTGGGGCGTGGCCTAGCGGAGCCAGGTCTGTAGCGTCTGTAAAACCGCAGGTCAGTTCTGTTGCAGTGTGAATTAGGTGTTTGGGTTATCATGTAGTGAACCAGTCTCGGACTGAGAAGCTGTAAAGGGCGGATGGCTGGTGGACCACACTGTTTACTATTTAAGTGGCCCCCAAGTCCTGGCAGCCCCTGGAACATGTAGCAGTGGCCCTGTAACCTGCATAACTCAGTCACCTCCTCTGCCCAGGCTGCACATAGGTCGCTCTGTCACGCCAGACCTCAGTGAATGCGCTCCTCCTCCTGACCAGCATCAGGACGTTCTGTGTGGGCGGAGCCAGCACGGCCCCGCCCCTCCTCACCTGAGCTTGCTCCAGCCCCCAATGCCCAAACTTATAAGTGTGGCTGCTGGACCGCACTCCAGGGACCCACTCTCACCCAAGCACCTGGCCTCTGCCTTTTCCATAACAGTTATTGGCTGCAGTGGACCATCGGACCGTACCCGTGCAGCCCCGGGACCAGGACATGGACACAGGTGGCGTGAAGGATGTGTCTTCCAGTCAGGCAGCCACGGGCACTGACCTACGTGACGCCAGCAGTCACCGCGGGAGGCAGATGCACTCGGCCCGGCTAGGGGATGGCATAGTATTCTATGTTATGACAGCTAGAGCTTCATTCTCACACATGCACTATGGTTACGGAGCACAGGGGGCAGACCGCGAATGTGTCATCAGTGACGACTGACACGTTCATTGTGGGATCACATGCATAATGTAAGGCAAGTGATCCACGAAGGGCCAGTAATACATCATTTGTCATAAAAAGAAAAAAATATACTTGGAATACCCCTTTAACATAAGAGGAATTGATATTACGCTTTTAAAACTTCTCTAGCCAGTTTCCCATGAGTGTTACCGGTTTCATTTGTGTATTCATAGTGTGATTATACTCTGTATGCTGCCTCTGTACAATTTGTATCTAACCGCTATATCAGGGGTCGGGAACCTCTGGCTGTTCCGAGACTACAACTCCCAAAATCCTCCTTTTACTTCTTATGGGAGTTACAAGAACAGTGTGAAGTGTGCATGATGGGAGTTGTAGTTTCACAGCAGCTGGAGTGCCGAAGGTTGTTTATCCCTGCCCTATATGGTCACAGTTTGGCGGTATTTTTTGACCATATGTGTTGCTGACTGTGATTTGGTGTTTTGTATGTTCCACTTTTTTTTCCCCATTTTTAAAGGGGTTGTCCCATCTGAAGCATTTATGACATATGTCTAGGATATGTCAGGTAGGTGCGTGTCCCACCTCTGGGACCCACTCCTGTCTCCAGAACGGGGCCAACAAACTGAAGGGAGAGCACACTGCGCGTGAATGGTAGGTGGGCACTCATGTGAGGTGTGCTCTTCCTTGACTTAAAGGGTCCAGATGGGACAGCCTTTTAAAGGGAGTGGCAAGGGGTCTAACCAAGTAAAGGCATATTTGCTTCAGCATGCATTGCACATATTGAGGGGGGGGGGGGGGGCGGCAATACTTTATGTGGGCTGGTGGGGCTTGTGTGCGAGGGCTGCTTTTTAGTCTCAGCTCTGGAGTGAAATGTGTATGGTGTGTATTAGGGGCAGTGCTCCAGACTAAAAAAAATACCTAGTAGCCATTGGCCCCTGAACTGAAAAATTTAGGAGCCAAATGAAATTTGAAACAAATCAAAATTTTGGTATCGTGACAACGCTACGCCGATCAGATCGGCATAGGGTTGTTTTGATACCAAAATTTTGATTCGCTTTCGTCACCATAAAAAAGTATTGCGATACTCAATACCGCGCAAAAAAAAAAAAAGCCGCGTGCATTTCGCATTTTATAAAACATTCGGCCCATAATAGAACAGTCCTATCCTATTTTTTGGGGTGACAAGGTGACTAAAAAATGGCGAATGCTCACCGCATAGGAGATATTTTTTAATAATTTAATAGTTTGGACAGCACTATGTAATATGTTTATTTATTTATTGTTTATATATTTTATATGTAAAATTGGGAAAGGGGGGATTTAAACTTAATATTTTAGGGTACTTTCACACTAGTGTTTTTCTTTTCCGGCACGGAGTTCAGTCCTAGGGGCTCAATACCGGAAAAGAACTGATCAGGCATATCCCCATGCATTCTGAATGGAGAGTAATCCGTTCAGGATGCATCAGGATGTCTTCAGTTCAGTCATTTTGACTAATCAGGCAAAAGATAAAACCGCAGCATGCTACGGTTTTATCTCCGGCGAAAAAAACTGAAGATTTGCCTGAATGCCGGATCCAGCATTTTTTCCCATAGGAATGTATTAGTGCCGGATCTGGCATTCAAAATACTGGAATGCACCCGCACTAAATCCGGACCCATTCACTTCTATGGGGCTGTGCACATGAGGGGTGATTTTCACACATCACTTGTGCGTTGCGTGAAAATCGCAGCAAGCTCTATGTTGTGTGTTTTTCACGCAACGCAGACCCCATAGAAGTGAATGGGGCTGCGTGAAAACCCCAAGCATCCGCAAGCAAGTGCGGATGCGGTGCGATTTTCACGCATGGTTGCTAGGATGAAAGTCTATTCACTGTATTATTTTCCCTTATAACATGGTTCTAAGGGAAAATAATAGCATTCTTTAATACAGAATGCATAGTAGAAGGTCAATATAATAAACATTGGTGGCGCAGTGTGCCCCCCCAACACCCCAGTATGATAAACATTGGTGGCGCAGTGCGCCCCCCCAATATAAGAAACATTGGTGGCGCAGTGCGCCCCCAACACCCCAGTATAATAAACATTGGTGGCGCAGTGCGCCCCCCAATATAAGAAACATTGGGGGCGCAGTGCGCCCCCAACACCCCAGTATAATAAACATTGGTGGCGCAGTGCGCCCCCCAATATAAGAAACATTGGTGGCGCAGTGCGCCCCCAACACCCCAGTATAATAAACATTGGTGGCGCAGTGTGCCCCCCTCAATATAATAAACATTGGTGGCGCAGTGCGCCCCCCCAACACCCCAGTATAATAAACATTGGTGGCGCAGTGTGCACCCCCTCAATATGATAAACATTGGTGGTGCAGTGCGCACCCCCCCAACACCCCAGTATAATAAACATTGGTGGCGCAGTGTGCCCCCCTCAATATAATAAACATTGGTGGCGCAGTGCGCACCCCCCAACACCCCAGTATAATAAACATTGGTGGCGCAGTGTGCCCCCTCAATATAATAAACATTGGTGGCGCAGTGTGCACCCCCCCAACACCCCAGTATAATAAACATTGGTGGCGCAGTGTGCCCCCCCTCAATATAATAAACATTGGTGGCGCAGTGCGCCTTCCCTCAATATAATGAACATTGGTGGCGCAGTGGGCAGTGCCAATGAGGGTTAAAAAATAAAAATAATAATTAACTCACCTCCTCCAATTGATCGTCTCCTGTTCTTTCTTCAGGAACTGTCAAAGGACCTGTGGTGACATCACTATGCTCATCACATGATACATCACATGATTCATCACCATGGTAATGGACCATGTGATGAGCTCAGTGACATCACCACAGGTCCTGAAGAAAGAACAGGAGACCGGCAGCTACGCGATTAACTGGAGGAGGTGAGTTAATTTTTTTAAATTATTTTTTAACCCTCATTGGCACTTCCCACTAAGCCACCAATGTTTCTTATACTGGGGGGGGGGCGCACTGTGCCACTAATGTTTCTTATACGGGGGAGGGGCGCACTGTGCCATTAATGTTTCTTATACTGGGGTGTTGGGGGGGCACACTGTGCCACTAATGTTTCTTATACTGGGGTGTTGGGGGGGGCACACTGTGCCACCAATGTTTCTTATACTGGGGTGTTGGGGGGGGGCACACTGTACAGGAAGTCTAAGAAAGAATCGAATGAGTCACTAAGTTGGATCTTTAGTTCTTTTCACCTGTGACTCATTCGATTCTTAGACTCCCTGTACTCTGTGACTCAGACTCAGAGCTGCTAGTGCTTGCCTTGCCTCAGCTCTGATTGGTTGGTGGGCGGGGAGGGGAGGGGCTAGCAGAAGCAGCTTCCACTCTAGGATCAGATTACACTCCTCCCGAGCCCCTCCCCTCCCTGCTGCCAGCGTCTCTGCCATTGTGTGCTGTGACCGAGCTGACTCAGACTGAGAAGAACATTGGCGGCGGGGCAGAGAATTATCAGCTTCTGTGCCCGCCGCTGTTCAACTGCAGAGCTGCCGCGGAGGGTCTAGTCGCAAATGGCGACAAGACTAAAAAGTCTTGTCGCCATTTGTAAATTTTAAGTCGCATTGGCGACCATTTTGGTCGCCATCTGGAGCCCTGAGGGGTGGGCGATATGGCCTAAAATCTATATTGCAATATAATTTTAAGCATGTGCAATATGCGATATATATCACGATATATTGTTTTCTATATTGGGGGGGGGGGGGGGGTTTAAACTTTTTCTTTTACTTTTTATTTAATAACTATTAGTGTAGTGTCCCACTAGGTAAAGGTGGGCACTACACAAGGGTTAATGTGTTTATTGCATTTACTGTCATGTGTTGTATTTCCCTGTGTTATCTGGGTGTCAGGCCTGTCAGGGTGCAGTTTAGCCTCCCAGACGTTAGAGGGAGCTAGAGAGCCCTAGTTATATATAGGACGGCCCAGACAGGGGAGAGGTAGTGTATTCCAGGGGACTAGAGGAGTTACCTCGTCAGCCTGAAGCTCCTGAGGCTAAGCTTAGCTCAGTTGAGATACCCCGGTAGTAGGAGAGGACCTCCTGGGAGCAACCTGCAGTTTCCCTACCAAGAGAGGAGAACACAACCAAGTACAGATAAGTAGCCTGATGGGCAGAACACTATAAAGTGAAGAGCAAGGGTCTATACTGGAGGAAGGAATTTATACCAAGGATTTAAGCCAGCACTTAGGCATCCGGGCCTTGGGATCCAGCCAGCTAGAATAGCTGAGGGGATAGAGCAGCATTGCACTGCAAAGCATTAACTGTTTGCCCTCCAAGTATCTTGCATGATTAATACCTGCCATCATTGTGAAGTAAGCCTGCTTGGGACATATTGTGTTCAAGGGACTGCATCATCATTCATCATTGTAATTGTACAAAGTTGGACTGTTTTCAAGTAAAGCAACGTTTAGTTCACCATACATTCTGTGTACCTCAATTACTATCCCTACCAACCGGTGTGCCACCGTTACAGGCACTGGCGTCACGATCCTTAAAGGGACCTTGCCTCAGGCACTCTAAACACCTGCAAGAACCAGGGCACCTCACCCAACATCAGGCCAGGTCTCTACACCCAGAGTGTGCCCCAGAGGAACTAGTGTCTGCCTCTCATTCACTGCTGCATGCCTGCCCAGGGTCCTCCAAAAAGTGAGTAACCCTCGATTGCCCATACCGTGACCTCACTGTCGCTAAACCCTGCAGGTCTGGCGTGCTGCATTAGCCCCCTTAAGGGCTCGAACCCTTGTCGTATTCACCCTAATAGAGCTATATTAGGGTGAATAGGACTTTACACTCTCCCTGCTGCCCTGTGCTTTGTGCACACAACAGCAGGGAGCTGACCATGGCAGTCAGCCTCTTATGTGCCCCCCAGCCTCTAATCAGTCCCCCAGCCTCATGTGCCCCCCAGCCTCTGATCAGCCCCCCAGCCTCTCATGTGCCCCCCAGCCTCTCCCTCTTATCAGCCCCCTCTGGTAACTCAAACACCCCCCCTCCCTCCCCAGTATTAATCATTGGTGGCAGTGGCCACAGGGTCCCCCTCCTCCCCCCCATCATTGGTGGCAGTGGGCAGTAGGCCCCCCTCCCTCCCCAGTATTGATCATTGGTGGCAGGGGCCCCCTTCCCCCCCATATCATTGGTGGCAGCAGTGTAATGCTGGGGCTCCGATCAGTTACCATGGCAGCCAGGACGCCACCGGGCGCTCCTTCTTCTGTCTGTGCGGCGCATTGCTAATGCTTATAGCATTAGCAATGCGCCGCACAAACCTATGAGAAAAAGGAGCGCCCGGCGGCCATGGCGCACGTGAGCTATAAGCATTAGCAATGCGCCGCACAGACAGAAGAAGGAGCGCCTGGCGGCCACGGCGCACGTGAGTATAATGTTGCTACTGACATACCATGGCAGCCAGGACTTCAGTAGCGTCCTGGCTGCCATGGTAACCGATCAGAGCCCCAGCATTACACTGCTGGGACTCCGATCGGAACTGCCGCTCCGTGGTCATATCGCAGTCCGGCAATATGCACAAAATCCCTATCGTGGCACAAATTTATATTGCATATCGCCTATACCGCCCACCCCTAGTGTGTATATATGCGTATTTTGAGGGAATCTAGTTTGTCATCAGCTGCATAGCACTGTTTTTTTTTTTTTACGTGTTGACACACCTATTATCAGGCCATGCCCCCCTGATTCTTGCAACCATTCCTTCTTTCATACAGACCTCTACCCCCTTCCCTATGGCACTCATTCTCCTCTCATCTGTCAACCCATCCCCTCAATGTAGTTTGGGCATCAGGAGTGCATCTAATGCCAGTGTAGCAGGATACGGGCTATACACACTGACACTAAATTATGCAGTGGGTCAGGATATGGGTAGTTTGTATCCTGTTAGTGACGTCACTTATCCAGTGACCAGGAACGGGTTGTTAAATGTTCAGTATTTGTCGTGACGCCAATTGCAGAGTGCGCAGGGTAGAATCACAGGGCCCTTCAAAGGTGTTATAACGCACTTCCCAGTTTAGGAATGCCAGAGTGGTGTAATGTCTCTGTATGGTGATGATAATTGGTGTCAACGGTGTCTCCTACATGGGTACAGCTGGACTCCTGGATCACTTGCAATAAAATGGAGTGTAGTGATAGGAGGAGTAATAGAGGATTTTGCAGCAGAAATTGAGGTCCAGACCTTTGGGTAAAGTTAAAACTCGTCTTTACTAAGGGTAACTTTCATCCAAGCAAGGTACAGCTTTTTGTCTTAGGTCCCAGCAGGCTTTCAGCAATGGTTGGCAGGAATGAAATATTCTGCTCTATCAACCTGGAGCTTGCAGGAAAGGACATCTGCTTGTTAGCTCTAAAACTGTGGCAGGAATTTAGCGTCTGCACTACTCTTCTGCTTTATAGGGACTGAGGAGGAATATGGCTTCTCCTGGGTCCCTGGGTCTCTGGACTTTACTTACAGTTATCTTCTCAGGTATTGCTTTCTTCCTGGAATTCTGGAGTTTGCTTGCTTCATCCAGCTGAGGCTGCAGGGCTTAGGCTGGGGATTTGATCAATGTCTCAGCCGAGACAAGATCCTGGCTTTCTTCCCTATATCTGGGAGCTCCTAACACGCACACCCTACCCCAAGCAGGGGGTGGGCTGCACTCCTCACTAACTTCCTTCTCCACCCAGGATGTAGGCTGTGGGAATAGTCCACACCTTCACAGAGGGGGAGCTAAGCTGGAATAAACTATTCCAGCTTATATGCACTAAACTGAAACTAGCTCCTTACCAGCACAATGCTGCCACCTGCTGGTGAACATGGAAAATTGCAGCAATAATTTACATTTAACATGGTTTAAAATGCACAGTTTAAAGGCTCTTAACAGATTGTAGCGGGGTAGAAGAGTTTTGTAACACAACTCTGGGGTGTTACACCAGCAACACATACGCAAGTGCCAAAGGCAGCCCTCCATACTGTGCACAGGAGATTTGCCAACTTTTCCAGGAGTTCAGAGAACTCCCTTTTTTTCAGGAGCCTTCTGGATGTTCCATAAAAGTTGGCAAGTATGACTTTGAGTGACCTGAGTTTGTGGCAAATACACTGAACAAAAATATAAACGCAACACTTTTGGTTTTGCTCCCATTGTGCATGAACTTAACTTAAAGATCTGAAACATTTTCTAAATACACAAAAGACCCATTACTCTCAAATATTGTTCACAAATCTGTCTAAATCTGTGTTAGTGAGCACTTCTCCTTTGCCGAGATAATCCATCCCACCTCACAGGTATGGCATACCAAGGTGCTGATTAGACAGCATGAATATTGCACAGGTGTGCCTTAGACTGCCCACAATAAAACGCCACACTGAAATGTGCAGTTTGATCACACAGCACAATGCCGCAGATGTCGCAATGTTTGAGGGAGCGTGCAATTGGCATGTTGACTGCAGGAATGTCTACCAGAGCTGTTGCCCGTGCAATGAATGTTCATTGATAAGCCGTCTCCAAAGGCATTTCAGAGAATTTGACAGTACATCCAACCGGCCTCACAACCGCAGACCACTTGTAACCACACCAGCCCAGGACATCCACATTCAGCATGTTCACCTCCATGATCGTCTGAGACCAGCCACCCGGACAGCTGCAGCAACAATCGGTTTGCATAACCAAAGAATTTCTGCACAAACTGTCAGAAACCATCTCAGGGAAGATCATCTGCATGCTCGTCGTCCTCATCGGGGTCTGGACCTGACTTCAGTTCGCCGTCGTAACCGGCTTGAGTGGGCAAATGCTCACATTCAATGGCATCTGGCACATTGGAGAAGCGTTCTGTTCACCGATGAGTCCCGTTTTTCAGTGTTCAGGGCGGATGGCAGACAGAGTGTGTGGTGTCGTGTGGGTGAGCGGTTTGCGGTGGGGTTATGGTATGAGCAGGCGTATGTTATGGACAACGGACACAGGTGCATTTTATTGATGGCATTTTTAATGCACAGAGAAACCATGACGAGATCCTCCCCCTCTCCCCAGTAAGGCAAAACTGTGCACATTTCAGAGTGCTCTTTTATTGTGGGCAGTCTAAGGCAAAACTGTGCAATATTTATGCAGTCTAATCAGTACCTTGATATGCCACACCTGTGAGGCGGGATGGATTAGGAAAGGGAGAAGTGCTCACTAACACAGATTTAGACAGATTTGTGAACAATTTTTGAGAGTAATGGGTCTTTTGTGTATATAGAAAATGTTTTAGATCTTTGAGTTCAGCTAATGCAAAATGGAAGCTAGGGCTGCAACGATTAATTGACGTTATCGATAATATTCGATAACGGGATTCGTTGTCAACAATAATCGGCCGATTTGTTGCTATGCGGGTGGGAGTTGGCGGTCAGGCGCTATGCCTGCAGGTCCTTGAACTTTAGATCACCACATCTTTATTACCTTACAATGAAGCTCCAGTAACAGGCAGAGCGGGCGGCGGAGTAACGTCATTTACTCACGTGACGCGCATGCTCCACCTGCTTCATTCATAAAGTAGGTGGAGCAGGCGCGTCACGTGAGTAAGTGACGTTACGCCGCCGCCCGCTCTGCCTGTTACTGGAGCTTCATTGTAAGGTAAAAGAAGATGCGGTGATTTAAAGTAAAAGTTACTGCCGGTTAAGGAATACTGCTGTGAACGGCGGGGCCAGGGCTGTTATGGGGAGGGGATCTGTGTATGGCACTGTTATGGAGGGGATCTGTGTATGGCACTGTTTTGGGGAGGGGGATCTGTGGATGACACTGCTATGGGGGAGATCTGTGGATGACACATATAGCATAAGATGCTATATAGTGTCATCCATAGATCCCTCCCCATAACATTGTCATCCACAGATCCCCCTCCCCATAACAGTGCCATCCACAGATCCACCTCCCCATAACAGTGCCATCCACAGATCCCCTCCCCATAACAGTGCCATCCACAGATCCCCCTACCCATAACAGTGCCATCCACAGATCCCCCTCCCCATAACAGTGCCATCCACAGATCCCTCTCCCCATAACAGTGCACAGATCCCCCATAACAGTGCCATCCACAGATCCCCCATAACAGTGTCATCCACAGATCCCCATAACAGTGTCATCCACAGATCCCCCATAACAGTGTCATCCACAGATCCCCATAACAGTGTCATCCACAGATCCCCATAACAGTGTCATCCACAGATTCCCCCCATAACAGCGCCATCCACAGATCCCCAATAACAGTGCCATCCACAGATCCCCAATACCAGTGCCATCCACAGATCCCCAATACCAGGGCCATCCACAGATCCCCCATAACAGTGTCATCCACAGATCCCCATAACAGTGTCATACACAGATCCCCCATAACAGTGTCATCCACAGATCCCCCATAACAGTGCCATTTACAATTTAATTTTAATATGGCCTTTGAACATAATTTTTCAAGTGAAATCATATAAATCCCTTTTTTTGTCATTTTGGTGTTTTTTCCTGAATAAACGATGAAATTATCGACAACTAATCGATTATTCAAATAATCGTTAGCTGCAGCCCTAATGGAAGCAAAACCAAAAGTGTTGCGTTTATATCTTTGTTCAGTGTAGTTGTGTGAGTGATATGTGAAATGTGTGTACAACATCAGTGGCATAGCTAGCAGTGGTCCAGGGTGGGCAATGGCCCTGTCATGGAACCATGAACCAGACGTACAACAAGAGATAAGTGGAAAATAAGAAGGTTTTATTGAAGAGCAAGCCGTAAGCAAAGTCCGAACGGATGGCTAAACCGAAGCAGGGTCTTGCGGAGACAGAGGTCAGGAACCAGAAGGGTAGTCAGACGAAGCCAGGAACAGGAACCAACGGGGTAGTCAGACGAAGCCGGAATCAGGAACCAACGGGGTAGTCAGACGAAGCCGGAATCAGGAACCAACGGGGTAGTCAGACGAGGCCAGGATCAGGAACCAGAAGCAGCAGCAGTCTTGGAAGCATGTGAACACAGGAGGACCAAGCAAGGAACTGAAGCCACAGACCTCCTATATATATGAGCTGGGCATCCAGCTCCTCCCAGTGGGAAGGAGGAGCCGCAGGGTGGGAGGCTACAAGAAAACCCAGAAACCAAGATGGCCGCCAGCACATGTCAAACGAAGGGAACAGCAAGGAGGTAAGACCATGACAGTACCTCCCCCTCAAGGGCCCCTCCTCCGCGGAGTAAGGAACGGTTTCTGAGGGAAGCGTGCGTGGAAGGCTCGGAGCAAAGCAGGAGCATGGACATCTGCGGAGGGAACCCAGGAACGCTCCTCTGGACCATAACCACGCCAATGGACCAAAAACTGCACCCGGCCGCGGACCAGGCGTGAGTCCAGGATATTGCTCACCTCATACTCCTCACGATTGCCCACTTGGACCGGACGAGGCCGAGGAATCGAGGAAGTGAAACGATTACACACCAGTGGCTTCAACAGGGAGACATGAAACACGTTGGAGATCCGCATGCCAGGAGGAAGCGCAAGGGCATAGGCTACCGGGTTTACCCTGCGAAGCACTCGGAAGGGACCAACAAAGCGAGGCGCCAGCTTGGGAGTGGGCACTCGAAGGTTGAGGTTGCGGGTGGACAACCATACGCGGTCTCCGACCTGGTAGGAAGGAGCGGGCGCTCGTCTGCGATCAGCCTGGAGTTTCTGGCGCTGCGCAGAGACCTCAAGGGACCTCTGGATCTGTACCCAAGAAGCACGTAGGACGGAAAGGTGATCCTCCACAGCCGGAATATCCTGGGGAGAGAATACCTCCGGTAACACGGCAGGTTGGAACCCATAATTGGCCATGAAGGGAGACGTCCCAGAGGAAGAGTTCACCGCCGTGTTCCTGGCAAACTCAGCCCAAGGCAGGAGGTCAACCCAATTGTCTTGGTGATCGGAGACATAGCAACGAAGGAATTGCTCCAAGGCCTGATTGGATCGTTCTGCGGCCCCATTGGACTGAGGGTGGTAGGCCGAGGAGAAAGAGAGATGAATCCCCAACTGGGAGCAAAAGGCGCGCCAGAACCTGGACACAAACTGACTCCCCCGATCCGACACAATCTCCTTGGGCAAACCGTGCAACCGGAAGACCTCCCTGGCAAAAATCGAGGCCAACTCTTGTGCAGAGGGTAACTTCTTGAGAGGAACACAGTGGCACATTTTGGAAAACCGATCCACAATCATGAGAATGACCGTATGGCCTCGGGATGCAGGGAGGTCCACAATGAAATCCATCCCCAGGTGTGACCATGGACGCTCCCCGGTGGCTATGGGTTGCAAAAGGCCCAACGGAAGGTGCCGAGGGGACTTACTCTGGGCACAAACGGAGCATGCCGCTACATATGCGGCGATGTCGGAACGTAGAGAAGGCCACCAGAACAGACGTGAAACCGCCCAGGACAGCTGATTCTTTCCAGGGTGCCCCGCGGCCTTGGAGTTATGGTAGGTTCGCAACAACCGAGTGCGCAACTCCTCAGGCACAAAACATCTGCCGTTGGGTCTCCCAGAGGGAGCACCAGATTGAGCCGCCAAAATCTGCTCACCCAGAGGAGAAGTCAGGCTGGTGCGAATAGCGGCCAGGATCTGATTCGGGGGTATGACCGTAGTCGGAATCGACTCCTCCCCGGACAGCTCGGAGTACTGCCGTGATAAGGCATCCGCTCTGATGTTCTTGGAGCCGGGTAGGTAGGAGACCACGTAATTAAAACGTGACAAGAACAGAGCCCATCTGGCCTGACGTGGTGTCAATCTCTTGGCCTCAGAGAGGTAGGTCAGATTCTTGTGGTCCGTCAGGATGAGAACCGGAACCACCGAGCCCTCGAGCAAGTGCCTCCATTCTTTAAGGGCCTGCACGATGGCCAATAACTCCCTGTCACCAATCTGATAGTTGCACTCCGCGGAAGACAGTTTCCGGGAGTAAAACCCACAAGGAAGCAGAGGACCCTCTGGTGTTCTACGCTGAGACAGGAGGGCGCCTACTCCCGTCTCAGACGCGTCCACCTCGAGGACAAAAGGCAACCCAGGGTTGGGATGCGACAGAATCGGAGCCGACACAAAGGCGGACTTTAGAGCCTCAAAAGCTCGGATGGCCTCGAGCGGCCAGACCTGAGGATTACTGCCCTTCCTGGTCAGATCCGTGAGAGGCTTGGCTAGCATGGAAAAGTCCCTGATGAACTTCCGATAATAATTGGCGAAGCCCAAAAAGCGCTGCAGGGCACGAAGCCCACTGGGCTGGGGCCACTGTAAGACAGCCGAAACCTTCTCAGGATCCATGGAGAACCCCTCAGCGGAAATGATGTAACCTAAGAAGGTTACCTGGGATCGGTGAAATTCGCATTTCTCAAGCTTACCGAACAGCTTGTTCTCTCGTAAGCGTTGCAACACTCGTCTGACATCCAGAATGTGGGCCTCCATGGATGCAGAATATACCAAGATGTCATCCAAATAGACCACCACACACTGCTGCAACAGGTCACGGAAAACATCGTTGATGAATTCCTGGAAGACTGCGGGCGCATTGCACAACCCAAAGGGCATAACCAAGGATTCATAATGACCGGTCCTGGTGTTAAACGCGGTCTTCCACTCATCGCCCGCCTTGATCCTTACCAGGTTATATGCCGCCCTCAGGTCGAGTTTGGTAAAGACCGTGGCCCCTTTGAGGCGATCGAACAGCTCGGAAATCAAGGGTATCGGGTAAGCGTTCTTGATCGTGATGCGATTGAGACCCCTGTAATCGATGCAAGGCCTCAACTCGCCGCCCTTCTTTTTCACAAAGAAAAATCCAGCCCCTGCCGGGGACGAGGATTTGCGAATGTGTCCGCGTGAAAGCGCCTCCCTCACGTACTCCTCCATGGCCTCATTCTCCGCTACCGACAGTGGATAGACTTTGCCACGAGGAGGAACGGCACCGGATTGTAACTCTATGGCACAATCGTATGGGCGGTGCGGAGGTAGGGCAACCGCGCGCACCTTATCGAATACATCCCGGTACTCTTCGTATTCAGGAGGCAACAGAGAGTCCGAGGAAGTACACAGCAACTTGACAGGCCCATGGATGCAACTAGCCCCACACTGCGGTGACCACGAGAGGATCTCGACCGATCTCCAATCGAAAGTCGGATTATGCTTCTGGAGCCAGGGGTACCCCAAGACCACCGAGTAGTGTGGAGACGAAATAACCTGGAGACAGACCGACTCTCTGTGAACGGCACCAATGGCTATCCCCACTGGAAGGGTCTCATGAGTCACGTGTGGCGGCAGAAGGGGTCTGCCGTCTATCGCCTCAAGAGCCAGTGGGGAACCTCGAGGCTGCAGAGGAATGGAATTGGCGGCAACGAACACTCTATCAATGAACAAACCACCAGCACCAGAGTCCACCAACGCCTGGGTCGTCACCGAGCCCCCGACCCAGGAGAGGACAACCGTGATCAGTGGTTTGTCAACACGGGAAACCGGGGACGAGGAGACTCCACCCAAGATCTGCCCCCGACAGGACCTCAGGTGCGAGCGTTCTCCCGGACGGTTCGGACATGCCAACCGAAAATGCCCACCGAGACCACAGTACATGCATCGGCCCTCGCGTCTCCGGAGTACCCTCTCCCCCTCAGACAGGCGAGCAAACCCCCGCTGCATGGGTTCACCCCCAGACAAGTCATCCCCAGGAGGCGTGGGAGGAGAGGGAGGCACGGGTGGGACAGCAAACGTAGGCGCCAATCTGTTAGGAGACCTCCGCAGGCTCTCCTTAAAGGAAGGTCTCTCCCTGAGTCTGGTGTCAATCAAAATCAGGAAAGAAATAAGAGACTCGAGCTCCACTGGTAGGTCCTTAGCTGCAACCTCATCCTTCAAGGCATCCGAGAGACCATGAGAGAAAGCAGCGACCAGAGCCTCATTATTCCAGCCCACCTCTGCTGCCAGGGTACGAAACTCAATGGCGTATTCAGCTACGGATCGTGAACCCTGTCTGATGGACATAAGGAGCTTCGCAGCAGAGGCAGCACGAGCCGGCACATCGAATACCTTCCGAAGAGAAGCAACAAAACCGGAAAACTCGGCAACCACCGGATTGTTGTTCTCCCATAAAGGGCTGGCCCAGGCCAAGGCCTTGTCCGAGAGCAGCGAGATCAAGAAGCCCACCCTTGATCTCTCAGTAGGAAAGGCATGTGGCAGCAACTCGAAGTAAATGCCCACCTGGTTAAGGAAACCTCGGCACTGAGTTGGCTCTCCCCCAAAGCGCTGTGGAAGGGGGGCAGAACCGGTCATACCCTGAAACACCACAGGCGCAGCAACAGGTGTCAGGGTAGACTCTGGCGCAACAACCGGAGCGGCAGTAGGAGCGGGCCCAGGAGCGACAACCGACCCATCGGCAACGGAAGCTAAATGAGCCGTGCGTTCAAGCAGGGTTTGCAACGCCACAGCGAACCGACCCAACAGGTGATCCTGCTGATCAAGTCTGGCAACCAGCGTAGGTAGCGAGGGTGGCCCTGTACCGTCAGAATTCATGGCTTGGTCCTAATGTCATGGAACCATGAACCAGACGTACAACAAGAGATAAGTGGAAAATAAGAAGGTTTTATTGAAGAGCAAGCCGTAAGCAAAGTCCGAACGGATGGCTAAACCGAAGCAGGGTCTTGCGGAGACAGAGGTCAGGAACCAGAAGGGTAGTCAGACGAAGCCAGGAACAGGAACCAACGGGGTAGTCAGACGAAGCCGGAATCAGGAACCAACGGGGTAGTCAGACGAAGCCGGAATCAGGAACCAACGGGGTAGTCAGACGAGGCCAGGATCAGGAACCAGAAGCAGCAGCAGTCTTGGAAGCATGTGAACACAGGAGGACCAAGCAAGGAACTGAAGCCACAGACCTCCTATATATATGAGCTGGGCATCCAGCTCCTCCCAGTGGGAAGGAGGAGCCGCAGGGTGGGAGGCTACAAGAAACCCAGAAACCAAGATGGCTGCCAGCACATGTCAAACGAAGGGAACAGCAAGGAGGTAAGACCATGACAGGCCCTGGGACTACTCACATGATGGGGCCCAGGTAATGAAGATTGTCGATTCCTAGGTGAGAGCCACTTTGCAGTGTATTGGCATCCTTGGCATGGTGCCATATGAGCAATTACTCATACTGAATAATCAAACTTAACTTTTAAACTGGTTAAAATAAACACAAAACAAGATTGTGGTAGAAATTGGCCGTGGTCTTTTATTAAGGGTTACATAAATATAATATTACTGATAAAATCACCATAATAATAAAATAAATAAATAACCAATAAATAAATACTCATTTAAAATTCATTGAGTCCACAATTGTCCCCCCCAGCAAAGCTGGGTGACTAACCCCCCTTCAATATCAGACCACGACTTCTAATTTTCCTTTTTTTTTTTTTTTTATAATGGGAGGGCGGGCGGGACGACGTCCTCTTCTTCCAGACTCCGCGGCGGACAAGCTCCGGACCTGATGTGACCTTCCTTAAATATTCGATTTTCCCGCCCCAGAAATCTTAATCTCCAATCAGGAACAGGCAGAGAACAGGTACCTCAGCAACAGGTAGGCAACCAGGTACCAATCAGATTGCAGCATTAGAATCACCTCAGAAAATGTAAAAATGACATTCATTAGAATACAAAAGGCGGGAAAATTAGAGAAATTATAAATTCCAATTAACCCTTACCCTGATGCTCAATGACACCATGGTGGGCATTCAGTATGCCTTCTGTGCCCACTATCATGGTGCCATATGAGCAATTACTCATACTGAATAATCAAACTTAACTTCTAAACTGGTTAAAATAAACACAAAACCAAGATTGTGGTAGAAATTGGCCGTGGTCTTTTATTAAGGGTTACATAAATATAATATTACTGATAAAATCACCATAATAATTAAATAAATAAATAACCAATAAATAAATACATATTTAAAATTAATTGAGTCCACAATTGTCCCCCCAGCAAAGCTGGGTGACTAACCCACAGACATGAGGGAATTATTCCACATGTCCCCCCCTAAAAACCACGGCCTTATCAATCATATCCTGCAGACCTGAATTAAAAATATCCAGCCCTATATCCGACAAATGGACCAAATCATTCCGATATAGACGTGCAATAAAACCCTCTAGCTCGGTATGTCTTATTGACCATCCATTTAAATTAGGAAGAAATTTCTCTAAACTCCTATTAACCCTTTTCCTAATTTTCTCCATAAAACCATACTGATCACCCTTCCAAATTAATCTTGGTATAATTTCTGAAAAAATTAAGGTTACCTCCGGGATTAACGATTTAATATGAAACAGGTCTGATTTCATGTGCTCCATTAAATCCAACGTTTTAATTTTTCCCAAGTCATTACCCCCAGCATGAATCATTAACACATTTGGCTGTGGTAATGACCTCAATTCAACTTTCAGGATCGGAATGATCTGGTACCATTTCAAGCCTCTAAAACCTAACCAAACAATGGAAACAAAAACAGAACCAATAAAACTTTTTTGCAAATAATTACGCTCCGCAGCCCTTCTTTCTGCCCAAAACACGAAAGAATGGCCCAGAATCCATAAGACCATTTGCTCTGGACCTGAAAAATATCAAATAAAATTAGAGCACCAGATTAGGTCTAATATACAACTTAAATCTGTCAGATTCCCAGCGACCAATTTTTTAAATTACTGCCTCATTCAATCCCAAACCAGCGGCAACTGTTGCCGCACCAATCCGAAATGGATGAGACGAATAATTTCCTTTAGATAAGTTTATTAATACCAAACACTTTTTTCAAAATAGCATTAAATTGATATATTGTCAATACTGAACCATCTTCGTGAATTAAAAAAGAACCATCTCTCTGAGGTCTAACGTCAAAATATTCACTAACCGTCTTGACCGGGCACAATGGTGACTCAGTTAACATTGCTAACCTGATCCATGACCCTTTTGCAAGCTGATCCATTTTTGATTTTTTAATAAAAATTCCCACTGAATTACTATACAAATTGATATCACTGACTTCCAGTGGTGATAACGATTTTTTATTAGCCGCGGCTAGCTCTCCTATCCGAAGTGCCCCAAAAAATGTTAACACAAAAGCTACTTTAAAAAGAATTGCCTCAAATTTTGAAAATGTACACTTCTCCAATACCGACACCAAAGAACCAAGCAACTCAAAAGTGATTGGTCTTCTGGAGTCAATCCTCCTCAGTGATCTTTTAACCCCTTTCAAAAATTGTTTCACTACAAATTGGTTAGAAAATGACTGACAACCAGCTAGTTTATAAAAGAATGACACACCTGAAACAGTCAAGTGTAGAACTGAATAGCCAAAACCTTTATCTAATAATGAACAAAGAAATTGAAAAAATACATGTAAATCGAACGAAAAACACAAAAGATTCCTAACTAAGCAAAATTGATACCACCTCTTCCAAGCCAATGAATATCCTTCCTATGTGCGGGGTGCTAATGACTTCTAAATAAACTTGCTGATTATATCCGGATAAGATTCCAAACCCGTTCTGGACACGGAATTCCCACTTTCTCTGCCTGCAGCACTGGATAAAATAATCTTTCCCACTGTGCGCGGGAAAGAGAATAAGCTATCTCATTATCTCTACTAGGAATATATTTAGCTTTTATCCAAACATTCAACTCTAAACAACAAAAAACTAAATAACGTAATAATCTAACAACAACCTCTGAATGCGATGATAAGCAATTAATCTCAAATAACACTCCTTTATTATGAGAAAAAACGAATAGTCTTTTATTCCTAAAAAACGTACCCCAAATCACTAATGAAACTAATATAGGAAACAACTGTAATAACACTAGATTCTTATTTAAACCTAAATTATTCCACCACTCAGGCCATGGTTCAGCAGACCACTGCCCAATTAAAAATGCACCATAACCCCATGACCCTGAAGCATCTGTAAATAAACCTATAGCCCCTGCTTCTTGAAACTCCTCCTGCCAAGCACAACGTCCATTAAAATGAGTTAAAAATTCTTCCCACACTGCTAAATCATCCTTAAGAACTTGTATAATCCTAACATGCGCATAAAGAGATTTTAACCCTTTCGTTGCCATATATAATCTCCTAGAAAAAACACGACACACCGGAATGACCCTTGATGCAAAAGCCAAAACACCCAATAAACTGAGCTTTTTTCACAGAACCAATTCTCCTAATTAATAATATTGCTTTCTCCACCTTTTCCATGGGTAACCTGACTTCCATATTCACTGAATCAATTATTATACCTAAAAATTCAATCACCTGGCAAGGACCTACTGATTTCTCCTCTGCTAAAGGAACACCAAAATACCGGCAGATCTGATTAAAACCTTCTAATTAACTAGAGCAATCATTAAAAGAACCAACAAAAAGGAAGTCATCTAAATAATGCAGAACATTAACGGAACCCAACTCCTTAGTAACAACCCAATTCAAAAATGAAGAAAACGATTCAAAATAAAAACACGACCAAGAAAACCCCATTGGCAAACATTTATCATAAAAAAAAAATGTACCATTAAACTGAAAACCTAATGAATTAAAAGCTGCCGGATCCACTGGTAACAAACGAAATGCAGCCTTAATGTCTGCCTTTGCCATAAAACAGAACGTATTAAAGAAACCGCATCGTCAAAGGATGTATAGGCTCCCTACAGAACGTATTAAAGAAACCGCATCGTCAAAGGATGTATAGGCTACCGAAGCTATTTCCTTATCCAAAGAATCATTCAACGATTCTTTAGCAGGATACGATAAATGATGAATCAATCTAAATTCATTAGGATTCTTCTTTGGAACAATCCCCAAAGGAGAGACCCTAAAGTCAGAAAAAGGTGGAAAAGGAAAAGGACCAGCTACCCTACCTTCCTGCAATTCTTTCCGAATCTTAAATTCAACAATGTCTAAATGCTTATTAACTAATGGCAAATTATCATGTACTACACAACCCTTCCCTTCCCAAAAACTCCGCCTTAAGACGGTCTGGAAACAAATCTAACCATGGAAGCGTTCTTCCCCAATTCACTGGTGTCTGAGCTTTTTGAAAAGTCTCTATTGGGTTGTTTCTGTAACATGAACTGGTTAGATTTTTTAAAACACCGAAACATGGGGTGCGCACCTGAACAAAATGAACATTCGTGCCTATATCTACAATTGCTCAGCCATCTGCACGCTGACTCATTGTATGCAAAACAAAAACCTTTTTTACGAACAGCTCCAGACACCATTGAATTAATTGGCCTAGCCTGAAAACCACTTTTCTGTGGCAACATCAAGCTAAGCTAAAGACCCACATCCTTAGAACCCCAATTCATATTACTGTGTACCGCTAACTTCTGACGAAAAGTTTTGTCATATGTAAACCATGCAAAGCCACCAAAATTACGGTAAGACTCTAAAATGGAATCCATATGTTGAAACAAGCCAACACAACTTTGAGGATGTTTCGCACAAAACACTGAAGCGTAAATAAAAAAGGCTTGCAGCCAATTATTAAAAGATCTTGGCACAATCCTCTTTCTTTCTTCCTCTTTTTCAAAGGCTTTCTTCTCGCTTCTAAAAGATTCTTTGGCAGAAGGAAGCAATGATAAAATATCAATATATTCCCTTCTCCAAATTTTTTCTTTCACGGATTGAAATAAGTGAAACCCCAAAGGAGAGCTGTCACATGTCAAAGCTTACTTTAAACAAGTTTCACTTATACCAACCCCATTATTTAAGGCTAATGTATTCACTGATTTATTAACACTTATCATATCAGCTGGCAAATCCATCCACACTGATGCAGGCTGATCTACATAAACAGGCACACTAGCTGTAGCCCATTCAGAAAATAACTTAGCTAAACTAAGCAGTAACCTATTATCCTGAGTACCTATGTTGGTAGGCAAAGACAAGCTCTGCCCACATATCTCCTCACCAGTCTCCGGTCCATGGTCCATGCTGGGGGCACTGGAGGCCAGCAGTTGCACTCGACTCAAAACCCCAGGCCGCGATACCGCACATCTTGGGGAGGAGCGCACACTGCTGCCTTTCCGGCTTCTTGATTCCGCTGGCGAATAAGCCCTCCTCTGCCTTTTAATCCTCTTGGATACCCAAGCTTCAGCGCCACGAGGTCCCGCCTCTTCCTTTTCAGCCGACAAGCCATCAGCCAGGCAACATTGAAGCCACGCCTCCCGTCCTTTTGACTCAGCGCGCTGAATCAGTAGCTCCTCCATCCGACCGGTGAGTTCTTTACTGTCGCCTTCTTTCTTCGGCCCTGGTGAAAATAAATCTTCCTCCTTAGGACAGCCCGCACCTCCGGAACTTCGGCACCGCTATATTCTTCACACGCCAAATCTTCCCAGCCGCTCCTTCACCGTCGCTCCTTCACCGCCGCTCCTTCATTGCTGTTTCTTCGCCGCTGCTCCTTCACCGCCGCTATCCGAATTCCGCCTGGTAATGCCGGCAAAGCCAATAGCTCTTTTGCAGCCACACCGGCACTTCCCAGGGGTTCAGACAACGTCCTCTTCTTCCAGGCTCCGCGGCGGACAAACTCCGGACCTGATGCGACCTTCCTTAAATATTCAATGTTTTATGGGGTTCGCTCACCCTCAGATCCAATGTTTCATTTGGTCTGCTCACCTGTAGGCCCTCACTACAATGTTTTATGAGGTTTGCTCACCATTAGGCGCTCACCTCCAATGTTTCATACGGTCTGCTCAGCTGTAGGCCCTCACTACAATATTTTATGGGGTTCGCTCACCTGTAGGCTTTCACCTCCAATGTTGCATACGGTCTTCTCACCTGTAGGCCCTTACTGCAATGTTTTATGGGGTTTGTTTACCTTCAGTCCCTCACCTGCAATGCTTCATACGGTCTGCTCAGCTGTAGGCCCACACTACAGTTTTCAGGGGTTTGCTCACCTTCAGGCCCTCATCGCCAATGTTTCATAAGGTCTGCTCACCTGTAGGCCCTCACTACAATGTTTTATGGGGTTTGCTCACCTTTAGGCCCTCACCTCCAATGTTTTATACTGTCTGCTCGGCTGTAGGCCCTCACTACAATGTTTTACGGGGTTTGCTCATCTGTATGCCTTCACCTCCAATGTTCCATACGGTCTGCTCACCTGTAGGCCCTTACTACAATGTTTTATGGGGTTTGCTCACCTTTAGGCCCTCACCTCCAATGTTTTATACTGTCTGCTCGGCTGTAGGCCCTCACTACAATGTTTTACGGGGTTTGCTCACCTGTAGGCCTTCACCTCCAATGTTTCACACGGTCTGCACAGCAGTAGGCCCTCAGTACAATATTTTATGGGGTTCGCTCACCTGTAGGCCTTCACCTCCAAAGTTTTATACGGTCTGCTCGGCTGTAGGCCCTCACTACAATGTTTTATTGGGGTTCGCTCACCTGTAGGCCTTCACCTCCAATGTTTCACACGGTCTGCACAGCAGTAGGCCCTCAGTACAATATTTTATGGGGTTCGCTCACCTGTAGGCCTTCACCTCCAAAGATTCATACGGTCTGCTCGGCTGTAGGCCCTCCCTACAATGTTTAATGGGGTTCCCTCACCTGTAGGCCTTTACCTCTAATGTTTCATTTGGTCTGCTCACCTGTAGGCCCTTAATGCAATGTTTTGTGGGGTTTTTTTACCTTCAGGCCCCCAACTCCAAAGTTTCATAAGGTCTGCTCAGTTGTAAGCCCACACTACAAAGTTTTATGGCGTTCGCTCACCTTCAGGCCCTCACCTCCAATGATTCATACGGTGTGCTCAACTGTAGGCCCTCACTAAAATGTTTCATATGGTCTGTTCACCTGTAGGCTCTCTTTACAATGATTTATGGGGTTTGCTCACCTTCAGGCCTCACCTCCAATGTTTCATACGGTCTGTTCAGCTGTAGGCCCTCACTACAATGTTTTAAGGGGGTCGCTCACCTGTAGGCCTTCACCTCCAATATTCCATACGGTCTGCTCACCTGTAGGCCCTCAGTACAATGTTTTATGGGGTTTGCTCACCTTTAGGCACTCACCTCCAATGTTTTATACGGTCTGCTCAGCTGTAGGCCCTCACTACAATGTTTTATGGGGTTTGCTCACCTTCAGGCCCTCATCTCCAATGTTTCATACGGTCTGCTCAACTGTAGGCCCTCACTACAATGTCTCATGGGGTTTGCTCACCTTTAGGCCCTCACCTACAATGTTTCATACGATCTGCTCAGCTGTAGGCCCTCACTACAATGTTTTATGGGGTTCGCTCACCTGTAGGCCTTTACCTCCAATGCTTTATACGGTCTGCTCGGCTGTAGGCCCTCACTACGATGTTTTACGGGGTTCGCTCACCTGTAGGCCTTCATCTCCAAAGTTCCATACGGTCTGCTCACCTGTAGGCCCTTACTGCAATGTTTTATAGGGTTTGTTTACCTTCAGGCCCTCACCTCCAATGTTTCATACGGTCTGCTCAGCTGTTGTCACGGACGGTGTACAGGAAACAAGACAAAGCAACATGCTTATATGACTCACTGGATCCAAAGCTAAGTATCCAAAAGGAAGACCCCTGCACAAGACCTAGCACTTTCCCTGGCTGCTCAGCCTATGCAAGGATCCCAAAGGTGGATGGTTGCATATCCACGTACCTCGACTATATAACCCCTGAACACCCTACAATAGTGAGGGGACACGACCATCGGCTCCCTGCACCAGACACGGAGGGAGTCAGGGTCACCTGGGATCCAGCAAACAGAAAATAACAGATAAATGTACAGCACTTAACTTAGTAGCAGACAGGGAAACAGAATCAGCATGCACACACACTCCAGGAAGAAATATAAGCCGCCCAGTAAAGTATTATGGGGAGGAATTTAAAGGGAAGCAATCAGTCCAACTACATGACAGCTGAGAGAGGCTAACGAGATGAGGAACTGAATACCACAACAAAGAAAACTCAAGGAGGAGGTTCTGAAAGGCCTCTGTCAGAGCTTCTCAGCTGTCTGGTTGTGACAGCTGTAGGCCCTCACTACAATGTTTTATGGGGTTCGCTCACCTTTAGGCCCGCATCTCCAATGTTCTATACTGTCTTCTCACCTGTAGACCCTCACTACAATGTTTTATGGGGTTTGCTCACCTTTAGGCCCTCACCTCCAATGTTTCATACGGTCTGCTCAGCTGTAGGCCCTCACTACAATGTTTTATGGGGTTCGCTCACCTGTAGGCCTTCACCTCCAATTTTTAATAGTCTGCTCAGCTGCAGGCCCTCACCTCCAATGTTTCACACGGTGTGCTCAGCTGTAGGCCCTCACTACAATGTTTCATATGGTATGCTAACCTGTAGGCTCTCTTTACAATTTTTTGGGGGGTTTGCTCACCTTCAGGCCTCAACTCCAATGTTTCATATATTCTTCTCAGCTGTAGACACTCACCTCCAATGTTTCATACGGTCTGTTCAGCTGTAGGCCCTCACTACAATGTTTTATGGGGTTTACTCACCTGTAGGCCTTCACCTCCAATGTTTTATACCGTCTGCTCAGCTGTAGGCCCTCACTGCAATGTTTTATGGGGTTCTCTCACCTTCAGGCCCTCATCTCCAATGCTCCATAAAGTCTACTCACCTGTAGGCCCTCACTACAATGTTGTATGGGTTTCGCTCACCTGTAGGCCTTCACCTCCAATATTCCATACGGTCTGCAAAGCTGTAGGCCCTCACTACAATGTTTTATGGGGTTTGCTCACCTTTAGGCACTCACCTCCAATATTTCATACGGTCTGCTCAGCTGTAGGCCCTCACTACAATGTTTTAAGGGTTTGCTCACCTTCAGGCCCTCATCTCCAATGTTTCATACGGTCTGCTCAACTGTAGGCCCTTACTACAATGTTTCATGGGGTTTGCTCACCTTTAGGCCCTCACCTACAATGTTTCATACGATCTGCTCAGCTATAGGCCCTCACTACAATGTTTTATGGGGTTCGCTCACCTGTAGGCCTTTACCTCCAATGCTTTATACGGTCTGCTCGGCTGTAGGCCCTCACTACGATGTTTTACGTGGTTCGCTCACCTGTAGGCCTTCACCTCCAAAGTTCCATACGGTCTGCTCAGCTGTAGGCCCTCACTACAATGTTTTATGGGGTTCGCTCACCTTCAGGCCCTCATCTCCAATGTTCCATACGTTCTTCTCACCTGTAGACCCTCACTAAATTTTTTGGGGGGGTTTGCTCACCTTTAGGCCCTCACCTCCAATGTTTCATACGGTCTGCTCAGCTGTAGGCCCTCACTACAATGTTTTATGGGGTTCGCTCACCTGTAGGCCTTCACCTCCAATGTTTCATAGTGTGCTCAGCTATAGGCCCTCACCTCCAATGTTTCACACGGTGTGCTCAGCTGTAGGCCCTTACTACAATGTTTCATATGGTCTGCTAACCTGTAGGCTCTCTTTACAATGTTTTATGGGATTTGTTCACCTTCAGGCCTCAACTCCAATGTTTCATATATTTTTCTCAGCTGTAGACACTCACCTCCAATGTTTCATATGGTCTGTTCAGCTGTAGGCCCTCACTACAATGTTTTATGTGGTTTGCTCACCTGTAGGCCTTCACCTCCAATGTTTTATACCATCTGCTCAGCTGTAGGCCCTCACTGCAATGTTTTATGGGGATCTCTCACCTTCAGGCCCTCATCTCCAATGCTCCATACGGTCTGCTCACCTGTAGGCCCTCACTACAATGTTTTATGGGTTTCGCTCACCTGTAGGCCTTCACCTCCAATGTTTTATACGGTCTGCTCGGCTGTAGGCCCTCACTACAATATTTTATGGGGTTCGCTCACCTGTAGGCCTTCACCTCCAATGTTGCATATGGTCTTCACACCTGTAGGCCCTTACTGCAATGTTTTATGGAGTTTGTTTACCTTCAGTCCCTCACCTACAATGCTTCATAAGGTCTGCTCAGCTGTAGGCCCACACTACAGTTCTATGGGGTTTGCTCACCTTCAGGCCCTCATCTCCAATGTTTCATACGGTCTGCTCACCTGTAGGCACTCACTACAATGTTTTATGGGGTTTGCTCACCTTTAGGCACTCACCTCCAATGTTTCATACGGTCTGCTCAGCTGTAGGCCCTCACTACAATGTTTTATGGGGTTTGCTCACCTTCATTCCCTCACCTCCAATGCTTCATACGGTCTGCTCAGCTGTAGGCCCACACTACAGTTTTATCGGGTTCGCTCACCTTCAGGCCCTCATCTCCAATGTTTCATACGGTCTATTCACCTGTAGGCCCTCACTACAATGTTTTATGGGGTTTGCTCACCTTTAGGCACTCACCTCCAATGTTTCATACGGTCTGCTCAGCTGTAGGCCCTCACTACAATGTTTTATGGGGTTTGCTCACCTTCAGGCCCTCATCTCCAAAGTTTCATACGGTCTGCTCACCTGTAAGACCTCACTACAATGTTTTACGGGGTTCGCTCACCTGTATGCCTTTACCTCCAATATTCCATACGGTCTGCAAAGCTGTAGACCCTCACTACAATGTTTTACGGGGTTCGCTCACCTGTATGCCTTCACCTCAAATGTTCCATACGGTCTGCTCACCTGTAGGCCCTTACTGCAATGTTTTATGGGGTTCGCTCACCTGTAGGCCTTCACCTCCAATGTTTCACATGGTCTCCTCAGCTGTAGGACCTCAGAACAATATTTTATAGGCTTTGCTTACCTGTAGGCCTTCACATCCAAAGTTTTATATGGTCTGCTCGGCTGTAGGCCCTCACTACAATGTTTTATTGGGGTTCGCTTACCTGTAGGCCTTCACCTCCAATGTTTCACACGGTGTGCTCAGCAGTAGGCCCTCAGTACAATAATTTATGGGGTTCGCTCACCTGTAGGCCTTCACCTTCAAAGTTCCATACGGTCTGCTCACCTGTAGGCCCTTACTGCAATGTTTTATGGGGTTCGCTCACCTTCAGACCCTCATCTCCATTGTTCCATACGGTCTTCTCGCCTGTAGACCCTCACTACAATGTTTTATGGGGTTTGCTCACCTTAAGGCCTTCAACTCCAATGTTTCATACGGTCTGCTCAGCTGTAGGCCCTCACTACAATGTTTTATGGGGGTCGCTCACCTGTAGGCCTTCACCTCCAATGTTTCATAGTCTGCTCAGCAATAGGCCCTCACCTCCAATGTTTCACACGGTGTGCTCAGCTGTAGGCCCTCTCTACAATGTTTCATATGGTCTGCTAACCTGTAGGCTCTCTTTACAATGTTTTATGGGGTTTGCTCACCTTTAGGCTTCAACTCCAATGTTTCATATGGTCTTCTTAACTGTAGACACTCACCTCCAATGTTTCATACGGTCTGTTCAGCTGTAGGCCCTCACTACAATGTTTTATGGGGTTCGCTCACCTTCAAGCCCTCATCTCCAATGCTACATACTGTCTGCTCACCTGTAGGCCCTCACTACAATGTTTTATGGGTTTCGCTCACCTGTAGGTCTTCACCTCCAATGTTTTATACGGTCTGCTCGGCTTTAGGCCCTCACTACAATATATTATAGGGTACGCTCACCTGTAGGCCTTCACCTCCAATGTTGCATACAGTCTTCTCACCTGTAGGCCCTTACTGCAATGTTTTATGGGGTTTGTTTACCTTCAGTCTCTCACCTGCAATGCTTCATACGGTCTGCTCAGCTGTAGGCCCACACTACTGCTAACCTGTAGGCTCTCTTTACAATGTTTTATGGAGTTTGCTCACATTCAGGCCTCAACTCCAATGTTTCATATGGTCTTCTCAACTGTAGACACTCACCTCCAATGTTTCATACGGTCTGTTCAGCTGTAGGCCCTCACTACAATGTTTTATGGGGTTTGCTCACCTGTAGGCCTTCACCTCCAATGTTTGATATCGTCTGCTCAGCTGTAGGCCCTCACTACAATGTTTTATGGGGTTCGCTCACCTTCAGGGCCTCATCTCCAATGCTACATACAAACAAATAATGATCAGCCGGCACTCCGTAATGAATGGCGTGGTGCTCGCGTCCGAGATAACGATCCCAGGATAATAGCAAAAAGAGACCGGCACTCACTGTTTCTTGAAGAAAGAAAATCTTTATTGTCACATTAGAAAGGCTCCAGACGAGAGTCGAAACGCGTCACGATCTAATGTGACAATAAAGATTTTCTTTCTTCAAGAAACAGTGAGTGCCGGTCTCTTTTTGCTATTATCCAATGCTACATACAGTCTGCTCACCTGTAGGCCCTCACTACAATGTTTTATGGGTTTCGCTCACCTGTAGGCCTTCACCTCCAATTTTTTAAACGGTCTGCTCGGCTGTAGGCCCTCACTACAATATTTTATGGGGTTCGCTCTCCTGTAGGCCTTCATCTCCCATGATGCATACGGTCTTCTCACCTGTAGGCCCTTACTGCAGTGTTTTATGGGGTTTGTTTACCTTCAGTCCCTCACCTGCAATGCTTCATACTGTCTGCTCAGCTGTAGGCCCACACTACAGTTTTATGGGGTTGGCTCACCTTCAGGCTCTCATCTCCAATGTTTCATACGGTCAGCTCACCTATAGGCCCTCACTATAATGTTTTATGGGGTTTGCTCACCTTCAGTCCCTCACCTCCAATGCTTAATACGGTCTGCTCAGCTGTAGGTCCACACTACAGTTTTATGGGGTTCGCTCACCTTCAGGCACTCATCTCCAATGTTTCATACGGTCTGCTCACCTGTAGGCCCTCACTACAATGTTTTATGCGGTTTGCTCACCTTTAGGCACTCACCTCCAATGTTTCATACGGTCTGCTCAGCTGTAGGCACTCACTACAATGTTTTATGGGGTTTGCTCACCTTCAGGCCCTCATCTCCAAAGTTTCATACGGTCTGCTCACCTGTAGGACCTCACTACAATGTTTTACGGGGTTCGCTGACCTGTATACCTTCACCTCCAATATTCCATACGGTTTGCAAAGCTGTAGGCCCTCACTACAATGTTTTACGGGGTTCGCTCACCTGTATACCTTCAGCTCCAATGTTCCATACGGTCTGCTCACCTGTAGGCCCTTACTTTAATGTTTTATGGGGTTCGCTCACCTGTAGGTCTTCACCTCCAAAGTTTCATACGGTCTGCTCGGCTGTAGGCCCTCACTACAATGTCTCATGGGGTTTGCTCACCTGTAGGCCGTCACCTCCAATGCTTTATTCGGTCTGTTCAGCTGTAGGCCCTCACTACAATGTTTTATGTGGTTCACTCACCTGTAGGCCTTCACCTCAAATGTTCTATAAGGTCTGCTCGGCTGTAGGCCCTCACTACAATGTTTTATTGGGGTTCGCTCACCTGTAGGCCGTCACCTCCAATGCTTTATTCAGTCTGTTCAGCTGTAGGACCTCAGAACAATATTTTATAGGGTTCGCTTACCTGTAGGCCTTCACCTCTATAGTTTTATACGGTCTTCTCGGCTGTAGGCCCTTACTACAATGTTTTATTGGGGTTCGCTCACCTGTAGGCCTTCACCTCCAATGTTTCACGGTCTGCTCAGCAGAAGGCCCTCAATACAATATTTTATGGGGTTCGCTCACCTGTAGGCCTTCACCTCCAAAGTTTCATACGGTCTGCTCGGCTGTAGGCCCTCACTACAATGTCTTATGGGGTTTGCTCACCCGTAGGCCGTCACCTCCAATGCTTTATTTGATCTGTTCAGCTGTAGGCCCTCACTACAATGTTTTATGAGGTTCACTTACCTGTAGGCTTTCACCTCCAATGTTCCATACGGTCTGCTCGGCTGTAGGCCCTCACTACAATGTTTTATGGGGTTTGCTCACCTGTAGGCCCTTACCTCAAATGTTTCATAGTCGGCTCAGCTGTAGGCCCTCTCCTCCAATGTTTCATATGGTGGTCTCAGCTTTAGGCCCTCACTACAATGTTTCATATGGTTTGCTCACCTGTAGGCCTTTACCTCCAATGTTTCATACGGTCTGCTCACCTGTAGGCCCTCACCTTCAATGTTTCATACGGTCTGCTCACCTGTAGGCCCTTACTGCAAAGTTTTATGGCGTTCGCTCACCTTCAGGCCCTCATCTCCAATGATTCATACGGTGTGCTCAACTGTAGGCCCTCACTAAAATGTTTCATATGGTCTGCTCACCTGTAGGCTCTCTTTACAATGTTTTATGGGGTTTTCTCACCTTCAGGCCTCACCTCCAATGTTTCATGCAGTCTTCTCAGCTGTAGACCCTCAACTCCAATGTTTCATACGGTCTGTTCAGCTGTATGCCCTCACTACAATGTCTTATAGGGTTTGCTCACCTGTAGGCCGTCACCTCCAATGCTTTATTCGGTCTGCTCAGCTGTAGGCCCTCATTACAATGTTTTATGAGGTTCACTCACCTGTAGGCCTTCACCTCAAATGTTTCATAAGGTCTGCTCAGCTGTAGGCCCTCAGTACAATGTTTTATGAGGTTCGCTCACCTGTAGGCCTTCACCTCAAATGTTCCATACGGTCTGCTCGGCTGTAGGCCCTCACTACAATGTTTTATGGGGTTCGCTCACCTGTAGGCCTTCACCTCAAATGTTTCATAGTCTGCTCAGCTGTAGGCCCTCACCTCCAATGTTTCATATGGTGTTCTCAGCTGTAGGCCCTCACTACGTTTCATATGGTTTGCTCACCTGTAGGCCCTCACTACAATGTTTTATGAGGGTCGCTCACATGTAGGCCTTCACCTCCAATGTTCCATACGGTCTTCTCACCTGTAGGCCCTTAGTACAATGTTTTATGGGGTTTGCTCACTTTCAGGCCCTCATCTCCAATGTTTCATACGGTCTGTTCACCTGTAGTCCCTCAGTACAATGTTTCATGGGGTTTGCTCACCTTTAGGCCCTCACCTACAATGTTTCATACGATCTGCTCAGCTGTAGGCCCTCACTACAATGTTTTATGGGGTTCGCTCACCTGTAGGCCTTTACCTCCAATGTTTTATACGGTCTGCTCGGCTGTAGGCCCTCACTACGATGTTTTACGGGGTTCGCTCACCTGTAGGCCTTCACCTCCAAAGTTCCATACGGTCTGCTCACCTGTAGGCCCTTACTGCAATGTTTTATAGGGTTTGTTTACCTTCAGGCCCTCATCTCCAATGTTTAATACGGTCTGCTCAGCTGTAGGCCCTCACTACAATGTTTTATGGGGTTCACTCACCTTTAGGCCCTCATCTCCAATGTTTCATACGGTCTGCTCAGCTGTAGGCCCTCACTACAATGTTTTATGGGGTTTGCTCACCTTTAGGCCCTCACCTCCAATGTTTCATACGTTCTGCTCAGCTTTAGCCCCTCACTACAATGTTTTATGGTGTTTGCTCAACTTCAGGCCCTCATCTCCAATGTTTCATACGGTCTGCTCAGCTGTAGGCCCTCACTACAATATTTTATGGGGTTCGCTCACCTTTAGGCCCTCATCTCCAATGTTCCATACGGTTTTCTCACCTGTAAACCCTCACTACAATGTTTTATGGGGTTTGCTCACCTTTAGGCCCTCACCTCCAATATTTCATACGGTCTGCTCAGCTGTAGGCCCTCACTACAATGTTTTATGGGGGTAGCTCACCTGTAGGCCTTCACCTCCAATGTTTCATAGTCTGCTCAGCTATAGGCCCTCACCTCCAATGTTTCACATGGTGTGCACAGCTGTAGGCCCTCACTACAATGTTTCATATGGTCTGCTAACCTGTAGGCTCTCTTAACAAGGTTTTATGGGGTTTGCTCACCTTCAGGCCTCAACTCCAATATTTCATATGGTCTTCTCAACTGTAGACACTCACCTCCAATGTTTCATACGGTCTGTTCAGCTGTAGGCCCTCACTACAATGTTTTATGGGGTTTGCTCACCTGTAGGCCTTCACCTCCAATGTTTTATACCGTCTGCTCAGCTGTAGGCCCTCACTACAATGTTTTATGGGGTTCGCTCACCTTCAGGCCCTCATCTCCAATGCTACATACGGTCTGCTCACCTGTAGGCCCTCACTACAATATATTATGGGGTTCGCTCACCTGTAGGCCTTCACCTCCAATGTTGCATACGGTCTTCTCACCTGTAGGCCCTTACTGCAATGTTTTATAGGGTTTGTTTACCTTCAGTCCCTCACCTACAATGCTTCATACGGTCTGCTTAGCTGTAGACCCACACTACAGTTTTATGGGGTTCGCTCACCTTCAGGCCCTCATCTCCAATGTTTCATACGGTCATCTCACCTGTAGGCCCTAACTATAATATTTTATGGGGTTTGCTCACCTTTAGGCACTCACCTCCAATGTTTCATACGGTCTGCTCAGCTGTAGGCCCTCACTACAATGTTTTCAGGGGTTTGCTCACCTTCAGGCCCTCATCTCCAATGTTTTTATATGGTCTGCTCACCTGTAGGCCCTCACTACAATGTTTTATGGGGTTTGCTCACCTTTAGGCCCTCACCTACAATGTTTCATACGGTCTGCTCAGCTGTAGGCCCTCACTACAATGTTTTCAGGGGTTTGCTCACCTTCAGGCCCTCATCTCCAATGTTTCATATGGTCTGCTCACCTGTAGGCCCTCACTACAATGTTTTATGGATTTCGCTCACCTGTAGGCCTTCACCTCCAATGTTTTATACGGTCTGCTTGGCTGTTGGCCCTTACTACAATATTTTATGGGGTTCGCTCACCTGTAGGCCTTCACCTCCAATGATGCATATGGTCTTCTCACCTGTAGGCCCTTACTGCAATGTTTTATGGGGTTTGTTTACCTTCAGTCCCTCACCTGCAATGCTTCATACTGTCTGCTCAGCTGTAGGCCCACACTACAGTTTTATGGGGTTCGCTCACCTTCAGGCCCTCATCTCCAATGTTTCATACGGTCAGCTCACCTATAGGCCCTCACTATAATGTTTTATGGGGTTTGCTCACCTTCAGTCCCTCACCTCCAATGCTTCATACGGTCTGCTCAGCTGTAGGCCCACACTACATTTTTATGGGGTTCGCTCATCTTCAGGCACTCATCTCCAATGTTTCATACGGTCTGCTCACCTGTAGGCCCTCACTACAATATTTTATGGGGTTTGCTCACCTTTAGGCACTCGCCTCCAATGTTTCATACGGTCTGCTCAGCTGTAGGCCCTCACTACAAAGTTTTATGGGGTTTGCTCACCTTCAGGCCCTCATCTCCAAAGTTTTATACGGTATGCTCACCTGTAGGCCCTCACTACAATGTTTTACGGGGTTCGCTTACCTGTATGCCTTCCCCTCCAATATTCCATACGGTCTGCAAAGCTGTAGGCCCTCACTACAATGTTTAACGGGGTTCGCTCACCTGTATACCTTCACCTCCAATGTTCCATACGGTCTGCTCACCTGTAGGCCCTTACTGCAATGTTTTATGGGGTTCGCTCACCTGTAGGCCTTCACCTCCAATGTTTCACATGGTCTGCTCAGCTGTAGGACCTCAGAACAATATTTTATAGGGTTCGCTTACCTGTAGGCCCTCACCTCCAAAGTTTTATACGGTCTGCTCGGCTGTAGGCCCTCACTACAATGTTTTATTGGGGTTCGCTCACCTGTAGGCCTTCACCTCCAATGTTTCACGGTCTGCTCAGCAGAAGGCCCTCAATACAATATTTTATGGGGTTCACTCACCTGTAGGCCTTCACCTCCAATGTTTCATACGTTCTGCTCGGCTGTAGGCCCTCACTACAATGTTTTATGGGGTTCGCTCACCTGTAGGCCTTCACCTCAAATGTTTCATAGTCTGCTCAGCTATAGGCCCTCACCTCCAATGTTTCACACGGTGTGCACAGCTGTGGGCCCTCACTACAATGTTTCATATGGTCTGCTAACCTGTAGGCTCTCTTTACAATATGTTATGGGGTTTGCTCACCTTCAGGCCTCAACTCCAATATTTCATATGGTCTTCTGAACTGTAGACACTCACATCCAATGTTTCATACGGTCTGTTCAGCTGTAGGCCCTCACTACAATGTTTTATGGGGTTTGCTCACTTCTAGGCCTTCACCTCCAATGTTTTATACCGTCTGCTCAGCTGTAGGCCCTCACTACAATGTGTTATGGGGTTTGCTCACCTTCAGGCCCTCATCTCCAATGTTTTATACGGTCTGCTCAACTGTAGGCCCTCACTACAATGCTTCATGGGGTTTGCTCACCTTTAGGCCCTCACCTACAATGTTTAATACGATCTGCTCAGCTATAGGCCCTCACTACAATGTTTTATGGGGTTCGCTCACCTGTAGGCCTTTACCTCCAATGCTTTATACGGTCTGCTCGGCTGTAGGCCCTCACTACGATGTTTCACGTGGTTCGCTCACCTGTAGGCCTTCACCGCCAAAGTTGCATACGGTCTGCTCAGCTGTAGGCCCTCACTACAATGTTTTATGGGGTTCGCTCACCTTCAGGCCCTCATCTCCAGTGTTCCATACGGTCTTCTCACCTGTAGACCCACACTACAATATTGTATGGGTTTCGCTCACCTGTAGGCCTTCACCTCCAATGTTTTATGCGGTCTGCTCACCTGTAGGCCCTTACTTTCAATGTTTCATACGGTCTGCTCACCTGTAGGCCCTCACTACAATGTTTTATGGGGTTCGCTCACCTTCAGGCCCTCATCTCCAATGTTCCATACGGTCTTCTCACCTGTAGACCCTCACTACAATGTTTTATGGGGTTTGCTCACCTTTAGGCCCTCACCTCCAATGTTTCATACGGTCTGCTCAGCTGTAGGCCCCCACTACAATGTTTTATGGGGTTCGCTCACCTGTAGGCCTTCACCTCCAATGTTTCATAGTCTGCTCAGCTGCAGGCCCTCACCTCCAATGTTTCACACAGTGTGCTCAGCTGTAGGCCCTCACTACAATGTTTCATATGGGGGGCGGAGCCTAGCCGCAGAGCCGGATGCACGCACGAGTGTGAGCTCTGCTGAGGATCGCCGGTGAACAGGCCTTTAAGCTTATCTGTATCGCACCAGCATGGGTAAAACCACCAGAGATAAAGCGAAGGAGACCCCTGGTAACGGTAAATCGCTATCAGGCCAGGGAGATCTGGACCGCTTTGTGAAGAAAACGGCCCCCCAGAGTCTGAAGCGCTTCAGCAAAATGGCGCCGAGAGCAGAGCCACTTGAATCCTCTGGCTCAGAGGACGATGCAGACAGTGTTGCTGCAGCGCCTGAGGTGACTGAAGACATGCCGGTCTCAAGAGCTTTTATGAGACAGCTGCTGTCAGAGGCTTTGAACCCCCTGATTACGGAGCTGAAGGAATTCAAGCAGGACCTTAAGCAGCAGAGTGACAGGGTGGAAGCTATAGAAAATGCCCAAGCCAGCATTGTGGACTTCAACACAGCGGTCTCACATTCTATGGACCATGCTCAGGCTCACCTGAACTCGCTTTACAGCCAGTTGGAAGACCAAGACAACCGGGGCAGACGCAACAATCTGAGACTCAGAGGTTTCCCGGAGTCTATACAGACTGAAGCCATCATACCCACGTTAGTGGAGTTTTTCAAAGGACTACTACAAGAAGGAAGCAGCATGGACTTTACTTTGGAGAGAGCGCACAGGGCTCTACGGCCCCAGCCGGGTCCGGCTGACCCCCCGAGGGACATTATATGTAAGCTGCTCAGTTTTCAAACAAAAGAAAGTGTTCTCAAAGCTGCCAGAGTTATGCCCCACGTTTCGTTTGAGGGCTCAGCCATCTCAATTTATCAAGATCTTTCGCCAGTAACTTTGAGAAAGAGGAGAGCGCTCAAACCCCTGCTGGACATTTTGAGAGAGCGTAAGTTAATCTACCGCTGGCTATATCCTTTTGGCTTGCTAGTGAACTTCCCGGATCGGAAGATTACAGTTAGGTCACCCGCTGATCTTGGAAGGATTTATGATAAGCTGGACATAGATGACCTTCAGATTGAAGACTGGAACCCGGTCCAGGAGCTTACCCAGCTTCCTATGCTGCCACTGATTGCCCCCTGGACCCCGGTGGGTCAAGGACGCTCTCAAAAGCAAAGGAAAAGATTGGAGAAGCTTGAGAAAGTCTGAGTACACTTTGTATTTATGTATACATATTTCTTATATGTGCCTTATTCTGCTATATGATCTGGTGTAATGCTCATGTGACATTAGCTGCCTGTTCACCCTCCTAGGTCCTCTAGGTGGCAGTCTACGTCCACGCTTCCACACTGTTTTGTGTGGTACATCTAATGTTCCTTAGTTATGTTCCTGTTTTTTCCTTCTTGTTTTTTATGTTGCCCCATGTCGTCTTCTGTAGGTCATGTGTCTTCTTTGCTAAGGTCTATACTTTTTCACTATGGCTGATCTAAAGATATTATCTTTTAACGTTAATGGCATGAACACTCCTCAGAAAAGGAGCCAAATATATCACCTGCTTCGTAAGGAAAGAGCTGATTTGGCCCTTTTGCAGGAGACACATTTTAGGCACCTGCATATACCCAAAACGATAAATAAGAGCTTTCCTGTATGGCATCATGCCTCCTACTCCTCAGCTGCCAGAGGTGTTTCCATAGCCCTAGGTCAGAATTTCCCCTTCTCCTTGGAAGCGAAATTGTCTGACTCTGAGGGTAGATATTTATTCTTAAAAGGTAGAGTGGCGAATACCTTGTATACTATAGTCAATTTATATGCTCCGAACAGCGGGCAGATCAATTGGCTATTGCGCACCCTGGAGACATTAAAAACGTTTAAGGAAGGATTTCTTATACTAGGAGGCGATCTTAACCTTACACTTGACCCGTCAGCTGACTCGACCTCTAAGATCAGTTCTGTCTCAGGCAGACAGTTGAGGAGATTACTTATGGCCCTTAGAGATCTTGGTGTCTCGGATGTCTGGCGCATTCTCCATCCTGAGGGCAGGGACTATACTTTTCACTCACGGACGCATAATTCATACCAACGCCTGGACTACATTTTCCTTGCAAACCATATACTATCCTCGGTCACTGAGGCTAATATAAGTAATATAATTATTTCTGATCATGCGCCAGTGAGTGTTAATGTGAGTCTTCACGCCCTACCTCCGAGATCATGGATCTGGAGACTGAATGAAACACTTTTAGAAGAAGAATCTCATAGGAAAGCCGTAGAATTGTGCCTTAAAAATTATTTCCTGGAGAATGCTAGGGACCTCATTAGTGAGACATCGCTCTGGGAGGCTCACAAAGTAGTTGTTAGGGGAGAACTCATAAGTCTAGGCTCTAGGGCCAAGAAAGCTAGGCAGAAACAACTAGATTCCCTACTTCAACAGATATCCACGCTAGAAACTCTTCATAAACGGACCAAAACGGATGACGTCCTGACATCCCTTAAATGTTTGAGGCACAAGGTCATTGACCTTTTGAATGTACGAGCTGCTAGAGCCCTGAAGACCTTGCGTTTCAAACAGTACCTGCATGGGAACAGGGGTTCCAAGTTAGTCTCCGGCCTAATCAAGAGCCAAAGGAATAAGTCTTTTATCCAAGCCATCAGATCACCCTCGGGCCTCCGACTTATCAACACCCCGGCAATAGCTCAGGAATTCTGCTCTTTTTACTCGAGCTTATATAATCTCCCGTCTCCCCTTAATGGTCCTCAGCTTGAGTCACATATTTCGGACTTTCTTAACTCTATGGAGATCCCGAAACTTTCAGAGGATGACATGAGTATGTTAGTGCAGCCATTCACAGAGGAAGAAGTGGAGAAGGTTTTAATGTCTATCCCCTCTGGTAAGTGCCCTGGGCCAGATGGCTTTCCAATTTCCTACTATAAAAAGTTTAAGGATATTTTATTACCTCATTTTGTTACAACATGTAATCTACTCCTAGCGGGTGGCTCTCTGACCCCGCAAGCCCAGGAGGCACATATCACGATCATCCACAAGGAGGGTAAGGATAAAGAGGCTTGTGGAAGTTATAGACCTATCTCACTTCTTAACACTGACTTGAAATGGTGGGCTAAGGTTCTGAACAATAGGATGACTAAACTGCTTCCTGGGCTTGTGGGTGAGGAACAAGTAGGGTTTGTCGCAGGTAGAGAGGGTAGACATAATATTAGTAGAGTGATACATGCGGTAACATACGCTAATAAAAATAAGTCTCCTCTTGTGCTTCTAGGGACGGATGCGGAGAAGGCGTTCGATAGGGTGAGTTGGGCCTATATGAGCAAAGTCTTATCTGCTTTCGGTTTCCCGGCAGACTTTATCAAGGCTATCTTCACTCTGTATTCTGCTCCCTCTGCGAGAGTGATGGTCAACGGCACCCTGTCGAGCGCCTTCCACATCAGAAATGGTACCCGTCAGGGCTGTCCGTTATCCCCCACCTTATTTGTCCTCACATTGGAGACACTCCTTCTTAAGCTTCGTCAGTCACCCACGATTAAAGGGGTGAGACTAGGTAGATATGAACATAAGATGGCTGCTTTCGCGGACGATTTATTGCTTTTATTGACGAATCCCCTGGAAGCCCTGCCGGAGGTTATGCGGATTTTCTTGTCTTTTGGGACTGCGTCAAATTTCAAGATAAACTTTGATAAGTCGGAGGCCCTTGGCGTTTCCCTACCAGCTGCTTTATACAATAGAGTTAAAACCCTCACACCCTTCAAATGGCCTACGCAGTCTATAAAATACCTGGGAGTAATGATTCCAAAGGATCCCAAGTTACTGTTTAGCCTTAATTTCCCCCCATTGCTTACCAAAGTTAATTCTGTTATCTCTGGTAGTAGCTCTCCCTTTCTCACCTGGCTAGGCAGGAAAAATGTTCTTACAACTTACATTTTGCCGTTGTTAATGTATACTTTTAGAGCTTTACCCATCAAAGTGCCAATTAGCTTTCTTGATAAACTTAACTCCAGTATGAGACGGTATTTGTGGGATAAAGGGCGTCCTAGAATGTCCCTCCGCCTCCTTTCCCGTAGAAAAAGAGATGGGGGCGTCTCTCTACCTGACCTTTCAGCGTACTTGCAGGCCATTTGTCTAGAGAGATGGCTCTCACTAGTTAGACAAGAAACACAATACATGCATATTGACCTGGAGTTGGCTTTATTGGGTAGGGAGCTATTTCACAGATTGTGGTCACCGGGGAGAGCAGGAGAAGGGATTGGAATTGACAGTGTGCTTACTAGGGGGGTGCTACAGGCTTGCCAAAAGTCTGTGGCACTGTCATCTGCTCTAGGCAAGGCCTCTCCCCTTGCTCCTTTATCTGTCATTCCTTCATTATTGTTCCCCCGCATTAATAGGCCGTCTGGCATCTGGTTAGCCTTGTCGCATCACAGACTAGGAGACCTTAAAAGATTAGGGATCTCCTCCGGTTTCTTCGCTGCTCTCTCCGAGGACCCGAACATTGTTGGGGACTTCATTCAAAGGAATGACTTCGAGAACACATGTAGAAAATTTTTGCTGTCCAGCTTCCTCCCTTTACCTGACCCGACGTGGCTAGAGAATTATGTTCTATTACCACGCCTACCCCAAAAATCCACCACACTCATTTACAATCAGATTCTGAGAGTTAGGGATTCTGCTGCTCCGCCCTGGGTTGTTGAGTGGGGGAAGGAATTGCACCTCGACCTCAAAGAAAATGACAGTAAATGGATCCAGAAGTCTTCACACGGCTTCTCCAAGTGTATAAAAATACAGGAGAACTCGGTTAAGATTGCTTTACGCTGGTACAGGACGCCTGAGTATCTCTATAGGATCAATCTTCTTCCTAATGACCTTTGCTGGAGGTGTGCTGAGGCTACTGGTTCCTTGTCCCACATTTGGTGGTTCTGCCCAATTGTCAGGCCCTTCTGGGCAGAAATAGAAGGTACCATCAATAAAATTTGTGGAACAGCTTTGAAACTCACGGCCCAGCTGGTGCTACTCTGGTTACCTACATCTGATTTTCGCCCTAGAAAAAATGACCTGGCCACGTTCATGCTTATGGCCGCAAAGCTTTTGATTCCAGTTAGGTGGAGATCAGTTGACCCCCCAACAATTAATATGTGGCGTGTTAGAGTGCACCAGATGTGCCAGATGGAGGAGTTGGTGGGCTGGACACACAATTGCCGAGATAGATTCCTTCAGATCTGGCAACCATGGCTGACATACAGGGTAGGCCTCTTAGACTCACAGCAGTGGATTGAGGAGTAGGGAAATGTTTGTCGTACGTTTCAGTCGCTCTGTATTATATGCTCTTACTAATGTCCCGTATTAAGATTTGTTCATTCCATGCCTTAATTACTGCCTGAGGTGTTACTTACTTATATCACTGCTTACTGTGAAGACCGATAACTATACCATAAACAGACATGCTGTTGGGGCTGTTTTTCCCTTCCCCCTTTTTGTCTCTCCATCCCTCACCCACCCCCCCCCCCTCCTCTTTCCCACATTTGTACTGGATGTCTAGCGTTTCTTACAATAGTATTGTTAGAATCTATCACTGGTTGGATCTCTGGATCCTTGACGAGTGGTGGACTCACCGTATTCTGTAATAAGATGTGATAAACGCTGTGCTGCGACACAAGCTTTTTGTTGAGCCTTATATTGCTCATATAACAATAAAAAGAGATTTCAAACAATGTTTCATATGGTCTGCTAACCTGTAGGCTCTCTTTACAATTTTTTATGGGGTATGCTCACCTTCAGGCCTCAACTCCAATGTTTCATATATTCTTCTCAGCTGCACACTCACCTCCAATGTTTCATATGGTCTGTTCAGCTGTAGGCCCTCACTTCAGTTTTATGGGGTTTGCTCACCTGTAGGCCTTCACCTCCAATGTTTTATACCGTCTGCTCACCTGTAGGCCCTCACTGCAATGTTTTATGGGGTTCTCTCACCTTCAGGCCCTCATCTCCAATGCTCCATACGGTCTGCTCACCTGTAGGCCCTCACTACAATGTTGTATGGGTTTCGCTTACCTGTAGGCCTTCACCTCCAATGTTTTATGCGGTCTGCTCACCTGTAGGCCCTCACTACAATGTTTTATTGGGGTTCGCTTACTTGTAGGCCTTCACCTCCAATGTTTCACATGGTCTGCTCAGCAGTAGGCCCTCAGTACAATATTTTATGGGGTTCGCTCACCTGTAGGCCTTCAACTCAAAAGTTTCATACGGTCTGCTCTGCTGTAGGCCCTCACTACAATGTTTAATGGGGTTCGCTCACCTGTAGGCCTTTACCTCCAATGTTTCATACGGTCTGCACACCTGTAGGCCCTCACCTTCAATGTTTCATACGGTCTGATCACCTGTAGGCTCTCTTTACAATGTTTTATGGGGTTTGCTCACCTTCAGGCCTCACCTCCAATGTTTCATGTGGTCTCCTAAGCTGTAGACCCTCACCTCCAATGTTTTATACGGTCTGTTCAGCTGTAGGCCCTCACTACAATGTTTTATGGGGTTTGCTCACCTGTAGGCCTTCACCTCCAATGTTTTATACCGTCTGCTCAGCTGTAGGCCCAAACTGCAATGTTTTATGGGGTTCTCTCACCTTCAGGCCCTCATCTCCAATGCTCCATACGGTCTGCTCACCTGTAGGCCCTCACTACAATGTTGTATGGGTTTCGCTCACCTGTAGGCCTTCACCTCCAATGTTTTATGCGGTCTGCTCACCTGTAGGCCCTCACTACAATGTTTCACGGGGTTCGCTCACCTGTATGCCTTCACCTCCATTATTCCATACGGTCTGCAAAGCTGTAGGCCCTCACTACAATGTTTTATGGGGTTTGCTCACCTTTCGGCACTCACCTCCAATGTTTCATAAGGTCTGCTCAGCTGTAGGCCCTCACTACAATGTTTTATGGGGTTTGCTCACCTTCAGGCCCTCATCTCCAATCTTTTATATGGTCTGCTCAACTGTAGGCCCTCACTACAATGTTTCATGGGGTTTGCTCACCTTTAGGCCCTCACCTACAATGTTTCATACGATCTGCTCAGCTATAGGCTCTCACTACAATGTTTTATGGGGTTCGCTCACCTGTAGGCCTTTACCTCCAATGCTTTATACGGTCTGCTCGGCTGTAGGCCCTCACTACGATGTTTCACGTGGTTCGCTCACCTGTAGGCCTTCACCGCCAAAGTTGCATACTGTCTGCTCAGCTGTAGGCCCTCACTACAATGTTTTATGGGGTTCGCTCACCTTCAGGCCCTCATCTCCAGTGTTCCATACGGTCTTATCACCTGTAGACCCTCACTACAATGTTTTATGGGGTTTGTTTACCTTTAGGCCCTTACCTCCAATGTTTCATACGATCTGCTCAGCTGTAGGCCCCCACTACAATGTTTTATGGGGTTCACTCACCTGTAGGCCTTCACCTCCAATGTTTCATAGTCTGCTCAGCTGCAGGCCCTCACCTCCAATGTTTCACACGGTGTGCTCAGCTGTAGGCCCTCACTACAATGTTTTATGGGGTTTGCTCACCCTTAGGCACTCACCTCCAATGTTTCATACCGTCTGCTCAGCTGTAGGCCCTCAGTACAATGTGTTATGCGGTTTGCTCACCTTCAGGCCCTCATCTCCAATGTTTTATACGGTCTGCTCAACTGTAGGCCCTCACTACAATGCTTCATGGGGTTTGCTCACCTTTAGGCCCTCACCTACAATGTTTCATACGATCTGCTCAGCTATAGGCCCTCACTACAATGTTTTATGGGGTTCGCTCACCTGTAGGCCTTTACCTCCAATGCTTTATACGGTCTGCTCGGCTGTAGGCCCTCACTACGATGTTTCACGTGGTTCGCTCACCTGTAGGCCTTCACCGCCAAAGTTGCATACGGTCTGCTCAGCTGTAGGCCCTCACTACAATGTTTTATGGGGTTCGCTCACCTTCAGGCCCTCATCTCCAATGTTCCATACGGTCTTCTCACCTGTAGACCCTCACTACAATGTTTTATGTGGTTTGCTCACCTTTAGGCCCTCACCTCCAATGTTTCATACGGTCTGCTCAGCTGTAGGCCCCCACTACAATGTTTTATGGGGTTCGCTCACCTTCATGCACTCATCTCCAGTGTTCCATACGGTCTTCTCACCTGTAGACCCTCACTACAATGTTTTATGGGGTTTGTTTACCTTTAGGCCCTTACCTCCAATGTTTCATACGGTCTGCTCAGCTGTAGGCCCTCAGTACAATGTGTTATGCGGTTTGCTCACCTTCAGGCCCTCATCTCCAATGTTTTATACGGTCTGCTCAACTGTAGGCCCTCACTACAATGCTTCATGGGGTTTGCTCACCTTTAGGCCCTCACCTACAATGTTTCATACGATCTGCTCAGCTATAGGCCCTCACTACAATGTTTTATGGGGTTCGCTCACCTGTAGGCCTTTACCTCCAATGCTTTATACGGTCTGCTCGGCTGTAGGCCCTCACTACGATGTTTCACGTGGTTCGCTCACCTGTAGGCCTTCACCGCCAAAGTTGCATACGGTCTGCTCAGCTGTAGGCCCTCACTACAATGTTTTATGGGGTTCGCTCACCTTCAGGCCCTCATCTCCAGTGTTCCATACGGTCTTCTCACCTGTAGACCCTCACTACAATGTTGTATGGGTTTCGCTCACCTGTAGGCCTTCACCTCCAATGTTTTATGCGGTCTGCTCACCTGTAGGCCCTTACTTTCAATGTTTCATACGGTCTGCTCACCTGTAGGCCCTCACTACAATGTTTTATGGGGTTCGCTCACCTTCAGGCCCTCATCTCCAATGTTCCATACGGTCTTCTCACCTGTAGACCCTCACTACAAAGTTTTATGTGGTTTGGTCACCTTTAGGCCCTCACCTCCAATGTTTCATACGGTCTGCTCAGCTGTAGGCCCCCACTACAATGTTTTATGGGGTTCGCTCACCTGTAGGCCTTCACCTCCAATGTTTCATAGTCTGCTCAGCTGCAGGCCCTCACCTCCAATGTTTCACACAGTGTGCTCAGCTGTAGGCCCTCACTACAATGTTTCATATGGTCTGCTAACCTGTAGGCTCTCTTTACAATTTTTGATGGGGTTTGCTCACCATCAGGCCTCATCTCCAATGTTTCATATATTCTTCTAAGCTGCAGACACTCACCTCCAATGTTTCATATGGTCTGTTCAGCTGTAGGCCCTCACTTCAGTTTTATGGGGTTTGCTCACCTGTAGGCCTTCACCTCCAATGTTTTATACCGTCTGCTTAGCTGTAGGCCCTCACTGCAATGTTTTATGGGGTTCTCTCACCTTCAGGCCCTCATCTCCAATGCTCCATACGATCTGCTCACCTGTAGGCCCTCACTACAATGTTGTATGGGTTTCGCTTACCTGTAGGCCTTCACCTCCAATGTTTTATGCGGTCTGCTCACCTGTAGGCCCTCACTACAATGTTTTATTGGGGTTCGCTTACCTGTAGGCCTTCACCTCCAATGTTTCACATGGTCTGCTCAGCAGTAGGCCCTCAGTACAATATTTTATGGGGTTCGCTCACCTGTAGGCCTTCACCTCCAAAGTTTCATACGGTCTGCTCGGCTGTAGGCCCTCACTACAATGTTTAATGGGGTTCGCTCACCTGTAGGCCTTTACCTCCAATGTTTCATACGGTCTGCACACCTGTAGGCCCTCACCTTCAATGTTTCATACGGTCTGATCACCTGTAGGCTCTCTTTACAATGTTTTATGGGGTTTGCTCACCTTCAGGCCTCACCTCCAATGTTTCATGTGGTCTTCTAAGCTGTAGACCCTCACCTCCAATGTTTCATACGGTCTGTTCAGCTGTAGGCCCTCACTACAATGCTTTATGAGGTTTGCTCACCTGTAGGCCTTCACCTCCAATGTTTTATACCGTCTGCTCAGCTGTAGGCCCTCACTGCAATGTTTTATGGGGTTCTCTCACCTTCAGGCCCTCATCTCCAATGCTCCATACGGTCTGCTCACCTGTAGGCCCTCACTACAATGTTGTATGGGTTTCGCTCACCTGTAGGCCTTCACCTCCAATGTTTTATGCGGTCTGCTCACCTGTAGGCCCTTACTTTCAATGTTTCTTACGGTCTGCTCACCTGTAGGCCCTCACTACAATGTTTTATGGGGTTCGCTCACCTTCAGGCCCTCATCTCCAATGTTCCATACGGTCTTCTCACCTGTAGACCCTCACTACAATGTTTTATGGGGTTCGCTCACCTGTAGGCCTTCACCTCCAATGTTTCATAGTCTGCTCAGCTGCAGGCCCTCACCTCCAATGTTTCACACAGTGTGCTCAGCTGTAGGCCCTCACTACAATGTTTCATATGGTCTGCTAACCTGTAGGCTCTCTTTACAATTTTTTATGGGGTTTGCTCACCTTCAGGCCTCAACTCCAATGTTTCATATATTCTTCTCAGCTGCACACTCACCTCCAATGTTTCATATGGTCTGTTCAGCTGTAGGCCCTCACTTCAGTTTTATGGGGTTTGCTCACCTGTAGGCCTTCACCTCCAATGTTTTATACCGTCTGCTCAGCTGTAGGCCCTCACTGCAATGTTTTATGGGGTTCTCTCACCTTCAGGCCCTCATCTCCAATGCTCCATACGGTCTGCTCACCTGTAGGCCCTCACTACAATGTTGTATGAGTTTCGCTCACCTGTAGGCCTTCACCTCCAATGTTTTATGCGGTCTGCTCACCTGTAGGCCCTCACTACAATGTTTCACGGGGTTCGCTCACCTGTATGCCTTCACCTCCATTATTCCATACGGTCTGCAAAGCTGTAGGCCCTCACTACAATGTTTTTTGGGGTTTGCTCACCTTTCGGCACTCACCTCCAATATTTCATAAGGTCTGCTCAGCTGTAGGCCCTCACTACAATGTTTTATGGGGTTTGCTCACCTTCAGGCCCTCATCTCCAATCTTTTATACGGTCTGCTCAACTGTAGGCCCTCACTACAATGTTTAATGGGGTTTGCTCACCTTTAGGCCCTCACCTACAATGTTTCATCTGATCTGCTCAGCTATAGGCCCTCACTACAATGTTTTATGGGGTTCGCTCACCTGTAGGCCTTTACCTCCAATGCTTTACACGGTCTGCTCTGCTGTAGGCCCTCACTACGATGTTTCACGTGGTTCGCTCACCTGTAAACCTTCACCTCCAAAGTTCGATACGGTCTGCTCAGCTGTAGGCCCTCACTACAATGTTTTATGTGGTTCGCTCACCTTCAGGCCCTCATCTCCAGTGTTCCATACGGTCTTCTCACCTGTAGACCCTCACTACAATGTTTTATGGGGTTTGCTCACCTTTAGGCCCTCACCTCCAATGTTTCATACGGTCTGCTCAGCTGTAGGCCCTCACTACAATGTTTTATGGGGTTTGCTCACCTTCAGGCCCTCATCTCCAATGTTTCATACGGTCTGCTCAACTGTAGGCCCTCACTACAATGTTTCATGGGGTTTGCTCACCTTTAGGCCCTCACCTACAATGTTTCATACGATCTGCTCAGCTATAGGCCCTCACTACAATGTTTTATGTGGTTCGCTCACCTGTAGGCCTTTACCTCCAATGCTTTAAACGGTCTGCTCGGCTGTAGGCCCTCACTACGATGTTTTACGTGGTTCGCTCACCTGTAGGCCTTAACCTCCAAAGTTCCATACGGTCTGCTCAGCTGTAGGCCCTCACTATAATGTTTTATGGGGTTCGCTCACCTTCAGGCCCTCATCTCCAATGTTCCATACGGTCTTCTCACCTGTAGACCCTAACTTCATTTTTTGGGGGGTTTGCTCACCTTTAGGCCCTCACCTCCAATGTTTCATACGGTCTGCTCAGCTGTAGGCCCTCACTACAATGTTTTATGGGGTTCGCTCACCTGTAGGCCTTCACCTTCAATGTCTCATAGTCTGCTCAGCTATAGGCCCTCACTATAATGTTTTATGGGGTTCGCTCACCTTCAGGCCCTCATCTTTAATGTTCCATACGGTCTTCTCACCTGTAGACCCTAACTTCATTTTTTGGGGGGTTTGCTCACCTTTAGGCCCTCACCTCTAATGTTTCACACGGTGTGTTCAGCTGTAGGCCCTCACTACAATGTTTCATGCGGTCTGCTAACCTGTAGGCTCTCTTTACAATGTTTTATGGGGTTTGCTCACCTTCAGGCCTAAACTCCAATGTTTCATATATTCTTCTCAGCTGTAGACACTCACCTCCAATGTTTCATACGGTCTGTTCAGCTGTAGGCCCTCACTACAATGTTTTATGGGGTTTGCTCACCTGTAGGCCTTCACCTCCAATGTTTTATACCGTCTGCTCAGCTGTAGGCCCTCACTGCAATGTTTTATGGGGTTCTCTCACGTTCAGGCCCTCATCTCCAGTGTTCCATACGGTCTTCTCACCTGTAGACCCTCACTACAATGTTGTATGGGTTTCGCTCACCTGTAGGCCTTCACCTCCAATGTTTTATGCGGTCTGCTCACCTGTAGGCCCTTACTTTCAATGTTTCATACGGTCTGCTCACCTGTAGGCCCTCACTACAATGTTTATGGGGTTCGCTCACCTTCAGGCCCTCATCTCCAATGTTCCATACGGTCTTCTCACCTGTAGACCCTCACTACAAAGTTTTATGTGGTTTGGTCACCTTTAGGCCCTCACCTCCAATGTTTCATACGGTCTGCTCAGCTGTAGGCCCCCACTACAATGTTTTATGGGGTTCGCTCACCTGTAGGCCTTCACCTCCAATGTTTCATAGTCTGCTCAGCTGCAGGCCCTCACCTCCAATGTTTCACACAGTGTGCTCAGCTGTAGGCCCTCACTACAATGTTTCATATGGTCTGCTAACCTGTAGGCTCTCTTTACAATTTTTGATGGGGTTTGCTCACCATCAGGCCTCATCTCCAATGTTTCATATATTCTTCTAAGCTGCAGACACTCACCTCCAATGTTTCATATGGTCTGTTCAGCTGTAGGCCCTCACTTCAGTTTTATGGGGTTTGCTCACCTGTAGGCCTTCACCTCCAATGTTTTATACCGTCTGCTTAGCTGTAGGCCCTCACTGCAATGTTTTATGGGGTTCTCTCACCTTCAGGCCCTCATCTCCAATGCTCCATACGATCTGCTCACCTGTAGGCCCTCACTACAATGTTGTATGGGTTTCGCTTACCTGTAGGCCTTCACCTCCAATGTTTTATGCGGTCTGCTCACCTGTAGGCCCTCACTACAATGTTTTATTGGGGTTTGCTTACCTGTAGGCCTTCACCTCCAATGTTTCACATGGTCTGCTCAGCAGTAGGCCCTCAGTACAATATTTTATGGGGTTCGCTCACCTGTAGGCCTTCACCTCCAAAGTTTCATACGGTCTGCTCGGCTGTAGGCCCTCACTACAATGTTTAATGGGGTTCGCTCACCTGTAGGCCTTTACCTCCAATGTTTCATACGGTCTGCACACCTGTAGGCCCTCACCTTCAATGTTTCATACGGTCTGATCACCTGTAGGCTCTCTTTACAATGTTTTATGGGGTTTGCTCACCTTCAGGCCTCACCTCCAATGTTTCATGTGGTCTTCTAAGCTGTAGACCCTCACCTCCAATGTTTCATACGGTCTGTTCAGCTGTAGGCCCTCACTACAATGCTTTATGAGGTTTGCTCACCTGTAGGCCTTCACCTCCAATGTTTTATACCGTCTGCTCAGCTGTAGGCCCTCACTGCAATGTTTTATGGGGTTCTCTCACCTTCAGGCCCTCATCTCCAATGCTCCATACGGTCTGCTCACCTGTAGGCCCTCACTACAATGTTGTATGGGTTTCGCTCACCTGTAGGCCTTCACCTCCAATGTTTTATGCGGTCTGCTCACCTGTAGGCCCTCACTACAATGTTTCACAGGGTTTGCTCACCTGTATGCCTTCACCTCCAATATTCCATACGGTCTGCAAAGCTGTAGGCCCTCACTACAATGTTTTATGGGGTTTGCTCACCTTTAGGCACTCACCTCCAATGTTTCATACGGTCTGCTCAGCTGTAGGCCCTCACTACAATGTTTTATGGGGTTTGCTCACCTTCAGGCCCTCACCTACAATGTTTCATACGATCTGCTCAGCTATAGGCCCTCACTACAATGTTTTATGGGGTTCGCTCACCTGTAGGCCTTCACCTCCAATGCTTTATACGGTCTGCTCGGCTGTAGGCCCTCACTACGATGTTTCACGTGGTTCGCTCACCTGTAGGCCTTCACCTCCAAAGTTCCATACGGTCTGCTCAGCTGTAGGCCCTCACTACAATGTTTTATGGGGTTCGCTCACCTTCAGGCCCTCATCGCCAGTGTTTCATACGGTCTTCTCACCTGTAGACCCTCACTACAATGTTTTATGGGGTTTGCTCACCTTTAGGCCCTCACCTACAATGTTTCATACGATCTGCTCAGCTATAGGCCCTCACTACAATGTTTTATGGGGTTCGCTCACCTGTAGGCCTTTACCTCCAATGCTTTATTCGGTCTGCTCCACTGTAGGCCCTCACTACGATGTTTCACGTGGTTCGCTCACCTGTAGGCATTCACCGCCAAAGTTGCATACGGTCTGCTCAGCTGTAGGCCCTCACTACAATGTTTTATGGGGTTCGCTCACCTTCAGGCCCTCATCTCCAGTGTTCCATACGGTCTTCTCACCTGTAGACCCACACTACAATATTGTATGGGTTTCGCTCACCTGTAGGCCTTCACCTCCAATGTTTTATGCGGTCTGCTCACCTGTAGGCCCTTACTTTCAATGTTTCTTACGGTCTGCTCACCTGTAGGCCCTCACTACAATGTTTTATGGGGTTCGCTCACCTTCAGGCCCTCATCTCCAATGTTCCATACGGTCTTCTCACCTGTAGACCCTCACTACAATGTTTTATGGGGTTCGCTCACCTGTAGGCCTTCACCTCCAATGTTTCATAGTCTGCTCAGCTGCAGGCCCTCACCTCCAATGTTTCACACAGTGTGCTCAGCTGTAGGCCCTCACTACAATGTTTCATATGGTCTGCTAACCTGTAGGCTCTCTTTACAATTTTTTATGGGGTTTGCTCACCTTCAGGCCTCAACTCCAATGTTTCATATATTCTTCTCAGCTGCACACTCACCTCCAATGTTTCATATGGTCTGTTCAGCTGTAGGCCCTCACTTCAGTTTTATGGGGTTTGCTCACCTGTAGGCCTTCACCTCCAATGTTTTATACCGTCTGCTCAGCTGTAGGCCCTCACTGCAATGTTTTATGGGGTTCTCTCACCTTCAGGCCCTCATCTCCAATGCTCCATACGGTCTGCTCACCTGTAGGCCCTCACTACAATGTTGTATGAGTTTCGCTCACCTGTAGGCCTTCACCTCCAATGTTTTATGCGGTCTGCTCACCTGTAGGCCCTCACTACAATGTTTCACGGGGTTCGCTCACCTGTATGCCTTCACCTCCATTATTCCATACGGTCTGCAAAGCTGTAGGCCCTCACTACAATGTTTTTTGGGGTTTGCTCACCTTTCGGCACTCACCTCCAATATTTCATAAGGTCTGCTCAGCTGTAGGCCCTCACTACAATGTTTTATGGGGTTTGCTCACCTTCAGGCCCTCATCTCCAATCTTTTATACGGTCTGCTCAACTGTAGGCCCTCACTACAATGTTTAATGGGGTTTGCTCACCTTTAGGCCCTCACCTACAATGTTTCATCTGATCTGCTCAGCTATAGGCCCTCACTACAATGTTTTATGGGGTTCGCTCACCTGTAGGCCTTTACCTCCAATGCTTTACACGGTCTGCTCTGCTGTAGGCCCTCACTACGATGTTTCACGTGGTTCGCTCACCTGTAAACCTTCACCTCCAAAGTTCGATACGGTCTGCTCAGCTGTAGGCCCTCACTACAATGTTTTATGTGGTTCGCTCACCTTCAGGCCCTCATCTCCAGTGTTCCATACGGTCTTCTCACCTGTAGACCCTCACTACAATGTTTTATGGGGTTTGCTCACCTTTAGGCCCTCACCTCCAATGTTTCATACGGTCTGCTCAGCTGTAGGCCCTCACTACAATGTTTTATGGGGTTTGCTCACCTTCAGGCCCTCATCTCCAATGTTTCATACGGTCTGCTCAACTGTAGGCCCTCACTACAATGTTTCATGGGGTTTGCTCACCTTTAGGCCCTCACCTACAATGTTTCATACGATCTGCTCAGCTATAGGCCCTCACTACAATGTTTTATGTGGTTCGCTCACCTGTAGGCCTTTACCTCCAATGCTTTAAACGGTCTGCTCGGCTGTAGGCCCTCACTACGATGTTTTACGTGGTTCGCTCACCTGTAGGCCTTAACCTCCAAAGTTCCATACGGTCTGCTCAGCTGTAGGCCCTCACTATAATGTTTTATGGGGTTCGCTCACCTTCAGGCCCTCATCTCCAATGTTCCATACGGTCTTCTCACCTGTAGACCCTAACTTCATTTTTTGGGGGGTTTGCTCACCTTTAGGCCCTCACCTCCAATGTTTCATACGGTCTGCTCAGCTGTAGGCCCTCACTACAATGTTTTATGGGGTTCGCTCACCTGTAGGCCTTCACCTTCAATGTCTCATAGTCTGCTCAGCTATAGGCCCTCACTATAATGTTTTATGGGGTTCGCTCACCTTCAGGCCCTCATCTTTAATGTTCCATACGGTCTTCTCACCTGTAGACCCTAACTTCATTTTTTGGGGGGTTTGCTCACCTTTAGGCCCTCACCTCCAATGTTTCACACGGTGTGCTCAGCTGTAGGCCCTCATCTCCAATGTTCCATACGGTCTTCTCACCTGTAGACCCTAACTTCATTTTTTTGGGGGGTTTGCTCACCTTTAGGCCCTCACCTCCAATGTTTCATACGGTCTGCTCAGCTGTAGGCCCTCACTACAATGTTTTATGGGGTTCGCTCACCTGTAGGCCTTCACCTTCAATGTCTCATAGTCTGCTCAGCTATAGGCCCTCACTATAATGTTTTATGGGGTTCGCTCACCTTCAGGCCCTCATCTCCAATGTTCCATACGGTCTTCTCACCTGTAGACCCTAACTTCATTTTTTGGGGGGTTTGCTCACCTTTAGGCCCTCACCTCCAATGTTTCATACGGTCTGCTCAGCTGTAGGCCCTCACTATAATGTTTTATGGGGTTCGCTCACCTTCAGGCCCTCATCTCCAATGTTCCATACGGTCTTCTCACCTGTAGACCCTAACTTCATTTTTTGGGGGGTTTGCTCACCTTTAGGCCCTCACCTCTAATGTTTCACACGGTGTGTTCAGCTGTAGGCCCTCACTACAATGTTTCATGCGGTCTGCTAACCTGTAGGCTCTCTTTACAATGTTTTATGGGGTTTGCTCACCTTCAGGCCTAAACTCCAATGTTTCATATATTCTTCTCAGCTGTAGACACTCACCTCCAATGTTTCATACGGTCTGTTCAGCTGTAGGCCCTCACTACAATGTTTTATGGGGTTTGCTCACCTGTAGGCCTTCACCTCCAATGTTTTATACCGTCTGCTCAGCTGTAGGCCCTCACTGCAATGTTTTATGGGGTTCTCTCACGTTCAGGCCCTCATCTCCAATGCTCCATACGGTCTGCTCACCTGTAGGCCCTCACTACAATGTTTTATGGGTTTCGCTCACCTGTAGACCTTCACCTCCAGTGTTTTATACGGTCTGCTCGGCTGTAGTCCCTCACTACAATATTTTATGGGGTTCACTCACCTGTAGGCCTTCACCTCCAATGTTGCATATGGTCTTCTGACCTGTAGGCCCTTACTGCAATGTTTTATGGAGTTTGTTTACCTTCAGTCCCTCACCTACAATGCTTCATAAGGTCTGCTAAGCTGTAGGCCCACACTACAGTTTTATGGGGTTCGATCACCTTCAGGCCCTAATCTCCAATGTTTCATACAGTCAGCTCACCTGTAGGCCCTCACTATAATCTTTTATGGGGTTTGCTCACCTTTATTCCCTCACCTCCAATGCTTCATACGGTCTGCTCAGCTGTAGGCCCACACTACAGTTTTATCGGGTTCGCTCACCTTCAGGCCCACATCTCCAATGTTTAATACGGTCTGCTCACTTGTAGGCCCTCACTACAATGTTTTATGGGGTTTGCTCACCTTTAGGCACTTACATCCAATGTTTCATACGGTCTGCTCAGCTGTAGGCTCTCACTACAAAGTTTTATGGGGTTTGCTCATCTTCAGGCCCTCATCTCCAAAGTTTCATACGGTCTGCTCACCTGTAGGCCCTCACTACAATGTTTTACGGGGTTCGCTCACCTGTATGCCTTCACCTCCAATATTCCATACGGTCTGCAAAGCTGTAGGCCCTCACTACAATGTTTTATGGGGTTTGCTCACCTGTAGGCCTTCACCTCCAATGTTTTATACCGTCTGCTCAGCTGTAGGCCCTCACTGCAATGTTTTATGGGGTTCTCTCACGTTCAGGCCCTCATCTCCAATGCTCCATACGGTCTGCTCACCTGTAGGCCCTCACTACAATGTTTTATGGGGTTCGCTCACCTGTAGGCCTTCACCTCCAATGTTTCACATGGTCTCCTCAGCTATAGGACCTCAGAACAATATTTTATAGGGTTCGCTTACCTGTAGGCCTTCACCTCCAAAGTTTTATACGGTCTGCTCGGCTGTAGGCCCTCACTACAATGTTTTATTGGGGTTTGCTTACCTGTAGGCCTTCACCTCCAATGTTTCACATGGTCTGCTCAGCAGTAGGCCCTCAGTACAATATTTTTTGGGGTTCGCTCACCTGTAGGCCTTCACCTCCAAAGTTTCATACGGTCCGCTCGGCTGTAGGCCCTCACTACAATGTTTAATGGGGTTCGCTCACCTGTAGGCCTTTACCTAAAATGTTTCATACGGTCTGCACACCTGTAGGCCCTCACCTTCAATGTTTCATACGGTCTGATCACCTGTAGGCTCTCTTTACAATGTTTTATGGGGTTTGCTCACCTTCAGGCCTCACCTCCAATGTTTCATGCGGTCTTCTCAGCTGTAGACCCTCACCTTTAATGTTTCATACGGTCTGTTCAGCTGTAGGCCCTCACTACAATGTTTTATGGGGTTCACTCACCTGTAGGCCTTCACCTCAAATATTTCATAAGGTCTGCTTAGCTGTAGGCCCTCAGTACAATGTTTCATATGGTTTGCTCACCTGTAGGCCCTCACTACAATGTTTTATGGGGTTTGCTCACCTTTAGGCACTCAGCTCAAATGTTTCATACGGTCTGATCAGCTGTAGGCCCTCACTACAATGTTTTATGGGGTTCGCTCACCTGTAGGCCTTCACCTCCAATGTTTCATAGTCTGCTCAGCAATAGGCCCTCACTTCCAATGTTTCACACGGTGTGCTCAGCTGTAGGCCCTCACTACAATGTTTCATATGGTCTGCTAATCTGTAGGATCTCTTTACAATGTTTTATGAGGTTTGCTCACCTTCAGGCTCAACTCCAATGTTTCATATGGTCTTCTCAACTGTAGACACTCACCTCCAATGTTTCATACGGTATGTTCAGCTGTAGGCCCTCACTACAATGTTTTATGGGGTTTGCTCACCTTCAGGCCCTCATCTCCAATGTTTCATACGGTCTGCTCAACTGTAGGCCCTCACTACAATGTTTCATGGGGTTTGCTCACCTTTAGGCCCTCACCTACAATGTTTCATACGATCTGCTCAGCTATAGGCCCTCACTACAATGTTTTATGGGATTCGCTCACCTGTAGGCCTTTACCTCCAATGCTTTATACGGTCTGCTCGGCTGTAGGCCCTCACTACGATGTTTTACGTGGTTCGCTCACCTATAGGCCTTCACCTCCAAAGTTCCATACGGTCTGCTCAACTGTAGGCCCTCACTACAATGTTTCATGGGGTTTGCTCACCTTTAGGCCCTCACCTACAATGTTTTATACGGTCTGCTCGGCTGTAGGCCCTCACTACAATGTTTTACGGGGTTCGCTCACCTGTATACCTTCACCTCCAAAGTTCCATACGGTCTGCTCACCTGTAGGCCCTTTCTGCAATGTTTTATGGGGTTCGCTCACCTGTATGCCTTCACCTCCAATGTTTCACACGGTCTGCTCAGCTGTAGGACCTCAGAACAATATTTTATAGGGTTTGCTTACCTGTAGGCCTTCACCTCCAAAGTTTTATACGGTCTGTTCGGCTGTAGGCCATCACTACAATGTTTTATTGGGGTTCGCTCACCTGTAGGCATTCACCTAGAATGTTTCACATGGACTGCTCAGCAGTAGGCCCTCAGTACAATATTTTATGGGGTTCGCTCACCTGTAGGCCTTCACCTCCAAAGTTTCATACGGTCTGCTCGGCTGTAGGCCCTCACTACAATGTTTAATGGGGTTCACTCACCTGTAGGCCCTCACTACAATGTTTTATGGTTTTCGCTCACCTGTAGCCCTTCACCCCCAATGTTTTATACGGTCTGCTCGGCTGTAGGCCCTCACTACAATATTTTATAGGGTTCGCTCACCTGTAGGCCTTCACCTCCAATGTTGCATACGGTCTTCTCACCTGTAGGCCCTTACTGCAATGTTTTATGGGGTTTCTTTACCTTCAGTCCCTCACCTGCAATGCTTCATACGGTCTGCTCAGCTGTAGGCCCACACTACAGTTTTATGGGGTTCGCTCACCTTCAGGCCCTCATCTCCAATGTTTCATACGGTCAGCTCACCTGTAGGCCCTCACTATAATGTTTTATGGGGTTTGCTCACCTTCAGTCCCTCACCTCCAATGCTTCATACGGTCTGCTCAGCTGTAGGCCCACACTACAGTTTTATGGGGTTCGCTCACCTTCAGGCCCTCATCTCCAATGTTTCATACGGTCTGCTCACCTGTAGGCCCTCACTACAATGTTTTATGTGGTTTGCTCACCTTTAGGCACTCACCTCCAATGTTTCATACGGTCTGCTCAGCTGTAGGCTCTCACTACAATGTTTTATGGGGTTTGCTCACCTTCAGGCCCTCATCTCCAAAGTTTCATATGGTCTGCTCACCTGTAGGCCCTCACTACAATGTTTTCCGGGGTTCGCTCACCTGTATGCCTTCACCTCCAATATTCCATACGGTCTGCAAAGCTGTAGGCCCTCACTACAATATTTTATGGGGTTTGCTCACCTGTAGGCCTTCACCTCCAATGTTTTATACGGTCTGCTCGGCTGTAGGCCCTCACTACAATGTTTAAGGGGTTCGCTCACCTGTATACCTTCACCTCCAATGTTCCATACGGTATGCTCACCTGTAGGCCCTTACTGCAATGTTTTATGGGGTTCGCTCACCTGTATGCCTTCACCTCCAATGTTTCACACGGTCTGCTCAGCTGTAGGACCTCAGAACAATATTTTATAGGGTTCACTTACCTGTAGGCCTTCACCTCCAAAGTTTTATACAGTCTGCTCGGCTGTAGGCCCTCACTACAATGTTTTATTGGGGTTTGCTCACCTGTAGGCATTCACCTCCAATGTTTCACACGGTCTGCTCAGAAGTAGGCCCTCAGTACAAAATTTTATGGGGTTCGCTCACCTGTAGGCCTTCACCTCCAATGTTTCACACGGTCTGCTCAGAAGTAGGCCCTCAGTACAAAATTTTATGGGGTTCGCTCACCTGTAGGCCCTTACTGTAATGTTTTATGAGGTTTGTTTACCTTCAGGCCCTCACCTCCAATGTTTCATAAGGTCTGCTCAGTTGTAGGCCCACACTACAAAGTTTTATGGCGTTCGCTCACCTTCAGGCCCTCTCCCCAAAATGATTCATACAGTGTGCTCAACTGTAGGCCCTCACTAAAATGTTTCATATGGTGTGCTCACCTGGCCTCACCTACAATGTTTCATGGGGTTTACTCAGCTGTAGACCCTCACCTCCAATGTTTCATACGGTCTGTTCAGCTGTAGGCCCTCACTACAATGTCTTATGGGGTTTGCTCACGTGTAGGCCGTTATTCCAATGCTTTATTCGGTCTGCTCAGCTGTAGGCCCTCACTACAATGTTTTATGGGGTTCACTCACCTGTAGGCCTTCACCTCAAATGTTTCATAAGGTCTGCTCAGCTGTAGGCTCTCAGTACAATGTTTTATGGGGTTCGCTTACCTGTAGGCCTTCACCTCCAATGTTCAATACGTTCTTCTCGGCTGTAGGCCCTCACTACAATGTTTTATGGTGTTCGCTCACCTGTAGGCCTTCACCTCAAATGTTTCATAGTCTGCTCAGCTGTAGGCCCTCACCTCCAATGTTTCATATGGTGTGCTCAGTTGTAGGCCCTCACTACAATGTTTCATATGGTTTGCTCACCTGTAGGCCCTCACTACAATGTTTTATGGTGGTCGCTCACCTGTAGGCCTTTACCTCCAATGTTCCATACGGTCTGCTCACCTGTAGGCCCTCACTACAATGTTTTATGGGGTTTGCTTACCTTTAGGCACTCACCTCCAATGTTTCATACGGTCTGCTCGGCTGTAGGCCCTCACTACAATATTTTATGGGGTTCGCTCACCTGTAGGCCTTCACCTCCAATGTTGCATACGGTCTTCTCACCTGTAGGCCCTTACTGCAATGTTTTATGGGGTTTGTTTACCTTCAGTACCTCACCTGCAATGCTTCATAAGGTCTGCTCACCTGTAGGCCCACACTACAGTTTTATGGGGTTCGCTCACCTTCAGGCCCTCATCTCCAATGTTTCATACGGTCAGCTCACCTGTAGGCCCTCACTATAATGTTTTATGGGGTTTGCTCATCTTCAGTCCCTCCCCTCCAATGCTTCATACGGTCTGCTCAGCTGTAGGCCCACACTACAGTTTTATGGGGTTCGCTCACCTTCAGGCCCTCATCTCCAATGTTTCATACGGTCTGCTCACCTGTAGGCCCTCACTACAATGTTTTATGTGGTTTGCTCACCTTTAGGCACTCACCTCCAATGTTTCATACGGTCTGCTCAGCTGTAGGCTCTCACTAAAATATTTTATGGGGTTTGCTCACCTTCAGGCCCTCTTCTCTAAAGTTTCATACGGTCTGCTCACCTGTAGGCCCTTACTGCAATGTTTTATAGGGTTTGTTTACCTTCAGGCCCTCACCTCCAATGTTTCATACGGTCTGCTCAGCTGTAGGCCCTCACTACAATGTTTTATGGGGTTCGCTCACCTTCAGGCCCTCATCTCCAATGTTCCATACGGTCTTCTCACCTGTAGACCCACACTACAATGTTTTATGGGGTTTTCTCACCTTTAGGCCCTCACCTCCAATGTTTCATACGGTCTGCTCAGCTGTAGGCCCTCACTACAATGTTTTATGGGGTTCGCTCACCTTCAGGCCCTCATCTCCAATGTTCCATACGGTCGTCTCACCTTGAGACCCTCACTACAATGGTTTATGGGGTTCACTCACCTTCAGGCCCTCATCTCCAATGTTCCATACGGTCTTCTCACCTTTAGACCCTCACCTCCAATGTTTCATACGGTCTGCTCAGCTGTAGGCCCTCACTACAATGTTTTATGGGGGTCGCTGACCTGTAGGCCTTCACCTCCAATGTTTTATAGTCTGCTCAGCTATAGGCCCTCACCTCCAATGTTTCACACGGTGTGCTCAGCTGTAGGCCCTCACTACAATGTTTCATATGGTCTGCTAACCTGTAGGCTCTCTTCACAATGTTTTATGGGGTTTGCTCACCTTCAGGCCTCAACTCCAATGTTTCATATGGTCTTCTCAACTGTAGACACTCACCTCCAATGTTTCATGCGGTCTGTTCAGCTGTAGGCCCTCGCTACCATGTTTTTTGGGGTTTCCTCACCTGTAGGCCTTCACCTCCAATGTTTTATACCGTCTGCTCAGCTGTAGGCCCTCACTACAATGTTTTATGGGGTTCGCTCACCTTCAGGCCCTTATCTCCAATGCTGCATACGGTCTGCTCACCTGTAGGTTCTCACTACAATGTTTTATGGGTTTCGCTCACCTGTAGGCCTTCACCTCCAATGTTTTATACGGTCTGCTCGGCTGTAGGCCCTCACTACAATATTTTATGGGGTTCGCTCACCTGTAGGCCTTCACCTCCAATGTTGCATACGGTCTTCTCACCTGTAGGCCCTTACTGCAATGTTTTATGTGGTTTGTTTACCTTCAGGCCCTCACCTCCAATGTTTCATACGGTCTGCTCAGCTGTAGGCCGTCACTACAATGTTTTATGGGGTTTTCTCACCTTCAGGCCCTCATCTCCAATGTTTCATACGGTCTGCTCACCTGTAGGCCCTCACTACAATGTTTTATGGGGTTTGCTCACCGTTAAGCCTTCACCTCCAATGTTTCACACAGTCTGCTCAGCTGTAGGACCTCAGAACAATATTTTATAGGGTTCGCTCACCTGTAGGCTTTCACCTCCAAAGTTTTATACGGTCTGCTCGGCTGTAGGCCCTCACTACAATGTTTTATTGGGGTTCGCTCACCTGTAGGCCTTCACCTCCAATGTTTTACACGGTCTGCTCAGCAGTAGGCCCTCAGTACAATATTTTATGGGGTTCACTCACCTGTAGGCCTTCACCTCCAAAGTTTCATACGGTCTGCTCGGCTGTAGGCCCTCACTACAATGTTTTATCGGGTTCGCTCACCTGTAGGCCTTTACCTCCGATGTTTCATACGGTCTGCTCACCTGTAGGCCCTCACATTCAATGTTTCATACGGTCTGCTCACCTGTAGGCCCTTACTGCAATGTTTTATGGGGTTTGCTTACCTTCAGGCATCACCTCCAATGTTTCATACGGTCTTCTCAGCTGTAGACCCTCACCTCCAATGTTTCATACGGTCTGTTCAGCTGTAGGCCGTCACTACAATGTTTTATCGGGTTCACTCACCTGTAGGCCTTTACCTCAGATGTTTCATACGGTCTGCTCACCTGTAGGCCCTCACCTTCAATGTTTCATACGGTCTGCTCACCTGTAGGCCCTTACTGCAATGTTTTATGGGGTTTGTTTACCTTCAGGCCCTCACCTCCAATGTTTCATAAGGTCTGCTCAGTTGTAGGCCCACACTACAAAGTTTTATGGGGTTCGCTCACCTTTAGGCCCTCACCTCCAATGATTCATACGGTGTGCTCAACTGTAGGCCCTCACTAAAATGTTTCATATGGTCTGCTCAGCTGTAGGCCCTCACTATAATGTTTTATGGGGTTTGCTCACCTTCAGGCCCTCATCTCCAATGTTCCATACAGTCTTCTCACCTGTAGACCCTCACTACAATGGTTTATGGGGTTTGCTCACCTTTAGGCCCTCACCTCTAATGTTTCATACTGTCTGCTCAGCTGTAGGCCCTCACTACAATGTTTTATGGGGGTCGCTCACCTGTAGGCCTTCACCTCCAATGTTTCATAGTCTGCTCAGCTGTAGGCCCTCACCTCCAATGTTTCCCACGGTGTGCTCAGCTGTAGGCCCTCACTACAATGTTTCATATGGTCTGCTAACCTGTAGGCTCTCTTTACAATGTTTTATGGGGTTTGCTCACCTTCAGGCCTCAACTCCAATGTTTCATATGGTCTTCTCAGCTGTAGACACTCACCTCCAATGTTTCATATGGTCTGTTCAGCTGTAGGCCCTCACTACAATGTTTTATGGGGTTTCGCTCACCTGTAGGCCTTCACCTCCATTTTTTATTTTTAACTCATTTTATACTCAGATATGTTTACAACATAACAGATTTCAAACATTATAACATTCAATGACTATTGCTTTCTTACTTTCAGTACCTATATCAAAATTAAAGTTTTTGAGGGGCATTTATGAAAGTCTTTACACCACCATTGCGCGTCAAAAAGTCACAAATTATAACTCACACCATATTTGCACCATAATTTGTGCCTTTTTAAGCTTCTAGCCAGTTTTCCAAAGTGATTAGAAAAGGGGTGGGGCTTAGCAGGAGGGACACATCACAGCCTGCCAGGTTTACTATAACATGCCAGAAACTGGCATAAGTTATTGTTCAAATCTACACCAGCCCCAAGCTGGCATTTGAGTTTCTGGCACATAAGTGCCAAAGATCCATTTAATTTATTAAGAGGCATTTATCTATGTCTTAATAAATTACGTGCATCTTACTCCAGAGCACAGGGGATCAAGATTGGTATATGGGCACACTCGTTTTAATATATATTCCCTACAGAGTTTTAAAATCTGCTAAACTGAAAACTGTCCTACTCTCTTTTCCTCTTCCCCATCCTTCTCCTTAACTGCTAGGACCTTCCTTCTCATCATAGATTTTCAATACACCATACCTAATAGTAATAAACACTACATAGAGACAGAAAAGTAACATCGGTATAGACATGTGTATAATATAATAATAAATAAATAAAATGGCCTCCTCATACCCCTTCATAGCCAGCCAACCCTCTCCTAGTATCCTTAACGGTCATAACAACAATGTTATGAACGAGAGGAAATCAGACTAATAATAACTTTTAAAATAGTCATCTGCAAGTTATGAATTAAAATCACAATGAATTTTTTTTTTTTACGATTGATAAAAAACTATTTTGGACTGATTTACATTATATAGACCCATGACTGCACCACATTCTGCTGCCATTATAAGACTAAGTAAATCTAATAATGGTAAATAAAATATATATTTTTTATTTTTAAATCATTTTATACACATATATGTTTACAAGATAACAGATTTCAAACATTATAACATTCCATGACTATAGTTTTATTACTTTCAGTACCTATATCAAAATTAAAGTTATTGGGGGGCATTTATTAAAGTCTTTACACCTCCATTGTGAGTGAAAAAGTCACAAATTATGACTCACACCATAATTTGTGCCTTTCAAGCTTCTCGCTAGTTTTCCAAAGTGATTAGAAAAGGGGTGGGGCTTAGCAGGAGGTACAAATCACAGCCTGCCAGGTTTACAATAACTTATGCCAGAAACTGGCAGAAACTGGCATAAGTTATTGCTCAAATCTATGCCAGCCCCTAGCTGGCATTTGAGTTTGTGGCACATAAGTGCCAAAGATCCATTTAATTTATTAAGAGGCATTTATCTGTGTCATAATAAATTAGGCGCATCTTACTCCATAACACATGGGATCAAGATTGGTATATGTGAACACTCTTCTTAATAAATATTCCCTACAGAGTTTTAAAACCTGCTAAACTGAATACTGTCCTACTCTTTTTTCCTCTTCCCCAACTTCCTCCTTCTTAACTGCTAAGACCTTCCTTCTCATCCTTCACCTCAACATCCATGACCTTCGCCTGCATTCTCTCAGTTAGCCTTCAGGTCCACTTCTCTTATAAGCCTACTCCTCTCCTTAACATACTGTCTTATCCACCACATTTTCAACCTCCACATCCTCCTTTCATCCTATTCCTCGTCCATAGCTTTATTCTAACTGCACATGCACTGCTTTTCCTAATAAGAACAGGGCATGCCCAGTCTGCCCCTGCCACTGACGAGCTCCCTGCTCCGACTCTGTCTCTACAACCGACTTATTCCTGTCAGAGTTCGGAGTGATCCCCGACGCGCTCTTACTTTTCTTCCCGCTCTGAACTCTGACAGCAATAAAAACATTAACATTCAGATTTTTTTTTATAAAGTATATTAGGAAACTCTTTTTTACCCTACCTCTTACTATATAGTGGAAAGTACTTATATAGTGGCCAACCCCTTTAACAATAAAATCACAATTTTTGATTAATTTAACAATTGATAAAAAAAACAATTATGGACTGATTTATATTGTATAGACCCATGACTGCACCACATATTGCTGCCATCATAGGACTAAGTAAATATAATAATGTGAATTTTTATTTTATTTTTTTTCAAATCATTTTATATATATATATGTTTACAACATAACAGATTTCAAACATTATAACATTCAATGATTATTGCTTTCTTACTCTCAGTAATTATATCAAAATTAAAGTTTTTGAGGGGCATTTATCAAAGTCTTTACACCACTATTCGCATCAAAAAGCCACAAATTATTATTCACACCATATTTGCACCATAATTTGTGCCTTTTAAGCTTCTTGCCAGTTTTCCAAAGTGGTGAGAAAAGGGGTGGGGCTTAGCAGGAGGGACACATCGCAGCCTGCCAGGTTTACTATATGTTATACCAGAAATTGGTCCCCAGCTGGCATCTGGCACTTGGGTCTCTGGCACACGAGTGCCAGAGATTCACTTAATTTATTAAGAGGTATTTATTTGTGTCTTAATAAATTAGTTGCTTCTTACTCTGGAGGGGATCAAGATTGGTACATGGGAACAGCCATCCTAATAAATATTTTCGAGTTCCAAAACCTTCTAAACTCAATATTGTCCTACTCTCTTTTCCTCCTCCCCATCTTCCTCCTTCTTAATTTCTAAGACCTTCCTTCTCATCCTTAACCTCAGCCCCATGACCTATCCCTTCATTCTCCTACTCAGCCTTTAGGTCCTCTTCTCTTATCCACCTACTCCTTAACGTGCTGTCTCATCCACCACCTTCTCAACTTCCACATCCTCCTCTATTATCCGCCTCCCATCTCATCCTCTTTCTTCTCAGACTGCTTCCAAGTTCTTAAATATAACACATATAGACAATCATTACTGATAGACAGAAAAATAAAATTATCATTGACATATATATATAATAATTAGAGAAAAAAATGGCCTTGTGTACTTCTTCATAACCTTCTATGTTGTTACAAATAGGAAATCAAACTAATGATTGATGTAAAAATGAACATAGTCATTTGCTATATCTGAATTGAAATCACAAATTTGTACTTTCGTATGTATTAATAAATGTCCATTGTGCACTGATTTATATTGTTTAGGCCCATGACTGCACTACATGCTGCTGCTATGAAGAGACTAAGGAAATCTATTACTGGTAAGTGAAATGTTTTTGTTATTTTCTAATTATTTTTTGCACATTTCTATGTTAATAACACAACACATCTTGGACATACCGTACTCTGACAGCCAACGACTCTGTATTTCTTGCTTACTCATTAGTACCTGCATTGAAAATTAAAAAAGTCTTTGAGTTCTTAAAGCTACTAAACAGTGAAATACAGTACTCTCCTCCTTTCTTATCCTTGACTTCAGTGTCCATTAAGCCCCTCCCCATTCTCCTAATTCTAATCTCTCATTCACAGTTTCCATGTCCTCCTCTTTCATGATCTGTCTTTATGTTGTTTTAGCAAACATTTATTCATAGCTTCCATGCCCTACTATTATTATTTTCTGAGTTTTACCAGTTGGATTGGTGTCTCTGTATAGTTTGACTATCTAATCAATGCTGCCAGTGTCAGACTGTGCAGGGATACAACCTCTCCAATTATAACACCAGTTAGAACTTCATTGCAGACTGCTGGAAATTCATTCATAAACTTCTAGTAGGAATAATAGAAGAATGGCAAAACATAGTGTCTTAATGATATCACTCTTTTACAAGGGAAATGCAAATATTAACTAAAGCAGTCATGTCAGGAGACGCGATACGTCCTCTTTAACCCCTTAGTGACCACCTATATGCCTTTTTATGGTGGTCACTAAGAGGCGTTAGGCTAAGCCACCACCTTTTCACGGTAACCCAGTCTAAGCCCAACCCAGTATCATGAGAGCAGAGCTCCTGCTGTAACAGCCCGTACCAGTAGAGGTGCCAATCAGGGCTGTTTAACCCCTTACGGCCACATGTAAGCAGTTACAGAGGTAGTGGACCCATTCTGTATCCCATCAACACCCTGCGTGGTGCTGATTTCAGTGATTGCAGACTGGGACCTAGTGTAGGCCTCAGGTCTGCCTCTTGAGTTTTTTTATCCGGCTGCCAGTTGGTCAATGTCAGTATAGCACTGACAGTAAAACTACAATGCACAATAGGAAAAGTGCAATGTACTTTAGTAGCAATCAAAATATTGCCTGTTATAGTCCCCTTGTGGGAATATTAAATGGTTAATGAAAAAAATATGCTTTTTTAAATTGAAATAAAGCTTTTAATTTGGAAAAAATTGCAAAAATACAATGTCCCCCATGTTTGGTATCCCCGCATCTGTATCGACCCACACTACACAAATATCATGTAAATTATCCCATACGTTCAACTCCCTATAAAAAAAATGCAGGATTATTAGTTGCCACAATAAAAAGAGTTATGTATCCCAAATGATACAAAAAAAATAAAGCTCTCACACAGCTCTGTAGAAAGAAAAACAAAAATTTAGGGGTCTTGGGATGAGGCAATGAAAAAAATGTTCAACTTTAAAAAAAATTGATTTTTATTGAGCAAAAGTAGTAAAATGTATAAAAAAAACTATGTATTTGCATTTATGCTGAAAAATGAACGCCGAAAAATTTATAACATAAAAACTCAGTGGCAGTATTGCTGATTTTTCCCATCTTCCTCCAAGAAAGAGTTTATAAAAGTTCATCAGTAAATTATGTGTACCCCAAAATAGCACCATTAAAACTACAACTTGTTCTGCTAAAACAAGCCCTCATACTGCTTTATAGACAAAAAATATAAAAGTTATAGTTCTTGTAAGACGACGATTAAAAAATGAAAAAAGAAAAAGCTTGGTCAGTAAGTCCCAACACAGGCTGGTCACTACGGGGTTAAAGCTGCAATACAATTTAGGCAACAGGGTCCTTGTATAACTGCTACCTTTGATTTGTCTTTAGTTCCAGCACACATCCATTGCCTGATTTTCATGTTTAGATTAGGCACACATTCTTTGTTAGGTATTTTCTGCCAAAAGCAGTTGTACAATACCTAAAACACAAGTAACTCAACTAATTATCATTATACAGGGTGGGCCATTTATATGGATACACCTTAATAAAATGGGAATGGTTGGTGATTTTAACTTCCTGTTTGTGGAACATTAGTATATGTGAGGGGGGAAACTTTTCAAGATGGGTGGTGACCATGGCGGCCATTTTGAAGTTGACCATTTTGAATCCAACTTTTGTTTTTTCAATAGGAAGAGGGTCATGTGACACATCAAACTTATTGGGAATTTCACAAGAAAAACAATGGTGTGCTTGGTTTTAACGTAACTTTATTCTTTCATGAGTTATTTACAAGTTTCTGACCACTTATAAAATGTGTTCAATGTGCTGCCCATTGTGTTGGATTGTCAATGCAACCCTCTTCTCCCACTCTTCACACACTGATAGCAACACCGCAGGAGAAATGCTAGCACAGGCTTCCAGTATCCGTAGTTTCAGGTGCTGCACATCTCGCATCTCCACAGCATATGCTGTGCAGCACCTGAAACTACGGATACTGGAAGCCTGTGCTAGCATTTCTCCTGCGGGGGAAACTAAAAAAGTTACGTTAAACCCAAGCACACCATTGTTTTTCTTGTGAAATTCCCAATAAGTTTGATGTGTCACATGACCCTCTGCCTATTGAAAAAAACTAAAGTTGGATTTAAAATGGCCGCCATGGTCACCACCCATCTTGAAAAGTTTCCCCCCTCCCATATACTAATGTGCCACAAACAGGAAGTTAATATCACCAACCATTCCCATTTTATTAAGGTGTATCCATATAAATGGCCCACCCTGTATAATACTTCATAACTATAAACAAATGGCGCTAAACTATATATATATTTTTTACCAATGTTACTTTGGAGTCTGGCAGGGGCAGTGCTGAATCTGTAGGAATCTGAATCTGTACTGCTCAATTTCAGGACCGTATTTAGAGTTCATGCTGCCCTCCAAACTCATCCATACGTATGCATGCTAAAAGGGGGTTGTCTAACTTCAGCAAACAGCATTTATTATGTAAAGGAAGTTAAAGGGGTTATCCCATCTTAGACAATGGGGGCATATCGCAAGGATATGCCCCCATTGTCTGATAGGTGCGGGTCCCACCGCTGGGACCCGCACCTATAAGGAGAACGGAGCAGAGAAAGTGGAGGAGGGCGCACTGCGCATGCGCAGCCGCCCTCCGTTCATTTCTATGGAACCGCTGAAAATAGCCGAGCGCTGGCTCGGCTATTTCCGTCGGCCCCATGGAAATGAATGGGAGCGTTGGCCGCGCATGTGCGGTGCGCTCCCATTCACTTCAATGGGAGAGGCGGGGAGCTGCGCCTGGTGGTGGTCGGACCCTGGGAAACCCGGGGTCCTCCAGCCACAACTCTCCTCGGCTCCGTTCTCGTTGTAGGTGCGGGTCCCAGAGGTGGGACCCGCACCTGTCAGACAATTGGGGCGTATCCTTGCGATATGCCCCCATTGTCTAAGATGGGATAACCCCTTTAATACAACCCACTTACTAATGTATTGTTATTATGCATATTGCATCCTTTGATTGCTAGATTCATTTTTCCATCACATTATACATTGCTCGTTTCCATGGTTACGACCACCATGTAATCCATCAGTGGTGGTTGTGCTTGCACACTAGCCTATGCGCAGTACCGGCCACCAAATAGGTTGGCATTTTTTTCCTACAGTGTGCAAGCTCGACCACCACTCATGGGTTGCACCGTGGTCGTAACCATGTTAACAAGCAGTGTATGATGTGATGGAAAAATAAATCCAGCCAGCAAAGGAAGCAATATGGATAATAACAATACATTAGTAAGTGCCTTGTATTAACTTCCTCTACATAATAGATGCTATTTGCTGAAGTGAGACAACACCTTATGCTAAGGGCTCATGCACACGACCATATGCACTTTGCAATCTACAAAAAACAGATCTGCAAAAAATACAGATGACGTCGTGCGAATTCCATTTTTTGCGGAACGAAACAGTTGGCCCCTAATAGAATAGTACTATCCTTGTCCGTAATGCAAACAATAATAGGACATGTTCTATTATTTTTGTGGAAAGGACATACGGAAACGGAATGCACATGGAGTAACTTCCGTTTTTTGCGGACCCATTGAAATTAATGGTTCTGCATACAGTCTGCAAAAAAATAGAACATGTCCTAATTTTTATTGTAGGCATTACTAACAAGGATAATACTGTTCTATTAGGGGCCAGCTGTTCCGTTCCGCAAAAAAAGGAATGCACAGACGCCATCCATATTTTTTGCGGATCCCTTTTTTGGGGACAGCAAAATACATACGGTCGTGTGCATGAGCCCTAAGGCTGAGAAGCCTACTGGAGTTCGGTGCATCTAATTTATCAAGAAGCGCACACCTCTTAATAATTTAGGCACCTCTTACAGCATTCCATGCAACTAAATGCAAAACAATACCAGCTATGAGCTCTGCCAAATTGTCTTAGATGAGATCAGATATAGTCTCTCATACTCCCACCAGAACATTACCAGTTAGTATAAGGCCTCATGTGCACGACGGTTCTAATTTTGTGGTCAGCAAATTATGGATCTGCAAAATACTTTAATTTATTTGCAGACCCATTGACTTCAATGGGTCCGTGGGTTGCATTTTGTGGACATATTCTATCTTTTTGCGGAACAGACATACAGTGTGGAACAGAAGTATTTGCGACTTTGCAAGTTCTCCCACTTAGAAATCATGGAGGGGTCTGAAATTCACATTGTAGGTGCATTCCCACTCTGAGAGACAGAATAAATAGAAAAATTCAGGAAATCACATTGTATGATTTTTAAATTATTTATTTGTCTTGCACTGCTGAACATAAGTATTTGAACACCTGAGAAAAAGCAAGAATTCTGTCTCTCAAAGACCTGTTACTGGGCCTTTAATGAGTCCACCTCTACTCCACTCATTAATCTAACTTAGTAGCACCTGTCTGGGCTCTTTAAAGACACCTGTCCACCCCAAAGTCAGTCAGACGCCAACTTCTACCATGGACAAGACCAAAAAGCTGTCAGCAGACACTAGAGACAAAATTGTGGACCTCCACAATGCTGCAATGGGCTACGGGGCAATTGTCAAGCAGCTTGGTGAAAATAGAGAAAATGGAAGAGGCTAAAGACGACTGTCAGTCTCCCTCAGACTGGGGCTCCAAGCAAGATCTCACCTTGTGGGGTATTACTGATGATGAGAAAGGTGAGGAATCAGCCCAGAACTACAATGGAGGAGCTGGTCAATGACATGAAGAGAGCTGGGACTACCGTTTCATAGGTCACTGTCGGTAGAATACTACACCGTCATGGTTTCAAATCATCCATTGCACGGAAGGTTCTCCTGCTCAAGTTATCACATGTCCAGGCCCGTCGGAAGTTTGCCAATGTCCATCTGGATGATCCAGAGGAGGCATGGGAGAAAGTCATGTGGTCAGATGAGACCAAAGTAGAACTTTTTGGTCTAAACTTCACTCGTTGTGTTTGGAGGAAAAAGAAGGATGAGTTGCATCCCAAGAACACCATTCCTACTGTGAAGCATGGCGGTGGTAACATCATGCTTTGGGGGTGCTTTTTTGCGAAGGGGACAGGACGACTGCACTGTCTTAAGGAGAGGATGAATGGGGCTATTTATTGTGAGATTTTGAGCAACAACCTCCTTCCCTCAGTCAGAGCATTGAAGATGGGTCGTAAGAAGCATATCAAGGTTCTGGAGTGGCCTAGCCAGTCTCCAGACCTAAATCCAATAGAACATCTTTGGAGGGAGCTGAAACTCTGTGTTGCTCAGCGACAGCCCCGAAACCTGACAGATCTAGATGAGATCTGTGTGGAGGAGTGGGCCAAAATCCCTGTTGCAGTGTGTGCAAACCTGGTCAAGAGATACAGGAAACGTTTGACCTCTGTAACTGCAAACAAAGGCTTCTGTACCAAATATTAACACTGATTTTCTTAGGTGTTCAAATACCTATGTTCAGCAGTGCAAGGCAAATACATTCTTTAAAAAAATCAATGGGATTTCCTGATTTTTTAATTTTATTTTTTATTCTGTCTCTCAGAGTGGGAATGCACCTACAATGTGAATTTCAGACCCCTCCATGATTTTTAAGTGGGCGAATTTGCAAAATCGCAGGGTGTTCAAACACTTCTGTTCCTCACTGTATGGATGCAGAAAGCATGCCTATGTATGTCCGCAAAAAGAACAATGTCTCATACTTGGCTGCAAAATGCAACCCGTGGACCCATTGAAGTCAATGGGTTCACAAAAGATGCAGATGCAACACGGACCGCATCCATATCTTGTAGATTGGCAATGGATGGTGCAGATTTGTAAGCAAAAAATCCACATACAGACCATATAAAAAATGTGATATAAAACACACATAAATCTGTACTATTTTATATTTTTATTATAAACCCCATTGAAGTCTACGCGGAAAAACTGTACATATAAGGAGCGGAGTCGCACAAACAATTGGCATGCTGTGGATTTTAAAAATAAAGTGTACATCAGATCTCATTCACATTGCTGGTACTGTATTTTTCTGCATGAAAACCCACACGGAATCTGCAACATGAGCAGGTAGCCTAAGGCCACCTGCACACATTGTGTAATACGTGCGGTTTTTCATGCAGAAAACCACAGCACATCACAGTATCCCGCAAATTATTCCCATGCAGAAAAACTGCAGCATATTACAGTACCAGCAATTATAGTACCAGATTACACAAATCTCATGTGCATGTGATTTTTTTCAGTGTGGAAATTGACCTGCTGAGGCTACTTTCACACTTGTGTTTTTGCCTGATCCGACAGGGATCAGCAAAAACTCTTCCGTTACTGAAAATACAACCATCTGCATTCGTAATGAATGGATCTGGTTGTATTATCTTTAATATAGCCAAGACTGATCCGTCATGAACACCATTGAAAGTCAATGGAGAATGGATTTGTTTTCTATTGTTGTTTTGCCCCGCATTCAATAAATGGAAAGAAAACCGCAGCTTGCTGCGGTTTGCTCTCCGGTATGGGGAAGCAACCAAACAGAACAGAATGCATTTTGGAGCCTTCCGTTCTGTCCCATTTGTCCCCACTGACAAAGAATGGGAAGAAAACGGAAGCATTTTTCTCCGGTATTGAGATCCTCTGCCGGATCTCAATACCGGAAAATGAAAACGCTAGTGTGAAAGTAGCCTGAGCGGATCTCAAATTTAATAGCATATCAATTATATTTGCGATTTTAGTTGCAGATTTCATCCTTTTCCACGGAAGGGTGGGATCTGCAGCAAAAACGCATCATATTTACGCCAAAAAACGCTGTTGGCCTTTGCAAATTTTGGTGGAAATATGTTGTAGAAACACATAAAATGGAAATTCGTGCAGATCATCCCTTATGTGCGCTCACCCACAATCATGTGCAGGTAGCCTAATGCAGTAACATCAGTCATTTATGCAAGTGACCACCAGTGAGTAATAAAGTGAATACATATACACACAAGAAGCTTGAAAAACAAGTTTAAGGGGTTTTCTGAGATTCTGATGTTTATCCTTAGGATATGTCATCAATATCAGATTGACTTGGTCCGATATGCTGCACCCCCGCCAATCAGCTGTTGTATAGTGACTGTACTTGGTTTTGCAGCTCAGCCCTAGGGATCGACCGATTATCTGAGTTACTAATATTATCGGCCGATATTCATGATTTTCAAAGTTATCGGTATTGGCATCTAACCTTGCCGATAACGCATCCAGCGCGCTATCAGAGAACATGAGCGCACTGCTCTCAGCACGCTCATGTTCCCTCAGCAGCACAGGGGAGAAGGAATCACTCTCTCCCTCCCCCTGTGCCGCGCTGCCAATGAAGAGAGCAGGGAAGAGGGGCGGGCGCACTACACCACCAATCATAATTAACGTATAATACAAATACAGGAGGCGGTGCCCAGCCTGTATGACAGGAAGCTGCGATCAGCTGCACTTAACCCCTCAGGTGCCAAACCTGAGGGGTTAACTGCTGCCGCTGATCGCAGCTCCCTGTCAGAGGCAGGGTGTCGGGTATGTGATTCTGCGCCGACAAACCCGCCTCCTGTATTAAACGTTAATAATCATTGGTGGCGCAGTGCGCCCTCCCCAGTATTAAAAACATTGGTGGCACAGTGTGCCCTCCCCCTACCCCCAGTATTAAAAACATTGGTGGCGCAGTGCGCCCTATCCCCCTGCCCCCCAGTATTAAAATCATTAGTGGCACAGTGCGCCCTCACCCCCAGTATTAAAACCATTGGTGGTAGTGGCCAAAGGGTCCCCTCCCCTTCTCTTTATTGATAGCAGTGGCAGGTTCTTGGTGGCAGTGGCAGCTAGTCCCGGCTGTGTAATCCTGGGGTTCCGATCGTTTACCATGGCAGCCAGGACGCTACTGAATCCCTGGCTGCCATGGTAAGCTCCCAGGGCAGCAGGGAGAGTGTAAGATCCTATTCACTCTAATAGAGCTCTATTAGGATGAATAGGACAAGGATTAAAAGATCCCAGGTTCTAGCCCCTAAGGGGGGAAATAGTTATTAAATAAAAAGTAAAAATTAAATAAGTTTAAAGAATTTTTATTTTATATTATAGTATAAATTACCCCCTGTCCATATTTTACATATAAAATATATAAACAATAAATAAATAAACATATCATATATTGCCACGTCGGAAAAGTCCAAACTATTAAAATATATATTTTTTTTATTTCCTATGTGGTGAACGCCGTAACAGAATAAAAAAAAAATTAAAATTAAAATAAAAATGCACAGAATATCGGTATACGTTATCGGCTATTGGCCTGAACGTTCACAGGTTATTGGATCCCTACTCAGCTCTATTCACTTGATTAGGCGATGTGACCGATGAACGTGATGTCACTGGCCTAGGAATAGGCTGCGGTGCTCACTGGAGTGCGCTCTTCATAACTGATTGGCAGGGTGTCGGATAGGCCATCCACATTAAAATATTGGACAACCCCTTTCACAAGAAGTGCACTACTACCCATTGATATTTAGCAATAAAATCACACAATTAATGATTAAGGTGATCAGAAGTCGCAATAACGCCTGTACAAGCGTCATAGATGCTTGTTCAGGCCATTTTGCTCCCTAGAAAAAGTCCAAGGGGTCTTGCACACGACCGTATGGCTTTTTCAGTATTTTGCGGTCCGCAAAAAATACTGATGACATCCCTGTGCATTCCGTTTTTGCTGAATGGAACAGCTGGCCCCTGATAGAACAGTACTATCCTTGTCCGTTATGCGGACAATAATAGGACATGTTCTATCTTTGAACGGAACGGAAAAACTGAAATACAGAAGGCATACGGAGTACCTTCCGTTTTTTTGCGGATCCATTGAAATGAATAGTTCCGTATACGGAACGCAAAAAACTGAACTTAAACGGAATAAAAAAACTCTTGTGTGCAAGAGGCCTAAGGTGTACCAATACGCCTTAGGCCTCATGCACACGACTGTATTTTGTTTCCGTGTCCGATCCGTTTTTTTTCACGAATAGGATGCGGACCCATTCATTTCAATACGGGCGCAAAAAACGCGGACAGCACACCGTGTGCTGTCCGCATCAGTATGTCCGTTCCGTTGCTCCGCCCAAAAAATAGTGCATGTCCTATTTTTTTCTAGTTTGCGGACAAAGATAGGCATTATTACAATGGATCCACAAAAAAACGGATCCGCAAAAAAAAACGGATGCCATACGGAACGCCATCCATATTTTTTTTGCGGACCGCAAAACACATACGGTCGTGTGCATGTAGCATTAGACTTTTCCCTGAAATTCATCAGCGCACGGTCCGCTGTGAACGGCATGGGCAATGCTGCGATGATGCGTGTGCCTGAAATAACCAATAGCAAAGCTCCGTACAGCAAGGAGCTTTGTTGTATGCTCTGCTCAAGGACCCGGGGAAACATGGCGGCGGTGGAGCTAAAGAGGACTCCTCAGTGGTGAAAAACTACAGCCCTGGAAATCCAGGTGACACACAGTGTGTGATCATCACACACTGTACTACTGTCACAGGCTGTAAGTGAGCAACACACAGTAAATAGCAACTGACCGGACCCAAACTAGGGAGGATAAAGGGTGACCCCTGTCAGACCCTAAAAGCTCTCCCTAAGCTGCTATGCACATGTCCGGATCCATATGGTGCATCGAGACATCAGCCTGAGGTACGCGGTAACCCCTACAATAGTGGAAGGGGCACGGCCACCGGTGCCCTGCTCAGTATATGGACGGAACCGGGGTCGCCTCGGATCCAGTCAGCAAAGAAACAGAAACACACAATGTCTGAACACTTATCTGACGGAGCTGCGGCTGCAGTGAAAACAGATCCAAAGTCAGCAGACAATATCCGAAGTACTTGCTTTAGCAGAACACAGATCCAGTGAAAAGATATCACACAGGTGAAGCTACTCAAGCGAGAGATACAGCTCAAATGAAAAGTATAATCCGCACCTCTACAAAGGAGGAGGGGTGATTTAAAGGCAGCGAAATCAAACACAGGAGAGACAGCTGGGAGGAAGGAAACTGAAAGTAAAGACCTCATCACAGGGGCGGAGAAACAGGGCAGAGGGAACTCCTCCAAGCTCTAGTAGTGACATCATCACAGGGGTGGAGAAACAGAGCTGTGAGAACGTCTCAAAGCTCTGGTAGTGACAACTACATACACCACACACATCACACACTGCACCACACACATCACACACTAATGTATGTAGTGTAGTGTGTGTGATGTATGTAGTACAGTGTGTAGTGAATGCAGACAGGCTATTATAGCCAAGTGATAAAGTACAGGGAAGATCCGCCATTTTGGACTGGACTTTATCACTTGGCTACAATAGCCTGCTGTTACTTAGACTAGTAATGGTCCCATACATAAATACCCACCTCTTAGGCCCCATTCACACCACTGCTATTTATTTCTGTTGTTCTGCTATGTTAGGTGAGCAGAGCAACAAAAATAACAGAAGTGCTGGATCGGGCAGGTAAGGGTGGAATTTTGTCATATGTTCAATGTACACAAAAAAAGTATACATTAACGGACGCCTCAGACAGATGCCATTCTGTGGCATCCATCACCATAGAGTTCCATTGTAAAAAAAAAAAATTAAATTACTTTTTTTGCACAACTCTGCAGGATGGGAAAGCGCACCACGATTTTCCATCTTGCAAAGTCCAGCAAAAAAACATGTAGGCTAACGTATCTTTTTTTTAGGCCTCTTTCACACTTGCGTTGTCCGGATCCGGCGTGTACTCCACTTGCCGGAATTGCACTGAAAGCATTTGAAGACGGATCCGTCTTCAAAATGCGTTCAGTGTTACTATGGCAGCCAGGACGCTATTAAAGTCCTGGTTGCCACAGTAGGAGCGGGGAGCGGGGGAGCGGCATACTTACAGTCCGTGCGGCTCCCGGGGCGCTCCAGAATGACGTCAGAGCGCCCCATGCGCATGGATGACGTGCCATGCGATCATGTGATCCATGCGCTTGGGGCGCCCTGACGTCACTCTGGAGCGCCCCGGGAGCCGCACGGACGGTAAGTATGCTGCTCCCCACTACACTTTACCATGGCTGCCAGGACTTTAGCTTCCCGGCAGCCATGGTAACCATTCAGAAAAAGCTAAACGTCGGATCCGGCAATGCGCCGAAACGACGTTTAGCTTGAGGCCGGATCCGGATCAATGCCTTTCAATGGGCATTAATTCCGGATCCGGCCTTGCGGCAAGTGTTCAGGATTTTTGGCCGGAGCAAAAAGCGCAGCGTGCTGCGGTATTTTCTCCGGCTAAAAAACGTTCCGGTCTGGAACTGACGACATCCTGATGCATCCTGAACGGATTTCACTCCATTCAGAATGCATTAGGGATAATACTGATCAGGATTCTTCCGGCATAGAGCCCCGACGACGGAACTCTATGCCGGAAGAAAAGAACGCAGGTGTGAAAGAGCCCTAACATGGAATTCTATGGTGACGGATGCCACAGTATGGAATCTGTCTGAGGCGATTTTTAACATATATACCTTTTTTTTGTGTACATTAAATGTATGACAGAAATGTGATGTGAACCCGGCCTAACTGACAGGGAAGAAGCTGAACAGACTCCACTGACTACGAAGAAGTCCGTTCAGCTTCCATTCACAAGCCTGTCATTTTACCAGACAAAAGTGCTGCATGTAAGGCTTTTTTGTCTGGTCTTTTGAAAAAATCTGCAATAGAGACTCCAAACGCAGCCTCCAACGCAGATGTGAGAGAGTGTAGGTCTACGTATTATGTATTTGTATTACTGCAACTTTCGTACTCCGACTCGGGTAAGGCTACTTTCACACTAGCGTTCGGAGCGGGTCCATCTGATGATCCGCTCCTATAATGCAGACGTTTGCATCCGTTCAGAACGGATCCGTCTGCATTATAACTTAGAAAAATTTCTAAGTGTGAAAGTAGCCTGAGCGGATCCGTTCAGACTTTACATTGAAAGTCAATGGGGGACGGATCCGCTTGAAGATTGAGCCATATGGTGTCATCTTCAAGCGGATCCGTCCCCATTGACTTCCATTATAAGTCGGAACGGATCCGCTCGCCTCCGCACGGCCAGGCGGACCCCCGAACGCTGCTTGCAGCGTTCAGGTGTCCGCTCACTGAGCGGAGCGGAGGCTGAGCGCTGGCAGACGGATGCATTCTCAGTGGATCCGCCTCCACTGAGAATGCATTAGGGCCAGACGGCTGCGTTCAGGGCCGCTTGTGAGCCCCTTCAAACGGAGCTCACGAGCGGACACCTGAACGCAGGTGTGAAAGTAGCCTAAAATTACATTCTCAGAATGGCTTGGATAAGTAAAAGCATTTTAAAGTTATCACCACATAAAGTGACACATGTCAGATATGCAAAAAATGGCCTGGTCCTTAAAGTATAACTGTCATATTTTTTTTTTTCTTGGAGTATTGGATTGTGGTGATTAATATCTCCTTGGTGGCCCTATTTCAACTTTTCACTGTGTATTCAATTACCCCTTAATTCCACAGTTTTGTTCCCTGTACTGCCTACTTTTACCTGTGCTTAAAATAGGGTTGCTAGGCATGTTAGTCTATCTGTTGAAGGACGGAGGACGCAGAAGCGCGCAGCCTGCAAGGTCAGATTACAGACAGCCAGGGACTGTAAGTAAATGATTAAAGCCAGGTCCTCCCCAGCAGCTGATAACAGTGCCTGGGCTGTGTGCACTTCTCCCTGTCCCTGCGCTTGGCAGACGCTCCCTCACTCAGCGGAGCTGGAGAATGCAGAGTTGAATCAGTGCAGCCCAGGGAAGGGAGATCTGCCGTCTGCTCAGTGTATACATGAAAGCAACATGTGGTAAGAGGACCCCTTTGTGCTGCAAGAGATTAACCCTTTAGGGGGGAGGGCTCTGGGTACTGACACTTTTGGGGGGCTATTGTTACTGGCTAGTGAGGGCAGGCGGGATTAGCCTCAGGGTGAGGGCAGTGGCGGCCATCTTAACTGAATAGTGAAATTGCAGTTTTATGCAGACTGGTTGCTAAGGGCTGAATCTTATTAAATATGGGGTAAGTCAGTCTAATAGTAACTGATTCTGGAATATCATGTTATTAGTAACTACATATATCAAAATTGAAATTAGGGTCTAAGGCTGCTTTCACACTAGCGTTCGGGTTTCCGTTCGTGAGCTCCGTTTGAAGGAGCTCACGAGCGGACCCGAACGCAGCCGTCCAGCCCTGATGCAGTCTGAATGGAGGCGGATCCGCTCAGACTGCATCAGTCTGGCGGCGTTCAGCCTCCGCTCCGCTCGCCTCCGCACGGACAGGCGGACAGCTGAACGCTGCTTGCAGCGTTCGGGTGTCCGCCTGGCCGTGCGGAGGCGTGCGGATCCGTCCAGACTTACAATGTAAGTCAATGGGGACGGATCCGTTTGAAGATGCCACAATGTGGCTCAATCTTCAAGCGGATCCGTCCCCCATTGACTTTACATTGAAAGTCTGGACGGATCCGTCCCAGGCTATTTTCACACTTAGCTTTTTTTAGCTAATATAATGCAGACGGATCCGTTCTGAACGGAGCCTCCGTCTGCATTATTATGGGCGGATCCGTTCAGAACGGATCCGCCCGAACGCTAGTGTGAAAGTAGCCTAAGTGTGACAGTTATCCTTTAAGCTGAAAAATGGCAGAGTCCTGAAAGGGGTTAACACATACATTTGGGAAAAAGAGGATAGAAACAGTGCAGTACAGGGATGAGGAGACGGCCCTGTTTGTCAAGAGCGTCACAGACAGGGAGGTGACGCTCCTTGAGAAACAGGGCCGTCTCCTCGTCCCTGTACCGATGGTATGAATTTACTACATACCAGGTGGGAAACCAGAACCCGGGGCACAGCGGGGGAATGGAGCGTATAGGAAAATAGTAAGCGATCTCACATGCCTTCAGTATGCCATAGACTGGCAGCTATTTACATGATAATGTCAGAATCGGTGAAAGGTCCTCTTTAAGGATTTTGCAGCACCCCCTTTATAAATGCAGACCTGATGACAGTGCACAGTACCTCTATAGCGGTACATGGAAGGCGGCGTCCACAACTTTACTATTACGGTATTTCAGTTTATAGGAACAGAAAATCAGACACTGGATCATCACATGAGGAGGGACATGAACTCACATACAATGGGGCCATCGGGTATCATGTTACTGGAATAACTAGCTGCCATCTCTGCTATTCAGGCTCATGGGCCCTGGTGCAAGAGTTAGACTTGGGCCCCCCTTCCCTCAGTGCTTTGTGTGTCTTCTTATGCAGCACAAGGGTCTTTGGGCCCAATCAGGCTCCTGGGCCCTAGTAGCGACTGCTACCTCTGCACCCCCTATAGCTACGCCCCTGCTGCTATTGTCTCCGGACTACAATCTGCATCAGAGGCTCCTAATGGACACAACCTAAGCTGCACAGACCCGTGTGGGCACCAGGTGACATTTCAGAAGAGTCGCATATAAAATCATACCGTGCCAAGAACTGCCACTAGATGGAGCCATCCTCCTGCTGTCATCATCGGCTGGTAACCTACTTCACTTCCTGAGGCTCCGCACCAGGGGCCGATCGCCTCTCCTGATGTTCTCATCCTTGATTCCTGTAGCTCCGCACCCTCCAGGCATTTGGCAGCGTTGTCTCTGCTCCTCTCAGGCGGTCTTCTGCCCCAGCTGCAGGGAAGCCGTTAGGTTACTATAACAACCATGACTGTTACGTCACATAGCTGTCAGGTGGCCTCTGATTGGTCAACAGTCTGCTTACATAACTGCAATAGACCAATGACGGCCAGGCAAAGAGTTTTCATATTGTCAATGGCGCAAAAAGCCTATTCCCGCCATTTACTGGTGACTCTATCAGGCTTATGTATGCTGTATAAAACACTATACCAAGAACTGCCACTAGATGGAGCTGTCATTCTTGCTGCTAACCTACCTTCCGTTTCGTGGCTTCGCAGCCTTCACATACTGGATGGCCTCTCCTCTGGTGCCCCCTGCTGCTGCCCTGAAGTTTATTTTCCTCTATGTAGTCTGATAATTAGGGGCGTGGTTTGCGTAAAATGGGCGTGACATAATGTGAGCTGTGGGCGTGGCCTAGCAGAGACAGGTCGGTATCGTCTGTAAAACCGCAGGTCAGTTCTGTTGCAGTGTGAATTAGGTGTTTGGGTTATCATGTAGTGAACCAGTCTCGGACTGAGAAGCTGTAAAGGGCGATGGCTGGTGGACCACACTGTTTACTATTTAAGTGGCCACCAAGTCCTGGCAGCCCCCCATCTTTCACTCCAGCGGCAGCCCCTGGAACATGTAGCAGTGGCCCTGTAACCTGCATAACTCAGTCACCTCCTCTGCCCAGGCTGCACATAGGTCGCTCTGTCACACCAGACCTCAGTGAATGCGCTCCTCCTCCTGACCAGCATCAGGACGTTCTGTGTGGGCGGAGCCAGCACGGCCCCGCCCCTCCTCATCTGAGCTTGCTCCAGCCCCCAATGCCCAAACTTATGAGTGTGGCTGCTGGACCGCACTCCAGGGACCCAACTCTCACCCAAGCACCTGGCCTCTGCCTTCTCCATAGCAGCCTCCACTTTGGATTTGAGAAGTCAGGGTTAAGGTCCTTTTACACTGACATCAATATTCAGGTGGATTATTGGGCTTGTGTGACCCAGGCATGGCCAACCTGCGGCTCTCCAGCTGTTGTAAAACGACAACTCCCACCATGCCCTGCTGTAGGGTGATACCTGTAGGTAGTCTGGCCATGCTGGGAGTTGTAGTTTTGCCACAGCTGGAGAGCCTCAGGTTGGCCATCTCTGACCGCTCATTCCCAATAATTGGCCTGTGTAAAAGGTTTCGGCGATCACCTGATAAACAAACGCACCAAAAATCGTCATTTGTGTGTAACAGTCATTGGCTGCAGTGGACCATCGGACCGTACCCGTGCAGCCCCGGGACCAGGATGGCGGGAAGAACTAGAGTGTGAAGCATGTGTCTTCCAGTCAGGCAGCTACGGGCACTGACCTACATGGCGCCAGCAGTCACCGCGAGAGGCAGATGCACTCAGCCCGGCTAGGGGATGGCATAGTATTCTATGTTATGACAGCTAGAGCTTCATTCTCACACATGCACTATGGTTACGGAGCACAGGGGGCAGACCGAGAATGTGTCATCAGTGACGACTGACACGTTCATTGTGGGATCACATGCATAATGTAAGGCAAGTGATCCACAAAGAGCCAGTAATACATCATTTGTCATAAAAAGAAAAAAAATACTTGGAATACCCCTTTAACATAAGAGGAATTGATATTACGCTTTTAAAACTTCTCTAGCCAGTTTCCCATGAGTGTTACCGGTTTCATTTGTGTATTCATAGTGTGATTATACTCTGTATGCTGCCTCTGTACAATGTAGTTTCACAGCAGCTGGAGTGCCGAAGGTTGTTTATCCCTGCCCTGTATGGTCACAGTTTGGCGGTATTTTTTGACCATATGTGTTGCTGACTGTGATTTGGTGTTTTGTATGTTCCACTTTTTTTTCCCATTTTTAAAGGGGTTGTCCCATCTGAAGCATTTATGGCATATGTCTATGATATGCCAGAAATGTCAGGTAGGTGCGTGTCCCACCTCTGGGACCCACTCCTGTCTCCAGAACGGGGCCAACAAACTGAAGGGAGAGCACACTGAGCGTGAATGGTAGGTGGGCACTCATGTGAGGTGTGCTCTTCCTTGACTTAAAGGGTCCTGATGGGACAGCCTTTTAAAGGGAGTGGCAAGGGGTCTAACCAAGTAAAGGCATATTTGCTTCAGCATGCATTGCACATATTGAGGGGCGGCCGGCAATACTTTATGTGGGGCTTGTGTGCGAGGGCTGCTTTTCAGTCCCAGCCCTGGAGTGAAATGTGTATGGTGTGTATATATGCGTATTTTGAGGGAATCTAGTTTGAACATACTCAAAATCAAAATTTGAGGTGAGGGATCTAGGTTATCATCAGCTGCATGGCACAGGTTTTTTTTTTACGTGTTGACACACCTATTATCAGGCCATGTCTGTCCCCCTGATTCTTGCAACCATTCTTCCCTATGGCACTCATTCTCCTCTCATCTGTCAACCCATCCCCTCAATGTAGTTTGGGCATCGGGGCTGCATCTAATGCCAGCAACACATACGCAAGTGCCAAAGGCAGCACTCCATATTGTGCACAGGAGATTTGCCATTTTCCAGGATTTCAGGAGCCTCCTGGATGTTCCATAAAAGTTGGTAAGTATGACTTTGAGTGACCTGAGTTTGTGGCAAATACACTGAACATTTTTGTTTTTGCTTCCTTTCGGTTTTGCTCCCATTTTGCATGAGCTCAACTTAAAGATCTGAAACATTTTCTACATACACAAAAGACCCATTACTCTCAAATATTGTTCACAAATCTGTCTAAATCTGTGTTAGTGAGCACTTCTCCTTTGCCGAGATAATCCATCCCACCTCACAGGTGGCATATCAAGGTGCTGATTAGACAGCGTGAATATTGCACAGGTGTGCCTTAGACTGCCCACAATAAAAGGCCACACTGAAATGTGCAGTTTGATCACACAGCACAATGCCGCAGATGTTGCAATGTTTGAGGGAGCGTGCAATTGGCATGCTGACTGCAGGAATGTCTACCAGAGCTGTTGCCCATGCAATGAGTGTTTATTTCTCTACCATAAGCCGTCTCCAAAGGCGTTTCAGAGAATTTGGCAGTACATCCAACCGGCCTCACAACCGCAGACCACGTGTAACCACACCAGCCCAGGACCTCCACATCCAGCATGTTCACCTCCATGATTGTCTGAGACCAGCCACCCGGACAGCTGCAGCAACAATTGGTTTGCATAACCAAAGAATTTGTCAGAAAACGTCTCAGGGAAGCTGATCTGCATGCTCGTCGTCCTCATTGGGGTCTGGACCTGACTGCAGTTCGTCGTTGTAACCGACTTGAGTGGGCAAATGCTCACATTCAATGACGTCTGGCACGTTGGAGAGGTGTTGTGTTCAGCGATGAATCCCGTTTTTCACTGTTCAGGGCAGATGGCAGACAGCGTGTGTGGTGTCGTGTGGGTGAGCGGTTTGCTGACGTTAATATTGTAGATCGAGTGACCCATGGTGGCAGTAGGGTTATGGTATGGGCAGGCGTATGTTATGGACAACGGACACAGGTGCATTTTATTGATGGCATTTTAAATGCACAGAGATGCCGTGACATGATCATCCCCCCCCCCCCCCCCCTTTCCCCCCAGTAAGCTGAAACTGCACATTTCAGAGTGGTCTTTTATTGTGAGCAGTCTAAGGCACACCTATGCAATATTCATGCTGTCTAATCAGCACTTTGATATGCCACACCTGTGAGGTGGGATTGAATATCTCGGCAAAGGAGAAGTGCTCACTAACACAGATTTAGACAGATTTTTGAACAATATTTCAGAGTAATGGGTCTTTTGTATATGTAGAAAATGTTTCAGATCTTTAAGTTCAGCTCATGCAAAATGGGAGCAAAACCAAAAGTGTTGCGTTTATATCTTTGTTCAGTGTAGTTGTGTGAGTGATATGTGAAATGTGTGTACAACATCAGTGGCATAGCTAGCAGTGGTCCAGGGTGGGCAATGGCCCTGGGACTACTCACATGATGGGGCCCAGGTAATGAAGATTGTCGATTCCTAGGTGAGAGCCACTTTGCAGTGTATTGGCATCCTTGGCATTATGATACAGTAGAGCTATGTGATAGAGCAGAGAGCCATGTGCTGCCTGGCTTACCAGTCACAGTTTTGTAGGCCGCAACCACTTTAGTCCTGTGACCTGCATTATACTACCACAGGGGTACCCAAGGATTTTGTGCAAAAGACCACATGATTGGGACTGCTATCGGGTTAAGGTCTGACCCACAAAGAAAATAAATAAATAAGGCTCTGACCCTTAGTTATGATATTTTGTCTTAAAGGGCATCTGTCAGCAGATGTCACCTATGACACTGGCTGACCTGTTGCCTGTGCGCTTGGCAGCTGAAGACATCTGTGTTGGTCCCATGTCCATATGTGCCCTCATTGCTGAGAAAAATGATGTTTAATAAATTCAAATGAGCCTCCAGTAGCAATAGGGGCATTACCATTACACTTAGAGGCTCAGCTCTCTCTGCAACTTCAGCGTCCTCTCCACTTTGATTGACAGGGCCAGGCAGTGAAAACATCATTACACCTGCTTGGCCCTGTGAATCCAAGTGGAGATGGTGTGGCAGTTGCAGAGAGAGCAGAGCCTCTAGGTGTAATGGTAACACCCCTGTCACTCTTAGAGGCTCATTTGCATATATCCAAACATCATTTTTCTCAGTAATGCAGACACATATGAACATGGGACCAACACAGATGCCTTCAGCTGCCAAGCGCACATGTAACAGGTCAGCCAGTGTCATAGGTACAAATCTGCTGACAGATGCCCTTTAAATTGGTTGACTAATCTCAGACATTCAAATCTTAGAGAGGGCTCACCAGCTGCTCAAGAATAGTATGGGTGCACCTGCAAGAGGATTCACCCAATTCTCTAAAACAATTGAAAAAGCAGATAAAATAGTAGGGCACACCAAACACCTGATGTCACACGGAGGGTTAATTTACAAGTTGTTTATTCCTAGAGGTTGTAACATATAATATAATTAAACATACTAAAAATACTAAAAGATCCTTAAAACATATAATGTCCTTAAAATGTATAACATCCAATGATGAGTAGATGCAATATTGTAACAAAAGGCAGTCTCTCTTGAGAGTTGATGAACTCACACCTTATTTCTGACGGGGGTAAAGCAATTAATCAGGTAAGATCGTTGAGAGGATAGTCACTCAAATTGTATGTAGTTTTAAATGACCGCTAGCCACAATTGCAACAATGCCGCTATATTTTCACTGCCTGCTTGCAAGTATGGACCGGAAAATTTTACTCACTGTTTCAGATGATACCGGACTTATTTCTCTCACTCGTGGCGTCCCACGTATAGTGAAGGTTGTGTTGGCAGTGATGCGGTGCGGTTTAGCTTGTTGCGGTAATGTTAAGTGGATTTTCGGGATCCTCGGTGGTCGGATATCGATGTGCTGTTCTAGAGATGGTCTGGTAACCCTTATCTTCAGTGCGGTTTTAGTCCAGATTCGCAGGGTTACACCGGAAACACCGATCTCAAAGTGGAACAGCAGGTATCCAGCTTTCCTTGGTATCAAGGCGAAAAGACACCGATCCCTCTCTTAAAGCGCTTTCTGTCCTCAAATTCCATACTTGTTTCTCATGGGATTAAATTACCATACGCGTTTCGGAGCCTACTCCAGCTCCTTCTTCAGTGGTTAAATTTCCCATGGGAATGAACTATCTTTATATACCTGAACAGGTGTGGTCTAGAAACAATTTGCCACGGCTGTGTATCGGAAGTGACGTGGACTTCTTTTCAAACTTCATGATGACACAATCTGTTTTTTTTATTCGTTTAAAAGCATTTATTTATCATGTTAAAACTATATTAAATCCCTATAAATACATATGTTACTGTATAATGCCATTACATATAATAAAACTGAGACTAATATCATAAAAATTTCGGAAATATAGATCGTAACTGCATATGACTATACTTCTAAGTATCTCCGTGTAAGCTGACTCAGGGTTATATCAATGGTAATGTAGGTTAAACGATAGAGACTGAGAGTATATATATATATATATATATATATATATATAATATCCTATTCGCAGTGCAGTACATCTGCGTTTTTTTAATTGCACTGCGTTTTCATTGCAGTTCACCTCTCTGTCCATATCGTTATTGCCGTACATGGTAATGTAGGATAAACGATAGAGACTGAGAGTATATATAATAATATACTATTCGCAGTGCAATACATCTGCGTTTTTTTTTTTTTATTTTGCACTGCGTTTTCATTGCAGTTAACCTCTCTGTCGATATCGTTATTGCCGTACATGTATCAACTTTCCTTTGAATTCAATACTTGTACATTAATTCCATATGGTCATAAATATATAGAACATATATAAAAAATATAAAAATATAAATAAATCTGCTGTTACAGTCAAACTTTAATACATTTATTTAATATTAACGCACATATTGAGGGGGTTTATTTTCCCTCTATTTGTTCTTAAACCTCTCCATATAGTAGTAAAATTCGGAATGGAATACGGGAGACGCAGAGGGGAACGGAGTGGGGGGGCCTCCCACCAGAGGAGGGCCCGGAAAACCATAGTGGCCCACGGGTCCCCCCTGGTGAGGAGCCTCCCCACGCCAGTAAATCACAAAAACCCATAAATTTCTGCGTTTAATCCTGCCGGCAACAAGGTGTTGAAATCGAATATGTATCTCGACTCATTCCTCGACATTTTTTTAATATGATTTCCACCCCTCCAATCAGTTTCCACTTTTTCAAGGGCCGAAAAAATGAGTCCCTTCGGATTCTGATTGTGCACGGCTTTAAAGTGGTTTGACAGAGTGTGTTTCTCGTAGCCCTTCTTTATGTTAGAGATATGTTCAGCTATCCGGACTTTGAGTTGTCTTTTAGTCCTGCCCACATATTGTCTTTTGCAGAGATATTGTATGATATAGGTAACACTATTAGAATTGCATGTGAGGAAATCTTTAATTGTGTGTTCAAAAGTATTAGTCGTGGATTTTACTTTAAGTTTTTTTTTGGGAAATGTGGTGTTTTTGCAGCCCATACATTTGCCGCACCGAAAAAACCCCATAGTATTTGTCCATTTTTGTATAGATGAATCTATTTTGTTTTTATAAATTTTCGGAATAGTGGGTGTTACCATAAGTGCTAAATTAGGTGCTTTGGTGAAAGTGATCTGTGGAAATTGTGGAATCAAGTGGCCTATTATTTTATCTTTATTTATAAAGTGCCAGTGCTTATTAATTATGTGTCTCACTTTTTTATAGTGAGTATTAAAAGGTAAAATAATTCTCATGTTACCCTCTTCCTGTTTCTTTTTAGTTTTTATATCAAAGAAAGACTTACGGTCCATTTGTCTAACTGTATCTATGGCCGTCTCTAAAATTTCTACCGGATATTCTCTAAAAATTGGTTCTTCAACGAAACTGCCTCTTCTTCAAAATCTTCTAGTTTTGAACAATTTCTCCTAATCCGCCTGAACTGTCCTGTCGGTATATTTAGGAGCCATTGAGGTATGTGACAGCTGTTGTATAGGATGTAACTGTTCTTTGACGTTGGCTTGCGGTATGTATTACAGACTAATTTTTTCTCCTCAACTTTGATTTCTAGGTCCAAAAATTCAACCATAGTTTGGCTAGTTTTACCTGCAAATCGTAAGTTACAATCGTTTTTGTTAATGTCCTCCAAAAAAGTGTCCAATGATTCCTGGTTCCCTTTCCATATGAAGAGGACATCGTCGATGTACCTCTTCCATAGCACCAGGTTTGACCCCAGCAGTGGCGTCGCTACAGGGGGGCGAGGGGGGGCAATTGCCCCCCCCAGGTCATTCCTTGCCCCCCCGGGTGCCCCCCCGCTGATTCGCTGAATATCGCTGACTCTAGCGCTAATCGCTGCTTGCTGCGCCGGCCGCCCGCACTGACAGAGAAGAGAACACACACAGATACGTAACATACAGTCAGTGCCAGTCCGTCGGCTATGGAGTGGAGTCACATGACAGATGGGGTGGTGCCGTGGTGGGGGCGGCGTTTGGACCCAGCGGACTCGCGGAGGCAGAGCGTGCAAGGCGCAGGCTGGGAGTGTGACAGCCGCAGAGACGAGTTGACGACTTGACGTCACGGTCGTCAACACGTAAAGCTGCGCTGCTGCGTGCCTGCCCACCCGCGCAAACGGACTTTGTAAATTGCTGCCGCCTGCCAGTGAGTACCTTGCCTTCCCTTCATGTTCTGCGTTCTCTCTGCTCCTGCTAAAAAGTTTTTTAAAAATGTACCCCTATACCCCCACTACCTCGCCTCATGGCCTGCCCTCCCATCTACTTGGTTTGCGCCCAGACCCTCCTCAACCTATCCCTGATGATATGGTTACCCCTATAACTTAGGGTATAATTGGTAGTACATTATACAAGGGTAATATGCCGCCTGCCAGGCTGCCAGTGAGTGCCTTGCCTTGCCTTCATGTTCTGACTCTGAGTTCTCTCTGCTCCTGCTAAAAAGTTTAAAAAAAAAATGTACCCCTATACCCCCACTACCTCGCCTCATGGCCTGCCCTCCCTCCTGCTTGGTTTGTGCCCAGCCCCTCCTCAACCTGTCCTTGATGATATGGTTACCCCTATAACTTAGTTATATTACCCCTGTATAATGTACCCTGATACCCCTTAGTTATAATATAACCCATAATGTCCCCTGACTGATACCCCTCAGTTATATAACTGAGGGTAATCAGGGTACATTATACAGGGGGGTAATATAACTTATATTACCACCGTATAATGCCTGACAGGGCTCCTGAGTAACTTATATTACCCTTGTAAAATTATGTACCAGGATACCTCTTAGGCCTCATGCACACGACCGTTTTTTTTTTAGGGTCCGCAAAAACGGGGTCCGTAGGTCCGTGATCCGTGACCATTTTTTCATCCGTGGGTCTTCCTTGTTTTTTGGAGGATCCACAGACATGAAAAAATGAAAAAAAAAAAAATCTAAGTCAAGTTTGCCATAGAAATGATAGGAAAAAACGGACACGGTTTACGGACACGGATGGCAATCTTGTGTGCATCCGTGATTTTTCACGGACCCATTGACTTGAATGGGTCCGTGAACCGTTGGCCGTGAAAAAAATAGGACAGGTCATATTTTTTTCACGGCCAGGAAACACGGATCACGGATGCGGATGCCAAACGGTGCATTTTCAGATTTTTCAACGGACCCATTGAAAGTCAATGGGTCCGTGAAAAAAAAACGGAAAACGGCACAACGGCCACGGATGCACACAACGGTCGTGTGCATGAGGCCTTAGTTATATGATCTCAGCGGGGTTATATAACTAAGGGGTATCAGGGTACGTTATTATACATGGGTAATATAACTCAGGAGGCCTATCGGGCATTATACGGTGGAAATATAGCTTACATTACCTCTGTATAATGTCCCATGATAGCCCTCCTCAGTTATATTACCCCTGTGTAATGTACCCTGATATCCCTTAGTTATATAATATAACTAAGGGGTAGCAGGGTGCATTATACAGGGGTAACCTAACTGAGGAGTGCTATCCTATCAGGGACGTAATACAGGGGTAATGTAAGCTACATTACCTCTTTATAATGTCTGATAGCCCTCCTCAGTTATATTATACCCAATGTACCCTGATACCCCTTAATTATATTACCCCGGCATCAGGGGCGTAGCTGCAGGGGAAGCGGCTGCTTTAGTATTTTTCAGTAGTATGATTAGCTGGCGAAAATTATTAGTGCCCCCCCATTTTTGACTGTGTATCTTCTGTGCCCCCCCTATATATTGATCCTAGAGTCGCCACTGGACCCCAGCTTGGGATCAATGGTTTTCCGTTCCCAATTTGCCATAAATAGGTTAGCGTAGCTGGGGGCAAACTTGGTGCCCATTGCAGTACCGCAAATCTGTAGATATATGTCTGAATTAAACCAAAAATAATTATGGTCCAGAATGTATTGTGTAACTAACTGCAGATATTGAATTTGTTCCATGGGTAACTGATTAATTTCCTGTAGTTGTTGTCCCATGGCGTCTATACCCTGTTTGTGATTTATCACTGTATATAGGGACTGTACATCCAATGTCCCTATAATCCATTCAGGGTTGTACTGCAATTTTTCTATCGTTTGTATTATGGACGTTGTGTCTTTTATGTAGGACCTGATTGTTTTAACTGCCGGCTGTAGCAATTTATCTATGTAGTGTGAGAGGTTTGCTGTAAGTGAACCTATACCGGAGATTATTGGCCGCCCTGGTGGATTGATGGGGTCCTTATGCAATTTCGGAATACAGTAAAAAAACTGGCAGTCTACATTGGCTGTTGGTAATATAATGGAATTCTTGATGGGATAAAATTCCCGATCTCAGGCCTTCTTCGCATAAATTTATCCGTTTTTTGTGGAACTCTGTGGTAGGATCGGTGCGTAAACGTTTATATGTAGTTGTATCGGACAATTGTCTGGCACATTCCTGATTATAGTTATCTACATCCCACACTACTATCACTCCACCCTTATCTGCTGGGCGTATTATTATTTTATGATCTTTTTGCAATTGTTTTATTGCCTGCATCTCCGCTTTTGATAAATTATTATCTCTATTGCTGTTTACTTTTATTTTTCTAATATCGAATTCCACTGCTTGTCTAAAAGCAATCATTTCCTTACTGGTCTCTTGACGTGGGTATTTTACCGATTTTCTTTTTACGTCTGTATGTACATACTTTCTTCCCTCTATTGGGTTTAGTCCACTTACTATAGGATTTTTAATGAAGTATTTCTTTAGGCATAGCTTCCTAATATATTTTTCTATGCCTATCAACGTATCAAATTTATTCAGTTGATTTGAGGGCGCAAATTTAAGGCCTTTATTTAGTAAGTGAATCTGTGCAGGGGTAAGTGTGAACGTGCTCAAATTTACAATTGCGTCTGACTCTTTCAATTGTAATGGTGTTTGTGTTTTCTTCTGTTTGTGTCCTCTACGTAATTTCCTTTTTCGTGTCTTGGTGGCTTGTGTTGTTGTCTCTGTATATTCTGAGGTTCCTCGTATCGTGTTCTCGATTGTGGAGTTTTGTATTGTTGGTGAGTCTTGTGATAGTGTTGATCCCGGCTCAAATCCCTGTGTCTCAAATTGTATTGATGTGTTGGGGACTCTCCTCGTGTTGGGTACGGCTGTGGTGACCGTCTTGGTGTTTTCTGTCGTGATCTTACTTTGTGGTGGGGTGGAGTTTGGTCTAAAAAATGATTCTCTGTAAATATTTCATATCTGTTGGAGGTTGGTATATTAAATTCTGCCTGGTCTATATTCTGAGTAGTCTCTTGCTCTATAGTTGATTTTGTGTATTGACTACTACTCTTTTTTTGTATTTTTTGTATTTGTTTATTCGGCTCCTTTCTTGCATTCCGAATTTTCTTACTTTTTTAAGAAATTATCTCATATTCGATTTAATCAATATTTTTACAGACTCTTTCTTGCCATAATTTATATTCATCATTTTTGGGCAAGTTTGTCATAGATACTTTCAATTCTTCTATCTGGATTGTCAATTGTTCCAAAATCTGAGATCTTCTTTTTATGATCATTTCCATTAATGCAATGGATTGTGTCTGTAAAAAATTATTCCACTCTGTATCGAAATCTGCTGTTACAGTCAAACTTTAATACATTTATTTAATATTAACGCACATATTGAGGGGGTTTATTTTCCCTCTATTTGTTCTTAAACCTCTCCATATAGTAGTAAAATTCGGAATGGAATACGGGAGACGCAGAAGGGTTCGGAATGGAATACGTCTCCCGTATTCCATTCCGAATTTTACTACTATATGGAGAGGTTTAAGAACAAATAGAGGGAAAATAAACCCCCTCAATATGTGCGTTAATATTAAATAAATGTATTAAAGTTTGACTGTAACAGCAGATTTATTTATATTTTTATATTTTTTATATATGTTCTATATATTTATGACCATATGGAATTAATGTACAAGTATTGAATTCAAAGGAAAGTTGATACATGTACGGCAATAACGATATAGACAGAGAGGTTAACTGCAATGAAAACGCAGTGCAAAATAAAAATAAAAAACCGCAGATGTATTGCACTGCGAATAGTATATTATTATATATACTCTCAGTCTCTATCGTTTATCCTACATTACCATGTACGGCAATAACGATATGGACAGAGAGGTGAACTGCAATGAAAACGCAGTGCAATTAAAAAAACGCAGATGTACTGCACTGCGAATAGGATATTATTTTATATATATATATATATATATATATATATATATATACTCTCAGTCTCTATCGTTTAACCTACATTACCATTGATATAACCCTGAGTCAGCTTACACGGAGATACTTAGAAGTATAGTCATATGCAGTTACGATCTATATTTCCGAAATTTATATGATATTAGTCTCAGTTTTATTATATGTAATGGCATTATACAGTAACATATGTATTTATAGGGATTTAATATAGTTTTAACATGATAAATAAATGCTTTTAAACGAATAAAAAAACTGATTGTGTCATCATGAAGTTTGAAAAGAAGTCCACGTCACTTCCGATACACAGCCGTGGCAAATTGTTTCTAGACCACACCTGTTCAGGTATATAAAGATAGTTCATTCCTATGGGAAATTTAACCACTGAAGAAGGAGCTGGAGTAGGCTCCGAAACGCGTATGGTAATTTAATCCCATGAGAAACAAGTACGGAATTTGAGGACAGAAAGTGCTTTAAGAGAGGGATCGGTGTCTTTTCGCCTTGATACCAAGGAAAGCTGGATACCTGCTGTTCCACTTTAAGATCGGTGTTTCCGGTGTAACCCTGCGAATCTGGACTAAAACCGCACTGAAGATAAGGGTTACCAGACCATCTCTAGAACAGCACATCGATATCCGACCACCGAGGATCCCGAAAATCCACTTAACATTACCGCAACAAGCTAAACCGCACCGCATCACTGCCAACACAACCTTCACTATACGTGGGACGCCACGAGTGAGAGAAATAAGTCCGGTATCATCTGAAACAGTGAGTAAAATTTTCCGGTCCATACTTGCAAGCAGGCAGTGAAAATATAGCGGCATTGTTGCAATTGTGGCTAGCGGTCATTTAAAACTACATACAATTTGAGTGACTATCCTCTCAACGATCTTACCTGATTAATTGCTTTACCCCCGTCAGAAATAAGGTGTGAGTTCATCAACTCTCAAGAGAGACTGCCTTTTGTTACAATATTGCATCTACTCATCATTGGATGTTATACATTTTAAGGACATTATATGTTTTAAGGATCTTTTAGTATTTTTAGTATGTTTAATTATATTATATGTTACAACCTCTAGGAATAAACAACTTGTAAATTAACCCCCTCCGTGTGACATCAGGTGTTTGGTGTGCCCTACTATTTTATCTGCCTAATCTCAGACATTGGTGGCATATTGTTATCTCCAGAACTGGATTCCCAAACTGAGCAGAGAGCATTCGCCTATGCGCAGCCACCCCCTAATTCATTTCTATGGGACTGACTAAAGAAGCCGAGCACTGGCCTGGCTATCTCCGGCAGTCCCGTAAAAGTCAATAAAGTGGTGACTGTACTTGTCAAGGGCACTCCATTCATTTCTATGGGACCTCCAAAAATAGCCGAGTACAATCACTTGTCTATTTTTTTTTTAAACTCCCATAGAAAAGAATGGAGAACGTGCAGCGCATGCCTAGTGCACTCTATTTCACTTTCTGGGGCCCATTCTGAAGATAGGTGCGGGTTTCAGAGGTGGGACTCACACCTATCAGACTTTGATTGCATAACCTAGTGATATCCCATCAAAGTCTCTGATACAACACCTTTAGGCCTCATGCACACAACCGTGTTCCGTTCCACAAAATGGGGTTCCGTTGTTCCGTGAGCCGTTTTTGTTTCCGTGTGTCTGGACCACCAGACATAAAGGAATTCAAATAATAGGAATAAAACAGACGCGGATGACAATCTTGTGTGCCTCTGCGTTTTTTAGCGGTCCCATTGACTTAAATGGGTCTGCGAACCGTTTTCCTCAGAAATAATAGGACAGGTTATATTTTTTTGACAGACTGGAACCACGGATTACGGACGCGGATGGCAAACGGTTCCCTATCCACATTTTCAATGGGTCCGCACCTGAAACGCTAAAATCGGCGGAACGGACGCGGAAGCAAACAACGGTCGTGTGCATGAGGCCCTAATATGCAAGGTAGGACTTTTCACTATTGCTCTTTTTGCACCAAAGCTCTGCTCCTTTCTGCAGCCAGAACTACAGCACCATCATATACATGATGCAGTACAAAACAGGGGTGAAATCCTAAATTACCGTATATACTCGAGTATAAGCCGACCCGAGTATAAGCCGAGGCCCCTAATTTTACCCCCAAAAATGGGAAAAATTAGTGACTCGAGTATAAGACTAGGGTGGGAAATGCAGCTATAATGCAGAGTGTATGTGTATATAATGCACACACTCTACATTATATACACACATCTGCAAGAGGGTGACTCAGATTGATGGGAGTCTGACTCTGACTCCCTGTATTTAATGCAGAGTGTGTGCATTATATACACACACACTCTGCATTAAATACAGGGAGCCATCCACAGATCTCCCCCCTAAACAGTGCCATCCACAGATTCCCCCCTAAACAGTGCCATCCACAGATCCCCCCTCCCCTAAACAGTGCCAGGATGGCACTGTTTAGGGGAGGGGGGGATCTGTGGATGGCACTGTAGGGGGATCTGTGGATGGCACTGCCATCCACAGATCCCCCTACAGTGCCATCCACAGATCCCCCTCCCCGACGCTCACAGCAGTATATTTATAAAGTAGTATTCATCAGTATTCTTTAACTTTGGATATCTTACTTTGTCTTTACTCCGGTAATAGCAGCCGCAGGCAGTGCGGGGAGCGGCGCTCACTCACTGACGTCACGCGCCTGCTCCCACTAGGCGGCGCAGGCGCGTGACGTCAGTGAGTGAGCGCCGCCCCCCGCACTGCCTGCATTACCGGAGCAAAGACAAAGTAAGATAGTAGACTCGAGTATAAGACGAGGAGGCTTTTTGAGCACAAAAATTTGTGCCCAAAAACTCGTCTTATACTCGAGTATATACGGTAATTGAAATAGCTGTCATCTGAACACTCCTTTGTCCTGCACTTAACCTCTTCCTATTCAGTGGCATCTGCTTACCTTAATATGTATGGGTGGGTATACATAGAGCATTGGGGGCTCTGGAGTAATTATATAAATGCGGCCCCTTGTTATTGTTGGTTCACCACAGAACCCCCAGGACAGGATTGCTTACACTTATTTCCCTTCTCTACTGTTATCCAATTTATTGCCACCTCATTTGTCTGGGGAACCCTATGAAGGTTCGCACAGCCCTTTGGTTAGCCTTCTTATGGGCCACATAATAGCTGGGCATGCTGCTTCTATGATATGCATGTTATGTACTGCTCACAACAGCTTACAATCTATTTCTATCAGCCTCTCTTTATGGGGGGTTTTACAGTCATGGCATAGACAACCATTGAATAGAAGGAAACTCAACTAAAATGTCATATGGAAAGAAAGGTAACTTTCTTTGAGTGTTGGTTTGTATCTAACACGAGCACATGATATCTCCCGGGGAAGCTTGCACATTGTGTCCTGTTGCTTGGACACTGCTTTGTGATGTTAATTACAAGGAGATCAGCCTGTGGCAGGGGAGGGTGACACTTACCACTCAGCAAGCTCATGTCTATCAAACATTGCTCTAATGATCGTCTAGAAGCTCAGTTCTTGGGGTAAGTATATTCACACCGGATCTTACAATCAAAGAACGTAACATTTTCTGCATTTTCATCTTAGTCATTTGACTTCTTCATTTGTTATTTTAGTTTGCGCGCTCTTGATGTAAGGTACAGGACACTGAACACTATGTCAGCTTATCACTGGGAGGCGAGGAGGAGGCAGCATGTTCTGGACAGGAGAAGATCCAATCCTGAGAAAGTGGTAAGTGATCTGTTATTGATACCATTTGTATCACTTGATGTCATGGCGCATAAGCAGAAAATGGCAACAAAGAGTGACACAATGGATAAACTAAGCATAATATGAAGAATAATGTAACGCAGTGTAGCCGGAGGTATAATGCTATAATCTGTGAGTAAGGCACAGACCAGATGACTTTAGATGTGCATTGCCTATATTTTAAAGTTGCTTGTCTCCTTTGCACCCAAAATATATATTGAAGCAGATATATCTATGCAAATATGCCAGAAGAGTGGTATACATGCTGCCTCCTCGATTTTTTCTGAAGCTTGCAATATGTTTGTAATAATTGGAAAAAGTAGACTATTTATATGGTCTATTATGGCAGCTACTACCTTCGTATTCCTCAACTGATGTGGTTACAACTTTCATGTGACTTTCCACCATCATGGAAAGTCGATGACAGACCATTATGAAAAGAAATCAGCGCTTTTAATATTTTTATCGAATAGTCGACCTAAGGATTTTTAGTTAAAAAAAAGATTGTTTGTAAATGAAAGATCTTTCTTTGAATGCATGATATCAAAGTGTCATCACAAGTATACATGCGGTGACACCAGCATGCAAACGGGTTTCACAGATAGCTCATCTGGTGTAGCTTTAAAGGGCTTCTGTCACCCCACTAAAGTCATTTTTTTTTTGGGCTACTTAAATTCCTTATACTGCGATATATCAATATATAATGCTCTTACTTATTTTCATTCAGCAGTTTCTTAAAAAAACGGACTTTTATAATATGTAAATTACCTCTCTACCAGCAAGTAGGGCGGCTACTTGCTGGTAGCAGCCGCATCCTCCTTTCATAAAGACGCTCCCTCCTCATGTTGATTGACAGGGCCAGCGAGCGCTCTCGTCCTTTGGCTAGCCCTGTCTGCGTTCAAAATCTGGCGCCTGCGCAGTACCGGTCTTCAGTCGGTGCAGGCGCACTGAGAGGTGGACGCTCACTCGGCCGCTCCTTCCTCAGTGCGCCTGTGCCGGGTGTAGATGTGACGTCATCGGCACAGGTGCATTGAGGATGGAGCTGCCGAGCGAGCGCCCTCCTCTCAATGCGCCTGCGCCGACTGAAGACCGGTACAGATTTTGAACGCAGACAGGGCTAGCCAGAGGACGAGCACGTTAGCTGGCCCTGTCAATCAACATGAGGAGGGGGCGTCTTTATGAAAGGAGGATGCGGCTGCTACCAGCAAGTAGTCGCCCTACTTGTAACCGCCCTACTTGCTGGTAGAGAGGTAATTTAGATATTATAAAAGTCTGTTTTTTGAAGAAACTGCTGAACGAAAATGAGTAAGAGCATTATATATTGATATATCGCAGTATAAGGAATTTAAGTAGCCCAAAAAAAAAAATATGACTTTAGTGGGGTGACTGTTAAGCTACAGCAGTCAAGGCACAAAAGTTAAACGCATCCATCGCCAGTGCAGGCATATTAAAAGCCGGACTTGATAAATAACCCCAACAGTTTGCAGGATGATACTCACCTGAACCAAACACAGTTCAACACAATAGAAAAAAGTCCACATAAAGGTAAACCATACTAATATATTCACAAAGAGAATACTATATGTCAGTGGTGGCGAACCTTTGGCACTCAGAGCCCACTCTGTGGGCACCCGTCCCCTGGAAAAAATCTGTGGTCTACCAATATGCCTTAGACTTTTCAACAGAGCAGGGCGCCCTATGAACAGCACAGGCAGCGCATTGAATGTAGGCAGCTATTATAGCTAAATGATAAAGTACATGGAAAATATATTATATTGGACTGTAGTATTCAGGTTAAATTGCTTAGTTGGCACTGTGCAATAAATAAGTGGGTTTTGGGTTGCAATTTGGGCACTCGGTCTCCAAAAAGTTCGCCATCACTGCTATATGTTGTACTACAGTATGTGTGCAACTAGCCTGCACACTGCTTCACCACAAATCCTGAATTTTTAGAAATACCAGTTATCCATAGATATTAATGACACTTCTTGCTGCTGATAGAACCCCACAATACTGATTAATTTATAGGGTAGCTTTGGGCATGAGCACCAATCACTGCAGTAACATGTTTCATGCCATTTCAACTGGAGGAATTATGTTACAATGACACGGAATGAAATTACAAGCCGCACCACTTTCAGCCATTGTTCCAGTATAGCACCTAGCCTCCACGGCAAACAAAGCACTGCGACATACAATACAGCAAGATCATTTTCAGCTCCAAGAACTTTGCTGAGCATTGTGAATATGTGCATATAGTCATCATTCTTTAACACGTGCAATATTTTTGGCTCAAATTCAACTCTGGACCTTGCTAATGTTCTTGCTCTTGTTGCATTTTCCTGTAGGACTTAATATACAGTCAGATCCATAAATATTGGGACATCGACACAATTCTAACATTTTTGGCTCTATACACCACCACAATGGATTTGAAATGAAACTAACAAGATGTGCTTTAAATGCAGACTGTCCGTTTTAATTTGAGAGTATTTACCTCCAAATCAGGTGAACGGTGTAGGAATTACAACAGTTTGCATATGTGACTCCCACTTGTTAAGGGACCAAAAGTAATGGGACAATTGGCTTCTCAGCTGTTCTATGGCCAGGTGTGTGGTATTCCCTCATTATCCCAATTACAATGAGCAGATAAAAGGTCCAGAGTTCATTTCAAGTGTGCTATTGGCATTTGGAATCTGTTGCTGTCAACTCTTAGGCCTAGTTCACACGAACGTATGGCTTTTATAGTTTTTTGCGGTCCGTTTTTAACGGATCCGTTGTTCCGTTTTTGAGTTCCGTTGTGTTTCCGTTCCGTTTTTCCGTATGGCATATACAGTATACAGTAATTACATGGAAAAAATTGGGCTGGGCATAACATTTTTAATAGATGGTTCCGCAAAAACAGAACGGATACGGAAGACATACGGATGCATTTCCGTATGTGTTCCACTTTTTTTGCGGACCCATTGACTTGAATGGAGCCACGGAACGTGATTTGCGGGCAATAATAGGACATGTTCTATCTATCAACGGAACGGAAACGGAATGCATACGGAGTACATTCCGTTTTTAATGCGGAACCACTGAAATGAATGGTTCCGTATACGTAACGCAAAAACAACGGCCCATACACTCGCAAAAAAAACGATCGTGTGAACTAGGCCTTAAGATGAGATCCAAAGAGCTGTCACTATCAGTGAAGCAAGCCATCATTAGGCTGAAAAAACTAAACAAATCCATCAGAGAGATAGCAAAAACATTAGGCGTGGCCAAAACAACTGTTTGGAACATTCTTAAAAAGAAGGAAGGCATCGGTGAGCTCAGCAACATCAAAATACCCAGAAGACCACGGAAAGCAACTGTGGTGGATGACCAAAGAATTCTTTCCCTGGTGAAGAAAACACCCTTCACAACAGTTGGCCAGATCAAGAACCTCTCCAGGAGGTAGGTGTATGTGTGTCAAAGTCAACAATCAAGGGAAGACTTCACCAGAGTGAGAAACAGGAAGGCCAGATTAGAGTTTGCCAAACGACATCTAAAAAAGCCTTCACAGTTCTGGAACAACATCCTATGGACAGATGAGACCAAGATCAACTTGTACCAGAGTGATGGGAAGAGTATGGAGAAGAAAAGGAACTGCTCATGATCCTAGGCATACCACCTCATCAGTGAAGCATGGTGGTGGTAGTGTCATGGCGTGGGCATGTATGACTGCCAATGGAACTGGTTCTCTTGTATTTATTGATGATCTGACTGCTGACAAAAGCAGCAGGATGAATTCTGAAGTGTTTCAGGCAATATTATCTGCTCATATTCAGCCAAATGCTTCAGAACTCATCGGACGGCGCTTCACAGTGCAGATGGACAATGACTCAAAGCATACTGCAAAAGCAACCAAAGAGTTTTTTAAGGGAAAGAAGTGGAATGTTATGCAATGGCCAAGTCAATCACCTGACCTGAATCCGATTGAGCATGCATGTCACTTGCTGAAGACAAAACTGAAGGGAAAATGCCCCAAGAACAAGCAGGAACTGAAGACAGTTGCAGTAGAGGCCTGGCAGAGCATCACCAGGGATGAAACCCAGCGTCTGGTGATGTCTATGCGTTCCAGACTTCAGGCTGTAATTGACTGCAAAGGATTTGCAATTAAGTATTAAAAAGTGAAAGTTTGATTTATGATTATTATTCTGTCCCATTACTTTTGGTCCCTTCACAAGTGGGAGGCACATATGCAAACTGTTGTAATTCCTGCCCCATTCACCTGATTTGGATGTAAATACCCTCAAATTGAAGCTGGCAGTCTGCAGTTAAAGCACATCTTGTTGGTTTCATTTCAAATCCATTGTGGTGGTGTATAGAGCCAAAAATGTTAGAATCGTGTCGCTGTCCCAATATTTATGGACCTGACTGTATACAGCGGCATTCTTAGCATCAGAAGGAATACCAACAGCATTGACCAAGCTATGAAAGGGCAAGGCCTCCATATTTTAAAAAGTATTAAGTTGTAAATAGAGGAGATGGGCCCCATAACGAAGATTAAAAGAGGGGCTGCTTCTAGAGCCAGTTGATACTAACACATCCCTAACTACCTGGGACAGGAGGACATGGCGATTTTTTTTTATTTTTTTTTGCCCAATCACCTTTCCAAGATTCTTGGGTTAAATTCTCTCTACCTTGTTTACTGGCATTGTAGGACCTGTGGAGAAGGAATCCCTGCATTGATTTTCCCTACCTAATAATATGTGAGATGGAGTAAGCCTGGGTTTACTCCCCTCTCCAGGGAAACATAGGCATTGCATAGGCTGCCTCTATGGTACCTTGTATAGATTAAGAAAATTCTGTCCAGCCACCTGTTGGTTGGTTTTCTATAGACAACCAATATGGTCTCCATTACAGCTTCAATTTTTTTTTACGAAAAACTAGCTATACAGTAATATTGGCAGATTTTCCATTCAGACACAAATGACAATGTACCCAGTATTTGATCGGTTGCGGACCATCCTTTGACTATCAATGTCCAAGTGGTTCAAACTTGAAAGGGATGTCCCATGAAAAAAATTTCTACAGTTTTCAAACCACCACCTGGATCTGAATACTTTTGTAGTTGTACAAAAGGTCCATGTTGGACCTTAACATGTATAGCTTGGAAGAAAGACTTGGACCTTAAAGGACGTTAACATGTATAGCTTGGAAAAAAGACGAGACAGAGGGGATATGATAGAAACTTTTAAATACATAAAGGGAATCAACAAGGTAAAAGAGGAGAGAATATTTAAAAGAAGAAAAACTGCTACAAGAGGACATAGTTTTAATTAGAGGGGCAAAGGTTTAAAAGTAATATCAGTAAGTATTACTTTACTGAGAGAGTAGTGGATGCATGGAATAGCCTTCCTGCACAAGTGGTAGCTGCAAATACAGTGAAGGAGTTTAAGCATGCATGGGATAGGCATAAGGCCATCCTTCATATAAGATAGGGCCAGGGGCTATCCATAGTATTCAGTATATTGGGAAGACTAGATGGGCCAAATGGTTCTTATCTACCGACACATTCTATGTTTCTATGTATTATTGCTACTGAGTTATTCAATGAAATCTGTCTGTATAGTGCCACCCGCTGTTTGCGATTTTTCTAAATTCTCTGTCCAGCTCATTGAGGTGGACACACAGGCTCAGTTCCATCCTTCAGCTGCAGCAGAAAGGAAATGCCCCCTGGTTCCAGCTTTGTTAGAGCTTTTCATGTACATTTTTTACATTATTCATGGGATAACCCCGTTAAATCTGCAAGGATGTTCATGAACATCCTTGCAAAGTTAGCATCTGCCTGCTAATCCTGCAGTCACTGACAGCCAGGCTTCCCATAGAAAAACTCGTAGGTAAGCATGAATACCAGCGTGGGTCTGGCTACAGACAGGGGTGAACAACCCCTTTAAGCTTAGAAACCAGAGAACATTTTTAATTACAATTATTAGTATTATTATCATATAATTTCTTATATCCTAACAGTATATATGTAACACACGTCAATTATTATATTTAACAGGTTGAAAATACAGTCCAGGCTCCTGTGAATTCCCCCAAACAAGTGAAAATTGCTGAAGAGGTCAACAACAGAATTCTAGGTCAGGAACCCATATAACATGACAGGATGGTGCCTGGCACCAGCAAGATCAATGGTAATAATACAAGATGTATTGGTTTTTGCAGCAGAGAAGAAATGTAAGCACTGCTCCCAGGGGACATACTTCCCACCGACAACTTGTGATGATGATTACTCAGCAAAGGTGCAAAACCGATATAATGTGAGTATGATGCCCATGTTACCAATTCATTTATAATTCTCTTCCATATAAGATCAAGTTTACAGGTCTTATATGCAAGCTACTGTACCGGATCTGATGGACTCTAAGTGATGTTCCCTGGTGAAAAGGATGGTAAATGCAGTCATAACTGCTAACAGTCGCTATTGTTTATCTTCTAATCACATGCATGGGATGCAGTGGGACCTGTAGAAATCCAGGGGCATCAGCATCCATATACATAATAGAGATGTTGAAGAGGCTGGTTCACTTGGGCATCGATATTAGTGAACAAATCTGAACAATTGTGAAATTAATAAGGGATGGCTATCTTTACCACATTCAAAGTAGCACTTAAAGGAATTCTGTCACCTCGTTTTAGCTTATAGAGCTGCGGACATGCACGGCTATATCGCCGCTAGCATGTCCGCAATATACCTGTCCCATAAAGCTGTGTTTAAAAAAGGATTTTATATACATGTAAATGACCCTGGTAAGGAGCTGCACTAACCGTTCTGGAGCCCAGCCATGCCCCCCTGTGAAGGAGACCAGCACCGCCTGCGTCCTCCGAATCTCCTCCTTGCAGTTAGATTGCCGTAATCTCGCGATGCGGTATAGTGTTCCTTCCCTCTGCTGGCATCGGCCTCAGGGAAGGAACTGTGCATGCGCAAGCTCGCGCATTGCGAGATTACGGCAATCTAACTGTGAGCAAGGAGGAGATTCGGAGGACGCACGCGGTGCTGGGCTCCTTCACGTGGGGCGTGGCTGGGCTTCAAGAAGGTTAGTACAGCCTCTTGGGCTCCTTACCAGGCTCATTTACATATCTATAAAATCAATTTTTAAACACAATAAAAGGACACAGCTTTATGGGACAGGTATATTGCGGACATGCTAGCGGCGATGTAGCCGTGCATGTCCGCAGTTCTATAAGCTAAAACGAGAGATCCTCCCTCCGGAGAACCCAGGGACCCTCTCACGAAGGTAAGACAAACACAGGAACAGAAGAAGAAAGGCACTGTAGAATAGACAAGGAACAGACTAGATCAGAAGCAGTAGGCACTGCCAGGCTGGACATATGACAGGACCAGAAGCAGTTTAGCACTGCCAGGCTATACAAGGAACAGAAACAGAAGCAGTTTAGCACTGCCAGGCTATCAGACGCAGTTAGAGGACTGCTAGGCTAGACATGGAACATAGTGGAACCAGACACAGAACAGGTACAGAAGAACAGGCAAGGCATGGACAAGGATAACAACATGAACATCATCACAGAACAGGTACAGAAGATCAGACAAGGCAAAATTATCAACACCACCAGGCAACACCACAAACAAGGGCAGATGGCCAAATCCCCTGGGTCAGCAGCAAGGGGCTACACCCAGTAAGGACACACGATAGACTGAGACTCCTGGGTGAGCAGCAAGGTGCTACACCCAGCAAGACATAAGATAGAATGACCACACTCAAGGCCGCAGCCAGCAAGCATCGCAGAACCAGCATGCATGGGAACACCCACAGCCAGTACACAAGGCGCATGCAGCCAGCCTGCACAGCACCGGTGACAGGAACCACAGATATGCAGACACGGAAGCAACAAACACATGCCACAGTTCACACACACCACTGCAGCCAGCACGCAGTCCCAAGCAACCAGCATACACAGGTGACAGCCTGCAGCCAGTACGCAAGAGAGCCTGCAGCCAGCCTACATGGCCAAAACAGTCACAGTGAACCGCACCGTGACAATAGTTTTGCAGTCCGCAAATGGCGGACCCCGGACGTGTGTAGAACGTCCAGCCCATAATAGAATTGTCCTACCCTTGTCCGTAATACGGTCAAGAATAGGACATATTCTATTTTTTTGCGCCCATTGAGGTAAATGGGTCCGTGTCCGATCTGTAAAAATTGTTGATTGGATGCGGAAAAAAATTGTGTACATGATCCCTAACATACACACTTGGTGGACCTGTGCTTTCAGTAGTTGGAGAGAAATAAGTTTCTGCCAGCCTCTGCCTATGTGCAAGAAAGAATCAATTATGTCAATATTACAAGAAGCCTTAAATTTAACATTCACAGAAGATAAAGTAAAGTCCTTACTAGAGCGTACACCCAAGGTCTCCAGATGTACCCGTCTACAGGAAAACTATTACAAGATTCTTATCAGATGGCATTATACCCACAAGATATTCCCATTGTCCTCACCACTCTGCTGGAGGTGTCTCCAAGAGAATGTCACCTTTTTGCACATTTGGTGGACGTGCCCATTAATAATCCCTTTTTGGTCCAGAATTTGTGAAATATTGACCAAAATAAGGAAAAAAACAACACAAGCGTCACAGTTTTGCCTCTTGGGAATGATGCCACTAACTTCCTATAACAAACGAGAGGAGCGTCTTTGCCAACACCTCTTAGCGGCAGCAGGATTGCTAATTGCTGCAAATTGGAAGAAAACTTCTTCCCCAGAGATATTACAGTGGTTAATTAAATGCAATCAGATATATCGACTGGAACAGTTAGTTCACTGGGAATCCAACGCCCACCGCTATTTTGAAAGCATATTGTGCCCCTTGAAGACATATAGAAATCTCCCCTGAGTACACTATAATGGAATTCAGACGCTTGATACTAAGCTGTAACGATAGTTATTGTTTAACCGATTAGTTACAGGCACTGAAGCTAGTACCTAAGTAAGATTGTTACAAAAATAGAAAAGTTGCACTATTACTATAAATTTGTACAACGCAGATTTGAGTTGTTTGTCAACATATACAGTATGTCACCAATGCATAATGAGTGTTCAAGTCGACACAAACTTTGAAATTGCACAACAGTGAATTTGACTTATTCTGTATTGCCTAAATTGGAAATCAATAAAATGTTTTTATAAAATAAAATACAAGAAGCTGAAGAATCCTAGGCTTCCTCCATAAACATTAAATCATAGGCAATATTTTGGGTGAGAATTAAAGCTTTTAATAATGAGTGATTGTCCTAGGAAATTTCCTCCATGAAGTACAGTTTTTTCTGTGGTTAACCCCAGCTCTTCTTCCTGCTTTTTGTTTATGCTATGCAGTTCCAATATCATAAAGTTTCTGCATTATATGCTGCTTATGTTCAAATCACAAATGCGCTATAAGCATAAAAAGGATAGGAAAACATCTCCTCAAATTGTACTCATCTGGGTGTCAGGTCAAGAGGTTCCAGTATTGTCCTCATGTCATAGTTTGCTAAAAGGTGGTGTTGGTTTGAATGTGTAATAAAGGAGGCTAAAGCGAACCATTGTTTTCCAAGAATATAAAGAATTGTGTTTCATTGGAGGACTATGACAGTGGTGGTGCCAGGTATAATGGCTGGCGCCTTCATTGTGACATGCCACAATACCAAGTCTCAGGAGAAGGCTTTCCTATATTTTGACTGTAAGTTGTGTACAAGCTAAGAAATCCAATCCTGCCTGGAAAACATCCAGACATCTCAAAGCACAAGGATCCCCTTTGACTCTTGAGATACCACCAGACACATTACAAGTCCTGCAGAGATCGACAAATTCAGATGCCTTTAAAGGGGTTTTCCGAGATGTTAATACTGATGACCTATCCTCTGGAAAGGTCATCAGTATCTGATCAGTGGGGGTCCAACACTTGGCACCCCCGCCGATCAGCTGTTTGAGCACGCATGCCTTCTGTGTGAGCACTGTGGCCTTCTCACAAATTTTTCTTAGGCCAGTAATGACACGTTCATCTGTCTGGCCCAGGGGTAACTCAGCCCCATTGAACTGAATGGGACTGAGTGCATTACCAAACACAGCTACTATACAATATACTGCGCTGTGCTTGGAAGACCGCGATGCTCACAGGAGTGACGGTACTTTCTCAAACAGCTGATTGGCGAGGGTCCCTGGAGCCGGACCCTCACCAAAAAGATACTGATGACCTATCCAGAGGATAGGTCTTCAGTATTTAAATCTCGGAAACCCTTTTAAAGTTTCAAATGCAAATGTGTGAAAAAGGCCTTAAAGAGGCTCTTTACAATGCAGTGTTCAGTAATCTGTTGTATCGTCCTATCTTGCTTTCTAAGGAGAAAGTGGTATGCTTAACCTACACATTGGATAGAGAAATGTTGTGGAACTGTCTGTATAGGAAATACAGTAATTCAGGCATACCTGATAGCTTAGGGCTCTTTCACACTTGCGTTCTTTTGTTCCGGCATAGAGTTCCGTCGTCGGGGCTCTATGCCGGAAGAATCCTGATCAGGATTATCCCCATGCATTCTGAATGGAGAGAAATCCGTTCAGGATGCATCAGGATGTCTTCAGTTCAGGACCGGAACGTTTTTTGGCCGGAGAAAATACCGCAGCATGCTGCGCTGAGCAAAAAATCCTGTACACTTGCCGCAAGGCCGGATCCGAAATTAATGCCCATTGAAAGGCATTGATCCGGATCCGGCCTTAAGCTAAACGTCGTTTCGGCGCATTACCGGATCCGACGTTTAGCTTTTTCTGAATGGTTACCATGGCTGCCAGGACGCTAAAGTCCTGTTTGCCATGGTAAAGTGTAGTGGGGAGCGGGGGAGCAGTATACTTACCGTCCGTACGGCTCCCGGGGCACTCGAATGGACACGTCATCCATGCGCATGGGGCACTCTGATGTCATTCTGGAGCGCCCCGGGAGCCGCACGGACGGTAAGTATACTGCTCGCCCGCTCCCCACTACTACTATGGCAACCAGGACTTTAATAGCGTCCTGGCTGCCATAGTAACACTGAATGCATTTTGAAGACGGCTCCGTCTTCAAATGCTTTCAGTTCACTTGCGTTTTTCCGGATCCGGCGTGTAATTCCGGCAAATGGAGTACACGACGGATCCGGACAACGCAAGTGTGAAAGAGGCACTTCAATTGCCGGAAGCAGCATTAGTGGAGACCCCTGACATGCCCCAGCCACTTCCCAGTGGTGAGGATGGCATAAAACTGCCGCAGCTACAAAATTTTGTTGCACGGGCGTTTAAGAAGTCACAAAATGGGGTCTTTCAACTTTTTTATGCCAAAAACCTGACATAGCTCTGTAAGTAAATTACCCCCAATTTGTAATGCTTATATGTCTAAAGTATCTTGTCACCTACTTATAGTAGTTAGAAGCTGCAAAGATATCAGATATGATAAAAAATGTAATTTAGGCCCTCTTTCTAAAGACAATTCAGGCTACCTCATCTTCCTACCTACCCTGGGACAGGAGAACATTTTTATTATATATGGGGATATGTATGACCCTCAGTGCATTGGTTGTGGGGAAGCTAAAAAGTTTTTTTCCCATAACACCTAGGGAAGGGTGATGTGGTCGCCTGTGCTTGGACCTTTCGGTGAGCCTTATAGCGGGAGCACACATGCCGTAATAACTTGTACCTAAAGAATAAAAAAAAGTCTAAGCAAAAGTTGGAGGACAGCCATGGCAAAGAGGGTTCTGCTTATATACAGAGTAACTGCTGTACAAAATAGCGTACCCCCCACTGCTAATCTTTTATTATAATCCAAATCAGACTTTGAGTCAGAGTCTAAGGTTACATTGGGGGTCATTTATAAAGACCAGCTTTTTATGCTGGTCTTTGTTACCCCCTTGTACTACTGGAGGATACACCTAATTTAGGATGAGGCGTTCACCTCGTCATAAATTGGGCGTGCCTCCGGCAGTCCGTGTCCCTAGAGTAGAAACTACTTCAGCCACAGACTGGTGTAGTTGTTACTCCTCTTTTACACCCATTTCCAAGCAAAAATCTTAGTAAATTTGCGAAGGCCGATGTCCCAAGTGGCGCAGATGGTGTAAAAACGCCCATGCAACAAAATATTGTCCCATGGGCATTTAAAAAGTTGTAAAAAGGTTTTGTTTTGTTTTTTTAAAAATTGCATAAATGACCATTATTGTCTTTTCTACAATCTAACATAATTCGATTTCTTTACAGTCTGTGCAGTATAACCAGCAGTGGTGAGGAATGGAGACAGGATCCGGACCATTTTCCAAGTTTGAAGAAGGCGTTCTTCATAATCATGTTTTCATATTCTCTATAAGCAATAAATAAACTACAATCTGGTTTACCCTAAGTAATGTGATAAGAATCCACCTTGATTTATGTGGGATGGCTGGACTTAGGGGGAGATTTATCAAACTAGAGTAAAGGAAATCTGGCTTAGTTGCCCATAGCAACAAATCAGGTTTCACCTTTCATTTTGCAGAGGAGCTCCAAAAAATGAAAGGTGGAATCTGATGGTTGCTTTGGGCAACTAAGCCAGTTTTACACAATTTTTTGATAACTCTCCCCCATAGCCTTGATACAATGCAAGAGTATATATGCATTTGATGTATGTCAGCCAACCCCACCGATTTCAGGATCAGTGAACCATCTAGTGAACCAACACATGCATGCTGTTTAATGTGTGTGGCCAGCTTAAGGCTTTGTTCATATTTATGTACAGACACACTGGCGCTAACTGAGCCTCCAGTGCAAGTATGAAGAGAGCATAACCAGGCAGATCTAGTCTAGTATGAGTGGATTTGGGGTAATGGTTCTTTTACATGGACTGATTGTGACAGTCCATTATTCAGAAGGAACCAAACATTCCCAATAATTACCACTCCGCTTACATACAGCAATTATTTCCTCTGTATGGGAACTAGCAATCGCTTATCCCCATATACTACACAGAAGAGACGTGTGTTTTTTTGTGCTGGACAAAATGACTCAATTATTATTATTATTGTTAAAGCGTCATTCATTCTATGGCATTATATATATGAAAAGGGGTACACATACATAATACAGACAACTGCACTAAGCATGAACAAGACGAGTTACAAACTGGTGCAGAAGGAGAGAGGGCCCTGCCCGCAAGAGCTTACAATTTACAAGGTATGGAGTAAGGACACAGTAGGTGAGGGTAAAGCTGGTCATGACGGTATAGAGCAGTGATGGCGAACCTATGGCACGGGTGCCAGAGGCGGCACTCAGAGCCCTCTCTGTGGGCACTTGCACCCTGGAAAAGTCTATGGTGTACCAATATGCCTTAGGCCTCCTGCACACGAACCCCGTGGCCGTGCTGCGGGCCGCAATGCAAGAACACTGACCATGGGGCAGCCGCAGTGGATCACGGACCCATTCACTTTAATGGGTCCACGATCTGCAAAAAGATAGGACATGTTCTATCTTTTTTTCGGAACGGAAGTACGGGATGAAACCCCATGGAACCTCTCCGTAGGGTTCCGTTCTGTGCTTCCGTTCCGCACCATTCCGCATCTCCGGATTTGGCGGACCCATTAAAGTGAAAGCGTCTGCACGTGGAACGGTGCCCATGTATTGCGGATCCGCAAATGCGGTCCTCAATATAGCAACGGGACACCTACAGTCATGTGCAGGAGGCCTTAGACTTTTCCTGCCATTCATCAGCGCAGGCGTACTATGAACACCACAGGCATCGCACTGAGTGTAAACAGGCTTTTATAGCGAAAAGTACATGGAAGATATACTATACTGGACTGTAGTATTCTGGGGAAATTCCCATGTTGGCACTTTGTGATAAATATGTGGGTTTTGGGGTGCAGTTTGGGCACTCGGTCTCTAAAAGGTTTGCCATCACTGGTATAGAGGCAGCAGGGTCACTGGTTGTAGGCTTGTCTGAAGAGGTGGGTTTTCAGGTTTCTTTTGAAGGATTCCACTGTAGGTAAGAGTCTGATGTGTTGGGGTAGAGAGTTCCAGAGCATAGGGGATGCACGGGAGAAATCTTGGAGGGGAGTGAGGGAAGAGGTGATAAGAGGAGAGAATGATGGTTGGGGTTCAGGCACATGGCCGTAGCCCGTCTGTGCCCGTATTGCAGCCCGCAAGTAGCGGGTCTGCAGTATACTGGCACCGGCCGTGTGCGGAGCGCATCATGGATGCGGACTCTTTCACTTGAATGGGCAATCCGGGAGAGGTGGAACAGAGGCACATATCGGAAGCACTACGGAATGTGCATGAGCCCCTGTACAGAGCTGTATTATGTCACCCAAAGAAGTCTGTGGAGCTGCACTGTACCTCCAAATGGCTATAATTTCATTATGGCATACAGAAATTTTTCTGTTATATTAATATAGAAATCTGTCAGAAAAAGAAATTGTGGAATGCTCGACTGGATGCCAAATTCTGGAGATATTCTTGACTTCTTGCCTACTACTCTGTAGTACAGAACGACATGCCTTCATACAGACTCCATACACACGCCATGTCAGTGATATCTTTGGATAACATTGCTGGCTTACTTTGCAGTTCTAACTGCATTTACAAAGCACCAGTTGTCTCATCTTAAAATATCAAATTAAGGCCTCATTCACACGTCAGTGTTCGGCCAGTGTTTTCCATCAGTGATTGTGAGCCAAAACCAGGTGCAGCTCTAAACACAGAGCAGGTGCAGATCTTTCCCTTATACCTTATCTCTGTGGAGGCTCCAATCCTGGTTTTGGTTCACAATCACTGATGGAAATCGGTGACCAAAACACTGATGTGTGAATGAGGCTTAAGGGCTCATTCACATGACCATTTGGTATCGGCACCGGCCATTTTAATCCTGTATTGAGGTGCAGACCCATTGACTTGAATGGGTCAGCGATCGGCAAAAGATAGGACATGTCCTGTCTTTTGCGGTGCAAAAGCACGGACCCGAAAGCCCACGGAAGCGCTTCCAAGTGTTTCCATGGGCTTCTGATAGGACATGTCCTATCTTTTGCCATATCTTTTGGATCACGGGCCCATTCAAGAGTCGGCATAAATGGGTTGGAATACATTGCTGGGTCCTTCCAAAAACAGTACCATACCACATGGCTTGTGTCTAGAATTGCAGCTCAGCGAGGTGAATGAGACTGTGCTGCAATTCCACACACAACCTTGCGACAGGTGTGGCACTGTTTTTGGAAGAAAGCAACCATGCTTTTCTAATGCTTTAATGAATTCTGGCTCAAGTCCTGTTCACAATAGGCAATCATCAAAAAGCAATATTAATCAATTTCCTAATTAATTTGCAGTTCCTTAGTGTGTCTGTATCCACAGCATCTGGGAATTTACAGTGCTGCTAAAAAAACATCTCAAAAGAAAAGCAATTTATGAAAAACAGCTTTTTTTGGCTTCGTGTCTGGTCACCCTAGATGGGAAAAATGACTAATAAAACCAGGTGTATAGCTCCTTCAGCAGCTAACTATCAGCAAAGAGATGGCATAAAGTGTGTCTGTAGAAATGCATGCTCAGCACTGTCACAGGTCTGCTATTGCAGTTTTGGAATTGTATCATGCACTATGACCAGTAGAGGGCAGCACATAAATACAAGACAAAAAGCGAAACATGCAAAACTAAATAAATGCAAATAAACATGAAACCGATTATTTAGAAAACACAGTAGAAACCGGTGGGCTAAAAATTTGCACTATTTAGTTACCATAGAATTCTGCAGGGTTTCCTTTCCGATCTGTGCCACAGACAGAGCACTCCTCTTCTGGTTTAGTGAGATTCCAGATAATCCTTCAGTGTCAGAAACCATCGCTTGTCTCCATACAGATTCATTGTTTTTGGGCAGCAGATACCTGTTTGGACAGCACAATCTGCTGCCCAGAAATGAAGATTTAAAGGGTTTGTCCGGGCTACAGATATTGATGACCTATCCTCAGCATAGGTCAGCAGTATCAGATCGGTGTGGGTGCTGAGTGTCAGAATCCATACAGTGTAGCAGCGGCCAATGCTGAAAACTATAGTGTACAGAGCTGGAAGTAGGAGGTGAAGGGTGTCGGACCCCCAAATGTCTGATATTGATGAGCTATCCTGAGGATATTCCATCGATATCTGTAGCCGAGACAACCCCTTTAAAAAAGAGCTGTTTTAATAAATCATCCCCCCTAAGGCCCCTTTTACATGAGCGAGTTTTCTGTACAGGTGCAATGTGTGACGTGAGCGCATAGCGCCCGCACTGAATCCTGATCCATTCATTTCTATGGGTCTGTGCACATGAGCCTTGTGTTTCACACATGATCTCAGTGTTACGTGAAAATCGCAGCATGTTCTATAGTGTGCATTTTTCACGCAGCCCTATAGCACCTAGAGGCTCATTTGCATAGCAATAAAAGTTCGTTTTTTAGGGTAACCGCTGCAGAGAAAGGGATTACAATAGCATGGACCATGTGATGAGCGCAGTTACGTCACCAAAGGTGCTTTTCCTCCCAGGTCCTCAAAGAAGACGAGCCGGGCAGCGAGAACAAGTGGATGAGGTGAGTTTAATTTTTATTAGATTTTTAACCCCTCCATCCCTAATTTACTTAGCATTCTGTATTAAGAATGCTAATATTTTCCCTTATTACCATGTTATAAGGGAAAATAATAAAGATCGGGTCCCCATCCCGATCGTCATCTAGCAACCATGCGTGAAAATCGCACTGCATCTGCGCTTACGATTTTCACAAAGCCCCATTCACTTCTATGGGGCCTGCGTTGCGTGAAAATATAGAGCTTTCTGCAATTTTCACGCAACGCACAAGTGATGCGTGAAAATCACCGCTCATGTACACAGCCCCATTAAAGTGAATGGGTCCGGATTCAGTGTGGGTGCAATGCGTTCACCTCACGCATTGCACCCGCGTGGAATTCTCGCCCGTGTAAAACGGGCCTATGGGTTACATAGCTTCATAAATCAATATAATGCTATGCAACCCGGCAGTAGAGATGGCTTTGCGGTTCGCCCGGCGGTCGTTTTGCGGCAAACTTTGCTCGTTCGCGATTCGCCAAACATGCGAACATATGGAGATGTCCGCCGGCGCTATCCATCAGGTGGTACAGGACAGCCAATTGAGACGTCTCAGCACATGGACATACCCCCTACCTTATAAATAAACCTGATCTGGCCGCCATTTTACATTCAGTCTTTTACCAGTGTAGGGAGAGGTTTCTGTGTGGAGCAGGGACAGACTGTTAGGGACACAAATTGCTAGCTAATAGGGCCACAAAAGTCCTTTTAAGGACTGGTATAGGTGTGCTATCGATAGGTGTGACTTACTGAGGGGTGTGATATACTTATAATATACTTTCTAACATAGAACGTATATTATAGTGCATTTGTATTGTGCAGCAGTTGTTTACCGCAGCTACACAGAGTGACCATCCGCTATTGGAACAAATAATTTCTACTGGTGTGATATACCAGTTGCCCCCCAAAAAACTGATTGAAGCAGGGGATGTTATATACTAATAATATACTTTCTATATAGTGCATTTAGGTAGTGCAGCATTTGTTTGCAGTTTTGCTGCATTACCTCAGCTAGATAGTGACAAACACCATTGGAACAAATAATTTCTACTGGTGTGATTTGTGTTATGCAGCTGACTGCGTCTCCCGCTTAACTATATGTCCACATGGAACAGATACGGTGCGCTGTGCATTTGCCTGCAGCAAATTCAGTACTAGCTAAGGGGACCCTCACACCTTGCAGAATTTTCCGCAACAAAATCTGCAGGGGTGGATTTTACAAAGTTGCGTTTTTTGTTGCAGTTTATGCTGCCGATTTTGCAGATATCCACTACAGGATAGGATGAGTATTTTCTTTGTGAATGATGTTGCGAATTTCTGTGCGGATAATATCTCCATTGAAATGAAAGGAGACATTCAGCTCCAGGAAACCCACAACAAAAATATTATTTGCGTTCCGTTCCGCTGCAGAATTAATTCTCCACAGTGGAACAGAACACAAGTATTAACACTTTTCATCCCCATAGGCTAACTTAGGGGATGTCTTTATGCTGTGGATTTTATTGCAGAAAATTCTGCAACACGTGAGGGCACCCTAAGTGGATAAGAGTTGAAGAAATCTCATCCACACGCTGCAGAAAAATAATCTGCAGTGTGAATGGACCTGCAGTGTGGATTTTAAATTCAGAGCATGACCATTTATGCTGCAGATTTCCACCATGGATTTCATCTTTCGCAATGTACAGGTTGAAATGTGCAGCAACTTTACGGCAAAATCTGTGACAAGTCCATGGTGGAAAATCCTAGTGGTATGGCGGCACAGAATAGCTGGGGCGGACTGGGAACTTAAAGTGGCCCTGGAAACCTAAGTGGCCTCATGTTGTAGGCGGGTCCATACTGAAAGAAGGCAGGACCAACACAAGTAAGCAGCGACAGCACAAATAGGCAGGGCCAGCAATACGGTAGTGTTGCACAAAATACCGCCCCTGCAGAACCAAATACTTCAGTACAGCACAAAATACCGCCACCCTCGCTGCAATATTCAAGTGTATCACTGTCCTGAGGACGGTGATACAGTTGAATTCAGTAGGGCACCTGCAGCCATTGGCCAGGTGCATAAGAAACTGATGCTCCTACATTAAAGGGGTTGTCTGGGTTCACCCAGGCAGCACCTCTGATGCTCTCCCTTGCCCTGTGCTCTATCGCACAGGGCAAGGACTGTTTGTCTATATTTTTTACACTGCTAGACGGAGGCTCCTGCCTAGCAGTGTTGCGGGTGACATCACAAGCAATAATGAGCGGGCTTTAGTGCTGCCCTAGCCTGTTTTACAGAGCTAAAGCCCACCTATTAGTACCGGTGACGTCACCAGCAACATTGCTAGGCAGAAGCCTCCACCTAGCAGTGTAAAAGTATAAACAAACAGCCCTTACCCGGCGCGATAGAGTGCAGGGCAAGGGAAGGCATCGTAACATGGCTCTGAACACGGACAACCCCTATAATGTGCGAGCATCAGTTTCTTATGCACCTGGCCAATGGCTGCAGGTGCCCTGAATTCAACTGTATCACCATCCTCAGGACAGTGATACACTTGAATATTGCAGCGAGGGTGGTGGCATGTTGTGCTGCACTGTGGTATTTGGTTCTGCAGGGGCGGTACTTTATGCAACACTGCAGTATTGCTGGCCCTGCCTACTTGTGTTGTCGCTGCATTACATGTGTTGGTCCTGCCTTCTTTCAGTTTGGACCCGCCTACAACATGGGGCCACTTTTAGGTGTCCAGGGCCACTTTAAGTTCCCAGTCCACCCCCTGCTATCCTGTGCCTCCATACCATTAGGATTTTCCACCATGGACTGGTCACAGATGCTGTCATGTAGAATTTGCAAAATTAGTGGTGATACCCTAAGCATGGCAGCCTGGACTGATACATTACCTGCACTGATACCTCACAGCAAACTATGGGAGAGCTGTCCTGCTGTTGTGTTTAAGTCTCACATATCTATCCCATATGAAGGATATTATTATAATAATAATAATAATATTAATATATCATGATCACAGCAATTATATGATGGTTATGGTGATGTACAGCCAGGACCCATTCTCTATAAATAAAGAAGTATATACCAGCTCTCTCTCCCCACTAGTGGCAGGGCTGCTCTCCCTCCCTCTCTCAGCGGTACACTACACTTCCTCATGGACGGACTCCTCCCCTTGGGGGCGTGTCCTTTTAGAAGTCACACAGCTTTAGTGACTGCGTGGGCACTGGGCAGCGGGTGTGCGGACGTACAGGCTCAGGTACAGTGCACGGACCCCTGGTCGTATCCACGTCATAGTATATGAGGGCTGCAGGTGGCTGTTCTGTAGAGGGGGAGGGGAATACAACCTACCTACCTCAGTGTGTCAGCTGCTGCCGGTGGAGGTGCCTCGGTTTCCTGCGCAGATAGCCCTTGGGGTCGGGGGGCAGTGTCAGCTGCACACAGATAAGAGTGAGATATTGGGGGAGGGGGTGAAATTGAGAAGATACCAGCATCAGATAACTGCATAGCGCTGACTCAAGTGACGTTTTTTGCTTATCTGCTGCAAGTTAAAACTTTCTGGAAGAAAACATCCATTATAATGAATTTTGTGATGTGTAATCAGGATATTCGGTGTTTCACTCTATTGTCCCTTGAAATGACCCTTTTTGCACGTGATCACCTTGGCATGTAATGGGTATGTGCCATGTAATGATCTGTTGTATGTAGGGCACCTATTAATATGGTGATAGTGGGGGCATAGTGGGATGGTGAAACTACCACTCCCAGCATGCCCCATTCATTTCTGTGGCGTTCTGAGACCAGCCAATCAAGTGTGCATCTTGGGAGTTGTAGTTTTACCACAGCTGGAGTGTCGGAGGTTATAGCCTTCACAGACTGTCCGCCGAGCAGATGCAAAAAGAGGAAGAAGCGCAGTTTCAGAAAGCTGCAAATCTTGAGGTGAAGAAAAATGCTACAGTGGGTAATACATCCTGATAATGACTGCTCCACGGCCCCTAATGTACACTGCCCGTCACTAAATGTTACAATTCTGCAGGGTTTAAAGGGATTTCAGGGACACAGCCGGTCCTGCAAACACACTTTAATTACACTTACCTGTAGGAGAAAGTTTGTAATATACTTACTGTCCTCCGGATAGATCATCAGCTTCTGATTGGCGGGGGTCCGACACCCGGGACCCCCGCCGATCAGCTGTTTGAGAAGGCTTTGGCGCTCTAGCACCGCCGCGGCCTTCTCACTGTTTACCGCAGGCCCAGTGACGTCACGACTAGTATCACTGGCCTGGGCGGGGCTAAGCTCCATTCAAGGGAATGGAGCTTAGCCCCACCCAGGCCAGTTGATACTAGTCGTGATGTCACTGGGCCAGCGGTAAACAGCGAGAAAGCCGCGGCGCTGCTGGAGCGCTGCTGCCTTCTCAAACAGCTGATCGGCGGGGGTCCCGGGTGTCGGACCCCCGCCGATCAGAAGCTGATGATCTAACCAGAGGATAGATCATCTGTTTAAACAAACTGCAGAACCTCTTGTTGCATGGATCAGGGTACTTTCACACTTGCGGCAGAGGATTCCGGCAGGCAGTTCCGTCGCCGGATCTGGCAATCCGGACGCAAACTGATGGCATTTGTCAGACGGATCCAGATGCGGATCCGTTTGACAAATGCATTGAAATACCAGATCCATCTCTCCGGTGTCATCCGGAGAAACGGATCCGGTATGATTTTTTTTTTTAGCATTTTTAAAGGTCTGCACGGACGGAAAGAACGGATCCGTTTTGCTGGAACACTTGGGGCCGGATCCGGCACTAATACACTTCAATGTAAATTAATGCCAGATCCAGCATTCCGGCAAGTGTTCAGTATTTTTGGCCTGTGACGGAACTCAATACCGGAAAACAAAAACGCTAGTGTGAAAGTACCCTTAGTCATTTGGGAACCTGGTGATGTGATGATCTTCTTCTGAAAATCCAGCTTGCTTGTTCACACGACCGTATGGCTTTTTCAGTGTTTTGCGGCCCATTTTTAACTGATCTGTTTTTCCGTTTTTTGTTTCAGTAGTGTTTCTGGTTCCATTCCGTTTTTCCGTATGGCATATACAGTAATTACATAGAAAAAATTGGGCTGGGCATAACATTTTCAATAGATGGTTCCGCAAAAACGGAACAGATACGGAGTACATTCCGTATGTGTTCCGTTTTGTTTGTGGACCCGTTGACTTGAATGGAGTCACGGAACGTGATTTGCGGGCAATAATAGGATATGTTCTATCTTTGAACGGAAAAACGGAAATACAGAAACGGAATGCATATGGAGTACATTCCGTTTTTTTTTTGTGGAACCATTGAAATGAATGGTTCCATATACGGAACAAAAAAAACGGCCTGTATAAGGAACGCAAAAAACGTTCGTGTGAACGAGCCTTACGTCCCATCCTTTACCAGATTTCCGGCCTGGGCTTTGGACAGGACATCACTTCTGCTGTGGACAGGACCAGAACTACTTCTCTCCGTGGCGCATGCGCCAGAACTCCTGAATGCACCTTATCTGTAAATGCGCCAGGGAGATGAAAAGTTCTGCCCTTGCCTGCGGTAGTGATGTCACCGTCCATAGCCCAAGCCAAAAATCTGGTAAGGGACTTGATGGCGGAAGCAGGATTTCCAGAAGAGGAGCATGACATGACCAGGTTCCCGAGGGGTGAATCCACACAACTATGAGACTGTATAATACAAATTTTCTTCTACAGGTGAGTTGTGTGTAAGTAAGGTGGGTTTGCAGGACACACTGGGTCCTGGAAAACCCTCTAATGACATTGATGACTACCTAGCAATTCCAGAAATCCCACCAACATCTGTATGGTTGCTCCATGTAGGTCCAACACCAGTACTGCTGTATTAGAGGACGCCAGTACTATAAGGGTATGTCCACATGTGACTGATTAGCTGCAGACTTGCCTTTGTAGTTTTTTATGCTGCAAATCCGCAGCATTGTACAGTACCAGCAAAGTGAATGAGATTTTAACAAATCTCATCCACATTCAGCACACAAAAGATGCAGTGTAAAATGACCTGTGGCCCGGAACTTAAACCTGCAGCCTGTCAGTTTATGCTGCGGATCTCACTAGCAAATTTACTGTGCTCACTGTGCTCCCCAATATTTTACTGCAGAAACAGTCCCCCTGAAAATACTAATACCACACAGATAGCGCCCCCTTCAATAATAATTGGCCCACAGTGCCTTAAATAACTGCACCCAGCAAATAGTGTTCCTGACACTAAGGCTACATGGACACAACGGATGATCCATTGTAACAATGCCTAAAACGGACAAGAATATGACTTGTTCTATTTTTTTTTTACGGGGCTATGAAACAGACTTGCTGATGCGGGACAGCACATGGTGTGCTGTCTGCATTTTTTGCGGACCCGTTGAAATTAATGGGTTTGCATCCTATCCGCAAATAAAAAACGTAATGGACACGGAAACAAACAACGTTTGTGTGCATGAGGCCTAATAGTGTAAACATAATGTCCCCCCAAATTTGGGCTAAGCTGATACTGTGCTAGGGTGCCCCTACAGTAATAATGCTTACCAAACTCCCACCGATAGAAATAATTATCTAGCGGTGTGCATAGTGTTAACAGTGCCCCAATAGTAATGATGCTCCTATTGTGCCTATACTATTAATCATGTTTCCCATAGTATCGCAGTAGTAATACTTCTTATAATGTATGCCTATAGAAAAATGTCCCCTAATATGTGCCATTAATAAAATAACCCCTTATAACGTGTGCCAGTACAGAAATACCACCTTATATTGTGCACCAGTAAAAAAGTACCCCTTTATTGTGCACCAGTACAAAAAAAATACTCCCTTACCTTTTCAGATCAGACACCCATATCAGATCTCAAATTAGATTACCGTATCAGACCAAAGATTAGACCCCCATATCAGATCTTCAGATCAGACCTCCATGGACCCCATATCAGACTTTTAATCAGACCCCTATATTAGATCCTCAGATCAAGCCCCATATCAAGTCTCAAATTAGACCCCCATATCAGATTTTCAAATCAGATTTCCATGGACCTCCATATCACACCTCACATCAGACCCTCATCTCAGATCCCCATATCAGATCCTCAGGTCACACCCCCATATGAGACCCCCCCCCCCCCCACATCGGACCTTCACGTTAGACCACTGTATCAGGATCTTAGATCAGGTCTCTATGTCAAAACCCCCTCCTCCCCCCATATTAGACCTCAGATCAGACCCGCATTGGATCTCCATCTCAGAACCCCACATATTAGACCTTTGCCAGTCCGGCATTCTCTCCTGCAGTCGCTCTCCCTGTTCTTCTCTGGGCTCATGCTGCACTGCCACCTGACTGCATATAACGTCAGGTCATAGTGTGTACACTACGTCCTGATGCAGTACGCATTCAGAACAGTGCAGCACAGACCCGGAGAAGACCAGGGAGGAGAGGTGAGTACAACGCTTCACTCATCGTCCCCCCACCTCCCGCATTCTAGTGAGCACTTACATAATGGAATCACTCACTAATATTCACTTTATAAGACACATAGCGTCTTATAAAGCAAAAGATACAGTAATTGGCAGCGCGCCACTGGCAAGGAAGGCCCTTCTGGCTTAGAGGTCCGGACGCAATTGCAACTGCTGCGACCCCCTATAGCTACACTACTGCATGGCATCATTCTGTGTAAAGAGAACTGTTTAATGCTGATCCAAGTAAAGGTACACTTAAAAGTAAAGTTAACAGGACCTGCAATTTTTTTTAGGATTGTGTATAGGGGTTTCCTGACTTTACCCATACAATGTCAGGTCATAGCCCGCGCAGTTGTGATAGTGCAACATGGACCTGGAGAAGACCAGGGAGAAGATGTGAGTACAATACTTAACTCACCGCTCCCCACTCCTCCTGCAAATAAGTGAGTGCTTGCTCATTAGTATTTGCTTTATAAGACGCACAATGTCTTATAAAGCAAAAGATAGTCATTGGTAGTACGCTACTGGTAATGGGGGCTTGTGGGCCCTTCTGGCTTAGTGGCCCGGTCGCAATTGCAACCACTGCCACCCCTATAGCTATGCTACTGCATGGCATCATTCTGTGTAGAGAGGACTGTGTAATGCTGATCCAAGTAAAGTTACACTTAAAAGTAAAGTTGACAGGACCTGCTAATTTTTCTTTGGATTGAACAACTATCAACATGTATGGGGATGTCCTGACTTCCCCCGACATTATCTTGAACTTCAAAATCCAATCCTTTTGTTCTTCCTTTTTAGAACACTTTTAGGCCTCTTTCACATGGGCGTCATGTTTTTTGCCCAGATAAGATGTGGGTGCGTTGCGGGAAAATGCGCAATTTTTTTTCCGCGCAAGTGCAAAACATTGCACGCGCGTGAGAAAAATCGGCATGTTTGGTACCCAAACCAGAACTTCTTCACAGAAGTTTGGGTTAGCTGTTCTGTAGATTGTATTGTTTTCCCTTATAACTATGTTATAAGGGAAAATAATAGCATTCTTAATACAGAATGCATAGTAAAATAGGGCTGTAGGGGTTAAAATAAATAAATAAAAAATTTAACTCTCCTTAATCCACTTGATCGCGCAGCCGCATCTCTTCTGTCTTCTTTGCTGTGCACAGGAATAGGAGTTTGATGACGTCACTGTGCTCATTACATGGTCCAATCACATGGTTCATCACCATGGTGAGGGACCATGTGATTGGATCATGTGATGTCACCACAGGTCCTTAGCCAGCAGCTCAACATTACAGAAGAAGACAGAGATCCGCAACTACGCGATCAAGTGGACTCGGTGAGTTAATTTTTTATTAATTTTTAACCCCTCCATCGCTATCTTACTTTGTATTCTGTATTCAGAATGCTATTATTTTCCCTTATAACCATGTTATAAGGGAAAATAATACAGATCGGGTCCCCAGCCCGATCGTCACCTAGAAACCATGCGTGAAAATCGCACCGCATCCGCATTTGCTTGCGGATGCTTGCGATTTTTACACGGCCCCATTCACTTCTATGCGGCCTGCGTTGCGTGAAAAACGCAGAATATAGAGCTTGCTGCGATTTTCACGCAACGCACAAGTGATGCGTGAAAATCACCGCTCATGTGAACAGCCCCATTGAAATGAATGGGTCTGGATTCAGTGTGGGTGTAATGCGTTCAACTCACGCATTGCACCCGCGCTGAATAGTTGCCCGTGTAAAAGGGGCCTTAGGCCCCTTTCACACGGGCGACTTTTCCGTGCGGGTGCGATCCGTGCGGCGAACGTATGGCACCCGCACTGAATCCTGACCCATTCATTTCTATGGGGCTGTGCACATGAGCGTTGTTTTTAACGCATCACTTGTACGTTCAGTGCAAATCGCAGCATGCTCTATAATGTCCGATTTTGACGTGACGCAGGCCCCATAGAAGTGAATGGGGTGTGTGAAAATCGGATGGCATCCGCAAGCAAGTACGGATGCCATGCGATTTGCACGCATGGTTGCTAGGAGACCATCGGGATGGAGACCCGATCATTATTATTTTCCCTTATAACATGGTTATAAGGGAAAATAATAGCATTCTGAATACAGAATGCATAGTAAACCAGCGCTAGAGGGGTTAAAATAAAATAAAAAATAATTTAACTCACCTTAGTCCACTTGTTCGCAAAGCCGGCATCTCCTTGTGTCTCCGCTGCTGATGAACAGGACCTGGGATGAGCTGCTCCATTAAATAGAGCTTAAGGACCTTCGATGACGTCACTCCGGTCATCACATGATCTTTTACCATGGTGAATCACCATGGTAAAAGATCATGTGACGTACCATGTGATGACCGGAGTGACGTCATCGAAGGTCCTTAACCGGTATTTAATGGAGCAGCTCATCCCAGGTCCTGTTCATCAGCAGCGGAGACACAAGGAGATGCCGGCTTCGCGAACAAGTGGACTAAGGTGAGTTAAATTATATTTTATTTTAACCCCTCTAGCGCTGGTTTACTATGCATTCTGTATTCAGAATGCTATTATTTTCCCTTATAACCATGTTATAAGGGAAAATAATACAATCTTCAGAACATCAATCCCAAGCCCGAACTTCTATGAAGAAGTTCGGGTTTGGGTACCAAACATGCGCGATTTTTCTCACGCGAGTGCAACGCATGACAATGTTTTGCACTTGCGCAGAAAAAATCGCGCATTTTCCCGCAACGCACCCGGCTCTTAGCCGGGCCAAAAAAATGACGCCCGTGTGAAAGAGGCCTTAGTGTTGTTGTGTGTTTTTTGTCTTGTTTGTTTTTTTTGCTTTTTCATTTTTCTTCCCTATTTTCCTTGAGCCATAACATTTTTATATTTCCATTCACATAGCTGTATTAGGGCTTATTTTTTGCGAGACAACTTGTAAGTTTTAATGCCAACATTAATTATGGCATAAAATGTAGTGGGAAGCGGTAAACAAAAAAATTCCAAATGGGGTGGAATTGGGAAAAAAAATCAATTCCTCCACAGTTTTACGGGTTTTGTTCCCACGGCGTTCCGTTTGCGGGAAAACTGACCCATGACCTTTTTTCTCCGGGTCAGTACAATTACAACAATATCCTATATGTATAGGTTTTTTATGTCTAAATAGTGTAAAAAATAAATGTAAAACGTTAAGGGCTCTTTCACACCTGCGTTATTGTCTTCCGGCATAGAGTTCCGTCGTCGGGGCTCTATGCCAGAAGAATCCTGATCAGGATTATCCTAATGCATTCTGAATGGAGTGAAATCCGTTCAGGATGTCTTCAGTTCCGGAACGGAACGTTTTTTGGCGGAGAAAATACCGCAGCATGCTGCGCTTTTTGCTCCGGCCAAAAAAACTGAAGACTTGCCGCAAGGCCGGATCCGGAAAGAATACCCATTGAAAGGCATTGATCCGGATCCGGCCTTAAGCTAAACGTCGTTTCGGCGCATTGCCGGATCCGACGTTTAGCTTTTTTAGAGTGGTTACCATGGCTGCCGGGACGCTAAAGTCCTGGCAGCCATGGTAAACTGTAGCGGGGAGCGGGGGAGCAGCATACTTACCGTCCGTGCGGCTCCCGGGGCGCTCCAGAGTGACGTCAGGGCGCCCCAGGCGCATGGATGACGTGATCGCATGGCACGTCATCCATGCGCATGGGTCGCTCTGACGTCATTCTGGGGCGCCCCGGGAGCCGCACGGATGGTAAGTATACCGCTCCCCGCTCCTACTATGGCAACCAGGACTTTAATAGCGTCCTGGGTGCCATAGTAACACTGAAAGCATTTTGAAGACTGATCCGTCTTCAAATGCTTTCAGTACACTTGCGTTTTTCCGGATCCGGCGTGTAATTCCGGCAAGTGGAGTACACGCCGGATCCGGACAACGCAAGTGTGAAAGAGGCCTAATAAAAAAAAAAATCACCATAAATCACTATATTCTGACCCTCATAACTTTTGTATACTTATGTCTACTGAGCTGGCTTATTTTTTGCGGGACAATCCGTCGTTTTTATTGATACCATTTTGGAGTGTGCGTGACTTTTTGATCACATTTTATTACATTTATTTAGGTAGGAGAAGCAATGAAAAAATGTAAAAAAATCGGCAGTTTTGACCATTTTCCTGTCACGCTGATTTTTTAAATATTTTAATAGTATGGGTGTTTTATGGTCGCGGTGATATCTATGATGTTTATATTTCTTGTTAATTAGGTTTTTATTTTTTAATTGTACAGAAAGGGGGGTGATTAAAACTTTTTATTTTATTTTTTATATATTTTTTAACATTATATATTTCTTTCATTTTCTGTGATGATTTTGAAGCTCATATATGAGCCTATGCATTAATATTTTTTTTCATTTTGTACTATCAGGGATTTTTTAAATGGGGTTTGGACTGAAAATTGCTAATTTCTTATCCTGGCCTGCCATCTGGTGGCCAAAATTAGAATTGCAGCATGAACACAATCAGCCTCGTCAGCGAGGCTCATAGTGTTCAGCAAACTACCGATGCCCTCATTGGCCGCAGGGGTTATCGGTAGGAAGTTTTTGCGCATTTTAGATGCTGTGATCTCACTTGATCATGGCATCTAAAGCCTTTAATTACCGTGATCAGCATTATTGCCGGTCACGGTAATTAGACGCAGGTCTCTGCTGTTTGAAACAACAGAGACTTGCTGGCCATGTTCCCACATCGCTCCAGCACCGTATCTGTACGGCGCTGGTAGCGAAAGGGTTAAAGAAAATGTGTAGTCAGGAAATTATATTGTTTAAAGTCCGTTTTTATGTTAAACATTAGCAATTTTTTTGTTCAATTTTCATGTTAATACCTATAGCCAATTATTAGGAACAAAGCATTGGTTCCTGATAATTTCCTGCTTTGCTGAGGAGATGCAGCAATCACCTCCACTGTATGAACACAGGGGATTGCTAATGTGATTGCTTAGCGCCATAGAAAATCTTTGCAGATACTAAAATCATCCTTGCTGGGCTGCAAACTGTACTGTGTAAACAGGGATTTGCTGCCTAGAAACATCTCTTATTATAACCGGCAGGATTACAATGAGGCGTCATTTTCAAGTCTGTGGAAAAGAGTCCTTGTTTCATAGTAACATAGTTTATAAGGCTGAAAAAAGACATCTGTCCATCCAGTTCGTTGATTCAGAGGAAGGCAACCAGCCAACTCATTTTAGGGGAAAGAAAAATTCCTTCTCGACTCCAATCAGGCAATCAGAATAAGGCTACTTTCACACTTGCGTTCAGAGTAGAGTTGAGCGAACACCTGGATGTTCGGGTTCGAGAAGTTCGGCCGAACATCCCGGAAATGTTCGGGTTCGGGATCCGAACCCGATCCGAACTTCGTCCCGAACCCGAACCCCATTGAAGTCAATGGGGACCCGAACTTTTCGGCACTAAAAAGGCTGTAAAACAGCCCAGGAAAGAGCTAGAGGGCTGCAAAAGGCAGCAACATGTAGGTAAATCCCCTGCAAACAAATGTGGATAGGGAAATGAATTAAAATAAAAATTAAATAAATAAAAATTAACCAAAATCAATTGGAGAGAGGTTCCATAGCAGAGAATCTGGCTTCCCGTCACCCACCACTGGAACAGTCCATTCTCAGATATTTAGGCCCCGGCACCCAGGCAGAGGAGAGAGGTCCCGTAACAGAGAATCTGTCTTCATGTCAGCAGAGAATTAGTCTGCATGTCATAGCAGAGAATGAGGCTTCACGTCAGCCACCACTGCAACAGTCCATTGGCATATATTTAGGCCCAGCACACACACAGGCAGAGGAGAGAGGTCCCGTAACAGACAATCTGGCTTCATGTCAGCAGAGAATCAGTCTGCATGTCATAGCAGAGAATCAGGCTTCACGTCAGCCACCACTGCAACAGTCCATTGGCATATATTTAGGCCCAGCACACACACAGGCAGAGGAGAGAGGTCCCGTAACAGAGAATCTGGCTTCATGTCAGCAGAGAATCAGTCTGCATGTCATAGCAGAGAATGAGGCTTCACGTCACCCACCACTGCAACAGTCCATTGGCATATATTTAGGCCTAGCACACAGGCAGAGCAGAGAGGTCCCGTAACAGACAATCTGGCTTCATGTCAGCAGAGAATCAGTCTGCATGTCATAGCAGAGAATCAGGCTTCACGTCAGCCACCACTGCAACAGTCCATTGGCATATATTTAGGCCTAGCACACAGGCAGAGCAGAGAGGTCCCGTAACAGACAATCTGGCTTCATGTCAGCAGAGAATCAGTCTGCATGTCATAGCAGAGAATGAGGCTTCACGTCAGCCACCACTGCAACAGTCCATTGGCATATATTTAGGCCTAGCACACAGGCAGAGCAGAGAGGTCCCGTAACAGACAATCTGGCTTCATGTCAGCAGAGAATCAGTCTGCATGTCATAGCAGAGAATCAGGCTTCACGTCAGCCACCACTGCAACAGTCCATTGGCATATATTTAGGCCTAGCACACAGGCAGAGCAGAGAGGTCCCGTAACAGACAATCTGGCTTCATGTCAGCAGAGAATCAGTCTGCATGTCATAGCAGAGAATGAGGCTTCACGTCAGCCACCACTGCAACAGTCCATTGGCATATATTTAGGCCTAGCACACAGGCAGAGCAGAGAGGTCCCGTAACAGAGAATCTGTCTTCATGTCAGCAGAGAATCAGTCTGCATGTCATAGCAGAGAATGAGGCTTCACGTCAGCCACCACTGCAACAGTCCATTGGCATATATTTAGGCCTAGCACACAGGCAGAGGAGAGGTTCATTCAACTTTGGGTAGCCTCGCAATATAATGGTAAAATGAAAATAAAAATAGGATTGAATGAGGAAGTGCCCTGGAGTCCAATAATATATGGTTATGGGGAGGTAGTTAATGTCTAATCTGGACAAGGGACGGACAGGTCCTGTGGGATCCATGCCTGGTTCATTTTTATGAACGTCAGCTTGTCCACTGCAGAAAGACGCAGCAGTTGGCACCTGTGTTTCGTCATCATCAGAGACATGCTGAGGTGGTATTCCCATGTCCTCATCATCAGGAAACATAAGTGGTTGTGCGTCAGTGCATTCTATGTCTTTCACCGCTGGGGAAGGGCTAGGTGGATGCCCTTGGGAAACCCTGCCAGCGGAGTCTTCAAACAGCATAAGAGACTGCTGCATAACTTGAGGCTGAGACAGTTTCCCTGGTATGCATGGGGGTGATGTGACAGACTGATGGGGTTGGTTTTCAGGCGCCATCTGTGCGCTTTCTGCAGAAGACTGGGTGGGAGATAATGTGAACGTGCTGGATCCACTGTCGGCCACCCAATTGACTAATGCCTGTACCTGCTCAGGCCTTACCATCCTTAGAACGGCATTGGGCCCCACCATATATCGCTGTAAATTCTGGCGGCTACTGGGACCTGAGGTAGTTGGTACACTAGGACGTGTGGATGTGGCAGAACGGCCACGTCCTCTCCCAGCACCAGAGGGTCCACTAACACCACCACGACCATGTCCACGTCCGCGTCCCTTACTAGATGTTTTTCTCATTGTTATGGTTCACCACAACAACAAATATATTATTTGGCCCAATGTATTGTATTCAAATTCAGCGGGATATAAATTTGAGGCCTAGTATTTAGGCGCTGGGTGACCGGTATGGATTTAGTGACAGAATTAGACTTGGAAATGCACAGAAGCGTGTGTGTGAAGTTATTCTGAATGACCCTATGTGCACCTTCAATATGATCTACCCTTTTAGGGATAGATTTCAAATAGCTCTGATATAGCAGAAACGACTAAATTATGAAATTGCTAAATTGGGAATTGTATTTCAACCCAGAACAAAAAATGTGCTTTGACGGACACTAAATAACTTTCCCAGCCACAACAGGACAGCGGTAACGAGAGATTTAGCGGGATATAAATTTGAGGCCTAGTATTTAGGCGCTGGGTGACAGGTATGGGTTTAGTGACAGAATTAGATTTGGAAATGCACAGTAGCGGGTGTGTGAAGTTATTCTGAATGACCCTATGTGCACCTTGAATATTATATACCCTTTTAGGGATAGATTTCAAATAGCTCTGATATAGCAGAAACCACTAAATTATGAAATTGCTAAATTGGGAATTGTATTTCAACCCAGAACAAGAAATGTGCTTGAACGGACACTAAATAACTCGCCCAGCTACAGCACTAGGGACAGATTTAGCGGGATATAAATTTGAGGCCTAGTATTTAGGCGCTGGGTGACAGGTATGGGTTTAGTGCCAGAATTAGACTTGGAAATACACAGTAGCGGGTGTGTGTGAAGTTATTCTGAATGACCCAATGTGCACCTTGAATATTATATACCCTTTTAGGGATAGATTTCAAATAGCTCTGATATAGCAGAAACCACTAAATTATGAAATTGCTAAATTGGGAATTGTATTTCAACCCAGAGCAAGAAATGTGCTTTGACGGACACTAAATAACTTTCCCAGCCACAACAGGACAGCGGTAACGAGAGATTTAGCGGGATATAAATTTGAGGCCTAGTATTTAGGCGCTGGGTGACAGGTATGGGTTTAGTGACAGAATTAGATTTGGAAATGCACAGTAGCGGGTGTGTGAAGTTATTCTGAATGACCCTATGTGCACCTTGAATATTATATACCCTTTTAGGGATAGATTTCAAATAGCTCTGATATAGCAGAAACCACTAAATTATGAAATTGCTAAATTGGGAATTGTATTTCAACCCAGAACAAGAAATGTGCTTGAACGGACACTAAATAACTCGCCCAGCTACAGCACTAGGGACAGATTTAGCGGGATATAAATTTGAGGCCTAGTATTTAGGCGCTGGGTGACAGGTATGGGTTTAGTGCCAGAATTAGACTTGGAAATACACAGTAGCGGGTGTGTGTGAAGTTATTCTGAATGACCCAATGTGCACCTTGAATATTATATACCCTTTTAGGGATAGATTTCAAATAGCTCTGATATAGCAGAAACCACTAAATTATGAAATTGCTAAATTGGGAATTGTATTTCAACCCAGAACAAGAAATGTGCTTTGACGGACACTAAATAACTTTCCCAGCCACAACAGGACAGCGGTAACGAGAGATTTAGCGGGATATAAATTTGAGGCCTAGTATTTAGGCGCTGGGTGACAGGTATGGGTTTAGTGACAGAATTAGATTTGGAAATGCACAGTAGCGGGTGTGTGAAGTTATTCTGAATGACCCTATGTGCACCTTGAATATTATATACCCTTTTAGGGATAGATTTCAAATAGCTCTGATATAGCAGAAACCACTAAATTATGAAATTGCTAAATTGGGAATTGTATTTCAACCCAGAACAAGAAATGTGCTTGAACGGACACTAAATAACTCGCCCAGCTACAGCACTAAGGACAGATTTAGCGGGATATAAATTTGAGGCCTAGTATTTAGGCGCTGGGTGACAGGTATGGGTTTAGTGCCAGAATTAGACTTGGAAATACACAGTAGCGGGTGTGTGTGAAGTTATTCTGAATGACCCAATGTGCACCTTGAATATTATATACCCTTTTAGGGATAGATTTCAAATGGCTCTGATATAGCAGAAACCACTAAATTATGAAATTGCTAAATTGGGAATTGTATTTCAACCCAGAACAAGAAATGTGCTTGAACGGACACTAAATAACTCGCCCAGCTACAGCACTAAGGACAGATTTAGCGGGATATAAATTTGAGGCCTAGTATTTAGGCGCTGGGTGACAGGTATGGGTTTAGTGCCAGAATTAGACTTGGAAATACACAGTAGCGGGTGTGTGTGAAGTTATTCTGAATGACCCAATGTGCACCTTGAATATTATATACCCTTTTAGGGATAGATTTCAAATAGCTCTGATATAGCAGAAACCACTAAATTATGAAATTGCTAAATTGGGAATTGTATTTCAACCCAGAACAAGAAATGTGCTTGAACGGACACTAAATAACTCGCCCAGCTACAGCACTAAGGACAGATTTAGCGGGATATAAATTTGAGGCCTAGTATTTAGGCGCTGGGTGACCGGTATGGATTTAGTGACAGAATTAGACTGGGATATGGCCAAAAAATAAACAGACTATTGCTGGTTAAATGCACTTGGTGTGACAGCTTCACCCTGATGTAGGCTTTAGCCAAAAAACAACCACACCATTGAGGGTTAAATGCACTTGGTGACAGGCGCAGCTTGCCCCTGATTTAGTATATGGCCAAAAAATGAACAGACTATTGCTGGTTAAATGCACTTGGTGTGACAGCTTCACCCTGATGTAGGCTTTAGCCAAAAAACAACCACACCATTGAGGGTTAAATGCACTTGGTGACAGGCGCAGCTTGCCCCTGATTTTGTATATGGCCAAAAAATGAACAGACTATTGCTGGTTAAATGCACTTGGTGTGACAGCTTCACCCTGATGTAGGCTTTAGCCAAAAAACAACCACACCATTGAGGGTTAAATGCACTTGGTCGCAGCTTGTGCTGGCGCACCACAAGACACAAAATGGCCGCCGATCACCCCAGAAAAATGTGACTGACAAACGGTCTGGGCAGCCTAAAAACAGTGAGCAATTGAGGATCAGCAGCTCAATGATCCACAGCTGCAGATCGATCAGTTAATCAAGTCCTTTGGAGGAGTTAATCTGCCTAATCTCGCCCTACTGTCGCAGCCGCAACCTCTCGCTACGCTAATCGGAGCAGAGTGACGGGCGGCGCTATGTGACTCCAGCTTAAATAGAGGCTGGGTCACATGGTGCTCTGGCCAATCACAGCCATGCCAATAGTAGGCATGGCTGTGATGGCCTCTTGGGGCAAGTAGTATGACGCTTGTTGATTGGCTGCTTTGCAGCCTTTCAAAAAGCGCCAAGAAAGCGTCACAAAAGCGCGAAGAAAGCGACGAACACCGAACCCGAACCCGGACTTTTACGAAAATGTCCGGGTTCGGGTCCGTGTCACGGACACCCCAAAATTCGGTACGAACCCGAACTATACAGTTCGAGTTCGCTCATCCCTAGTTCAGAGCGGATCCGTCTGAGACGGATCCGCTCATATAATGCAGACGGTGGATCCGTTCAGAACGGATCCGTCTGCATTATATTGTAAAAAAAATTCTAAGTGTGAAAGTAGCCTCAGACGGATCCGTCCAGACTTTACATTGAAAGTCAATGGGGGATGGATCCGTTTGAAAATTGAGCCATAGTGTGTCATATTCAAACGGATCCGTCCCCATTGACTTACATTGTAAGTCTGGACGGATCTGTTTGCCTCCGCACGGCCACGCCTGCTGAGCGGAGGCTGAACGCTGCCAGACTGATGCATTCTGAGCGGGGCCGCTTGTGAGAGCCTTTGAACGGAACTCACAAGCGGAGCCCCGAACGCTAGTGGGAAAGTAGCCTAACTCCCTGGATCAACACCCCCTCTCTAGTAGCTATAGCCTGTAATATTATTACACTCCAGAAATACGTCCAGGCCCCTCTTGAATTCCTTTATTGTACTCACCATCACCACCTCCTCAGGCAGAGAGTTCCATAGTCTCACTGCTCTTACCGTAAAGAATCCTCTTCTATGTTTCTGTACAAACCTTCTTTCCTCCAGACAGTGGCGTCTCTAGCTTTCAAATTTTGTGGGGGCACACTGGGGGCCAGGACAAAAGTAGGGGGGCAGCTATAACAACGATACATTTACACAAGTACGCTTAGAAATGCTGCGATACTTTACCCAATACCTAAAACCGCAATAGGGAAGAAAAACCCCAATCACTCAGATTTCAACATGTCCTAGCTGCCTGGGGATCTGTGGATGACACTTAGGGCTCTTTCACACTTGCGTTCTTGTCTTCCGGCATAGAGTTCCGTCGTCATAGAGTTCTTTCCTAGGGGCTCTATGCCGGAAGAATCCTGATCAGTTTTATCCTAATGCATTCTGAATAGAGTGAAATCTGTTCAGGATGCATCAGGATGTCTTCAGTTCCGGAACAGAACGTTTTTTGGCCGGAGAAAATACCGCAGCATGCTGCGCTTTTTGCTCCGGCCAAAAATCCTGAAGACTTGACGCAAGGCCGGATCCGGAATGAATGCCCATTGAAAGGCATTGATCCGGCCTTAAGCTAAATGTCGTTTCGGCGCATTGCCGGATCCGACGTTTAGCTTTTTTAGAGTGGTTACCATGGCTGCTGGGACGCTAAAGTCCTGGCAGCCATGGTAAAGTGTAGCGGGGAGCGGGGGAGCGGGGGAGCAGCATACTTACCGTCCGTGCGGCTCCCGGGGCGCTCCAGAGTGACGTCAGGGCGCCCCACGCACATGGATGACGTGATCGCATGGCACGTCATCCATGCGCATGGGGCGCTCTGACGTCATTCTGGAGCGCCCCGGGAGCTGCGCGGACTGTAAGTATACCGCTCCCCCCTCCTACTATGGCAACCAGGACTTTAATAGCGTCCTGGCTGCCATAGTAACACTGAACGCATTTTAAATACGGATCCGTCTTCAAATGCTTTCAGTACACTTGCATTTTTCCGGATCCGGCGTGTAATTCCGGCAAGTGGAGTACACGCCGGATCCGGACAACGCAAGTGTGAAAGAGGCCTTATGGAGCGGGATCTGTGGATGACACATACCGTTTATAGCATCTTATGCTATGTGTCATCCACAGATCCACCCCATGTCAGTGTCATATCGGGATCCCTCTCCCTATAAGGCCCCATTCACACATCCGAAATTTGCGTAATGGAATTGTGGACCCATTCATTTCTATAGGGCAGCACGGCGTGCTGCCGGATACGGAAACGCGGACCCGCACTTCCGGGTCCGCAGTTCCGTTCCCGAAAAAAAATGCGGACCCGCACATTGCCGCTGTTACGGACGTCTGAATGGAGCCCAACAGTGGCACAAAATCTGGCGCCTGCGCCGTACTGGTCTTCAGTCGACGCAGGCGCACTGAGAGGAGGACGCTCGTTTGGCCGCTCCTTCCTCAGTGCACCTGCGCCGGGTGTAGATGTGATGTCATCGGCACAGGCGCATTGAGGAAGGAGCGGCCGAGCGAGTGTCCTCCTCTCAGTGCGCCTGCGCCGACTGAAGACCGGTACGGCGCAGGCGCCAGATTTTGAACGCAGACAGGGCCAGCCAGAGGACGAGCGCGTTCGCTGGCCCTGTCAATCAACATGAGGAGGGGGCGTCTTTATGAAAGGAGGATGCGGCTGCTATGAGCAAGTAACCGCCCTACTTGCTGGTAGAGAGCTCATTTACATATTATAAAAGTCAGTTTCTTTAAGAAACTGCCCAACCAAAATGAGTAAGAGCACTATATATTGATAAATCGCATTATGAGGAATTTAAGTTGCCCAAAAAAAAAATATGACTTTAGTGGGGTGACAGAAGCCCTGCAGCTGCTGCCAGTAGTTGAATGAATCAGAATCAGCTAGTCTCAACTAGCGGCACGCTGATTTATGCACAGCACTGCCACCGAGTTTGACTGAGTCTGACTCAACTTGTCAGGGCCGGGGGCGGAGCTGGGGGCGGGGACGGAGCCGGGGACGCGGCAGCGGTGGGTGGAGACTAGAGAATGAGACGGCAACGGCACCAAGTCAGATCATCAGATGTGAAGATGTCCGGTAGGGCTGCCTAGTGCCTGTGCCTACACAGTGCACAGCAGCGCAGCATAGGCAATCCACCACCAAAATGAATGGGGGACATTTTAGTTGGGGGGGCACAGCTTGATGTAGGGGGGGCCGTGGCCCCCTCTGGCCCCCCCCGGTGACGCCACTGCCTCCAGACACAGAGGACGTCCCCTCGTCAGTCACAGTCCTGGGGATAAATAGATGATGGGAGAGATCTCTGTACTGACCCCTGATATATTTATACATGGTTCAAGTGAATGGTTCTGCATCCGTGATGTGGAATGCACACGGTCGGTGCCCCGTGTATTGCGGACCCGCTGTATGTGGGCCGCAATACGGCCACGGGGGACACAAGGTTGTGTGAAAGAGGCCTTATTAGATCTCCCCTCAGTTGTCTTTTTTTTCTAAAGTGAATAACCCTAGTGTTGATAATCTTTCAGGGTACTGTAGTTCCAGTTATTACTTTAGTTGCCCTCCTCTGAACCCTCTCCAGCTCTGCTATGTCTGCCTTGTTCACAGGAGCCCAGAACTGTACACAGTACTCCATGTGTGGTCTGACCAGTGATTTGTAAAGTGGCAGGACTATGTTCTCGTCACTGGTATCTATGCCCCTTTTTGATGCAACCCATTATTCGTGAAGCATCAGTGTTTGGTTCGTGTGTCCATTTTTACCCTCCGTGTGTCATCTGTAATCCACGGACATTGCTCAACTAATAATTACTTTCCAGAGCATCTTCTATTAGTCTTCAGTGAAAAATAGACATCATCCTTGTGTCCATGATTTTCACTGACCCATAGACTTCAGTGGGCGTGTTTGAAGTAGCACATGTCTCTGTGATTTTTATTTTTTATTTTGCTGACCCACGTCAGTAAGAAAAATACTGATGTGTGAACAGACACATTCAAATCTATGGGTACATGTGCGGTCCGTAGAAAATGCGGATAGCGTGCATCAGTAAAAAAGCAAATGTGGACAAGGCCTGTCAACACCTCTGTATAGATTACACAGGATCCACCATTCACAATATGTCATGACCACAACTTCACCACTCCACCTCCCTATAAAGTGACCTCTCCAAAAGTTAGAGCATGCCTAGAAAGTTCTCCCCTCCAGACTACTGTGTCTATGGGCTGTGCTGACATATCTCTAAATGCTGTTAAGAACAGCTCCAGCAAGATGGCAGCCCTCAGGAGATACAGTAAAGGATCTTCAAAGGCTAAAACAAATAAAAGGATATGTGTCACTATCTGGTTTTAACTGGCAGAAAAAAAAAAGGTGGCACCTTCCCTTTAAGAGATCTTATCAAGTGTCATGTAAGTTGTGTCTTTTCTTCTGGTCTTAGAGCTGTTGCATGCTGTCATGTGATGTGCTTTGTAATCTTTGAATGATTCAGTGTATGTTTCCCGTCCTATGCTTTGCCACTATATACAGCTCCTAATTTGTATTCCAACTTAAAGGGGTTTTCCTACAACCAATCTCTGGGACCCCCACTGATCAGACACTCATCCTGTGGATAGGGTATAGTTTGTTATGGGACAACCCCTTTAACCTGTTGGAGACACAGGGCCTGTACGTCCTGTGTATTTCCGATCACCGCCGCGCAGTGGGCGGTGTTTGGAACTGGGTGTCTGCTAAAATCAATCAAATGCCGGGTGTCGGACCCCAGCCGATCTGATATTGATGACCTATCCTAAGGATAGGTCATCAATAAATATAACTTGGACAACCCCTTTAATAAAGTAAAAAAAGAAAAACGCCCCTTTCCCCATATTTTACAATAAAAAACAGAAAAAACAAAAACACACATATAAGATATCTCCGCATCTGTAATGACCGGCTCTATACATCTATCACATGATCCACCCTGTCCGATAAATACCATAAAAAAAAAGCCTCATAAAAAGTGCAACACCAAGTGATCAAAAAGGCGTATGCCCCCCAAAATAGTACCAATCTAACCATCCCGCAAAAAATGAGACCCTACCTAAGATAATCGTTTAAAAACTGAAAAAACTATGGTTCTCAGAATATGGAGACACTAAAACATGATTTTTTATATATTTTTTTTTATATTGTTTCAAAAATTATATTATTGTGTAAAACTTATATACAAAAAAAGTATAAATATTAGGTATTGCCACGTCCGTAACGACCGGCTCTATAAAAATACCACATGAACTAACCCCTCAGGTGAACAATGTCAAAAAATGAAAATAAAAACTGTGCTAAAAAATCTATTTTTTTGTCTCCTTACATAACTTAAAGTGCAACACAAAACGATCAAAAAGGCATATGCCCCCCAAGATAGTACCACTTAATCCGTCATCTCATCCAGCAAAAATCATACCCTACCTAAGATAATCACCCAAAAACTGAAAAAAACTATGGCTCCCAGACTATGGAGACACTAAAACATGATTTATTTTGTATTTTTTTTTGTTTCAAAAATGAAATCATTGTGTAAAAATTACATTAAAAAAAAGCAGACATATTAGGTATCGCCGCGTCCATAATAACCTGCTCTAAAAAATATGACATGACCTAATCCCTAATCCTTACATCACAAAAAGTGTAATAGCAAGCGATCAAAAAGTCATACGCACCCCAAAATAGTGCCAATCAAACCGTCATCTCATCCCGAAAAAAATGAGCCCCTGCACAAGACAGTCGCCCAAATAATAAATAAAACTATGGCTTTCAGAATGTGGAGACTCTAAAGAATCGTATTTTTTTTTAAATGCTTTATGTAAAACTGAAACAAATAACCCCAAAAAAGTTGTCATGTTTGGTATTGTCGCATCCGTGACAACCTGCTCTATAAAAATACCACATGATCTAACCTGTCAGATGAATGTTGTAAATAACAAAAAATAAAAACGGTGCCAAAACAGCTATTTCTTGTTACCTTGCCTCACAAAAAGTGTAATATAGAGCAACCAAAAATCATATGTGCCCTAAAATAGTACCAACAAAACTGCCACCCTATCCCGAAGTTTCCAAAATGGGGTCACTTTTTTGGAGTTTATACTCTAGGGGTGCATCAGGGGAGCTTCAAATGGGACATCGCAGCTTAAAATTATCCCAGTGAAATCTGCTTTCCAAAAAACAATGTGGCGTTCCTTTCCTTCTGCGCAATGCCGTGTGCCCGTACAGCAGTTTACGACCACATATGGGGTGTTTCTGTAAACTACAGAATCGGGGCCCGAAATATTGAGTTTTGTTTGGCTGTTAACCCTTGCTTTGTAACTGGAAAAAAATAATTATTAAAATGGAAAATCTGCCAAAAAAGTGAAATTCTGAAATTTCATCTCTATTTTCCATTAATTCTTGTGGAACACCTAAAGGGTTAACAAAGTTTGTAAAATCAGTTTTAAATACCTTGAGGGGTGTAGTTTATAAAATGGGGTCATTTTTGGGTGGTTTATATTAGGGATCGACCGATCATCGGATTTACCGATATTATCGGCCGATATTCAGGATTTTGAACGCTATCGGTATCGGCATTTATTTTGCCGATATTCCGATAGCGTATGGGGAACACAGATCGCGCTGCTGACAGCGCTCTCCGTGTTCCCTCAGCAGCAGCACAGGGGAGAAGGAGCAGTGTCTCCTCCCCCTGTGCTGCTGCTGCTGCTGCCGCCAATGAGAGGACAGGGGACAAGAGGAGGGGAGGAGCTATGGCCACTGCGCCACCAATGAAGCTTAATCTCTCATTTATTCATATACAGGAGGCGGGAGCTGGCTGCGCAGGATCACATAGCCGGCTCCCGGCCTCTATGAGCTGTAGCTGCGGTAGTTAACTCCTCAGGTGCCGCGGATCGCAGCTACTTGTCATAGAGGTCGGGAGCCGGCTATGTGATCCTGCAGCTCCCGCCTCCTGTATATGAATGAATTAGAGATTAAGCTTCATTGGTGGCGCAGTGCGCCCCCCCAAGCCCCCCAGTATTAGACATTGGTGGCACAGTGCGCCCCCCCTCCCCCCAGTATTAAGCATTGGTGGTGCAGTGCGCCCCCCCTCCCCCCCAGTATTAAGCAGTGGTAGCGCATAGGGCCCCCCACCCCAGTCGCAGTGCGCCCCCCCACAGGATCCCCTCCTCCCCTGCTCCTCCGATCGGAGCCCCAGCAGTGTAATGCTGGGGCTCCGATCGGTTACCATGGCAGCCAGGACGCTATTGAAGCCCTGGCTGCCATGATAAGCTCCATGCTGCTGTGTGCACAAAGCACACAGCAGCAGGGACAGTGTGAGCTCCTATTCACCCTGATAGATCTCTATCAGGGTGAATAGGACAAGGGTTCTAGTCCCTAAGGGGGCTAAAAATTAGTTTAAAAAAAAAAAGTTACAAAAATAAAAACACCAAAATATTAAATATAAATGAAAAAGAAAGATTTACAAAAAAAAAATAAAAAATACACATTAACAATAAACATTAATTTTCAGCAGATTTGTGGGAATTTTTAATTTTTTTTCAAAAATGAAAATTCCCAAAATATCAGTATAAATTATCGGCTATCGGCCTGAAAGCTCACAAATTATCGGTATCGGCCTTAAAAAATCAATATCGGTCGATCCCTAGTTTCTATTATGTAAGCCTCAAAAAGTGACTTCAGACCTGAACTGGTCCTGAAAAAGTGGGTTTTAGAAATTTTCTGAAAAATTTCAAGATTTGCTTCTAAGCGTTGTAACGTCCCCAAAAAATAAAATCGCATTCCCAAAATGATCCAAACATGAAGTAGACCTATGGGGAATGTAAAATAATAACTATTTTTGGTGGTATTACTATCTGTTATAAAAGTAGAGAAATTTAAATTTGCTAATTTTTCCCAATTTCTGGTAAATTTGGTATTTTTTTTTTTTATAAGTTGAAGTACAATATGTGACGAAAAAACAGTCTCAGAATGGCCTGGATAAGTAAAAGCATTTTAAAGTTATTCACAGATAAAGTGATACTGGTCCCATTTGCAAAAGGGGTTAAGCATGAATATTGATTTAATCTTGATCTTCTTTTTTTTTTTTTTATAATGACTAGAACTTTATTCTTCTGTCAGCACAGCTGTATGTGGGCTTGTTTTTTTTTTTTTTTTTTTTACATGATGAGAAGGGGTCTTCACTGGTACCATTTAGGGCTCTTTCACACTTGCGTTCTTTTCTTCCGGCATAGAGTTCCGTCGTCGGGGCTCTATGCCGGAAGAATCCTGATCAGTTTTATCCTAATGCATTCTGAATGGAGAGAAATCCGTTCAGGATGCATCAGGATGTCTTCAGTTCAGGACCGGAACGTTTTTTGGCCGGAGAAAATACCGCAGCATGCTGCGCTTTTTGCTCCGGCCAAAAATCCTGAACACTTGCCGCAACGCCGGATCCGAAATTACTGCCCATTGAAAGGCATTAATCCAGATCCGGCCTTAAGCTAAACGTTGTTTCGGCGCATTACCGGATCCGACGTTTAGCTTTTTCTGAATGGTTACCATGGCTGCCAGGACGCTAAAGTCCTGGTAGCCATGGTAAAGTGTAGTGGGGAGTGGAGGAGCAGTATACTTACCGTCCGTGCGGCTCCCGGGGCGCTTCAGAGTGACGTCGGGGCGCCCCACGCATGGGGCGCTCTGACCTCATTCTGAAGCCCCCCGGGAGCCGCACGGACTGTAAGTATACTGGCTCCCCCGCCCCCCACTACTACTATGGCAACCAGGACTTTAATAGCGTCCTAGCTGCCATAGTAACACTGAACGCATTTTGAAGACGGATCCGTCTTCAAATGCTTTCAGTTCACTTGCGGTTTTCCGGATCCGGCGTGTAATTCCGGCAAATGGAGTACACACCGTATCCGGACAGCGCAAGTGTGAAAGAGCCCTTAGGGGTACTTGGGACATATTGATTATGAATTTGTAAAGTGCTGCGGAATATGGTGGCACTATATAAATACATTTTATTATTATTTGGCTACTTTAACCCATTCCTGATCGACTTACATATGTATACACGTCGGCGGCCGGGACTTTAAATATGGTAGGCACCGGGTGCCTGCTCTTTTATCCCTTCAGAGGCCATGGTGAAATGTGACCACAGCATCTGGAGACGCAAAAACCTGAAAGCACATAAGTAATAGGTCAGTTTTACTGCATAGAAAACACTATACAAACAAGGCCTATAAAACTGGCAGAACTGTTTATTTTTATTTTTTATAATTACATACAGTTTGGATTTTTTTTACTGCTTTCCACTACATTGTATGCAACTGTAAAGGGAGCCATTAGAATGTATAACTTGTCTCGCAAAAAAACAAGCCCTCAGATGTGAATGGAAAAATGAAAAAGTTATTACTTTGGGAAGGCTGGGAGTATAAAACAAAAATGTCCCAGTCATTAAAGGGAGTCTGTCACCAACATATGGCCATATACAGTGCTTACATGGCTCTGTAGCACACCTATACAGGATTGTAACGGTACCTTTGTTCTTTTCTTTAGACTTGCACAAGCAGGAAAAAACAAAGTTTAATTCATATGCAAATGAGCACTCGCAAGTGCCCAGGGGCGGCGTTCAGTGTGTAGGCGCCCAGGCTGCTCTGCCCTCTTTTCACTTTACTTCTCCCCGGTCTCTGCTTTTGCCCGCCCTCCAAGTCTCTTGCTTTATCAATAGGTCTGGACTTTTTTCCTTTTTTTCCTGCTGGTGCAAGTCTAAAGAAAAGAACAAAGGTACAATCTGTACAATCCTGTATAGGTGTGCTACAGAGCCGTGTAAGCACTGTATATGGCCATATGGAGGTGACAGACTCCCTTTAAGAATAAAAGGATCCAGGCTAAGGAGGCATGTAAGGGTACTTTCACACTTGCGGCAGGACGGATACGACAGGCTGTTCACCATGTCGGATCCGTCCTGCGGCTATTTCGCCGTGCCGCCGGACTGCCGCTCCGTCCCCATTGACTATAATGGGGACGGGGGCGGAGCAACGGCGCAGCACGGCGGTGCACGGAGAAAGGCAGCCGGACAAAAATTACTGCATGTCAGGCTTTTTAGTCCGGCGGCTTTCTCCGTGCACCGCCGTGCTGCGCCGGAGCTCCGCCCCCGTCCCCATTATAGTCAATGGGGACGGAGCGGCGGTCCGCGGGCACGGTGAAATAGCCACAGGATGGATCCGACATGGTGAATAGCCTGTCGAAACCGTCCTGCCGCAAGTGTGAAACTAGCCTTAGAATGCTATGCCACAGTAATCAGACATGTACCTTTCAACTCATCTCAGCTGCTCGTCACATCTTCTGTGCAGGCACTGGTCCCGTTCTGGCGCCTGCACAGAATAAGATGCAGATGTAAATGGATTACAATGCGGACAATAATAGGACATGCTCCATATTTTTTGCGGGGCCGCTGAACGGAACAACAGATGCGGAACGGATGCGGATCCATTTATACGGTCGTGTGAATGCACCCTTAGATGAGCACAGTGATACCGTATATGTGTGGTGAGGATGGGTTTTACCACTTATACCATACACCACAAAATAAAGCCACTTTATATATAAGAAATGGTTTATTTTATTTAGTTTTTTTTTTTACTTTATTAATATTTAAAGTGGTTTTCTGGGCTCCTGCAGGGCTCCAGATGGCGACCAAAATGGTCGCCAATGCGACTTAGAATTTACAAATGGCGACAAGACTTTTTAGTCTTGTCGCCATTTGCAACTAGACCCGCTGCCGCAGCTCTGCAGTTTAGTACAGCGGCGGGGCACAGGAGCTGATAGTTCTCTGCCCCACCGCCGATATTCTTCTCAGCAGCGCAGTGGAGGAGTCTCTCCCTCCCCCCTGTGCTGCTGCCGCCTCAGCCATTAAGAAGAGAGACAAGAGGAGGAGGGGAGGGGCTGTGGCCACTGCGCCACCAATGAAGATAACTGACCTGAATTCAAATACAGGAGGCGGGTGCTGGAATCAAATAGCCGACACCCGACCTCTATGACAGGGAGCTGCGATCCGCTGCAGTTAACCCTTCAGGTGCGGTACCTGAGGGGTTAACTGCTGCTGATCACAGCTCTCTGTCATAGAGGTCGGGCGCTGGCTATTTGATTCCAGCACCCACCTCCTGTATTTTGTATTAACTGGTCAGTTATCTTCATTGGTGGCGCAGTGCGCCCCCCAACACCCCAGTATAATAAACATTGGTGGTGCAGTGCGCCCCCCCCCCCAACACCCCAGCATGATAAACATTGGTGGCGCAGTGGGTAGTGCCAATGAGGGTTAAAAAATAAATAAAAAATTAACTCTCCTCCTCAAATTGATCGCGTAGCTGCCGGTCTCCTGTTTCTTCAGGACCTGTGGTGACGTCACTGAGCCCATCACATGGTCCTTTACCATGGTGATGGATCATGTGATGTACCAGTGATGTCACCACAGGTCCTTTGACGGGTCCTGAAGAAAGAACAGGAGACTGGCTGCTACGCGATCAATTGGAGGAGGTGGTGAGTTAATTTTTTGTTGGTGTTGGGGGGGGGGGGGGGGGCGCACTACGCCACCAATGTTTTATTATACTGGGGTGTATATAATGTTTATTATATTGACTTTCTACTAAGCATTCTGTATTAAAGAATGCTGTTATTTTCCTTTATAACCATGTTATAAGGGAAAATAATACAGTGAATAGACTTTCATCCTAGCAACCATGTGTGAAAATTGCACCGCATCCGCACTTGCTTGCGATTTTCACGCAGCCCCATTAACTTCTATGGGGCCTGCGTTGCGTGAAAAACGCACAACATAGAGCATGCTGGGATTTTCACGCAACGCACAAGTGATGCGTGAAAATCACCGCTTATGTGCACAGCCCCATAGAAGTGAATGGGTCCGGATTCAGTGTGGGTGCAATGCGTTCACCTCACGCATTGCACCCGCGCAGAAATCTCGCCCGTGTGAAAGGGGCCTAAGGGTGAATAGGACAAGGGTTCCAGCCCCTAAGGGGGCTACTAGTCAGTAAAAAAAAACCACTAGGCCTACTTTCACACTTGCGGCAGTGTGATCCGGCAAGCAGTTCTGTCGTTGGAACTGCCTACCGGATCCGCCGATCTGGATGTGACTGAAAGCATTTGTGAGATGCATCCGGATGTGGATCCATCTCACAAATGCATTGCAAGAACGAAACCATCTCTCCGCTTGTCATGCGGACAGACGGATCCGTCTTGTATCTTTTTACACATTTTTATGGATCCTGCATTCCGGTATTTCGAATGCCGGATCTGGCACTAATACATTCCTATGGGGTAAAATGCCAGATCTGGCATTCAGGCAAGTCTTTTTTTGGCCGGAGATAAAACTGTAGCATGCTGCGGTTTTATCTTTTGCCTGATCAGTCAAAACGACTGAACTGAAGACATCCTGATGCATCCTGAACGCATTGTTCTCCATTCAGAATGCATGGGGATATGCCTGATCAGTTCTTTTCTGGTATTGAGCCCCTAGGACGGAACTCTATGCCGGAAATGAAAAACGCCAGTGTGAAAGTACCCTAAAATATTAAGTTTAAATCCCCCCCTTTCCCAATTTTACATATAAAATATATAAACATTACATAGCACTGCGTCCAAAAAGTCCAAACTATAAAATTATTAAAAAATATCTCCTATGCGGTGAGCATTCGCCATTTTTTTGTTACCTTGTCACCCCAAAAATTAGGATAGGACTGTTCTATTATGGGCCGAACGTTTCATAAAATGCGAAATGCACGCTGCTTTTTTGGGTGTAATTTATTAATTTTTTTGAGCGGTATTGAGTATCGCAAAACACTTTTTTATGGTGATGAAAGTGAATCAGAATTTTGGTATCGAAACAACCCTACGCCAATCTGATCCAATTTTGATTCGGTTTCTATTTGGCGACAATTTTTTTTTTTTGGCTCCTAAATTTTTCTGTTCAGGAGCCAATGGCTACTAGGTATATATTATATATTTTTTTGTCTGGAGCACTGTCCTGATATTAATGTCTTATCTATAGGATAAATCCAGTCGGTGGGGATCCAATACGTAGCACCTTTATGATCAGCTGCTCCCCGCAGCGCCGGACTTCGCACTTTAAACTGAGCAGACAGTACAGTTCCCTTTCAAGTGTAGTAGCCGTGCTGGGTTACTGGAACGCAGCTCCCATTCACTTGAATGGAAGCTTAGTAGCAGTAACCGGGCACGGCATGGTCTCGGCCAGTCAGTGCCAGGCTCCCACTGTGATTGATCCAGACCAGTACTCCAGGCAGAAACGGGCACTCCGCTCCAGCAGCAGCATACTAACACTGCCAGGGCAGGATCAGTAATGTTGAGGCACAGGGACTTCTTGTAGCACAGCTCACCATGTATTAATTCTATTTTGTAATTTTGCTGAAAACAGAACCTACGGGCTCAAAAATGGTAAATTAATTGCCCAGCATTAGCCCTGGGCCATTGTGTACAGTGGCCATGCTCTGCACCAGACATAATGAAGTCTTGACAGACTGACTGTAAGGCTTCATGCACACGACTGTTCAGTCTTTTGCGGTCCGCAAATTGCGGATCCTCAGAACATGGAAGCTGCCCGTGTGCCTTCCGCAATTTGCGGAACGGAACAGGCGGCCCATTGTAGAAATGCCTATTCTTGTCCGCAAAACGGACAAGAATAGGACAGGTTATATATTTTTTGCGGGGCTACGGAATGGAGCAACGGATGCGGACAGCACATGGAGTGCTGTCCGCATCTTTTGAGGCCCCATTGAAGTGAATGGGTCCGCACCCGAGCCGCAAAAACTGCGGCTCTGATGCGGACCAGAACAACGGTCGTGTCCATGAGGCCTAAGTCAGTATTTTCCATGTTGTATAGCTGTACTGTTCGTGTTTTGTTATTCTTCTGTAAATGTACCTATGACCTGCTTTTTTTTCTGCATCAGCTAAAAATGCAGAAACGGGAACTATGTTATCAGTTCTCTTCTTTTAACTGCTTCTTGTAATGGATGTATCGTACGTTAGCTGGACATGGTTATAACTAGTGTTGAGTTCGGCATACAAGGTTCGGGTTAGGGCTGCATGATAAATTGAAAAAATAATCATATCGCGATAATCGGCAAATGCGATATGGCGATTTGGCCGACCCGAAAATGCAGTGATTATATATAAAGGGGCCCTGCGCACATAACTGCCTTTGCGTGTAAAGTGTTTTACTAGTGTGTGTGTGGGTGAAACAATCTCTCTCCTAACAGGTCCGGCCTCTGTACTCACTATGAATGCAATGCACTGCAGCGAGCGGTAGCGAGCTGGCCGGCCAGCGCGTGACTGACGTCCCTTAGTAACGCTCCTCCCACTTCAGGAAGCAGGAGCGTTACTAAGTGACGTCAGTCACGCGCCGGCCGGCCAGCTCGCTGCAGTGCATTGCATTCATAGTGAGTACAGAGGCCGGACCTGTTAGGAGAGAGATTGTTTCACCCACACACACTAGTAAAACACTTTACACGCAAAAGGCAATTATGTGCCCAGTTTAGGACACATGAGGGGGACCAGCATAAGATGCTATATGTCTTAAGCTAGCCCCCCTCATGGCCCTATGTGTCCTCCACACATCCCCTATAACAGTGCCATCCACAGGTCCCCCATAAGTGTCCTCCACAGGTCCCCCATAACAGCTCATATGGGAACATCCAAGCAAATAGACCTTTAGCACAATTCCTTTAAAATATTGCATCGCATATCGTTATCGCAATTTTTAGGGCCCTAATCGCAATCGCACAAAATTCCCATATCGTGCAGCCCTAGTTTGGGTTATTGAAGAATCCCGTTCTGGATTCCTCTACCACGGACCATAATGGAATTCTATGACGGCACGCACCACCGAAGCCTATAAGTGGCATTCCGTCATAATAGAAGTCTATGCTGGGGGTGGGGGGGGATGGGTCACAAGTTACTCTTTATTAGGCCGAATGCACACGGCCGAGAGCGGACCGTGGTATGCCGGGCTGGATTCCTGTTCAGAGCAAGAGCGCACGGCGTCATTGGTTGCTATAACGCTGTGCGCTTCATGCCGTCGCTGCTGTACAGTAATACACTATACGAGTGTATTACTGTACAGCAGCGGCGGCATGAAGCGCACGGCGTCATAGCCACCAATGACGCCGTGCGCTCCTGCTCTGAACAGGAATCCAGCCTGGCATACCACGGACCGCTCTCGGCCGCGGAACACGGCCGTGTGCATTCGGCCTTATCAAGGGGCAAGATCACAATGAGAGTTAACACCTTTCATGTCATTACTTCATGGGACTAGTTCAACTTTTCCCTTTCCCCGTACATGTGTAAGAATATAATGGGCATGCTCTGACACAAGTTGAGAATGTCCCCCCTGATGTCGGCCACATCTGATTGTATGACAGATGCCATTTAATATTAGTGTAGCATTATTTACAGTTTGAGTTGAGCATCACAGCCTAAGGGCCACATGTGGGGTAAGGTTACGATTACGATTGACAACATGTTTTTTGCCCTGTCCAGGAAATCCTAGATGAAAAGTTCATTACTGTTTGACCCCTGTAGATTAACGAATTTAACTAAAGCTGTTGCAAATACACTACTTATTTAGTTTGCATTCATTTTTATTTCACACAGCAGAATCTCTATGCTGCTTATTTTGCACTGACCCTGAGCTGCTGTGTTGATAGTTCTGCGGGCTCCAGTTCTGAAATCTCCCAGTATTCTTTGAAGGCTCGGTCTGTGCACAGAGCTAGCCCCAATGTGTTACACGAAGTGATCTAAAATGTTAGGCCAGACACAGTTGAGCAGGTTCAATGCGAGAAACTCGCTGTTGGTGGCAGAGTGGGTTCCTGGACAGGATTGCAGAGCATTTTAATAATTTATTAGACTGTATGTCAATGTGAGACCTGGTATCTACTGAATTATACTGACAGCGAGTTCCTTGCATTTAACTCACTCTTCTATGTATAGCCTAAGAAATGTGCCAATTAACCAGATTGTTGACTGATTCAAGTGACATCCAGCTGAATTGTGAATGCAGCTCTAGGATGTAGCTTCAACTACAGGACTCCATCTCGCCAGTTGTAGGGAGTTTTTCCCTCTCTCTCCTGTGTATTACTGGCTTTATATACTACTCGCAAAAAGGGATATTTGGCATGTGGGTGAAATTTCAGGATGAACCTAAAATGCACTCTATCCTTTATAGGTGAACTTAATGTGACCTTCTCTAAACTTTTAAATTGCACATGTCCAACTTTTAGTGTTTCAGTACTTTTTGCACAACTTTCTTTTCTCTAACAAGGAGCTTAAAGGGGTTATCCCGTTGTTTCTCATGCCCGCACCGCAACTGCTGCATCTCCCCATCGCGTGGATCAAAACATACAAGGGAGGCGGGGGTGTTTGGGGACAGGCAATAGCAAGCTGTGACGGGAACAAGGCTTCCTAGCATCACGGGTGACACTAGGGAGGCTCATTCCCATTGCGGCCTGCTATTGGCTGTCCCCCCATCGCCAGATGTTTTGATCCATGTAACGGGGAGATGCAGCGGCAGCCATCCGAAGCGGCCCAGGCATTTTTGGGGTTGGATAACCTCTTTAATGGCAAAATTCACAACAGGTGTTTGATCCATGAATCGCACAATACATTTCCTGGTTCAATTAGAACTGGTATTTAAACAGTCCTCCTTATCATGCTGTTCACATTTTGACATAATGAGACCAGGACGACGCCTAACAATTGATCAACAGTACCTCACCATTGCAAGACTTCAAGCAGAATGTTCTCCAATCAAAGTCACCACTGATCTTCCACCACTGTCATTAGCATTGCAACAGAGAGACTGGAAGAGTCACAGAAAGGCATAGAAGTGGACGTCCTTTGGCCACATCCCACACTGACCGTGTCATTGTGAACAATGCCCTGTAGAACTGGATGATGAATGCCACACAACTCCATGCACATTTAAGGGATTTGGGAGGCACCCAAGTGTCACGTCAGACCATTTGAAACCATTTACATCAGCGTGGTCTGTGTGCTAGACGACCTGCAAGGGTACCTGATCACAGGCGTCATAGTCTTGCATGGGCAAGGGAGCATCTACACTGGATGAATGACCAGTGGGACTCAGTGCTGTTCACTGATAAAAGTCTATTCACGTTGATCAGAAATTATGGATTTCAACTGCCTACACTTTGTGCCCATACTACCTGAATAACATCATGATTCCAGTCATTGTGCCACTTCATGAACAACACAGGCCTAATTTAATCTTAATGGACAACAATGCGCCAGCTCATCGAGGTTGCATCATTAGGGAACAGCTGCTGGAGACTGGGGTACATCAAATGGAGTGGCCTGCACTTTCTCCAGACCTGGATATCATTGAAAACCTATGGGATCAGCTGAGTCGCCGTGTAGAGGCTCGTAATTCTGTACCCCAGAACCTCAATGACCTGAGGGCCGGACTTCAAGAAGAGTGGGATGTGGTGTGAACTTTTTACGCTTTCCATAAATTTCACCCAAAAGCCAAATATCCCAAACTTTTTGTAAGTAGTGTATTTTAGATGTTTGTTGACAGTTATTCTTCCCCTCATCCCCCATACACATGCACGCTCTTCTCAGTCAAGCACTTATGTGTTCCCAATAGCTGGCCATACATTCAACATAGCTGTTGGCTGAATGCTTGTTCAGCCAAAAAGCTATCAGATCCAATCCTCTCATAACCATGCCTGCTTGTCTTGGTGGAGCAAGTATGTATCATCAACAGGAAAAGGAAGCATGTGTTTTCAGAAGGATCAGCAGTTAAAATCCAACTAACTTGAGGTTCCTATACAAGTAAGGCTACTTTCACACTTGCGTTCAGAGCGGGTCCGTCTGTGCCCAGACGGATCCGCTCATATAATGCAGACGATGGATCAGTTCAGAACAGATCCGTCTGCATTATATTGTAGAAAAAATTCTAAGTGTGAAAGTAGCTTCAGACGGATCCGTCCAGACTTTACATTGAAAGTCAAAGGGGGACGGATCCGTTTGAAAATTGAGCCATATTGTGTCAAATTCAAACGGATCCGTTCCCATTGACTTACATTGTAAGTCTGGACGGATCCGTTTGCCTCCGCACGGCCAGGCGGACACCCGAACGCTGCAAGCAGCGTTCAGGTGTCCGCCTGCTGAGCAGGGCGGAGGCCAAACGCTGCCAGACTGGTGCATTCTGAGCGGATCCGCATCCACTCAGAATGCATTAGGGCTGGACGGATGCGTTCGGGGACGCTGGTGAGAGCCTTTAAACGGAACTCGCAAGCGGAGCCCCGAACGCTAATGTGAAAGTAGCCTTAGATGGTTGGCCAGTGCCGCCAAAATTGAATGGCTCGTCCAACATACATCTGCATATGGCAAGATTAAGCCACTGCCAAACACCTTTATTGTCGGCTTATCACCTCTGAGAACAGGCTTTGGCAGTATTCATTTAATTTGTGTGACCACCTTAAAAGAATTTTCCCCCCATTAGATACTGATAACCTATCTTTCAGATAGATCATCAATATCAATTCAGTGAGGGCCTGACACCCAGCAGCTCTATTGATGAGTTGTTTTCAGCTGCTGCCATCACTAGAGATAAAACAGTGTATGGAGCTAGAAAGGCCCTGTCCAATGTGTAGAGGCCGTGTCAGCGTACTGCAGCTCAGCCCCCCTGAGTATAGGTCATCAACATCTATAAATGTGTTCTAAGATATAAATCTAGATCTTGTATGACCACTTCAGCGGCTTTCTTCACCTAGCAAAATAAGTTGCATAAAAACTTCTCAGTTACCTAATATTTTGTCCTGAGAACCTTTCTTATTTCATCATGTGTTATGTACAACACATCTCTTTTCTCTGATTAAACAGAGGGCATCAAGGGCTTGCTCCTGGTGGCCTCCACCAGATCTGCAGGTTCAGAAGGGACGGTGGCAGAGACAGAAACCCCACGGAAGCAATCCGTGAGGTTCCGTGCCTCTGTTCCGCACCGACCTTCTGGATTTCGGACCCATTCAAGTGAATGGGTCCAAATCCGTGATGCGGGGTGCGCACGTGAGGTTCCCGTGTATTGCGGACCCGCTGTTTGCCGGCCGCAATACAGGCACGGCCGTGCAACAGCCATGTGCATAAGACCTAATTCTCCAAAGTGATTGGTGTAACTGGGGGCATGAGTATTTAGCTACACAAGGGCAGCTAATTTTTTTGCCCTAGGTGAAGAAAGGCCTAGCAATGGCTCTGAGTTGGTTGGAAGAACCTATTCTAATGCAGACAATCAGTATATTACTGGGGCGGTGGGGGGGCTGAATACTATAGTCATGTACTGCTAGCTTCTTGCATACTAGTGTAATGTCTATGTTCTGTCCATTCTGCCTCCATAGGTGGTGTACACATTCAAGGACATCATGCGGAAAGCTCTTTCTGCTTTCAGGCAACGAGTGCATTCTGAAAACAGAGAGACAGAACCCATATTGGATCGACATGGGCATGAGAATACTCCACCCTACATCACTATTAACAGCAGTGATGCCTCCGTGTCTTGCATTTCCACCGAAGAGACAGCAACAGCCACCTGCCCCACCTGCAGGGGGACTGGCCGGATTCCCAGAGGTAAAACATGGGAGAGAATTCACATATATCATGGAATATGATGGCATCCAATATAAGTCTGTTATTGATATGTTTTACTGTAAATTATATTAATAGATCATTTCATTTATACGTTATGCTAATTTCTACCTCCTCACTTGCTTTAGGACAAGAAAGGGAGTTGGTGGCTCTGATTCCGTACAGTGACCAGCGCCTAAAGCCACGAAGAACGTAAATAACTTACATATGTTTGTTCATCCAGTATCACGTTCCTTTTTAAAGGAGGATATTACTTTAAATCCAAAAATCATTACATTGCTTCTTACATACACTACTGTGATTTAAAGGGGTTCCCCAGGCTTTATAAAGTTGATGACCTGTCCCTAGGACAGTAGTATATGTGTAATTCAGTGTATTCCACTGCTGTGCTGACACCAACAGTGCCTACGTTGGAATATATTGGCTCCATCCTGTTACAACCAGTGAATGGCTTCTCCATTGTCAGTGCGGGAAAGCCCTTTGGCCCCCTGGGAAAACTTCCTCAGATGCCTCAGTCACAATTGACTACAGCATCGGAGTGGTTAAATGTCTGATTGGCATTATCACCACTCACGGACATTAGACCCAGGTGTCTGCTGTGTGAAACAGCAGAAACCTGGTGGCTATGGGGCCCACTCCACCGCAGAGCAGGCGCCATCTTTAAAGACCCGACCTGCACAGTGCATGTACAGCGCAAGTCGAGAAGGGGTTAAAGGTTGTTTCCCACTAACAATACTTATCTCCTCTCCACAGGATAGGGGAGAATTATATGAACTCTGGTCATCTGACTAGTGCCCCATGAGAATGGAGCAGAATTACGCAGTGCATGCATGACCTCTTCTGTGGGACTACCGGTGACAACTTGAGTTCTGTACTTGGCAGTCCCATTGAAGTGAATGGAGTGACTGTCATGCATGCACATTTGTGTCTTATTTCTTGTGATCTATAGGCGTCTAAACTTTCAGACCTTCAGAGATCAGATTCTTATCCACTTGCCTGCGGGTATGGGATAAGTGCTCCTTTAATATTGAGTTTTGCTGTATAATGAGTGAATGTGAAATTAGTGATAGACATTGTGTTGCTTTTGATTTTACTTCCAGGAAGTTATATGTGGCTATTGCTGTTTCCTGTTGCTTCTTGGTCTTCTTCCTTGTTGTGTTCTTTCTGTATCCTCGTTCTGTAACATTGGACCATGCTGGCGTGAATTCTTCCCTGGTTACATATGATGCCCCTAAATCAACTGTGAATCTTCTTACTACAGTAAGTGTAATTGTCAGGTTCACTATGCCCACTCGTGATTACAGGAACCCTCCAACCCCAGAACAGTGTTTTGTATGTGTTATCATTGGTTTTACTTTCTGATTCTGGGTCAGTGGTTGTATAAATGCTGTTATAGTAGCATTAATGGGCATCTGTCAGCAGATCTGTACCTATGAAAGTGGCTGACCTGTTACATGTGCGCTTGGCAGCTGAAGGTACTAGTGTTGGTTCCATGTTCATAGTTGCCTGTATTGCTGAGAAAAATGAAGTTGTAATATATGCAAATGAGCCTCTAGGACAGTGATGGCGAACCTTTTTGAGACCGAGGGCCCAAACTGCATCCCAAAACCCACATATTTATCACAAAGTGCCAACATGGGGATTTCCCCTGAAGACTACAGTCTAGTATAGTATATCTTCCATGTGCTTTTCGCTATAAAAGCCTGATTACACTCAGTGCGCTGCCTGTGCTGTTCATAGTGCGCCTGCGCTGATGAATGGCAGGAAAAGTCTAAGGCCTCCTGCACATGACTGTAGGTGTCCCGTTGCCATATTGCGGACCACATTTGCAGATCCGCAATACATGGGCACCGTTCCGTGTGCATTCTGCATCACGGATGCGGACCCATTCACTTTAATGCGTCTGCAAATCCAGAGATGCGGAACGGAAGCACGGAACGGAACCCTACGGAGTGCTTCCATGGGGTTTCATCCCGTACTTCCGTTCCGAAAAAAGATAGAACATGTCCTATCTTTTTGCAGATCGTGGACCCATTAAAGTGAATGGGTCCGCGATCTACTGCAGCTGCCCCATGGTCGGTGTTCATGCATTGCGGCACGGCCACGGGGTGCACACGTTCGTGTGCAGGAGGCATAAGGCATATTGGTACACTATAGACTTTTACAGGGTGCAAGTGCCCACAGAGAGGGCTCTGAGTGCCACCTCTGGCACCCGTGCCATAGGTTCGCCATCACTGCTCTAGGAGTAACGGGGGCATTTCCATTTAACCTAGAGGCTCTGCTCTCTCTGCAACTGCCCACTTGATTGACAGGACCAGGCAGTGTTAACATCTTAATGATCAAAGTGGAGAGGAAGCAGCAGTTGTAGAGAGCTGAGCTTCTAGGTGTAATGGCAACACCTCCGTTGCTCCTAGAGGCTCATTTGCATATATTAAACTGTCAATTAAAAAAAAATAAAAAAATGAACATGGGACCAACACAGATGCCTTCAGCTGCCAAGTGCACATGTAACAGGTCAGTCAGTTTCATAGGTACAAATCTGCTGACAGATGCCCTTCAACAGGTATTCACCTAAAATGCATGACCTGGTCTTCAGGGCTTAGTAAGGGCTCGTTCACACGAATGTAATTTGCGTTCCGTATATGGGCCGTTTTCTGCGTTCGGCATACAGTCCGTATATGGAACTATTCATTTCAATGGGTCCACAAAAGATGTGGACAGCACTCTGTGTGCTGTCCGCATCCGTTGCTCCGTTCTGTGGCCCCGCAAAAATCCTGTCCTATTCTTCTCCGTTTTGCGGACAAGAATAGGCATTTCTATAATAGGCATTCTGTTCCGTTCCGCAAATTGCGGAAGGCATGCGGGCGCCATCCGTGTTTTGCGGATCCGCTATTTGCAGACCGCAAAAAACGGCACGGTCGTGTGAACGAGCCCTAAGGCTGAAAAAAACATCTGTCCAGCCAGTTCAGCCTATTTTCTTGCAAAACTCATCAAGACAAAGGCAAAAAAAAAACTGAGTAAGAAGCCAATTTTTGTTAAAGTTGCCAATCTGAATAAGTCTCGCTGCTCTTACTGTAAAGATCCCCCTTCTATGTTAATGTAGAAACTTTCTGTTATCTAGACGTAGATGATGGCCCCTTGTTATTGCCAATGAATATCACATCTAATAGGATGAAACAGAGCCATCAGGACAGTATGGGTACTTCTTTTATCAGGAGCCCTTTATTCTATAGAAAGTGTACATTTTGGGACATGTGCAGTTTTATTTTATGGAAATGCAATTTGTTTCCACAGGATAAGAAGTAAGTGTCTGATCAGTGGGGTCTGATTGCTGGGGCCATCGCCGATCATGAGAATGGGGACCTAGTGTTCCCTATTTGAATGCAGTGGAAGTCATGCATGTGTGCTGTCATCTCCATGGGTCTGCCAGAGATAGCTGACCACTTGTACTATTTCTGGCAGTACCTTAAAGTTGAATGGGGCAGCAGCGTTCATGAGAGACCTCTGTGCTATTCAAAGTGGGAACACTGGGTTCTCATTCTCATGATTGGTGGGGGGGCCCCAGTCATTGGACCCCAGCCCATCAGACATACACTCCCTACCCTGTGGATAGGGAATACCTCTTTATAATCGGACAACTGCTTTAACAGGTTTTTCCTTATTATTATTATTATTATTATTATTAATAATAATAATAATAATAATAATATTATTATTACTACATGTGTTTGTGTATTAATACGATAGGCTGACTGTTGGGACCCCATAATTCCTCAGAATAAAAGTCTACATTGCTAGTTCAGTGCTGTGGTTACCGACCTACCGTGAGAACTAAGGGGAGGCAGGCAGGTGACCGTGATCACAGTTGCCTTGTTCTCTGGATTTTGTGAGGTCCCAGAGATCCCTGTAATTCATCATAATATATGACGGGAATACTTAAACATAGCTAAAACTAGCAATTGTCCAAAAGGGAAAACTGTGAGCTTATTTCTCAGACAAGCCGCACGTATGCATGTCCTGATCAGTGATGGTCCTACTCGTTCTTTGGAAATAGTGGTCCCATCCAGATATGTCTTATTGACTAATTAATCACTTTCATTTTTACAGAATAGATTGAACATAAGTAATTACAACCTGTATGGGATTGACATTTTAAGCCTGAATGTGCAAGTTCTCCACCTGTCTGTTGTAGTCGGAACACTTAACTTGAAGGAGGTTAAAAAGATTGGTCCATTACTCACTGACCAGGTAATTGTATATGTACTGCTAATATGGATAGGTAGTTCTTGGTACAGTGTCATTACCATGCAATCATAACTGGTGATTGACCGACACAGATGCAGATCTTGACCCACAGTGAGTGAATTATGATTATGATGTAGATGGAGTTTTGGATATCATATTTAGGAAAATATGGCATATGGTCATCATAAGTGTAAAGGTAACCTGTTGCCCAGTTTGTGCAGCTGAGATTTAAGGTCCCCCATACTTCGCTTCACTTTAACTGCACCTGATGCTGCTGGATGTGAGTCCTAGACTCTTCTCCCCTTAAGATAGATCTTCACTTACTCTAGTTTTCAGGGAAGGATGGCTGGATTTGATACAGGCACGTTTGGGATCCTAAAACCAATCTGCACAATATCGGTCCTAAACCTGGTGAAAGGTTCTCTTTAAGAGATCCAATTCCAGTTGAGTAGCTAGAGGAACATGTATAATGAGGTCAGTTTTTGTTTGCTCCAATCCTGTAGTTGATGATTTGATGGCAGGGGCGGACTGGCCATAGACTCTAAAAGGAAATTTCCCAGTGGGCGTATGCCCAGGGGGCTGCCCGAGCTCCCCTCATGGCCACCAGCTAGAGATGTGATACTTTCATTAATAATTAATGCTAAGAGCATCAGGTACTTATGTACTTGGCTGGTGGCCAAAGGTGCCCTCCTGGATTCAAATGTATGTCCATCATCAGGACGGTGATACAGTTGAGTACTGCAGCAGAGCTGGCAGTATTTTGTGCTGCACTGTGTTATTTGGTTCTGCTGGGGTCTCATGTTGTGCTGTACTATAGTATTACTGCCCCAACTACTTCTGTTGTCCCTGCCTACTTGTGTTGCCCTTTCTGTTGTCGATTTGGTCTTGTCTACAACATGGGGCTTCTTTTATGTTTTTTGTTTTTTTTTCCAAGGCCATTTTAAGCTCCTAGTCCGCCCCTGTTTGATGGGCACCCAAAGGCTTTTTGGAACATGTTTGATTATTAATGCCAATATTTATCTTGTCTGACAGATCTTTTATACTGTGGAGAGTCACGTCCAAGACGTAAGCACATAGTAAGTCTAGGGATAGGACAATAAATAAGATATTATAAGAATTTCCAAGCCTATGTTTTGTATGGGTCAACTGATTATTATGGTTTCCTGCATGTGCTGGAGAATATTCAGATAACAACTTTTATCTTTTATATTTTGGGTGTGCATTTTGAACTTTTGTATTATTTAATTTGTTCCTTTCACAAACCGTAATGATTCCTATTATAAATCTATAGGACTAGGAGCCTATAGCTTTCTCTCACCCTACCTTTCACTGTAAGCAACTCCTGTATATGGCACCTATTTACCACAAACATTTTCTGTAGGTATGAAGCTTAAGCAGATGCAAACTTTTAAATCAGAGTTTCTGGTTCTTTGCACAACAAATCTGTTAATTGTTAAAGTCCTTTGTGGATGTTTCTGAAAGCTCTACCAACAGAAAAGTGTTATTTCCTAAAAGCAACCAGTGAAGGTACTTAAGGGACTCAAAGGACATGTATATTTAACAGGCCATTTTTGTGTAACCCGACAGCAAGTGTTTTGTGTCCCTGCAGCACCACTACAGACAGAATTGAAGCATTACACACTGCCTTTTGAAATCGATGGGTTTTCTATGCAGTGCAGGGACATGCCAGGTCCTCCAAAAAGGGAGAGGCTCTTTCTACTGTAGGTTCTCTGTTCTCTAGCGTTCTCCAGAATGTTCTTAGCTTAGTTGCAGAGAGGGGTTCCAAACCAGACATCACCTTTTTAACACTCATTTACTGCTCTTTTGAACTAGTTATTAATTTTATCTCATTTGTGTCTTTGTACTATTTCATTTCAGTGAGGTCTGCACTTGGGATCGAATACACGTCCATAACGTTCTGCTTCATGTGCAGTAAGTAAACAGCTGAAATCATAAGAACTAAGTGGTATTTACTAAATTTTCTAGTGTGTATTGTTGTGAATAGTTCCACCTTCCAACTGTCCGAGGCTAGGTTTACACATGAGTTACTGTAATCCAGAAGTCTGTTCCAGCAGAGGCTGTTTTGCCAAAAATTGAAAACAACCCAACACCCTATTTCCCCCACCCACCTTGCTGCTTGCTTTAGGTAAAAATATGTCATTCGGTGACGGGGAGAGTTGGGTCCTCGTAAATATCATCCAGGTTGTCCCACTGCTTGGGGCCTCGACGACGAGCCATAAGCTGTAGAGGAACCCAATAGCAAGTGATTGGTGTTCTTGCAGCACCACCACAGGTGAAATTTACCATTACACGGTTCCCATTGAAATTAAAGAGCTGCCTACTTAATTTATGGACAGGTTGAGTCCTCAAGATGAAGTGCTTTCCACAGGATAATAGGTAAAGGTTTTGTATGGGAACTCTCCACACATACACACATTAGTTATGGTCACAGATGTCTGCACTTTATAGATAGGAGTCAGGTCTCAGTTTAATTGGACATGTTGCCACACAGTATTATTGTTAGTGGATCATGTGGCTTCAGTGTTCCCCTATGTCTTGTTAAAGAGGCTGTCAAACTCATTGAAAAAGGAGCAGCAAATGCTATAAAATGGAGAAAACCAGTATTCGCCTATTCAGTTGCTGAGCGATGCAGTAAAGATGCCCAGCTGTCCCCTAAGTATTGATGACACTACTGGACGGCTGAGGCTACTACACCAATTTATCCCTGGTAGCTTGTAAACCAGCATTGTATTTGTTATTGTTTTATTTATTTATTTTTTTCAACATTTGCTGCTTCTCTATTTAGGCAGTAGGACAACCCCTTTAAGCCTTCTCATTTTCCATTCTGTATTTTTGAACCACAACGTTTTCTTCTTCCCCCATCTGTGGATCTCAAAAAGCTGATTGGAGATCGAGGTCAAAGAAAGGGCCAGTTTTAGTATTCCTTTCGGTCTAGGACAGTGAAGGGTTCATTTAACTACATTAATTGTGTTCCTGCGTGGCAAAATGTTTAATATCTGTATCCTGGGTGAGCTAGGGCTGTGAAGTGGGTGTCTTCAAGTTACAGAGCTGATCTTGCCGGTTATTGCCCCCTGCCTGATCACTGTGAACTCAGAGATTCTATATGGGAACTGACTAAATTGGGAGGGGGATTTACAGTTGTGGGGTTCCATAACTATCAGCTTTGGGTCATCCTTGCCACCCGGCATTGAGTAACTGCAATTTGACTCTGTCTGGTTGTGCTCTTCGACTTGCATTTGACCTAATAATTCGGAAGGAATTTGTTATATCACATATTGACCAATATGAGCAATAAGTAAATAGACCAGCAACGGAATTAAAGTAGTAATTACCAAATATTAATACTGACTTTTTCCACAGGGGTTCCTTGAATTTTTCGTACCTTGGACATGTGGAGCAGATACCATTTGATGGGTATGAATACCTGGATTGTCACAGCAACTTTTCAGTCCCGCACTGAATTCTTAATAATGCACCATGATATAGTCTTAAGTAGAATGGATGTAAGTTTAGTGATATGCACGTGTTCTGACAAACTGAAGAAGAATCCTATGGAAATGTAGAAGCTTGGAAAGCACACGACTGTTACTGTATGTCATTGACGTAAAACTTCTGATGCTTGTACTGTGAAGAGGCGCAGATCATCTATGTGTTCTCATAAATGTGATCAGTGTCACAAAGAGCACCAATTACTACTAATACCAATGTAAGAGACATGCCCCGCTCATTACATGTAAGGCTCCATTGCTAGGTATGGGATATTGGGAGTATTAATATTAATTTAAAGATCTGGGATGCTACCACAAAGCCAAATCTGAAGCCATAAATGCTCCCCGTCGATGCCACGTCCAGACTGCTGTGTCCAGTGTGACAGTCCTGAAATGTTAGCTTGTTGGAAAGGTTTTGACGTACTCACTATAATATAAAATGGAGAGATACACTTTATATGTTATTAATTCAGCACATTTATAAATGTATTGTATGTGCACGTGTGAGGAAGCTTGTAGCCAGAAAGAGACCAAAGTAATTTTGTATCATGGGCTGACTGGTTATCTTCTATGGCTTGTGATGTAATTTTGACATTGTTATTTTATTGTATGGAATCCTCGGCATAACCTTATAGTGGACCATACAGATTTACTTCAGCACTTGCACTAAAGCTGGCCAAGCGCCTTTCCCATAAACTAGAATACTTTGCTCAGATGAGCATGTATGTATTGTTTGATAAGGAGAAATCACGTCTAGCCTATGTGCCATACTTCTCCTGGCCTCAGAGGCTTCTCTTCTGGTACAACAAAGAAATCAGGAAATCGGGAAGGTCCTGGAGGTACCCATACACAGGCTCGGACTGGCCCACAGGGGTACAGGGGAAACCCCCGGTGGGCCCCTGAGCAAGGTGGGCCCCTAGTCTCCCTCCCCCTGCACAAGTGGCACATAACACATTAAACTTACTGCACTACATACATATATTTAATGTACAGCACCTCAACCAGCTTATGGTCATATAACAAACTTGTTAGATTATTTATTATATTTGAATGTATCTGTAGGGTGGGCCCCAAAATTAATTTTACTGGTGGGCCCTAGGTACCCCAGTCCGACACTGCCCATACACGTAATATTGTCAGGAAAAAAGTAGCACAGTATACTATGTCTAATACAGGGACTAAAGGGTGCTCCTAGCATCTGTCATACACCTCCTACTTAAACCCTGAAGCACTGTATTTTTTTTTTTTCACTGAACTGTTCCTTCAAGAAAAAAGTGATAAATACATTATAAAATTATGAAATGGGATTCTCAGGGACTTTAAAATTGATTTCATATTTTTAGAAGAGATTGTGACTTTTCTGATCAGTGATGTTGGAACCTTTCTGTGTCCTGTATGTAGTAGTCTCTCCAAATTTCAGGAGAACCACAGAGGTACAGGTGTTACATACAGAATATAGACAAGTCAACATGGCTGTCAGAATGACTTCGACTCCATGATCCTAATTTCAGTCCCATTGATGAGATTACCTGTGTGTCTATGGGGAGAGGTAAATTCAAAGAATATTGCACTATTGAGCTAAGGCACCCACTTACTCTCTGAATGAAGGGCTACAACTATTTTTTATTTTATTTTTTTAAAGTACCACTTGTGTATGGTGTCCACCATGCCTGAAAGGCAACACTGATATGAAAAGTGTTTCCCATAGAGATACATTACATTGCATTGCAATGTACTATCTGACTCACTAGTTACCATTAACGATCCATGAGCTGACAGTCATAGGAATGCTAGCTGAAGATGTATACCTTATATTGAATTGCAGCATTTGCATGATAAATGGTTGTTCTAGTATTATGAGGGAAATCTCATTATCCCCACACTAAAGTCTGACATACCTACATGAGAGTTGTACATTCCTTTACAGTAATGGACCTGGTCACCAAACATGTCCCCAGTACTGCTCTTGTCCCCTGCATTTCCTTTAGATATTGACTGCTTATATTGCTGGTTGTAGCTGGAGCCAGTTCAGCATATATCCACTTTCGTAACATTCTTCCATGTCTACGAATGTTATATTTTATCTTGTTTGTAAGAAAAAAAATATTGATATAATTTTGTATTAATTTTCAATAAAGATGCATTTTATTTACCGTAAGTGATTTTTGTTGTATTAGTATTTTAATTTTTTCTCTCACTAGTCTTTAGTTAAAAAGCCAGTGGGCACGCATTACTTCTATGGCTGACTATGCTCTGCAGTCTTTCCCCATCCAATATTTACCCCCTCAAATTGACCATTGCATCCTTCAAGCCTATGTTTATAAGAAGCCTGATTTACCAGACTCATCATTCCCAGAGCTCATAAGGTTGGCATCAGCCAACCCACTTACAGGGTAATAATATACTACCAGTGACATGGCAAAAAGTCTGCAAAAAAAGTATTCCTGATGCCTGAGGTTCTCTGCTATACAAGGTAACACAAGTTTTATATGTGGCACAAAATACATAAGCCAGATTTATCAAATGCAACATAAAAAATTTGCAAAAAAAATGCAATTTCACTCCAGTATGGAGTAACCTAAAAACTGGAGTAACCTCTCTAGAGAAGAGTACAAATTTTAAAGGGCAGCAGATTTGTACCTATGAAACTGGCTGATCTGTTGCTTGTGCGCTTGGAAGCTGAAGGCATCTGTGTTCGTCCAATGTTCATATGTGCCCGCATTGCTGAGAACTGAGGTACTAATTTGCTGACAGATGCCCTTTAAAGATTCACCAACCTTCAACTCTTTATAAATTTTGTCGGTAATTATGACAGCATCAGAACAATGGAGAGGTCATTGCCCACTGAGCAAAGAGCGGGTCTACACCCCTTTGGACCTTGGCTCTGCATTTACGTACAGCATACCAAAAGGAAATGGGACAGAACTAGCCAATCAGACATGACTTTGAAGGAAAAAATAATTCAAAAAAGTAATTACAGGTCCTTTTTAAGACCGAAAATAAGCTGCCGCTTTAGATTTATTATGCTTTGAACTGTTTACACATTGTGTGATTCATTATTGTTTCCACCAGGGGGCAGCACATCATCATATAAAAATATGAAACTTAGTTCTAATTTCACAGGATGTTCACATGTAGACGTAGTTCGAAGGTCTCCTTACAACTAAATATGAGGTTAGCACTGGGTTTAAAGTTAGGATTATCCATTGGGCCTGCTGCCTGAGGCATTGCACGTGGAATGTATTATGGGGGGTGGGGGTGTTCTGGGAACAAGTGGCCCTGGAAAAAAAAACTTTGTGGCCCCAGATACCACAAATTCTGAGAGCGTCAGATCTTTTTGTACATGGCTTTTGGCCAAGAGGTGGGTTTAGGTGGCCCTCTGGGCATCAGCCCACTGGGAAATTTCCCTGTAGGATCTATGGCCAGTCCACCCCTGAAGGGGGGGGGGGGGGTGTCAAACATGTAATACTGTACATAAACGTATTGTGAGGTATGTATTATAGACCTTCCTTTAAATGCTTTTAGCTGGTTATATGCAATATATACTTTGGTATATAGTAATGCAGCTTTGGTATATACTAATGCAAACTAAGTCACACACAGCAAGTAGCCCCATGCTAGTTGTCTAATAACCTGCTGAATAATTTTTTGGATAAATGGGTAAAAACTAATATTAATTTGTAGTTATATAAACTCATTGAAAGCTGTAAAATGTGAAATATGAATGCAGTAAGCTAGTGGCATTTTCAGGTAAAACCCATGAGCTGGGAACCAGATGCTATCTCTCTGTGTGCAGGTGCTTGACCTCACAATCAAGGTAGGGAGACGGGCAGGACTTAATGCCCATTCACCTTACGACCCGTGTAGACAGTGCCCTGTGAAAGAGGTGTACACTGGAAAACTTGGCAGCCCTTTAGAAAACACATAAGTGGGGAAAGTACACATTCTTTATATATAAGGCCCCATACACACGATTTGTATTTTTGGTCCGCATCCAATCTGAAAAATATGTGGTGGACCCATTAATTTCTATGAAGCTGCAAAAGAAGTGGACAACACACCATATGGTGTCGGTTCCGTGGCCCTGCAAAACAAAAAACAAAAAAAAAAAACTGTATTGCAGACAAGAACAGACATTGCTACAATAGTGCGGGACCTGCAGAATAAGTGCGGGGGTGCATATGGCTGGTATCTATGTTTTGCAGATCTGTAATAGGCGGACTGCTAAATGGACACAGTTGTGTGTATAAAGCCTAATGTTAAAGGAGTTCTTCAGCTTTTTCTTTCTGACGATATATATTCTCTGGACACCCAGGACCCCAGCCGATCAACTGTTTGAGAAGGCAGTGGTGCTGGCAGTAGTGCCACAGTCTTCTTGTTGTTTTCCGCAGGCCCAGTGACGTCACAACTAGTATCACTGGCCTGGGCACCGCTAAGCCCCATTCACTTCAATAGTGCTTAGCCACGCCTAAGCCAGTGCTACTAGACGTGACGTCACTGGGCCTGCGGGAAACAGCAAGAAGGCCGCTGCGCTACTGCCAGCACCACTGCCTTCTCAAACAGCTGATCGGCAGGGGCCCCGGGTATCGGACCCCTGCTGATCAGATGCTGATCTACAGAACCTCTTTAAGCTAATATTGTGCAAGTTGCGCAGCCTTCCCAAGTCTTGAAAAGAAAATCTGCCTAGCCATGGGAACTGAGGTGGGGGATTTATACATGAAGATTTAAGCTGGCCATACACATTAGATAAATGGTATGTGCCGATACCTTTGTTCTTCTGTAAGTGCTGTATGTCAGCTGCTTTATCCCCTCTCCCCGTTCAGAACACTCAGCTAGAGATGAAGGTGGTTGTGGTGAGCCTCATGGTTACTTGCTAATAGGCCTTACCATGACACTAGTTGAGAGCACACAGGGGGATTATTTTAGGTAGATTTTCTGCAGTCTCTACTACAGCTCCAATCCTTAAAGGGCAAAGATTGATAGGACCGTCTATTGCGCTTCAAAGCCCAGAATAAACAAGAATTTAAATTAATGAAATACAAAGTTGTACTGACATATATTACTCACAAAAAAAATTAGGGATATTTGGCTTTCGGGTGAAATTTATGGAAAACGTAAAAAAAAAGTTTGCACCACAATGATATTATACCATGAAAGTAGGGCATTAAAGTAGAAGTATACAATGTTGATTTTCTCATCTTAAACAATTTATTGAATCAAAAGCCAACCGCAACAGTGGTGGGTATACCCCCACAACAAATGTCAGTGTCTTAATAACTTGTTATGTGATCTTGAGCATCAATTACAGCCTGACAATGATGTCTCATGCTGTTCACAAGTCGACATATTCTCTGCTAAAGCATGGCATCCCACTCTTCTTGAAGGGCGGCCCTCAGGTCATTGAGGTCCTGGGGTACAGAGTTACAAGCCTCTACACGGCAACTCAGCTGATCCCATAGGTTTTCAATGGGATTCAGGTCTGGAGAAAGTGCAGGCCACTCCATTTGAGGTACCCCAGTGTTCAGCAGCTGTTACGTAACGATGCGACCTTGATAAGCTGGCGCATTGTCGTCCATGAAGATGAAATTAGGCCTGTGTTGTTCATGCAGAGGCACAATGACTCGATTAATGATGTTATTCAAGTAGTATGGGCTTGTCACTGTACCATTCACAAAGTGTAGGGCAGTTCTGTATTGACTAGACACACCTGCCCACACTGTAACACCACCACCACTAAAGTCTTGTCTGGTGACAACATTGGCTGTTGCATAGCGCTCTCCTTGACGTCTCCAACATCGTTGGAGGCCATCATTTCTGCTCAGCGTGAGTCGACTTTCATCAGTGAACAGCACTGAGGCCCAATGGTCCCTCATCCAGCTAGATGCTCCCTGGCCCATGCAAGAAGATGACGCCTTTGGTCAGATACCCTTGCAGGTTGTCTAGCACGCAGACCACGCTGATGTTATTGGTTTTGAATGGTCTGATGTGACATTTGGGTGCCTCTCACCTCCCTTAAATGTGCCTGGAGTGTGGCATCCGGTTCTGCAAGGCATTGTTCACAATGACACGGTCATCAGTGTAGGATGTGGCCAAAGGACGTCCAATTCTTTGCCTTTTGTGACTCTTTCAGTCTCTCTGTATCAACCTGCTGATGACTTTCTGTGACACTCTAAGCTCAGTGGTCACTTCCATCTGAGAACATCCTGGTTGAAACCTCGCAATGGCGAGGTACAATCAATTTGTTAGGTGTCATCTTGGTCTCATGATGTCAAAATGTGAACACATGTTTAGGAGAACTGTTTAAATACCAATTTCAGTGAATAGACAGACATTGCTTTACTATACTACTTGGGCATATGAAAAAGACATTGTATTAAGTTACATAGGTATTTGTTATAATATTATGTGTTTTATAATTATTCACACAGCGTTTTCTTACAACTATTAGGTCGAATTTAGTATACAAGAAATAATGTTAATGACTTTAGTAATTGTATGAATATACGTTCTCTATTATTGATGTATTTTTATTTGCACATTTTATGTAGTAAGTCAGTGTGGCCAACACCGGTTTTATTATGTTTTGAAGCCTTGCAATCCTTGTTCCCACCTGTGTAGTAGGAGGGACTCAATACAACTGAATGGCTTCCCGGATCGGATCACACTTAGTTACGACCAAGAACATTACTGTTCGAAACGCACCAACTACAAGGTTTTTTGCTTGTGAATTATTTGCTATGGTACCAATAACGCGCATGAAGATTTTACAAAGTGCTGGATCGTTTTCCTTATTTCAACTTCTAAGTGAACCAGGAAATTTATTGGGCGATTCATGGATTAAACACCTGTTGTGAATTTTGACGTTAAAGTTGTTATCCATTATCAATAAATTCCCCCCAATATGCTGTGCCCCCCACGTTGAATATACAGTGATCCCTCAAGATACAATGGCCTCAGGATACAATATTTTCCACATAGGAAGGGTTTAGAAAATACCATTGTAAGTTGAAACTAGACTGAACATACAATGTCTAAGACTCAGATCCAACCAATCAAGGCCACTTCTCTGGTAAAATAGAGGTATTAGTTGCTAGTTGCTAGCATCTATTCCTGACTGTTATATGCAAGGACTTCTTTTATCTGTCTTAGTTATCTGCTTATTTCTCTTAAATCTTAATTATTTTCTTATCTTGGATGATATTTTAGGGCTTTGGAACCGATTACTCAACTTACAATGGTTTCAACATGCAATGGTCCTGGTCCTGGTCACTACACCTCTGTCCGGGGGAGCAGCCAATGGCAGGCGGGGACGAGCCTCCCTAGCGTCGCCCGCGATGCAGCAGACGCGGTGTGGGGACCCAGGTAAGTATATTCCCAGTGAGGGGCTGGGCACATGGGTGGGCAGTTATTGATATTGGATAACCCCTTTAACCCCATAGGGACACAGCCTTATTTCACCTTAAGGACCAGGCCATTTTTTTCAAATCTGACCAGTGTCACTTTAAGTGCTGATAACGTTAAAACGCTTTGACTTATCCAGGCCATTCTGAGATTTTTTTTTTTTTGTCACATATTGTACTTCATGACACTGGTAAAATGAAGTAAAAAAAAAAATATTTTTGTGCACCAAAAAATACCTAATTTACCCCAAAAATTAAAAAATTTGCAAATTTCAAAGTTTCAGTTTCTCTACTTCTGTAATACATAGTAATACCCCCAGAAATTGTGATGACTTTACATTCCCTATATGTCTACTTCATGTTTGAATTATTTTGGGAATTATATTTTATTTTTTGGGGATGTTACAAGGCTTAGAAGTTTAGAAGCAAATCTTGAAATTTTTCAGAAATTTACAAAAAACTAATTTTTAGGGACCAGTTCAGGTCTGAAGTCACTTTGCGAGGCTTACATAATAGAAACCACCCAAAAATGACCCCATCTAAGAAACTACACCCCTCAAGGTATTCAAAACAGATTTTATATACGTTGTTAACCCTTTAGGTGTTGCACAAGAGTTATTGGCAAATGGGGATGAAATTTGAAAATTTAATTTTTTTGCCTAATCTTCCATTTTAACCTATTTTTTCCACTAACAAAGCAAGGGTTAACAGCCAAACAAGACTGTATCTTTATTGCCCTGACTTTGCCGTTTACAGAAACGCCCAATATGTGGCCGTAAACTACTGTACGGCCACACAGCGGGGAGTAGAGTGAAAGGTGCGCCGATTGGTTTTTGGAGGGCTCATTTTTATGGACCGGTTTATTTACACCGTGTCCTGTTTCAACCCCCCTGATGCACCTCTGGAGTAGAAACTCCTTAAAAGTGACCCCATTTTGGAAACTACGGGATAAGGTGGCCTTTTTTGGGGGACTATTTTTAGGGTACATATGATTTTTGGTTGCTCTACATTACATTTTTGTGAGGCAAGGTTACCAAAAATTGAAATTCAGAAATTTAATCTCCATTTGCCATTAACTGTTGAGGAACACCTAAAGGATTAATAAAGTTTGTATAATCAGTTTTGAATACATTGAAGGGTGTAGTTTCTTAGATGGGGTCACTTTTATGGAGTTTCTACTCTAGGGGGGCATCAGGGGGGCTTCAAAAGGGACATGGTGTCAATAAAAAAGGCCATCAAAATCGGCCTTCCAGGAACCATGTCGGTCCTTTCCTTTTGCGGCCTCCCTTTTACTGATACAGCACAAATGTGGCATTTCTGTAAACTGCAGTATCAGGGTAATAAATATAAACTTTTGTTTGGTTGTTAGCCCTTGTTTTGTTACCGGAAAAAAACCATTTGAAATGGAAAAGTGCCAAAAATAGCGGTTTTGGCACCTTTTTTCTTTTTTTTTTTGGACCATTTTTATAGAGGAGATTCTTACGGACGCGGCGATACCTAATAAGTCAACTTTTTTTTTACAATTATTATTTTTTTTTGACTTTTTTATCCTTTTTGATACAAAACATTTTTTTTTGCATCTCTAAAGTCTAAGTGTCCTTTTTTTTATTTATTTTTATCAGATTATCTTATGTGGGGGCTCATTTTTTTGCGGGTTGAGCGGACGGTTTTATTGGCACTATTTTGGGGGCTATATGACTTTTTGAATGCTTGCTATTAAACTTTTTGTTATGTAAGGTGACAAAAAATTCTTTTTTTGCACTTTTTTTTTTTTTTTTGACCGTGTTAATCTGGGGGGTTGGGTCATGGGGTATTTTTATAGAGGATATTATTACCGACGCGGCGATACCTAATATGTCTACTTTTAATAAATTATTTTAGTTTTTATGGGTGTCTCAAATCTGAGAACCAGTTTTTTTATCCGATGTCGGTGCTAAATTGGGATATAAATTTAGTACTCCATGGAAGTGTGATACTCCCTGAGGCAACCAATAATGCAGAGGCCCGGATGATCGGGGCACGTGTCACATTGAGTTGTGGTGTCCTTCCATATTCCCCTCCCGTGACACACTCTGCACCTTTTTTGGGTTCGTCCCTTCTTTCCAGTATGGGGGACCACACCTGGAAAGTGTTGGCCAGGGACGATCCGGGCGCCTACAGTTCCCTAGGTACTCCGGCCTGCTCTTTCCCAGTCCGAAAAGATCAGGGCCTTGAGGACTGCCTCATTGAACTGGAGGAATGTCTCTGTGTTGCTAGGGGATACTGGTATAAAAGTTATCCACGTACAGGTGGTAACCCTTATCCAGCAGTGGGTGCATAAGATCCCACACAAGTTTCCCGGTAACACCCAGAGTGGGGGGACATTCTGGGGGTTGAATCCGGGAATCTTACCCCTGGTATATACGAAATTTGTAAGTGTACCCTGAGGTACTCTCACAAATTTTGTATAGCTTCACGCCATACCTCGCCCGCTTGGAGGGCACATACTGGCGGAAAATGAGTCTCCCCTTGAACGCAATGAGAGACTCATCAACCGCGACCTCCCTTCCAGGTACATAGGCCACCATGAATTTGGCCCCAAAGTGGTCGATGACCGGCCGTATCTCATACAGACGGTCATGGGCAGGATCACCTCGGGGGGGGGGGGCATGCTGCATTATCGGAATAATGCAGACATTTCCTGTGCTGTGGACCCCAGACACCCTAACTTAGGGTGATGCAATCAAAGCTAACTTTCCCGTACTGTAAAGTGGGGTCTGGTATAGGACGTCCCCACTCCAGTACAGCCTGACACTGGGTTTCTTGACCAGGCCCATATGCAGCACGAGGCCCCAAAATATCCTCATTTCGGCTGCACTGACCGGCGTTCAGCCACCGGGCCTGGCCAAAAAGGAGCCCGGGTGTTGAGCAACGAACTGTTGGGCTTACAGGTTCGTCTGCTCCACCATCAGATTTACGAGTGGGTCACTGACAAAAAAAGTCATATTCAGTGTAGCCCACTGTGGAAATCTGGATTCCTGATTGGCCTACAAAATCAGGAATCACGGGCTCGTATCGCTCTGGGCTACACCAGACTAGTTCACCGGCAGGGTGCTCCAGTGGATTTAACTGGTGGGCCGGGAAACCAGTACGAGCCCCAGAGCTGCTCGTACTAGGCTGGGCCACAGGGTCCCTAACATGGCGGTCCCCTTGCTCCGCCTGGCGGCGTCTCCACCCCCTTGGGGGATCATCATCACTAGATTATGAGGAGGACGCGGATGACAACAGCAATGTGGGGTCATCCTCGTCCTCACTGGGACTCTCTGAGTCGGAGGCAAGCTGGGTGTATGCCTCCTCGGCCGAGAACGTCCAGCGGGCCACCATGAATTTGGCCCCAAAGTGATCGATGACCAGCCGTATCTCATACAGACGGTCATGGGCAGGATCACCTCGGGGGGGACATGCTGCATTATCGGAATAATGCAGACATTTCCTGTGCTGTGGACCCCAGACACCCTAACTTAGGGTGATGCAATCAAAGCTAACTTTCCCTTTTTTTTTCCCTGCCTAACCCAAACTTTCCCTATTACTTTCCCTATGTACCTGAAGTTCAGATTAGGGGTGCTGGGGCACAGATCGGGTCCTGGGGGGCACAGGGGTGATGCTGGCACTGACGGACGACACGTGCAGGCAGCTCCTCTCTCCTCCGGCTCCGGAACACAAAAGGAGGAGGAGAGGAGCACCTGCCTCTTTTGAATCTTCCGCCGGCCCGCCCACAGACCAATCAGAAGCAATCCTGAGTGGTGATTTCACCATCACCACTCAGGATCGCTGGATGGTGATTGGTGGGGTGAAATCACACCACCATCACCATCCTGTTCCGGGTTATCGGGTCTCCAGAGACCCGAATAACCCAGAAACGCAGAAAACCGCAGGTCTGAATTGACCTGCGGTTTTCTGCGATCGCCGATATGGGGGGGTTACAGGACCCCCCGGCGCATTTAGTCTAGGTGCCTGCTCAATGATTTGAGCAGGCACCGAGTTCCGATCACTGCCCGCCGCGCGGCGGTGATCGGAACCATACATGACGTACCGGTACGTCATGTGTCCTTAAGTACCAGGACATCATGACGTACCGGTAAGTCATGTGTCATTAAGAGGTTAAGCTCCTTGTTAGAGAACAGCAAGTTGTGCAAAAAGTACTGAAACATTGAACAGTTGGACATGTGCATTCAAAAGTTTAGAGAAGGTCATATTAAGTTCACCTGTAAAGGTTAGAGTGCATTTTTTAGGTTCATCCTGAAATTTCACCCACAAGCCAAATATCCCCAACTTTTTGTGATTAGTGTATATCAGGCTGCTCAACTCCTGCTCTATACCATGCTGATTGAAGTTCAGATTCAATGTTCAACATGACAGGTTCCCTTTAAATCCACCTAGCTGTGCTACATTATGGAGGATTTGTCAATGAGAACTTGAACTTTGGATTCTCCCTTTAAGAACTTTCCTCACCCCTTTTTTAAAGGTGTTTTCCAAGACATTGATACTGATGACCTATCCTCAAAATAGGTCACAAGTATCTTATCAGTGGGGGCCCAACCCCCGGGACCCCCGCTAATCAGCTGTTTGAGAAGGCACTGGCGCTCCTGTGAGCACCACTCCCTTCTCCATGCTTAGCAACCACAGTGCCGTACATTGTATAGCGGCAGTGCTTGGTATCATGCTCAGCCCCATTGAAGTGTCACGTTCATCGGTCACATGGACTAGGCACATTTTTCCCCACAGTTTTGACTGTTATTGTATTAGTCCCTGTCCAAGTGAAAACGTTTTTCTAAAAAAAATTAAATTGTCTTCCAAACATCCATTTATCAAAGTCATGTGGCTGACCAAACATATATTGTATTAAACTCCTTTCAAGTGCCAATTTTTTCCCCGAAAAAAATAATTAAAATTATCTTCTAAGAATTTTATGTATCAGAGTTGTGTGCTTGACTTAGCGCACATTGTATTGGACTATTGTGCCATAAAAAAAAAAAAAAAAGTTATAAAAATTGTCTTTAAAAAAACATGTATCAGAGTCATTTGTTAAAAGTCAATAATCACAGGCTCATCACAGGCAGGAAAATGCAACTGCCTGCAGTGTGAACAAGACTGTCCTCCTCCTCCTTGTCGTCATTCTTATAGTGAGGCTAAATTGTCATCAATATTTGAGATGAGCAAATCGAAGTTGACGAAGTGGAATTCGATTTGAATTTCTGGAAAAATTTGATTCGCACCGAATCTGAATTTCCTAATGCTTCGTGGTAACGAATTGCATTTTTTCCTAAAATGGCTACTTTACATGTGAGGACATGGAGAAAGGAACTCTGGGAAGGCGGGATCACCCATAATGCCCTGCATGCAGCCAGTCTGCAGCCAGCCAGCCCTATGATGTCACAGCCCTATAAATAGCCTCAGCCATCTTAGATTCTGCCATTTTCCAGTGTACTTAGTGCAGGGAGAGACGTCAGCATGCGCTAGGGACAGTGCTAGAAAAAACTTAATTGTGCTAAAAAAACGATTTACAAGTTCAGGGAAAGATTATTCAAGGTGTAGGGAAAGGATAGGGAGGAATATTCCACCACATTTATGTTGAACAGGGTTCAGTAGGGGAGGTTACAGCATGGGTAATTACACCTTGCTGCGCTGACTTGGGATGCAAATTGGCATTATACAGCTCTGTAATTCCAGAAAACTGTTCTTATTAGGGTGCAAGTGCTGTTTGATACAGCCATTTATAGGGTTTATTACAAAAAATATATTTGCCGTTCAGCGGTGCAGTTATAAGTTCTAAAGCCTTCTGTAGCGTGTATAAGTGTAAAAAAATAAGGGCCTATTTGCCGTTCAGCGGTGCAGTTATATGTCCTAAAGCCCTTTTTGGCGTGTAATCGTGGCAAAATAAAAATATATTTAACGTTAAGCAGTGCAGTTATATGTTCTAAAGACCTTTTTTGCGTGTATTAGTGGAACAAAAAAAGTATTAGTCGTTGTGTGGTGAAGTGAGAAAATTGCAGCCCTTTTTGGCATGTATTAGTGGGAAAAAAGGGCTTATTAGCTGTTGTGTGGTGAAGTGAGAAAATTACAGACTCTTTTGGGGTGTTTTAATTTCCTTTTTATTTATTTATCTGATCTAACAGTATGTCAGACAGAGAAGTGCCAGGCCCTGCACAGGGGAGTGGCAGAGGACTAAATGTTTCTGGCGCCGGCACAGGTCGCAGCAGAGTAAGGGGGAGTGGCAGCAGGAGTTGCAGCAAGAGGCCTGAGCTCCCGGTGTCATCTAGCAGGCGTGTCTTGACCAGCAACCCAGCGGTTCTTGAATGGTTGACTCGGTCATCTCTGTTTTGGATCCACTCCTGTTTTTTTTGGCATTAGCAGTACTGATGGATTGCTGACCAAATTCTGACCGAGTGAAGGCTTATGCTCCACAGACAGGGTCCATGTTTTGGGCGTTATTGTTCTGATGGATCAGAGAAAAGGCAAAATAATCAGTGACGTCAACACAACCTTACTGCTGACACCCTCTCCACTCTGTCAGGGGGCTCTACTTCTATAAGCATTTAATAGAACAGGTTCTGTAGACATCTATGTGGAATCAGCTGCCGACAGTGTAAAAGGAGTGCGCTTCTTCTTGGCGCTAACATCGACCTGTAAGTCTGAGTTCACACTTGGTTATTTAGTCAGTTTTGGCCCCGTGACTGCTCAAATAAGTGAAGTGTGCAGTGATTCTAAGAGCAACTGCAAAAAAAGGGGGTCAGTGAACCGCACTGTGACACAACTGTAATAACCCAGAGTGCCATTACCACTTCTGCACCCCGCTACTGTCTTCTATGGTTAACCTAATGTCACTCTGTGTATTTATTGCAGGACCGTCACACTGTGAATATCTATTTCTTGTAACTGTTATGTTAAAGTGTAATGTCAATGGTAGAAATGGTGAAAAGTAAGGTGGCACTGCTGGACGTCAAAAAACCATGCACCACGTCCTCAACTACCTGTCCCTTTGAAAACACATAGGGTGGTGCACAGCCTAAAAAATATGTATAATGACCATTTGGAGAACAACGAAAAAGGTGGCACTCACCAGTGTAGATAAAATTATCCTTTACTAATGCATCGATAAAATCTTCGGGCTGGAGCATACAGTGCAAGTTTAACACGGAAGGATTAGGCGGCAACGGCCGTTTTGCGGGCCCGACGAAGCGCAAGTTAGCGCAAAAAGGTTGTTTTATCTACACTGGTGAGTGCCGCCTTTTTCGTTGTTCTCCAAATGGTCGTTAAAGTGTAATGTGCCTGGTTTAACAGAAGGTGTCAGCAAACACAGCAGAGCTACAGTTAGGTATAGAGGAGCATTCCATTCTAACCCCCCTCTGTGGAGGAAGGCTGGGGACCAGGTTTTAGTCGGTCTAGCTTACCCCTGCTAGGGGAAGGGAGCAGGTGCACGTCCCTGCTGGACGTGCTATGCCCAAGCCAGCTAGAGCACCTTCAGCTCTGCTGGATGTGGAGGCCACAGCTTGCAGCCAGGAAGTATAGTTTTCCCTGGATTAAGCTAGTCAGACTACAGAGAGAAGCTGCAGCATCCTGCAGAAGCAGAGATTCTATTTAAGCCTGTCAGTACAGCAGAGCCAAAGAGCAACAGATGTAGCAAAGAGGAGTTTGCCTGCCACAGAGTTATATGCTAAAGCCTGCTGGGAACCAATATAAAGTCTGTACACTGTTGGAGAAACGTTTATGCAAGTAAAGCCATTATCAACTTCATCACAAGGTCTGGATTTATTTCTCTATCCCCCTCATCAACAACCCCCTTTTCACTGCTTCGGAGCCAACGCCTGGGGTCCAGCTTATCCAGTTAGGAGCACCGTGACACGTGCACCAACATTAAGGGACATTTAGGCCATCCTACACCACTCTAGGATTCCTACACCTGGGTACCAACCACAGTATCACTAAAAGGGGCCCTGTGTCCTTGTTGCTTCACTGCAACTGGCGTCACGAAAACAAGTACTTTTTCCTCTTAAAGGGGCCCTGGGGGGAGGCACCCATTGCACAACACATGTATCAAGTTTGCTGTCTCCTTTCTAATTTACATTGACAGACCTCAGAGTGTCATCATTTTTTTAGCCCAATTGGAGCACTTTCAAGTTTGAATTTATTTGTACCCGAATCAGATTCTCTGATCCTATCACAGACGTTCCCGCGACAAGTGGCAGGAGATCGGTGAGACTGGCAACACGTGGTTTGATCTGACAGGTTTTTCCTGTGGATCAATAGGAATCTGTGTTTTTTCTGGTAATGGCCACACCCCTTGCCTCAGGTGTTGCTAATGTGATCATTTAACCTTCGTTATTTATTGTTGCTTTTCCCACAATGCTGTGCTTCAGTTCCAATTGTGGATTGCTGGCGTGTGGATCTCGGTGGAGTTCCTGGTGCTTCCATAGCCTCTTTGAAGTTAAGTATTTCCTTTCTCTTTTTGTATTTTGTTTGGGTTCTGTGTGTTTCATTTCCCTATTGTTTGTATTAGGCCTGAAGGAGACTCCTGTTCGTCCTTCATTTTGGAGGAACAGGTAGTTTCATCCCTGCCATTAGTACCAGGGTCCTATAGGGCTTGATAGGACTCTAGATATTCCTGTGTATGAACACACCTACCTCTGGGGTCTGTTCATACTGGTAGTGAGACAGGATTTTGGTTAGGATTTTAGTAGGTGTCGATCTTCCTTCCCTAGTTCTCAGGCCTGATTCCCTGTTCCCCCCTTCCCTCTTATACTCGGTGTGGTGTTTCCCTCCTACACCGAAGCATGATAGATCCATTCATTAGAATCAGACCCGAAAAGAGTTTCAAGAAATATGCTCATCTCTAGTACCAACTCTAGTAATACACACATAATGACAGGAAATCAAGAATAAACCAAGGGCATGCTGTGGAACTTGCCTTAGGTACAGTCAGGTAGAGATGTGAAGGGGTGTAGGACTTAGGTCTCTGAAAATCCTGTCTTTCCCCAATTTCTTTTCTCAGAACCTATGAGTCACATCAGCATTGGTGGTTCCAATACTGATTATGTCACATTTGACAGAACAAAATGATGCAGTATGAAGCACTGTGTTTTCATGTAAAATGATCGATACCCCATTATAAATTAATCTTGCTTGTCTTGGGAAAAATCTGTGACGGCTTGTCCATTTTTCTGTTCCAAGGATGGGAAGAGGATATGTAAATGAGCTCCTGGCAAGTTCTGCCTCTAATGCCACCAGATCTATCAGTAGAATAGAACATTCAAAAACAGAATTCACAAGCAGATGTGACCTCAACCTTTAGTTTCTGAAAACAGTACTTGAAACAAAGCACTGTCAGACTTTTTTTTTTTTTTTTTTTAATCACAGGGGTGGAGGTGGGAGACACTAAAACACAGTAACAGAAAGGGAGAGATATATACTCTAAAGCTGGCCATTTACATTTCTGGTCATCAAGAATGTGATTGATAATTGTTCATATGAACAATTCCACTCGCTACATACCAGGCTAAACTAGATGATCATGGAGTCAGTTTAAGAAAGGAACAAATAAATACACACAGTGATCTTATGCAAAGTTGCAAATGATTGGCTGGAGTTGTCCAACCATCCCATACATGTAGAGATGTGCTGACCAGTGGTTGGCACATCTGTTACTCACACATGAAAGGGAAAGCCCTTATCCTCTTAGTATCCCTTTTAATAGACCCATGTACACAAGACAGTAAAGACAGAAGATGCGTTTCAATGAAATTTTGTTCTCAATCATTGCCCTGTGTAAACATATCCAATAGTAAATGGACAAGCAAGTAAGTGCTCATGTGTCATTGAATGCATGTTTTATGAGTTCCTAAAAATCATTCAATGTGTGAATTGGTAATGCCCTCGAGTGCATTACTTGCATTTTCTATTTATTTGTTTTTCAGACATAATATTACTAAATATTAATTCTTCATTCATTCTTTATTCTCAAACTTCTCCTACTGCTTCATGTTGCAGCTGTGTTCTCTAATACACTACATGGGAATCACTGTATGTGTAAAGTCAGAGAGAGACAGTTATGTTAGAAGCTTCAGAGTTACAAAAGGTTCTAAAATCACACAATCTCTTCTCCAGCATCCAGTTCCTTGCCTCCTCCCAGATTTCCAGTTTCCTTTTAGGATCCAGCAAGTTAAATAGGCAGGAATGAGTGAAAGGCATTCATTCTAAGCTAAGGCGTGGAGTTCAAACCTTTACACTGGAGGAGCTGATGGTTTAATTCAATCCAAACATGAATGTTAAAATCGTGACTGCACTTCTCATCTTGGCAGTTGCCACCATTTTAGCTTTGGTTTCTGTCCTTTTGTTTGTATCCAAAACAAAATCCTGTAATTCTGGGAATCAGAAAACATCTGCTTTGAAGCATAATGACCAGAGCTTGATATTTTCAGACCTAACACATGCAGAACTTGATCAGGTGGTGGCATACCTTAAGAAGAACATTAATGAGAATCTGGTGGACATCTCCAAAGCTGACCCTTCTTCCAACTGTATATATTCCGTGGAACTACTGCCTCCCAGCAAAAAAGATGCCTTATTGTATCTGGATAAAGGAGGACCTAAGCCCAGGAGAGAAGCAATGGCTGTTGTATATTTTGGAAGTCATTCCGAACCTGAAATAATGGAGTATGTGGTGGGACCTTTACCAAATCCTACATACAAGAATGATGTTACTCTTCAAAGATATAAAGGAAAACTGCCATATCACCGTAGACCGGTCATTGGCAGTGAATACAAACAGATACGACAGCACTTTCTTCTCAAAGAGTACCCCAAAGCAAAAAGTTTCCTTAAGGAAGTATTGGGCTATAATGAGTCAGACAGTGAATATTTTGCTGCTTTGACCAGTGCTCCAAGAGGCTTTGCATCTGGAGAAAGGCAAACCTGGTTTGGTATCTTCCTTAACACTCAGGGTAGTGGATTTTTCCTGCATCCAACTGGGTTAGAACTTCTATTTAACCATAAGAACCTGGACTATAATAAGTGGAGTGTGGAAAAAGTGTTTTATAATGGTGAGTACTTGCAAAGTTTGTCTGAATTGGAGGAGAAATTTAAGAAGCGACAGTTGAAGGTAGTTCAGATAAAAAAGCCACACCATAAGGATGACATTGCTTCTCTGAATCCCCCAAAAAGTTCAGTCTCTGATATCCCTCTGCAATATGAACCACAAGGTGCCCGATTCAGCATCAAGAACAACCAGGTCTTGTTCCACCACTGGAGTTTTGCATTCGGGGTTAATGTGAACAGAGGACTCAGGTTATATGACATCAAGTTTAAGGGGGAAAGGATTGTTTATGAGCTTAGCATTCAAGAAGCTATATCTGTGTATGGGTCCAATGCTCCTACTGGAATGTCAACTAGGTATATGGATGGACACTTTGGCATTGGTCGTTCGATCTTCCAGTTGGTTCGTGGCATTGACTGCCCTTACCTTGCAACATTTATAGATACCCATTACTTGCTAGACTCAGACAGCCCAGTTCTTAACAAAGGATCCATCTGCATATTTGAACTCAACACTGGCATTCCTTTGAGACGACACTTCTCAAGTCTTGGTTCTTCTTACTATGGTGGTTTGGCCAACACTGTTTTGATCATAAGAACTATTGCCACCCTTGGAAACTATGATTATGTGTTTGACTTCATGTTCTATCAAAATGGGGCTATTGAGTCAAAAGTTCACGCAACAGGGTATATAAGTACATCTTTCTTCATGGATGGAGGTAAACAGCATGGAAACAAAGTAGGGCCTTATACTTTGGGGACCATCCATACACATTTTATAAACTATAAGGTGGACCTGGATGTTGGAGGTAAGTAAATCTCAATATGTATGAACTAATGGGGGCAATTATCAAACTTGTGTAAAGTAGAACTGGCTTAGTTGCCCATAGCAACCAATCAGATTACACCCTTCATTTTCCAAAGGAGCTGTCAAAAATGAAGGGTGAAAATCTGATTGGTTGCTATGGGCAACTAAGCCAGTTCTACTTTACACTAGTTTGATAAATGACCCCCTAAATCTCTTAAACCTTCATCTTTATAGAGTAAGTAGATGTTTCACAACAATTTATAGTGGTCACCTGTAAAAACATAAAGTAAGGCTCATTAACTGCATTAGTAGCAACCTCAATGTTAAACTGCTGTAACTAATTAGATATTGTCATTGTGTGATGTGAAAAACTGGTATTCTTCAAGCCATAAGTCATAATTTAGAGTACCAGCATAGAATGTGGTAAACTCATAATCAATATTGAGAGTACTGATACTTGATATTTGCAAAACAAAGCAAGTTCATGAAGATATGCATTCTATTACTGTATCATGCATAAGATAGAAACATAGAATGTGTCGGCAGATAAGAACCATTTGGCCCATCTAGTCTTCCCAATATACTGAATACTATGGATAGCCCCTGGCCCTATCTTATATAAAGGATGGCCTTATGCCTATCCCATGCATGCTTAAACTCCTCCACTGTATTTGCAGCTACCACTTCTGCAGGAAGGCTATTCCATGCATCCACTACTCTCTCAGTAAAGTAATACTTCCTGATATTACTATTAAACCTTTGCCCCTCTAATTTAAAACTATGTCCTCTTGTAGCAGTTTTTCTTCTTTTAAATATTCTCTCCTCTTTTACCTTGTTGATTCCCTTTATGTATTTAAAAGTTTCTATCATATCCCCTCTCTCGTCTTTCTTCCAAGCTATACATGTTAATCTTTCCTGGTAAGTTTTATCCTGCAATCCATGTACTAGTTTAGTAGCTCTTCTCTGAACTCTCTCCAAAGTATCAATATCCTTCTGGAGATATGGTCTCCAGTACTGAGCACAATACTCCAAATGAGGTCTCACTAGTGCTCTGTAGAGCGACATGAGCACCTCCCTCTTTCTACTGGTAATTCCTCTCCCTATACACCCAAGCATTCTGCTAGCATTTCCTGCTGCTCTATGACATTGTCTGCCTACCTTTAAGTGTTCTGAAATAATGACCCCTAAATCCCTTTCCTCAGATAACTGAGGTTAGGACTGATAGATAGGCTGTGCATAAAATACTACTGTGAATTTAGAATATGGGATGTTCATAAAAGTATTGAGAGGATCAGTTGCAAGAAAAAGTATGTGAACCCTTTGGAATGATATGGATTTCTGCACAAATTGGACATAAAATGTGATCTAATCTTCATCTAAGTCACAACAATAGACAATCACAGTCTGCTTAAACTAATAACACACAAAGAATTAAAATGTTACCATATTTTTATTGAACGCACCATGTAAACATTCACAGTGCAGGTGGAAAAAGTATATGAACCCTTGGATTTAATAACTGGTTGAACCTCCTTTTGGCAGCAATAACTTCAACCAAACGTTTCCTGTAGTTTCAGATCAGAAGTGCACAATGGTCAGGAGTAATTCTTGACTATTCCTCTTTACAGAACTGTTTCAGTTCAGCAATATTCTTGGGATGTCTGGTGTGAATCACTTTCTTGAAGTCCTGCCACAGCATCTCAATCGGGTTGAGGTCAGGACTCTGCCACTTCAGAAGGTGTATTTTCTTCTTTTTAAGCCATTCTGTTGTTGATTTACTTCTATGCTTTGGGTTGTTGTCCTGTTGCAACACCCATCTTCTGTTGAGCTTCAGCTGGTGGACAGATGGCCTTAAGTTCTCCTGCAAAATGTCTTGATAAACTTGGGAATTAATTTTTCCTTCGATGATAGCAATCTGTCCAGGCCCTGACGCAGCAAAGCAGCCCCAAACCATGATGCCCCCACCACCATACTTCACAGTTGGGATGAGGTTTTAATGTTGGTATTTTGTGCCTCTTTTTCTCCACACATAGTGTTGTGTGTTTCTTCCAAACAACTTTGGTTTCATCTGTCCACAGAATAATTTGCCAGAACTGCTGTGGAACATCCAGGTGATCTTGTGCAAACTGTAAACGTGCAGCAATGGGTTTCTTTTGGACAGCAGTGGCTTCCTCTGTGGTATCCTCCCATGAAATCCATTCTTGTTTAGTGTTTTACGTATCTTAGATTCGCTAACAGGGATGTTAGCATATGCCAGAGACTTTTGTAAGTCTTTAGCTGACACTCTAGGATTCTTCTTCACCTCATTGAGCAGTCTGTGCTGTGCTCTTGCAGTCATCTTTACAGGACGGCCACTCCTAGGGAGAGTAGCAGCAGTGCTGAACTTTCTCCATTTATAGACAATTTGTCTTACCATGTATTGATGAACAGCAAGACTTTTGGAGATACTTTTATAACCCTTTCCAGCTTTATGCAAGTCAACAATTCTTAATCGTAGGTCTTCTGAGAGCTCTTTTGTGCGAGGCATCATTCACATTAGGCAATGCTTCTTGTGAAAAGCAAACCCAGAACTGGTGTGTGTTTTTTATAGAGCAGGGCAGCTGTAACCAACACCTCCAATCTCATCTCATTGATTGGACTCCAGTTGGCTGACACCTCAATCCAATTAGCTCTTGGAGATGTCATTAGTCTAGGGGTTCACATACTTTTTCCACCTGCAGTGTGAATGTTTACATGGTGTGTTCAATAAAAACATGGTAACATTTAATTCTTTGTATGTTAATAGTTTAAGCAGACTGTGATTGTCTATTGTTGTGACTTAGGTGAAGATCAGATCACATTTTATGACCAATTTGTGCAGAAATCTATATCATTCCACGGGGTTCACATACTTTTTCTTGCAACTGTATTTGCAAGAAAAGCGCTGGTGCAGAGGGTAAGTTACATTTCTTAGATTATTTATGACAGTTTGTTATATTGTGTTAACACTATATAATTTTTGGTTGCAGGAATAAATAATTCTTTGGTTGCTCATGATATGGAGTTTCAAGATCAGGTTGTTCCCTGGAATCCAGAATGGAAATTGCAGCAAACAGTGCTCACCAAGAAAGTTCTGGCGTCTGAAAACCAGGCAGCATTTCAGCAGCATGGCCCCATGCCTCGTTATATGCAGTTTGCCAGCAAACAGAAGAATAAGTGGGATCATGAACGTTCTTTTAGGATCCAGATGGTCAGCTTTGCAGGAGACTATCTTCCAGAGAAGAGTTCTGTCCACAACTCAATGAATTGGGCTAAGTAAGTGTAATATCATAGAATATCTAGCATCACGAATGATTTCATGGACAGTACCTTAAAGGGGTTGTGCGGGTTCAGAGCTAAACCAGACATATCCCAATTTTCACACAGGAAGCCCCTCTGATCTAAGCGTTGGAGCATTTCATACTCAGATGCTCTCCCTTGCCCTGTGCTGCATCCCGCAGGGCAAGGTCCGTTTATATTTTTTACACTGCTAGACGGAAGCTTTCACCTAGCAGTGTTGCTGGTAACGTTACCGGCACTAATGGATGGGCTTTAGCACTGCCTTAGCCGTTTTACAGGCTAGGGAAACTCTAAAGCCTGCCCTTTAGTGCCAGTGACGTCAACGGGCTTACTTTTAGGCGGAAGCCTCCCCCCGGTACGTCACATGATCTCCAAAAAAAGAGTTTACTGTCAAGTGATCCTCTTGGGTTTATGCTATTCCAATGTATTTTCTTGTACTTTCTAGGTATAAGCTGGCTGTAACCAAACACAAAGAGGAAGAACATACGAGCAGCAGCATTTATAACCAAAATGACCCATGGTCACCAACAGTTCAGTTCTCTAACTTTATTAACAATGAAAATATTATAGACGAGGTAAGTATCTGGGAACCTGCAGTCAATGATCCATGGTGGACTTTCTATAATATGTTTTTAACAGACCAATTTTTAGGATGTGCTGTGAAAATTCAAACCTGATTGGCAAAACCACAGTCTATATCAAATATCATAAATATTTTATGCACGTCATACCAGTCCCACTGGTACTCTCTACCTTGCACACCACTTATTGTGGAAATGGCCTAACCGATCACGGGTGTTGGCTGTATAATACTGCAGGCACCCCTCAGTCCAATTAGCACCCAGAGGAGTCACGGGGCTACAGTTGGTTGCTATGACAGCCTGGGTACTTGCAAAGGCTTATAGCACTGTCATAGCAAACCCTGATCTGAGGCACAGCTTGGCAGGTAACCTGTCAGAATCAAATCACGGAAAGGTATATTCAGTGTTTACCGTACTGTTTTTTTAAGAAGTCTCACTGCCTGAAGAACGGTTAAAGTAAAACAAAAAATAAACTTTATTAATAAATATCAATTAAAAATGGGCGATTAGGGACCCTCCTTAGTCCAAAAGAGACAACAAAAGAGGAGGAGGTAATGAGGATCATTGGGACTTTTGATGCAGGGCATGAAGCGGTTAAAAGTATACTTATCCGCCATTGTGGTATTCTACGTACAGACCCAGATATAGGTGACTTAGTGGGGAACTGTCCATTAATAACTTATCGTAGATGTAGAAACCTCAAAGATAGACTCTTTCACAGCTACCTCACACCCACACAAACACAAACCTGGCTGACATCCAACCTTAAAGGCACATATAAGATGCAGCGGCTGTGTCACATGCAACTCCATCAAGACAGGCAAAACCTTTACCAGCACAGTCACCTCGGAAACGTACGACATTCGATCATTAATTACACGCAGAACCACGGCAGTCATTTACTTGATGACATGTGACTGCGGACTGCAATATGTCAGCAAAACGATACGCGAACTGAAACGCAGGATAGGGGAACATCTAAATGATGTCCGAAATAACCGTGACAACCCAATTGCACGACACGTGTGTGATGTGCATGCTGGTAATACTAAAGTTATGCACTTCCTAGGTATTGAACATGTGCGCCAATCTCCAAGAGGAGGGAATCTGGACAAGAGAATACTCTAAAAAGAACTGGAGTGGTCTTAATACTGAGAGACCGAAGGGTCTAAATAAAGTTAGTGCTTCATTGAGTAGTCCAATATAGAGTAGTGACCCTTCAATTTTTCATTATTGGTGCTATCTTCCCTCCTTATTAATTACTTATAATATTCACAGTCTTCGTAACAAAACAACCAGTTGGTAACAGATATTCAGTATGTTATACTTTACCAGCATGATATGATGATATAACATTATAATGATACCCAGTATCCTCCTCTTATACTAATATAAATACAATGCGTTTTCCTCTTTGTGTTTTTCCTCTGTAGCTTTGCTTTCCATATGAAGAAAATATAGTACCCTTTATTGTCTATGTATTGTTATTAGCCGCCTTATGGTCCCCCGCTTCTCTTGTGCTGCATGTCAACGGGAGGGGAACGCCTTTCATGATATACCAGGACTCGCAGAATGAGACATGGGTGTGATTAGGATGTCTGACCACACCCACGCCCTCCTATAGGTCCGGATCGACAGCGACCTTCGTTTCTCCCCTTAACAGGGTGCATCCCTATTTAAAGAGCAGGACCCGTCAGGCGTGTACGGCCATCATAGTGCCGATGCACTGCATGAGACACGTGCAGCGTCTTCCGCTGGCGCAAATATTAGATAGATTACCGCCTCTCAGACCCCAAAGCCTAGATCCTGATGAAGTGTCCAAACAAAAGGGCACAGAAACGCATCGAGCGGGCTGAGAGAGTTGAAAATAGGTAGCCATATGGTGGTGGTCAATTGGTATACTGCGCTCAATTTTGCTACTAATAGTGAGTCCTGCTGAATAAAGGTCTTCTATAAAACGCTGGTATCCCCATATAGCGATCCCTAATTGGGCGTTTAGTGGGACACTGGTGTGTGGAGTGTCATTACGGACCTGGTGGTCCAAACATATATGATCAGCCAGGAGAATGACCCCAATCTAAAGTGGGCCAAGTCATGCACTACAACTGCATGGCTGACTGTATATGCATCTGCAGTAGAGTATGACAATAATTGAAAAATCTACATACTGTAAATTCTTGTTGATACTCTCTCTGTGAATTAGTGGGTATAACACTCATTCCCCACACTGTACCAAAAAGTGATGAAATAGATGGGGGTATAGGCACATATATACCTTTGTACCTTACCCCTAAGTTGTGTGGGAATAAGAGTGTTATTTAGCAGACAAGATTTGTTATATCACACTATATATAGTACAGACCAAAAGTTTGGACACACCTTCTCATTCAAAGAGTTTTCTTTATTTTCATGACTATGAAAATTGTAGATTCACGCTGAAGGCATCAAAACTATGAATTAACACAATGAACAATTTGAGAAAAAAAGGAAATGGATCGCACATCCACTGCAAATGCTATGATCTCATCCCTGCATTTCTGCAGGAGACAGCACTAAATAGCGCATGTGTACCACCTCCATGCTGCACGCTAAATGAGGCATTAGTGTACATTTTGATCAAAAGGCGTAAGCCCACTCACCGCGTCAAGGTCGCCTCAATGAGTGGGTCCTAACCTAAAATTGGCACGGCGCTGCACGGCGACCACCAGCGCTGTGGCGCCATCCCGTCCGGCGGCGGGACCCAGTGGCCAAACAGCACCCCTGCTGTCTGACCATGCCAGACCTAGCTCTGGGCCCCACCAACCAGCCAGAAAAACAGCACAGTGGCCCCCGTGCAGCATCGCACCATGTGAACAGTTGTCTAAGCTCACCTGCTCTGAAGCTCAGAATTAACACATGTGGAATTATATACCTATCAAAAAAGTATGAAAGAACTGAAAATATGTCATATTCTAGGTTCTTCAAAGTAGCCACCTTTTGCTTTGATTACTGCTTTGCACACTCTTGGCATTCTCTTGATGAGCTTCAAGAGGAAGTCACTTGAAATGGTCTTCCAACAGTCTTGAAGGAGTTCCCAGAGATGCTTAGCACTTGTTGGCCCTTTTGCCTTCACTCTGCGGTCCAGCTCACCCCAAACCATCTCGATTGGGTTCAGGTCCGGTGACTGTGGAGGCCAGGTCATCTGGCGCAGCACCCCATCACTCTCCTTCATGGTCAAATAGCCCTTACACAGCCTGGAGGTGTGTTTGGGGTCATTGTCCCGTTGAAAAATAAATGATGGTCCAACTAAACGCAAACCGGATGGAATAGCATGCCGCTGCAAGATGCTGTTGTAGCCATGCTGGTTCAGTATGCCTTTAATTTTGAATAAATCCCCAACAGTGTCACCAGCAAAGCACCCCACACCATCACAACTCCTCCTCCATGCTTCACGATGGGAACCAGGCATGTAGAGTCCATCCGTTCACCTTTTCTGCGTCGCACAAAGACACAGTGGTTGGAACCAAAGATCTCAAATTTGGACTCATCAGACCAAAGCACAGATTTCCACTGGTCTAATGTCCATTCCTTGTGTTCTTTAGCCCAAACAAGTCTCTTCTGCTTGTTGCCTATCCTTAGCAGTGGTTTCCTAGCAGATATTCTACCATGAAGGCCTGATTCACACAGTCTCCTCCTAACAGTTGTTCTAGAGATGTGTCTGCTGCTAGAACTCTGTGTGGCATTGACCTGGTCTTTAATCTGAGCTGCTGTTAACCTGCGATTTCTGAGGCTGGTGACTCGGATGAACTTATCCTCCGCAGCAGAGGTGACTCTTGGTCTTTCTTTCCTGGGGCGGTCCGCATGTGAGCCAGTTTCTTTGTAGCGCTTGATGGTTTTTGTGACTGCACTTGGGGACACTTTCAAAGTTTTCCCAATTTTTCGGACTGACTGACCTTCCTTTCTTAAAGTAATGATGGCCACTCGTTTTTCTTTACTTAGCTGCTTTTTTCTTGCCATAATACAAATTCTAACAGTCTATTCAGTAGGACTATCAGCTGTGTATCCACCTGACTTCTCCACAACGCAACTGATGGTCCCAACCCCATTTATAAGGCAAGAAATCCCACTTATTAAACCTGACAGGGCACACCTGTGAAGTGAAAACCATTTCAGGTGACTACCTCTTGAAGCTCATCAAGAGAATGCCAAGAGTGTACAAAGCAGTAATCAAAGCAAAAGGTGGCTACTTTGAAGAACCTAGAATATGACATATGGTCAGTTGTTTCACACTTTTTTGTTATGTATATAATTCCACATGTGTTAATTCATAGTTTTGATGCCTTCAGTGTGAATCTACAATTTTCATACTCTTTGAATGAGAAGGTGTGTCCAAACTTTTGGTCTGTACTGTATATTCCCACAATTTGCCTGTCTCAGTATGAGAAAAGAGAGATTTGCCCATTTTAATTGCTATTTATTAATAAAGTTTATTTTTTGTTTTACTTTAACCGTTCTTCAGGCACTGAGACTAACCTGTCAGAATCCCATAGACTACAATAGTATCAGAAGATCGCATGTACAAGTCCCCTAAGGGGACTAAATATTACAGTAAAAAATGATAACGTTTTAAAAAGTACTAGCAGGTGTTACCACATCTGAAAATGTCCACGATATTAAAATATCAAAATATTTTTACTGGGCACTCATGCCGTAATGAAAATAAATGCACAATTTTTTGGTCACCTTGTCATCCCAAAAAATTGCATAAAAAGAGTACCAATAAAAACTACAGGTCACCACGCAAAAAAACAAGACGTAACATGACTGACAGAAATATAAAAAAAAGTTATGTGTTTCAAAAAATTGTGACGCAAACATTTTAAAAATATTTTTAAATGTTTTGTTTTTTTAATTGGTAAAACATAACAAAAACTACACACATTTGGTATCACCATAATCATACTGACCTGCAGAATATGGACATTGTGGCATTTATAGCTTATAGAGAATACTGAAATAACAAAACCTAAAAAACCTTGGTGGATTTGTGTGGTTTTTTTTTCCCCATTTTCCAATACAAGATATGGTAAATTTAATAGTGCCATTAATAATACAACTTGTGCTGCAAAAAATAAGCCCTCATATAGCTATGTGAATAAAAAATTTCAAAAGTTGTTGTTTTTTGAAGGTAGTAAGGAAAAAGGATAGGATAGGTCATTAATATTAAAAGCCCGTAGAACCCCTTTAAGTGAGTAAATGTTAAAGTGGCCATACACATTAGACAAACAGTCCTAACTTTCTCCGATGTCAGTGGAAAAGAAGAATGAATTTCTTATTTTTTTTTACTTTCACTGATATTGAAACTACGTTTGGATGTCCATTATTTATTTGGATTAACTATAGAGGGGCAGAATCTGTGATTTATCTACATTCATTTACCTTGTAATAGGAGACCTTCCCAAAAGAGTCTATTATGTCTCTTAATGCTCTTAAGGAGCTTAACGGTTCAGACAAAATCACGTCATCAGCAAATAGGCAAATTTTGTTTGGACGATAGCCTACTGATATACCTCTAACAGAAAGAGTCCTGACTAATTCTGCAAAGGGCCCCATGACAAGGGTGATTCTGGGCATCCGTGACGAGTACCATCAGTTATTGCAAATTATCTAGACAGGGTCCCATTGATTAATATTCGGGTCGAGGGAAGTGTATAAAGGGATTTAATAGCCGAGAAAATCGGACCTGCAAACCCGAAGGACTCTAAAGTCCTAAAAGCGAACCCCCAGTGTATCCTGTTGGACGCCTTCTCCGCCTCCAGAGTAAAGAGCAGAGAAGGTGTCCGATGCCTCTCCGCATGAACTGCTCCGATGCTTATGTCAGGGGGGCTGCAGGGGAGAGAAAGGAGGGATGTCCGGGTTCAGCTCTGAACCCGGACAACCCCTTTAAAAGGAGTAGATCTTAAAAGGAGAGAAAATATAAAGGACAGATATAATGTATTTTTGAATTCACTCCAGGTTTGGAGAAGACACCACATCTGGCCTTTTATATTGTCTCTCCTTTTAAGATTTACTACTTATTTCGTCTTTTAAACCGGCATGCAGAAACCTGACTATGTGGTCATACCCTAATGTGTATGTGTAACTTTAGGCTTAAAATACATGCTAAATACACATAAGGTAGCTGTTAGCTGAACAAGCTATCTCTCCTGACTGCATTTGTTCTGACTGGGTGAACGGGGCTCCTCTGGTTGCAGTTTATGTGAACAAAAGGATCAGGTAGCTGAACTGCCCAAGCCTTATCTACTCAGACATCTGTTGTCAGGGTAGAATTGAGAGGCCCCCATTAGATGGGTAAGCAGTCCTGCCAAATCAGGGAGTTTGATTAAGGCTACATTCACACGATCATATGTGTTTTGCGGTCCCCCAAAAATATGGATAACGTTCTTTTGACATCTGTATTGCATCCATTTTTTTGCGGATCAGTTGTAAAAATGTCCTTATCCGCATGTTTTTTGCGGTGCTACAGATCGGTCATACGGATGCTGAAAGCACATGGTGTGCTGTCCACTTTTTTTGCTGACCCATTGAAATGAATGGACTCGAAACAAAATCAGTTTGTGTACATGAGGCCTAGTGCTACAAGAAATACTGGCAATTTTATCCGTACTTTCCCTTACTGCATAAATAGAACAGTATACAGTATATCAATATCAACTGTCTACAACTGTCTTTCTATAAAGAGATTCCAGAAGGACTTCTTATAGTTCTTATAATTGTATGCACTTGTACTGGTTTTTGGTTGAGTAATACAGGATCTAAACTTGATAGTCGAAAAATTTAGAACACAATATAGTTTTACAGTTATTTTTATATGTCAGTAAGACATTTAAAATGGTTTTACGTTTTATACTAATGACCAGGGGCGTAGCTATAGTAGAAGCTACGTGGCCCAGCCTCAGCCACCTGGGAGGAGGACTGAAGGATTGTATGGTTAGGGCCCCCTTAACAATATTATACAATGACAATATATATGGTGACAGTATATACAGTGACATGACATACAATATATACAGTGGATATAAAAAGTCTACACACCCCTGTTAAAATGTCAGGTTTCTGTGATGTAAAAAAATTAGACAAAGATAAATCATTTCAGAACTTTTTCCCCCTTTAATGTGACCTATAAACTGTACAACTCAATTGAAAAACAAACTGAAATCTTTTAGGTAGAGGGAAGAAAAAATATAAAAATAAAATAATATGGTTGCATAAGTGTGCACACCCTTAAACTAATACTTTGTTGAAGTACCTTTTGATTTTATTACAGCACTCAGTCTTTTTGGGTATGAGTTTATCAGCATGGCACATTTTGACTTGTCAAGATCTGCCCACTCTTCTTTGCAAAAACACTCCAAATCTGTCAGATTGCGAGGGCATCTCCTGTGCACAGCCCTCTTCAGACCACCCCACAGATTTTCAATCGGATTCAGGTCTTCTGGTGAAGCCATTCCTTTGTTGATTTGGATGTATGCTTTGGGTCGTTGTCATGCTGAAAGATGAAGTTCCTCTTCATGTTCAGCTTTCTAGCAGAAGCCTGAAGGTTTTGTGCCAACTTTGACTGGTATTTGGAACTGTTTATAATTCCCTCTAGCTTAACTAAGGCCCAGTTTCAGCTGTAGAAAAACAGCCCCAAAGCATGATGCCACCACCATGCTTCACTGTGGGTATGGTGTTCTTTTGGTGATGTGCAGTGTTGTTTTTGCGCCAAACATATCTTTTGGAATTATGGCCAAAAAGTTCAACCTTGGTTTCATCAGACCCTAACACCTTTTCCCACATGCTTTTGGGAGACTTCAGATGTGTTTTTGCAAAATGTAGCCTGGCTTTGAGGTTTTTCTTCGTAAGAAAAGGCTTTCATCTTGCCACTCTACCCCATAGCCCAGACATATGAAGAATACGGAAGATTGTTGTCACATGTACCACACAGCCAGTACTTGCCAGATATTCCTGCAGCTCCTTTGATGTTGGCCTCTTGGTAGCCTCCCAGACCAGTTTTCTTCTCGTCTTTTAATCAATTTTAGAGGGACGTCCAGTTCTTGGTAATGTCACTGTTGTGCCATATTTTCTCCACTTGATGATGACTGTCTTCACTGTGTTCCATGATATATCTAATGCCTTGGAAATTCTTTTGTACCCTTCTCCTGACTGATACATTTTAACAATGAGATCCCTCTCATGCTTTGAAAGCTCTCTGTGGACCATGGCTTTTGCTGTAGGAGGGGACTAAGAAAATTTCAGGAAAGACCAACTAGAGCAGCTGAACTTTATTTGGGGTTAATCAGAGGCACTTTAAATGATGGCAGGTGTATGCTGACTCCTATTTAACATGATTTTGAATGTGATTGCTTAATTCTGAACACAGCTACATCCCCAGTTATGCAACCACATTATTTAAGTTTTTTTGTTTTCTTGCCTCCACCTAAAAGATTTCAGTTTGTTTTTCAATTGAGTGGTACAGTTTATAGGCCACATTAAAGGTAGAAAAAGTTCTGAAATGATTTATCTTTGTCTCATTTTTTTACAGCACAGAAACCTGACATTTTAACAGGGGTGTGTAGACTTTTTATATCCACTGTACATGTAAGAAACAGACAGGGCAGCTGCAGGAATGAGGGTTGCATGGGAGCAAAGGATTGCTGGGGGTTGAGGGTTCATTTAAAAAATTTGCTGGGGGGGCCAAGTCTGTTCCAGTTACATCACTGCTGAGGACCTGTCTTCAGGATAGGTCACCAGTATTTGATTGGTGGTGGTCCCGGGTGTTAATGAGGTAGGTCATGGCCTTCTCCCAGCTTACCCTAGGCCAGTGACGTCAATTCGAGTAAATGGGACTGAGCTGCGATACCAAGCAGAGCCGCTATATAATGTACGGCGCTGTGCTTGGTAAGCTGCGAGGAGTCCACGGCTCTCACTGGAGTGCCGCAGCCTGCTCAAACAGCTGATTGGTGATGGACCAAGGTGTCAGACCCCCACCATTCAGATAAAACAGTTGGAAAACTCCTTGGCTATTGGTTGCAAATTGAATAACTATTGCTTTGTTTCTAGGATTTGGTGGCTTGGATAACAACTGGCTTCCTGCACATTCCTCATGCAGAGGACATCCCCAACACAGTGACAGCCGGAAATGGAGTGGGCTTCTACCTCAGACCTTACAACTATTTCAATGAGGATCCTTCAGTCTTTTCAGAAGACGCTGTGTATTTCCAGCCACATGAAGACCTCAGTTCATGTAGTGTCAACCCTCTAGCGTGTTTATCTCAAACAGCCTCATGTGCTCCTAAAGTGCCTCAGTTTACTTACAATGGGTTTGATAACGAGTATATTATACTCTAGGAAAATTGATATGGCTGGGGACTGTAAAATACACATTTAGGTTTTTAAGAGTAAACAATAATAATTGATAAACATGTCTATAATATCAATAAATTGACAATATTAAGATATGTGCTGATTTAATTCCGGGTTAGATGAGAATTCCCGACTACTGTGGACATTCTTGACCAGTTTTCAGTAGAGTAGAAGGCAGCCGCATATTGTTGACTGTCTTATCAACATGACATCTTAGGTAGGTATCTGCATCTCCTTGGACTACTATGTGTAAAGCTGGCCATACACATTCGATTCACCACCATATGTTTGGAAAGTGAAGGGCAGTTGTATTTTAACAGACACAGTTCTTTTTTTAATCCGACAAAACTAACTGCTGCCAATGGTGTCTGGAAGTCTCTTACATCCCTCTCCCTTTTCACAACACACACAGGCTCAGCCTAGCTGATCTTGCATGTGAATGGGGAGGTAGGGAGAGACAGAAATATAAATGCAACACTTTCGGTTTTGCTCCCATTTTGCATGAGCTGAACTCAAAGATCTGAAACATTTTCTACATACACAAAATACCCATTACTCTCAAATATTGTTCACAAATCTGTCTAAATCTGTGTTAGTGAGCACTTCTCCTTTGCCGAGATAATCCATCCCACCTCACAGGTGTGGCATATCAAGGTGCTGATAAGACAGCATGAATATTGCACAGGTGTGCCTTAGACTGCCCACAATAAAAGGCCACTCTGAAATGTGCAGTTTGATCACACAGCACAATGCCACAGATGTTGCAATGTTTGAGGGAGCGTGCAATTGGCATGCTGACTGCAGGAATGTCTACCAGAGCTGTTGCCCGTGCAATGAATGTTCATTTCTCTACCATAAGCCGTCTCCAAAGGCGTTTCAGAGAATTTGGCAGTACATCCAACCGGCCTCACAACCGCAGTCCACGTGTAACCACACCAGCCCAGGACCTCCACATTCAGCATGTTCACCTCCATGATCGTCTGAGACCAGCCACCCGGACAGCTGCAGCCACAATCGGTTTGCATAACCAAAGAATTTCCGCACAGTCAGAAACCGTCTCAGGGAAGCTCATCTGCATCCTCGTCATCCTCATCGGAGTCTGGACTAGTGATGTCGCGAACATAAAATTTTCCGTTCGCGAACGGGCGAACCGCAATAGACATCAATAGGAAGGCGAAGTTGAAAACCCACAGGTACTCTTTGTGGCCACCTGGACTGTGGCATGTCGGAGGGGGATCCATGACAAAACTCCCATGGAAAATTACGTAGTTGACGCAGAGTGTGGTAAGTTGAAATCGCAATGCGATTTATAGAACTTGAATTGATCGCATTGCGATTTCAACTTTCTCAAATCCGACAGTACATTCTAGCATGGAGTCGTTCCCATGGTGATAGGGACGCTCCATGAGCACGGAAGTCAGCAGTTCTGTTGAAATCGCAATGCGATTTATAGAACTTGAATTGATCGCATTGCGATTTCAACTTAGAGCTTCTGCCGACTTCCGTGCTCATGGAGCTCCATGCTAGAATGTACTGTCGGATTTGAGAAAGTTGTAATCGCAATGCGATTAATGCAGGTTATATTAATCGCATTGCGAATTCAATTTAGAGCTGCTGGGTTCCTAATGGTTGTATTGCTAGAATATAACGAAGATTGAGAATATAGTGCTATATTCGTTATATTCGTCAATTCTAGCAATACAACCATTAGGAACTTAGCTTGCATTCACAATGCGATTAATATAACCTGTATTAATCGCATTGCGATTACAACTTTGTGACACTGCAGCTTCAATATTAATCTAAGATGGATGCTGTCCTTGCTTTTTGATAGGCGGTGGGAGGGTCTGGGAGGGAGGTATGCTGATTGGCTGGAATGTGTCTGCTGACTGTGAGGTACAGGGTCAAAGTTTGCTCAATGATGATGTATAGGAGGCGGACCGAACATCGCATATGTTCGCCTGCAGCGGCGAACGCGAACAAGCTATGTTTGCTGGGAACTATTCGCCGGCGAATAGTTCGGGACATCTCTAGTCTGGACCTGACTACAGTTCGTCGTCGTAACTGACTTGAGTGGGCAAATGCATACATTCGATGGCGTCTGGCACATTGGAGAGGCGTTCTGTTCACGGAAGAGTCCCACTTTTCACTGTTCAGGGCAGATGGCAGACAGCGTGTGTGGCGTTGTGTGGGTGAGCAGTTTGCTGAAGTCAACGTTGTGGATCAAGTGGCCCATGGTGGGATTATGGTATGGGCAGGCGTATGTTATGGACAACGAACACAGGTACATTTTATTGATCGCATTTTCAATGCACAGGGATACCGTGACGAGATCCTGAGGCCCATTGTTGTGCCATTCATCCACGACCATCACCTCATGTTGCAGCATGATAATGCACGGCCTATATTGCAAGGATCTGTACACAATTCCTGGAAGCTGAAAAGATTCCAGTTCTTGCATGGCCAGCATACTCAATGGACATGTCACCCATTGAGCATGTTTGGGATGCTCTGGATCGGCGTATACGACAGCGTGTTCCAGTTTCTGCCAATATTCCGCAACTTCACACAGCTATTGAAGAGGAGTGGACCAACATTCCACAGGCCACAATCAACAACCTGATCAACTCTATGCGACGGAGATGTGTTGCACTGCGTGAGGCAAATGGTGGCCACACTTCCCCAGTAAGGCAAAACTGTGCACATTTCAGAGTGGCCTTTTATTGTGGGCAGTCTAAGGCTCACCTGTGCAATATTCATGCTGTCTAATCAGCACCTTGATATGCCACAAAGGAGAAGTGCTCACTAACACAGATTTAGACAGATTTGTGAACAATATTTGAGAGTAATGGGTCTTTTGTGTTTGTAGAAAATGTTTCAGATCTTTGAGTTCAGCTCATGCAAAATGGGAGCAAAACCGAAAGTGTTGCGTTTATATTTTTATTCAGTGTATATGAAGTGTATGACCCGCCTAGCTGAAGCAGCAGAATTTTGATCCTATCTTTTAATGAAAATAAGGATCGGCTCATTGAGATTTACAGAATATCAGAAAACCTTGGTGTCATAGCTCTTCCAAATACTGGAAACCAATAGTATTTTTCCTCAATTCTCATTGGCATTGGCTTAAATTTTTAATAATGTCTAGGCTTTCAGTTTTTAATGGGCTGTTTTATTGTCAGGTTGTTAGCACATTTACTAATGCTTCTCTCTTTTAATATAAAGTGATGATTGAGCACCTCTTTTTATACCATACTTTTTATCCTCATCTTAGATAAGGCACCATTCATATCTCTGGTCGAGGCTCCAGTGGGACACAATTAAATTGATGCAATCATAAATCAGTAGGATAATAAGTAATGTATATATTTTTTTAATTATGAACTGAGAAGTGAAGATATAAGGCATACTGAGCACTATCTATTTGCATATTTCTCCTTGCCAAATAAAAAGAATGTACCAACAATAGTTTTAATTCAGTATTTTTTAGTTTGGGTGAAAATTTGCAGTTGGAAGAATATAAGAATTCTGTGTACTCTAGTCAATAAAACCATGTGCATGTCTGGAAAAATTTAAACTGATGGTAGATGACGTTTCTTTGTGTTGCTACAACTCCTTTTTCTCACATCAGTCGGACCTCTGCTGGTTATTGTTGGCATAACCTAGATTAATGTCACCATATCTGCACTGAAACAACTCCTTTAAAAAGGTTCTCAGGCCAGGAACCCAAGGTCAGGGACTTGACAGGGTGCAAGGGTAAAAAAAAAGACTCAACTATCATGAGAACTCCACATCTAGCGATGATATTATGTCTCCATCATGTATTTCTGCTGAACCCTCTAGCATTCATGGCAGCATTTAACTTATTCACTTATTCTGCTTGGTCTCTGACCCTAATCTGGTGCAAATACAAATGTTACACTAAATGTACTGAAGGCATGCAAATAAGCTTTTAACAAGCTTTGACTCTAATGTCACTAGATGTTAGGTAGCTTATAAGTCAATGTTCGACCTTTTAAAAGACCAATTAAGCAGCACCTCTTCTGCAGACAGCTGTTCCAGGGTGATTGCCCGCATCAGTGCAGAGACTATTGGCTTAACTGGTTGAGAGGCCTAGGTCATAATTTGAGGTATACAGTATCTCCTTATGGAGAGTACCTTAAAGGGCGTGAGTAGTCTTATAGGCTAGGGCAGGGATCAGCAACCTCCGGCACTCCAGCTGTTGTCAAACTACGACTCCCAGCATGCTCCGTTCACTTCTCTGGGAGTCCTGAGAACAGCCAAGGAGCTGTGCATGCTGGGAGTTGTAGTTTCACCACAGCTGGAGTGCCGAAGGTTGCTGATCCCTGGGCTAGGCAATGCTCCTCTTATCTGGAGACATGAACTGCTTTGGCCCATTTTCCTGAACAAACACTACCATAGGAGTTTATAGGTCTGTGAAAACCACTGACAGAGCACCAATCCTATCCATGGTGGGTCCATATTTCACTAACTGTTACTAGGAAATGCTTGGGAAATCCCATGTTCAGCCTAGCAGTTCATATGGAAAATGGACGATGCACAGAAACACTGACCAAAAATTAACCCTTCGTGGACATCTTTGTGGATTAAACACTGACCTTTTTTCACTGACATATAATAGACAAAGGTGTGTGAATAAGGCCCTAGTTTTGCTAAGGAAACACTTTACATGCAGTTTTCTAATAAATAATAACATAATTCCTTAATAAAGTAAATAACAAAAACACTTAAAGGGAACCTGTCACCAATTTTATGGTGTCCTAACTAAGGGCAACTTAAATAAGTGACCGATTCTCTTCAAAATGATGGGTCACTTTCTTTAATTGACCCAGTCAATCTGCCAACATCTTGTATTGAAAAGCTCCAGCTGATAAGGATGAGTCCTGAATATTCATGAGCTCTTTACTCTCCCCGCCCACCTGCTGCTGAATGACAGTTATTTTCCATATGAATCAGCAGCAGGTGGGCAGGAGAGTGGCTATAGGTCTGAATTAAATATATACGCTGGACTCGATGACATCACGCTGGACTCGAATCAGCTCATTAGCATGCGGCATGCAGCATCTTTGTGTGTATATAATGAGGTAACCATCTGTCACACCAGTAAGTGAATACATCTAAGGTACCTTTTAGTAGTTAATGATTGTATATAATTAGTTAGATTATAATCAAATATCCACATGACAGGTTCCCTTTAAAGCTGTATGATTTTTTTTATTTCAAGCCCAGCCTGCTAGATCTGTTAAAAAAAACATACTCACCTGCTCTTCATCGTTTTATTCCAGTTCCTTGTTCCATTCACTAGTTTTCAAATCCTGTCCTGAAAACATCCAGACTGAGTCACTTGCACCGCAGCAGCCAATGCTTGGCCTCAGGGCTGGATGTGTCACAGCCGTCAGGGTTAAAAAATATTCCAAAATCACATAATCTTTTCTTCATCATCCAGATCCTTCCTTCCTTGTTTAAGCTACATGCACACGACTGTTCCGTTTTTTGCGGTCCGCAAAAAAACGGAAGCCGCCCGTGTGCCTTCTACAATTTGCGGAACAGAACGGACGACCCATTGTAGAAATGCCTATTCTTGTCCGCAAAACGGACAAAAATAGGACATGCAATAATTTTTTTGCGGGGCCTCGGAACGGAACAACGGATGCGGACAGCACACTGAAGTGAAAAGGTCCGCACCAGAGCCACAAAAACTGCGGCTCGGATGCGGACCCGAAAAACGGTCATGAGGCCTTATTTGTAGGATCCAGCTAGTTAAATAGGTAGGAAACAATGAAAGATATTCATTCTCTGCCATGGAGTTCAAACATTGCAATGGTTTATTGCAATTGAAGTATGAATGTTACAATACCTACTGCTCTCCTAGTCCTGACAGTTGCCACCATTTTAGCTTTTGTTCGGATCCTATATTTATGGAAATCAGAAAATGACCAGAGCTTGGTGTTTGCAGATCTAACACATGAAGAACTTGCTCAGGTGGTTGCATACCTTAAGAATACCATGAATGAGAATATGGTGCGGACCATTATTCCAACTGTATATGTACTGTGGAACTACTGCCAGCAAAAAAGCATGCCTGGATAAAGGAGGACCTAAGCCCAGGAGAGAAGCATTGGCTGTTGTATATTTTGGAAGTCATTCTGAACCTGAAATTTTAAAGTATGTGGTGGGATCTCTACCAATTCCTATGTACAAGAATGATGCGTTACCCTTCAAAGATATAAAGGTAAACTGCCATATGACCGGTAATTGGCAGTGAGTACAAACAGATACAACAGCACTTTCTTCCTAAAGAGTATCCCGAGGCAAAAAGTTTCCTTAAGGAAGTATTGGGCTATAATGAGTCAGACAGTGAATATTTTGTTGCTTTGACCAGTGCTGCAAGAGGCTTTGCATCTGGAGAAAGGCAAGTCTGGTTTTGTGTCTTCCATTAAGGCCTCCTGCACACGACAGTTTTTCTTCACGGTCCGCAAAAACGGGGTCCGTGGGTCCGTGATCCGTGACCGTTTTTTCATCCTTGGGTCTTCCTTGATTTTTGGAGGATCCACGGACATGAAAAAAAAGTCGTTTTGGCGTCCGCCTGGCCGTGCGGAGCCAAACGGATCCGTCCTGAATTACAATGCAAGTCAATGGGGACGGATCCGTTTGAAGATTGAGCCACAGTGTGTCATCTCCAAACGGATCCGTCCCCATTGACTTACATTATAAGTCTGGACGGATCCGCTTGCCTCCGCACGGCCAGGCGGACACCCGAACATAACTTGAAGCGTCCCCATCACCATGGGAACGCCTCTACGTTAGAATATACTGTCGGATATGAGCTACATCGTGAAACTCATTTCCGACAGTATATTCTAACACAGAGGCGTTCCCATGGTGATGGGGACGCTTCAGGTTAGAATACACTGCAAACTTGGTACAAGACTGCCCCCTGCTGCCTGGCACCACCCGATCTCTTACAGGGGGATATGATAGCACAATTAACCCCTTCAGGTGCGGCACCTAAAGGGGTTAATTGTACTATCATATTCTCCTGTAAGAGATCAGGGCTGCCAGGCAGCAGGGGGCAGACCCCCCCCTCCCCAGTTTGAATATCGTTGGTGGCACAGTGTGCGCCCACCATCGCCCCCCCTTCCTCCCTCTATAGTTAAAAATCGTTGGTGGCACAGTGTGCGCCCACCATCGCCCCCCCTTCCTCCCTCTATAGTTAAAAATCGTTGGTGGCACAGTGTGTGCCCACCATCGCCCCCCCTTCTTCCCTCTATAGTTAAAAATCGTTGGTGGCACAGTGTGCACCCACCATCGGCCCCCCCTCTCTCTATAGTAGTAACAACCATTGGTGGCAGTGTGCGGCCTCCCATTCCCCCCCCCCATCATTGGTGGCAGCGGAGTTCCGATCGGAGTCCCAGTTTAATCGCTGGGGCTCCGATCGGTAACCATGGCAACCAGGAAGCTACTGCATCCCTGGTTGCCATGGTTACTTAGCAATAGTACAATTGTAGAAGATTCATACTTACCTGCTTGCTGCTGCGATGTCTGTGACCGGCCGGGAGCTCCACCTACTGGTAAGTGAAAGGTCTGTGCGGTGCATTGCTAAAGAACTGTCACTTACCAGTAGGAGGAGCTCCCGGCCGGTCACAGACATCACAGCAGCTAGCAGGTAAGTATGAATCTTCTACTATTGTACTATTGCTAAGTAACCATGGCAACCAGGGCTGCAGTAGCTTCCTGGTTGCCATGGTTACCGATCGGAGCCCCAGCGATTAAACTGGGACTCCGATCGGAACTCCGCTGCCACCAATGATGGGAGGGGGGGGAGATGGGAGGCCGCACACTGCCACCAATGGTTGTTACTACTATAGAGAGAGGGGGGGGGGCCGATGGTGGGCGCACACTGTGCCACCAACGATTTTTAACTATAGAGGGAGGAAGGGGGGGCGATGGTGGGCACACACTGTGCCACCAACGATTTTTAACTATAGAGGGAGGAAGGGGGGGCGATGGTGGGCGCACACTGTGCCACCAACGATTTTTAACTATAGAGGGAGGAAGGGGGGGCGATGGTGGGCGCACACTGTGCCACCAACGATATTCAAACTGGGGAGGGGGGGGGTCTGCCCCCTGCTGCCTGGCAGCCCTGATCTCTTACAGGAGAATATGATAGTACAATTAACCCCTTTAGGTGCCGCACCTGAAGGGGTTAATTGTGCTATCACATCCCCCTGTAAGAGATCGGGTGGTGCCAGGCAGCAGGGGGCAGTCTTGTACCAAGTTTGCAGTGTATTCTAACTAGAAGCGTCCCCATCACCATGGGAACGCTTCTGTGTTAGAATATACTGTCGGAAATGAGTTTTCACGAAGTGAAAACTTAGATCAGAAAAAGCTTTTATGCAGACGGATCTTCGGATCAGTCTGTATGAAAGCAACCTACGGCCACGGATCACGGACACGGATGCCAATCTTGTGTGCATCCGTGTTCTTTCACGGACCCATTGACTTGAATGGGTCCGTGAACCGTTGTCCGTCAAAAAAATAGGACGGGTCATATTTTTTTGACGGACAGGATACGCGGATCACGGCCTCGGCTGCAAAACGGTGCATTTTCCGATTTTTCCACGGACCCATTGAAAGTCAATGGGTCCGCGAAAAAAAAACGGAAAACGGCACAACGGCCACGGATGCACACAACGGTCGTGTGCATGAGGCCTAACACTGCGTGTAGTGGATTTTTCCAACTGGGTTAGAACCTCTGTTAATCCATAAGAACCTGGACTATAATGTTGTGTGGAAGAGTACTTGTAAAGAAGGGGAATATGGGGAATAGTGATAACCGAACATCGGCCGGGACTGTTCATGGCTGGCCCCATTCACTTTAGGGATTCCAGACGAACCTGGAATACCTTCAGGTCATATTTGCAGCCACCAAATACCTTCTAGAGGTGCACAAATAGTCCCACAAAATGGACAGTGACATACCAGATGTATTCATTTATTCATAATTTTTTTCAATGCGAAATATCGGCAATGTAATTTTCACCTATGCGCATGCGCAAAATATGCGCGGCCTACTACAGCAACTGGGTTTCCACCAGACCGAAGTTGGATGCGATCAGAAAAGATGGTTGGCAACAATTTTCGCGTCTTTGAGGAAGAATTTCAGATCACTGTAAGTAATTTGACATTAAAGCAGTGATTACATTTCACATGCATGTTATAAAAATCACTGTATATGCAGATCGAGTGTTTAAAAAAAGCGCCATTGCGAAAATCCCTAATGATGCAATTAATGTTTTCGCTGTACACACAACTTCACATTTTATAAGGTCTCATGAGATATTAGTGATTGGTGCACTAAGTATTGTTGTGAGAACTTTCCACTCCAGTACAGGCCCCAAAAATTAGCCAATAGGCATTCACCTGACAGCAAAGAACTTTGGATTCTGTGGCTGGTAGATTAGGCGGTCACAGGATAAATATGTAACTGTCGGCCAGTAAAGGCCACTAAAATTAGCCAATAGGCATTCACCTGACAGTAAATAACTTTGGATTCTGTGGCTGGAGGTACATTAGGTGTTCACAGTATAAAAATGTAACTGTAGGCCAGTACAGGCCCCAAAATAGGCCGATAGGTGTTCACCTGACGGCAAAGAACTTTGGATTCTGTGGCTGGAGGTACATTAGGCGGTCACAAGATAAATATGTAACTGTTGGCCAGTACAAGCCCCAGAAATTAGGCATTCAACGGACATAAAAGGCCTTTTATGACGCTGTATTTACCTAAGACAGGGACCATGATTTGTTCTGGGTGGTGGCGGATATTTTTGGGCTGTCATAAGGAATTTCAATCAAACATGGTCGACTCGTCACATGTGTTGAATTCCTCTGAGATCCATGCCTCATTCATTTTTAGAAGAATGAGGTAGTCAACACTGTCGTGAGCTAGGCGAGGGCGCTTATCGGTCACGACCCCCCCCCTGCTGTGCTGAACGTCCTTTCGGACAGGACACTGGACGAGGGGCAAGCCAACAGTTCCATGGCAAATTGTGCCAGCTCTGGCCACAGGTCAAGACTGCACACCCAATAGTCCAGGGGTTCCTCGCTTGTCAGAGCGTCCACCCTATGTAGTCGGACACCTGTTGGTCTAGGCGTTCCCTGAGGCTGGATCCAGAGGACAGCTGTTGATAGGTTGGCTGCAAGAATGATCTCATATCTGAAGTGACCAACACATCTTCAAACCGCCCTCTTCTTCCATGCGCTGTTGGATTGGTACCCTCAACTGTTTCTCTGTGAGTGGAAATTCCTCTGCCAGCGCCCGCAAAAGCAGAATGCGGCATTTCTCGAAGCAAGGCCTGGAAGTGCTGCATTCTGACAGCCCTCTGTGATGGTGGTAACATTTCTGCCATTTTATGTTTGTACCAGGGGTCTAAGTACCTTGCCACCCAGTACTGGTCCTTGCCCTTTATGTTTTTTATACGGGGGTCCCTCTTCAAACACTGGAGCATAAAGGCCCCCATTTGCACTTAACTGGAAGCGGTGGAGTGGCCTGGCTCCTGCTCATCATCCAGGATAATGTCATCGTCGTTCTCCTCCCCCCATCCACGGACAACACCAGGGATCCCAGAAACTTTTAAAGCATGCTCTTCTTGCTTCTCTTCCGCCCCTGCACCATCCTCCTCTAAATCCTCTTCAGACTCTTGTTGTTGACTTGTCTCAAATGGAGTAGCCCCCCCTGGGAATTCATCCAGCATTGCAACTTCCTCATCTTCCTGCTCCTCGACGGCTTGATCAATGACACAACGCAATGCACGCTCCAGAAAGAAGGCGTAAGGTATGATGTCACTGATGGTGCCCTGGCTGCGACTTTCAAGTTTGGTTATCTCATCAAATGGCCGGAGAAGTCTGCATGCGTCGCGCATGAGCAGCCACTGGCGCGGTGAAAAAAAAAAACAAGCTCCCCAGAACCTGTCCTGCCGCAGAGTTCGTACAGGTAGTCATTAACTGCACATTTCTGCTGGAGCAGTCTATCAAGCATATACAAGGTGGAGTTCCATCGCGTCGGGAAGTCACAAATCAGACGTCTGATGGGCAGGTGGTGTTGCCGCTGAATGTCAACAAGGCGATCTTCTAAAATGGCCAGAGATTTTCCTGGCCTGCCGCAAGACGTCCTGGAACCAGGGGTATTTGGCAATGAATCGCTGCACGACTAAGTTCAGGACGTGTGCCATGCACAGCACATGTGTCATTTTGCCCTGTTTCAGCACGCTCAGCAGATTGGCACAGTTGTCACACACCACTTTACCAACTGTCAAATTGAGCGGGGTTAGCCACTGATCTGCCTGTAACCGCAGAGCTGAAAGGAGTGCAGGACCAGTGTGGCTCTTGGCTTACAGGCACAACAGACGCAGCACAGCATGGCAACGTCTCATCTGGCACGTGGAATAGGTTCTGGGGATCTTGGGGGGCGCAGCGGAAGAGATGGTAGCAGCAGAAAAGGAGGAGTCAGTTGAGGAGGAGAGGGAGGATGGAGTAGGAGGAGAAGAAGAGGCAGGCCTGCATACAATCCGTGGCGGTAACACCAAATCTACACGGGTGCCACGGGTTGCATGCTTGACGGCCGTCAGAAGGTTCACCCAGTGGCCAGTAAAAGTTATGTACCTTCCCTGCCCGTGTTTGCTAGACCACGTGTTTGTGGTCAGATGTATCTTGGCATTGACACTGTGTGCCAGAGATACATTCACTTGCCGCTAAACGTGGCCATATAGCTCTGGGATGCCCTTCTGGGAGAAATGTTTCCTTCCGGGGACCTTCCATTGCGGTGTTCCAATGGCCACAAATTTTCTAAAGGCCTCCGAGTCCACCAGTTTTTATGGCAGTAGTTGGCGGGCTAGCAGTTCTAACAAGCCAGCGGTCAGCCGTTGGGCAAGAGGGTTATCCGGTGTCATCTTTTTTCGCTCGAACATTTGGGGCAAGGAAGCCTGCCTTTTGCCAGATGAACGCAACAATGGCATGGTGGAAAGTGGAGTGGAGGATAACTGGGAGGAGAGAGAAGAAGGAGAAGAGGCAGGACTGTGAGCGCTGGGAGTGTGGCTTTGTGGGTTCTGTCGGTGTTGCTCCCACTGGGCTCAGTGATGGTAGGCCAGGTGCCTTCTTAAGGCGGTCATCCCTAGATGAGTGTTGGGCTTACCGCGACTTATGCGTTGACAGCAGGCTACAGATGGCAACACTATTGTCAGCAGCGGACACATTAAAAAAAGCCCACACTACGGAGCCATGTGCCGGCGTCCTGGGAGTGACAGATGTGACTGTGCATGGTGGATATTTCGTTCCAGATACATTAGCAGTCTGCTTTTTGCCTCCTGTCCACTGTAAGTTCTGCCTGCTTCTCTTCCCTATCTGCTGCTCGGTCTCTCCCTCTGAACTCCCCTCCTCATCCTCTCTTGTGGGCACCCACGTGATGTCCATCAACACGTCATCATCGGATTCGTCACCTTCACCACCACTGACATTAGAGATCTCGGAGTAGGCAGCAACAGCGGGGACCACCCTCCTTGGGCTGATCTGGGTACTGTCGGTGGCGACCGTTGATACCTCCTCTTCCTGATCCGATGCCAAGAATGGCTGCGCATCGGTAAGGTCTTGGAATGTATGGGAAAATAATTCCTCTGACTCGAGCGGAGGGGATATGGTGGTGGTGTCTTTGGGGGTGGACACAGCAGAGAGTGAAGAGGGTGCAGATAGAAAGGATGAGGAGGGTGCAGAAGCTGAAGGCTGAGTGAGCCACTCAACCAAGTCTGGTGCGTCCTTTGACGTTATCGCACCCACCTTCTGCGACTTCCCACTGAGGCTCCGGCCTGGTGCACCTGCCCGACCCCTACTACCCCTGCGGAATGGCCTGCCTCTTCCTCTGCCTGTCATTTTTAAAATGACCCTGTGACAAAGGTCCCTATAGAACAGCAGTATTTGTGGAAGAAGGTATATCACACCCCTGCCTCAATCATTTTTTTGGAGGGGCAACTGGTAAATCACAGCAGTAGAAATTATTGGTTCCAATAGTGTTTTTTACTGTGTAGATGTGGTAAAACACAGCAAAACCACAGACAAATGCTGCACCACCTAAATGCACTATATAGAACGTATATTATTGGTATAAAAAATCCCTGCTTCAATCATTTTTTTTGGGGGGGGGGGGGGGAGGGGGGGGCAACTGGTAAATCACACCAGTAGAAATTATTTCTTCAAATAGTGTTTTTCACTCTGTGTAGATGTGGTAACGCAGCAAAACTGCAGACAAATGCTGCACTACCTAAATGCACTATATAGAACATATATTATTGGTATAGAAAATCCCTGCTTCAATCAGGTTTTGGGGGGGGGGCACCTGGTAAATCATACTAGTAGAAATTATTTGTTCCAATAGTGTTTGGCACTCTGTGTGGCTGCAGTATCACAGTGCTGCACAATACAAATGCACTATAATATACTTTCTATGTTAGAAAGTATATTATAAGTATATCACACCCCTCAGTATGTCACACCTATCAATAGCACACCTATACCAGTCCTTAAAAGGACTTTTTTGGCCCGATTAGCGTTTGGTGTCCCTAACAGCCTGTCCCTGCTCCACACAGCAACCTCTCCCTACACTGGCAAAACACTGAATGTAAAATGGCGCCCAGATCAGGTTTATTTATAAGGTAGGGGGTATGTCCATGTGCTGAAACGTCTCAATTGGTTGTCCTGTACTACCTGATCGATGTGTCACGGGTCAAAGTTCTTCAAAATGTAAAAGAATATCGTGGGCGCGAATATCGCCATATGTTCGGCAAACCGCGAACGAGCAAAGTTCGCTGTGAAACGACCGCAGGGCGAAACGAAAAGGTCATCTCTAATGGGGAATATAAGAAGGGAGAATTGAAAGTAGTTAAGATGAAAAGGCCACATTGTGAAGATGACTCTCTGAGTCTCCCCAAAATATTAGTCTCTGATATGCTTATGCAATATGAACTAAAAGCAGCTCAATACAGAGTCACAAACAAGCAGGAGTTCTTTGGACCTGGCATAGCCGATAGTGCTGTGCACTGCTGGACCCCATAGACTATAACACGGCAATTTAACCTGAATACTACAGTCCAATATAGTATATCTTCCATGTACTTAATAATAGCCTGCCTACATTCAGTGCGCTGCTTGTGCCGTTCATAGTGCGCCCTACGCTGATGACTGACAGGAAAAGTCTAAGGCATATTGGTACACCTTAGACTTTTTCCAGGGAGTGGGTACCATAGGTTCGCCACCACTGGTCTATGGGATCTAGTGGTGAGCAGCACTATCCTGCTAGGCCTGATCCAAAGTGCTTGGGTCAGGCTGTTCTCTGCCGAATCCGGGAATCTGTAGGTGTGAACGTAGCCTAAAACTGGCCACACACATTAGATAGCTGTAGGCAGAAAGAGCTATATCTCCTGACTACATGTGTTCTGAGTACAGAGAGGGGAGAAAGCAGCTACCAGACACGGTCACGCAGGTCTAGTGGGTACAATTCCTCCGTGGCTACAGGTGTTGAACACGATTTATTACCCAGCCACGTGTCAGCCCAGCACAATATGCAATATGGCCTTTTTCAAGCAAAGGTTTACTGCCATGTGAGAATATAAATGTATATATGTAGTAATCAAAGCCTTAATTATCCCATTAAGTGTAAAAAACAAAAATGTGTCATATATGCAGTGAACATAAATATACAGATATGACATATTGATAACATGTTGATATATAACCAAGACAATTGTCTTCCAAGTGATCATAGTGTAAATAGTGAAAAACTTGTGCAGCAGCAGCTGCATGTTGTCCAAAGATCATAAATATTAACTAATTAGTATAACAATAGAGGCTCACTGCCCTAGGTTCCAGGTGACTATCCGGCATTTGGGAGAACTCCATGCGCCACTCTCAAGGGTGACATCAGTGTTAATGACGTGTCCCCGTGATTAGAGGGCGCGTCAGGGGCTCACTTTGCATGGCCAAGCACATCAAACGCATCACAGAATGCAGAAGAGATGCGGTAACCAAGGTAAACATTAACATTAGCCATTAGCAGATACTGCAAACATGAATTTTTTTAGGCTTCTTTCACACTTGCGTTGTCCGGATCCGGCGTGTACTCCACTTGCCGGAATTACACGCCGGATCCGGAAAAACGCAAGTGAACTGAAAGCATTTGAAGACGGATCCGTCTTCAAAATGCGTTCAGTGTTACTATGGCAGCCAGGACACTATTAAAGTCCTGGTTGCCATAGTGGAAGCGGGGGAGCGGTATACTTACCGTTTGTGCGGCTCCCCCGCTCCCCACTACACTTTACCATGGCTGCCAGGACTTTAGCGTCCTGGCAGCCATGGTAACCATTCAGAAAAAGCTAAACGTCGGATCCGGCAATGCGCCGAAACGACGTTTAGCTTAAGGCCGGATCCGGATCAATGCCTTTCAATGGGCATTCATTCCGGATCCGGCCTTGCGGCAAGTCTTCAGGTATTTTGGCCGGAGCAAAAAGCGCAGCATGCTGCGGTATTTTCTCCGGCCAAAAAACGTTCCGGTCCGGAACTGAAGACATCCTGATGCATCCTCAACAGATTTCTCTTCATTCAGAATGCATTAGGATAAAACTGATCAGGATTCTTCCGGCATAGAGCCCCGACGACGGAACTCTATGCCGGAAGAAAAGAACGCAGGTGTGAAAGAGCCCTTAAGCTGATTCTCTACTTCTCTCAGGTTGAGGGAATGTGACCCTAGCCGATGAATGTGAACTACCATATGGGAGAGAACCCGGGGAACACAACTCTCCCATTATGAGCCGAGGAGGGAGGAAGAAGTTCCACGGACCAAGGTTCTATGTGACACATGTATCGGCAATATAAAAAGTAGATCCAAGTGTAGGTGACGTGCAAGACAGGGGAGTCATCAAGGAAGACCCAAAGTGGAACACCCCATCCATGAAGCTTTCCCCTGGGAGGGGCACATTTATTTGTTCCACCATAGGATGCAAACCAGCACTACCACCTTAATAGTATGTGCATCAAGAAATCCAAAATTGTATCAAAAAGGTGACCCACCTTCTAATGAATGATAAAATGATGGATGGGAAAGATGGACAGAAAATCCAACCCTGGGGGAAGAGATAGAAAGACAGCAGACACACGTAAGGTAAGTAAAGTATAGAAATATATTCAAAATCGGAACCCATGGTTCGACAACGTCTCTGATGGATGACAAAGGATTATTCTTAATCTGTAAGAAAAAGAGAAAGAACGGTTTAGGAATAAAAGAGAAAAACATGACATAACAAAAAAAAAAATCATACAGTACTGCTTCTGTAATGCCCCAGAGTGGCATTACCACTTCTTCACCCCATTACTATCCCTAATGGGTTAATATAATGTCATCTTGTGTATTTACACTATGCATTCTTATTTCTAATTAGACTGTTATGTTCAAATGTAATGTGCCTGGTTCACCAGCAGGTGGCAGCAAACACGCCTGAGCTACAGTTAATTAGAATGGAACTTTCCATTCCATTATACCCCCCCCCCCTAGAGAGAAGTGGGTGAGTCCCACTTCCTGCAGGAAGGGTGGGGATCTGTTTTAGAGCAGCCTAGCTTACCCCCTGCTAGAGGAAGGAGGGTGTGCTGGACACAGGCGGTGATGGGCTCCTTCACAGGGGGGCATGGCTGGACTCCAAGAAGGTTAGTAGAGCCCCTTGGGCTCCTCCTGCTGGACGTGCCCAGGCCAAGCCATGCCAGCTAGAGCACCTTCAGCTGTGCTGGATGTGGAGGCCGAGCCTCAGGAGCCAGGAGGAGAGTTCCATGGCATAATTAAGAGACAGACTACAAAGAAAGAAGTTGCAACATAAAGCAGAAGCTAAGTTATACAGCTACCCTGTCAGCACAGCAGAGCCAGAGAGCAACAGTTGTAGCAGAGTTGAGTTTGCCTGCCAGAGTTTAATGCTAAAGCCTGCTGGAACCAAGATAAAGCCTGTAAACCATTTTGGAGAAACGTTTATCAATGTAAAGCTGCTATTCAACTTCATTAAAAGGTCTGGACTCAATTATTTCTTCAAATTTCTCAACTATTCTCCCCTATTTGTCTGCTTCGGAGCCAACGCCTGGAGTCCAGCCGTATCCAGGTAGGAGCACCGAAACACTCACAAAACATTAAGGGACATTTTAGGCCACCCTATACCACTCGGCCAATCCAACACCTAGGTACCTCAAGTCCAACCTATAATACGGCACCAAGGGGCGGCCCGCTGCACTTCCAGCATGTAGCAATCAACAACTGAGCTGTGGCAAGCAACAGCTGGCATAAGGTGGGAGGAGGGGGGTAGTGAAGTCCCCTAAAATTCCCAAAAGACACATTCTTGGGGTCACAGGGACAGATACTTTGCGGATTTTAGCCAGTAGACTGCATACTTCTTTCCAAAATGAGGCGATACGAAGGCACGGTCGCCATATATTGAGATAGGTGCCCACTGCATTACTACATCGCAAGCATAAAGGACTGACACCTGGAAATTCTCAGTGTAGCCACTGGGACATACAGTGGATATAAAAAGTCTACACACCTGTTAAAATGTCAGGTTTCTGTGATGTAAAAAAAAATGAGACAAAGATAAATCATTTCAGAACTTTTACCACCTTTAATGTGACCTATAAACTGTACAACTAAATTGAAAAACAAACTGAAATCTTTTAGGTAGAGTGAAGAAAAAATATAAAAATAAAATAATATGGTTTCATAAGTGTGCATACCCTTAAACTAATACTTTGTTGAAGAACCTTTTGATTTTATTACAGCACTCAGTCTTTTTGGGTATGAGTCTATCAGCATGGCACATTTTGACTTGGCAAGATTTACCCACTCTTCTTTGCAAAAACACTCCAAATCTGTCAGATTGCGAGGGCATCTCCTGTGCACAGCCCTCTTCAGATCACCCCACAGATTTTCAATCAAATTCAGGTCTGGGCTCTGGCTGGGCCATTCCAAAACGTTAATCTTCTTTTGGTGAAGCCATTCCTTTGTTGATTTGGATGTATGCTTTGGGTCGTTGTCATGCTGAAAGACGAAGTTTCTCTTATGTTCAGCTTTCTAGCAGAAGCCTGAAGGTTTTGTGCCAATATTGACTCGTATTTAGAACTGTTCATAATTCCCTCTAACTAAGGCCCCAGTGCCAGCTGAAGAAAAACAGCCCCAAATCATGATGCTTCCACCACCATGCTTCACTGTGGGTATGGTGTTCTTTGATGTATATCTGTCTTTGATGTATTTTTTGCAGTGTTGTTTTTGCGCCAAACATATCTTTTGGAATTATGGCCAAAAAGTTCAACCTTGGTTTCATCAGACCATAACACCTTTTCCCACATGCTTTTGGGAGACTTCAGATGTGTTTTTGCAAAATGTAGCCTGGCTTGAATGTTTTTCTTCGTAAGAAAAGGCTTTCGTCTTGCCACTCTACCCCATAGCCCAGACATATGAAGAATACGGGAGATTGTTGTCACATGTGCCACACAGCCAGTACTTGCCAAATATTCCTGTAGCTACTTTAATGTTGCTGTAGGCCTCTTGGTAGCCTCCCAGACCAGTTTTCTTCTCGTCTTTTCATGAATTTTGGAGGGACGACCAGTTCTTGGTAATGTCACTGTTGTGCCATATTTTCTCCACTTGATGATGACTGTCTTCACTGTGTTCCATGGTATATCTAATGCCTTAGAAATTCTTTTGTACCCTTCTCCTGACTGATACCTTTTAACAATGAGATTCCTCTGATGTTTTGGAAGCTGTCTGTGGACCATGGCTTTTGCTGTGGGAAACGACTAAGAAAATGTCAGGAAAGACCAACTAGAGCAGCTGAACTTTATTTATGCATACTTGCTCTGCTCTTCTAAGAACTCTCATAGAAATGAATGGAGCATGCTGGGAATTGTAGTTTCACAACAGCTGGGAGCCAGAGGTTGCCTACCTCTGCCATAGACTATCATTATAAAAATTGTCACGCGACATTGGTGCGACAAAATGTCGTCGTGTAGCCCTAGCCTAATCCTTTTCCCAAGGAAATAAAAGCAGATTTGCTTTGGTCTAAAATCTGCGTCAATGTATTATATAATACTGAGACCTTTTTTTTTTTTGGTTCCAAGTTCCAGCCTCTGGATGCTAAAGTCTCAAAAGCATAGAGTACTGTAGGTGTAGAAGTGAAAATATTATGGGACCTAAAATAATGCAAAATATGATGCAACCGATGGCCTTTTTTGTATATCTTCTCTGGGCTTACATTTATTAAGGCCTTCTTGGCTATACCTACCATGCTGGTGGTCGCGTGTATTAGAACTTGTTGTGCTACTGTTATTGTTTTAAACGCAATAAAAACAATCATACAGCAATACAAATGAGAGGGGAGAATGCATTGGAATATGGAGAGAGGCACACTCATCAATCATAAACACGGAATTTGAAATCAACATTGAGTCTGTATGGTTTAAGTGTTTCTTTGTTTCAAGAGAGCCTATCTATCGCCCCGTTTTTTAAAAGGTGGGATTTGGTCAATGATGCGAAACCTAAGGTCCCATTCCCTGTGACTGAACTCAAAGAAGTGTTTGGAAACCAGAAGGTATTTTCTCTTTTGTCTAATAATATATCGGTGTTGCTTAAATCTGGTCTTCAGATTAAGTGTTGTTTCTCCTACATAGAGTAATTGACATGGACACTGTAGTAAGTAAATAATAAATGTAGAGGAAGTGTTTAATATAGAATTGTTCACCAAAAATTGGGTATGTGAATGAGCTGCCTTTTATCATTTAGGCGCAATTCACACACTTCAAGCTAGTGAAGCAGCCTACCTTCTTATAACCAAAATACGTTTGTACTGTAGTAGTAGCTTGAACATCTACTTTCATACTCCATTCACACGTCCGTAGTGTATTGCGGATCCGCAATACACCCGGCCAGCACCCCCCATAGAACTACCTATTCTTGTCCGCAGTTGCGGACAAGAATAGGACATGTTCTATTTTTTTTTGCGCGAGCCGCAAGTTCGGGGCCGAAGCCCGGAAGTTCGGGGCCGCGCTCCGGAAATGCAGATGCGGAAAGCACATAGTGTGCTCGCCGCATCCATTCCTGCCCCATTGAGAATGAATAGGTCCGCAGCTGTTCCCGATATTGCGGAACGGATGCGGACCCATTTGCGGACGTGTGAATGGACCCTAAGTCTATCTTTCAGATTTGGAGGTCGGCAGTAAGACATTGGGGAGGGGGGGGGGGCATTAAATTTAATGACACGTTTCAAATTAATGTTGACAATAGGCCAATGTGTTTTAATGATGTCACCATTTTACTGTGTTTATAGTAAGTTGACACAAATGGAATTTTTTTCGCCTGTTTAGAGACCTGTTGTGAGGGGTTAGGTTTCACATATTTAGAGAGTTTTTGTAAGTGTGACTAAATGAGATGCCTCGGATATCCGCTACGGGAAAATTTGGAAGACAATTCAGTGAGTCATTGCAGCAAAATCTCCTCAAATCTCCGCATTAAGCCCACCTGGGGGGTACCCCCTCCTAGGCGAGCATTAACAATGGGTTTGACCCTGAGGAGTTGGCTGAAGGGCAGAGACCTGATCGTGGACCGGGGATGACAGCTGTCAAATTTCAACAATTTATTGCAATCAGTCGGCTTTGTTTAGATGTTAGTGATCAACTTATCATGTCTTTTTAATTGTCCTTTTTTAAGAATTGGACTGAATAGGGAGAGAATGTTAGGGAAAACAAAGTCAGTGTCTATCCGATTCAAGAATGAATAAAAGTCAGTCAAGGATTCAGTAGTTCCCATCCAGATCAAAAAATATAATCTACAGTATGTATCACCACACTACTTGACTAAAGTGGTGGGATACATAGATGTAGGTGTCTTCCGAAAATGTCATGAAGATGTTTGCATAGGTGGACACAACGTTGGACCCCCATCATGGTACTGTATAATTGTATACATTTTTTTATATCTAAGTGTAAAGTAGTTGTACCTCAGCAGTATATTCAACAGAGAATGAACTCCCTAACTTCATCTGTGTAGTCACTGGTATGAAGACACCTACTTACTGCCTACACACACCTCTATCATGATCAGAAAAGGTGTAGAGGCTGGTCACTTCAAAAGAAGCCAAAGGAATCGTAACTCCTGATAGTTTGTATAAAAACAATCTCCATTGTCACGTACATATGACCTAGCATTCATGGCATATATGCCGAGTGGTGTCTTGGGATGTTCAATTAATAAGTATGACTATAGATCTTTATCAATAATACCCATACGTTTAGCACTATCTAAAATGTTTCCAATCAGTCGCAAGATCCTAAATTTAGGATCATATGAAAGTCGTTTGTACACGTTGACATCATTGAGTTGATTCAAAATCTCAGACATATACCTTATACCTGTCACGAAATCGACTTGTGACCTATGAAGATAGGCACTGAGCAATAGGAGTTTTCACCAGTGAGCAGTTTATTGGAATTCACACCTGAAGTTGCAGGCAAAGCTACAGATATTCCAAATTCCCATATTGAATCAAATCCAGGAGGAGAGAACATCTCAGCTTTTTCTCACACCTCCCAACAACTTACTACTACTCCCAGCCTCAGAGATATAAAGAAAACACATCCACCCCTCCCCTCTCTGTACTATCACTAACAGGGGCCAGGTTTCGGGTTTCACTACCCCCAGTGGAGAAGAATGCTTTGAAGCCCAGCCAGACCACTGCGACCCCTGTAACAGTGTTGAGATTCCAAACATAACATTTTCAGTGGGTTACAGAGGTCATCAGCATACCTTATCTCTGGTAACAGGGAGATGTGAAGACCATCACTACAACCCCCACTATGTAATACAGCACACACTGACTAATAAAATAAGCACATTGACAAAATAAATACAAACCGGATTCCAAAAAAGTTGGGACACTATACAAATCGTGAATAAAAACTGAATGCAATGATGTGGAGGTGCCTACTTCTAATATTTTATTCAGATTAGAACATAAATCACGGAACAAAAGTTTAAACTGAGAAAATGTACCATTATAAGGGAAAAATATGTTGAATCAGAATTTCATGGTGTCAACAAATCCCCAAAAAGTTGGGACAAGGCCATTTTTACCACTGTGTGGCATCTCCCCTTCTTCTTACAACACTCAACAGACGTCTGGGGACCGAGGAGACCAGTTTCTCAAGTTTAGAAATAGGAATGCTCTCCCATTCTTCTCTAATACAGGCCTCTAACTGTTTAATCGTCTTGGGCCTTCTTTGTTGCACCTTCCTCTTTATGATGCGCCAAATGTTCTCTATAGGTGAAAGATCTGGACTGCAGACTGGCCATTTCAGTACCCGGATCCTTCTCCTACGCAGCCATGATGTTGTGATTGATGCAGAATGTGGTCTGGCATTATCTTGTTGAAAAATGCAGGGTCTTCCCTGAAAGAGATGACGTCTGGATGGGAGCATATGTTGTTCTAGAACCTGAATATATTTTTCTGCATTGATGGTGCCTTTCCAGACATGCAAGCTGCCCATGCCACACGCACTCATGCAGCCCCATACCATCAGAGATGCAGGCTTCTGAACTGAGCATTGATAACCACTTGGGTTGTCCTTGTCCTCTTTGGTCCGGATGACATGGCGTCCCAGATTTCCAAAAAGAACTTCAAATCGTGACTCGTCTGACCACAGAACAGTCTTCCATTTTGCCACACTCCATTTTAAATGATCCCTGGCCCAGTGAAAACGCCTGAGCTTGTGGATCTTGCTTAGAAATGGCTTCTTCTTTGCACTGTAGAGTTTCAGCTGGCAACGGCGGATGGCACGGTGGATTGTGTTCACTGACAATGGTTTCTGGAAGTATTCCTGAGCCCATTCTGTGATTTCCTTTACAGTAGCATTCCTGTTTGTGGTGCAGTGTCGTTTAAGGGCCCGGAGATCATCCGGCATCCAGTATGGTTTTACGGCCTTGACCCCTTACGCACAGAGATTGTTCCAGATTCTCTGAATCTTCGGATGATGTTATGCACAGTTGATGATGATAGATGCAAAGTCTTTGCAATTTTTCGCTGGGTAACACCTTTCTGATATTGCTCCACTATCTTTCTGCGCAACATTGTGGGAATTGGTGATCCTCTACCCATCTTGGCTTCTGAGAGACACTGCCTCTCTGAGAAGCTCTTTTTATACCCAATCATGTTGCCAATTGACCTAATTAGTGTTAATTGGTCTTCCAGCTCTTCGTTATGCTCAAATTTACTTTTTCCAGCCTCTTATTGCTACTTGTCCCAACTTTTTGGGGATTTGTTGACACCGTGAAAATTTTAATCAACGTATTTTTCCTTTAAAATTATACATTTACTCGGATTAAACGTTTGATCTGTCATCTACGTTCTATTACAAATAAAATATTGACATTTGCCATCTCCACATCATTGCATTCAGTTTTTATTCACAATTTGTTTAGTGTCCCAACTTTTTTGGAATCCAGTTTGTACAAAATCATAGAAAAATTACAGTCTACGGTGACAATATCAATTGGTATCCATGACAACAACTGCTCCGCCTTTGTCTGTGGGTTTAATCGTGATTTGTATATTGTCGCAAAGCTCAGAGAGTGCCTCTGTCTCAACAGATGCCATATTGGAATATTTCAGAGGTATTTCAGAGGAATATCAATATCTCAATCTCTAGTTTAACAGTATTCATAAAAGTATTAATAGCAAGCAGAGTCATGTACGGTGTGAAGTTACTAAGATTGACTTTCTTAAGAGTGAGTTCAGCATTATGGTGCATATCAATCCTTGATTGTTCAGCAAAACAATTTAATATTACGAAACAAATGAAATAAGTCAAACTCCAATTGAAACCAGTCATTGAAAGACGGAAGAGCCAGAAGATTTGCACTCGGAGTAGCTGCTAGAGACCTGAGAGTGGTGAGGCCATGCTAAATTTTGTTGAGACTGTGCAGTGTGGAATAAAAAAATGTAATGGACTAAAGAACAAGGGGTTAAATGCAATTTTGTGTGATAAAAAAGAAACACAACAGTTATATGATGGCGGTAATGTAATGTTGGGTACTATGCCTAAATTGTCTTTATTTCAGGAAAAAGACACAAAACCTGATCAGGAAAAAGCAATGTGTGAACTGGCAGGTAAAGCAGCTGAGACGTCTCCCTCAACGGTGTCTGCAGGAGAGGTTTAGAGTTAGTCCTCATTAGAAATGAGCAAATCAAAGTTGACGAAGTGGAATTTGATCCGAATTTCAGAAAAAATTCGATTTGAACCGAATCTGAATTTCCTCATGCTTCAGCCATCTTGGATTCAGCCATTTTCCAGTGTACTTATACGTCTAACCTTATATTTTGCTCAATAGAAGTTATGGGAAAGATCATTAGAAGTGTAGGGAAAGGATAGGGAGGAATCATTCCACGGTATCGCAGCAGAACAGGGTTCAGTAGGGGGGTTTACAGCCTGGGTAATAGGAGCAATCCTATTACACCTTGCTGCACTGACTGAGGATCCAAATTGCCATTATACAGCTCTGTAATTCCAGCAAACCGTTCTTGTTATTGGGGTGCAAGTGCTGTTTGATACAGCCATTAACAGGGTTTATTACAAGGAAATATTTCTATGTCTTATTTGCCCTTGTGCGGTGCAGTTATATGTTCTAAAGCTTTTTTGGCTTGTATTAGTGGGAAAAAAGACCTTATTAGCCGTTGTGTGGTGAAGTGAGAAAATTACAGCACTTTTTGGCGTGTATTAGTGGCAGAAAAATATATATGTTATTTGGCGTTCATTGGTGCAGTTATATGTTCTAAAACCCATGTATTAGTGGCACAAAAAATGTGTTTGCCATTGTGTGGTGAAGTGAAAAAATGACAGCCCTTTTTGACGTGTATTACATAGTAACATAGTATATAAGACCGAAAAAATACATTTGTCCATTCAGTTCGGCCTGTTATACTGCAAGTTGATCCAAAGGAAGGCAAAAAATAAAAATGTAAGGTAGAAGAAAAAAATTCCTTCCTGACTCCATTCAGGCAATCAGATAACTCCCTGGATCAACGACCCCTCTCTAGTAGCTATAACTTGCAATATTATTACGCTCCAGAAATACATCCAGGCCTCTCTTGGAGTCTTTTAGTGAATTCACCATCACCTCCTCAGACAGAGAGTTCCATAGTCTCACTGCTCTTACCGTAAAGAATCCTCTTCTATGTTTGTGTACAAACCTTCTTTCCTCGAGGCGCTGAGGGTGTCCCCTCGTTACAGTCCTGGGGATAAATAGATGATGGGATAGATCTCTGTACTGACCCCTGATGTATTTTACATAGTAATTAAATCTCCCCTCAGTCGTCTTTTTTTCTAAAGTGAATAACCCTAATTTTGATCATCTTTCAGGGTACTGTAATTCCCTCATTCCTGTAATTACTTTAGTTGCCCTCCTCTGAACCATCTCCAGCTCTGCTATGCCTGCCTTGTTCACAGGAGCCCAGAACTGTACAGAATATTCCATGTGTGGTATGACCAGTGATTGTCACGGCCTTTGGGTGTGCCGTGACACTGTTGCCACGCTTGCAGTTGCCTGTGACAACGCGTTGCTGTTATAACATGCAGGGGCAGTATCACGGCCTTTGTTGTGTGTGCCGTGACATGGTTGCGTTGCATGCTGTTGCCTCTGGCAACATGTTGCTTTTTATGCTTGTGTGTGCACTTCCCCTTTATGTTGCTTTCTCCTTCTGTCTGGTGGAACGAGGACCCAGCAGGGCGGCCACCCAGTAATCAGCACTGGTAACAATGAGGGCAACTCGACGCTTGTTGGGCAGGCACTGCAGCATGTAGTCGCTCATATGTGCCAGGCTGCCCAGAGGCAACAATAAGCTGTCCTCGGTGGGAGGTGTATTATCTGTGTCCTCTGAATCCCCCCCAGCCACTCTCCATTGATGCCAGTGAGATGATCTGGCTACCATCCTGCTGAGAATGCAGTTCCTTCTCATCATCATCCTCCAAAACTGTGCCCTGGCTGGATAGTTGTGTACCTGACCGCTGTTGGTGCAGGAAACCACCCTCAGAGCCATGTGTGGATGACTGGCCTAATAACCATGGGAATAATCCCTGTTCCTCTTTCTCCTGTGCCACATTCTCATCCATCATCGCCTGAAGTGTTTGGTGTGCTCTGTCCTTCGGAGCATTTAGCAGTAGCAGGCGTACTGGCTAGGGGCCGACCGCTGTGGTTTTGTACCCTTCTCCCGCTTTTGCTGTGCGGTTGGAGCTGCGTGACTACAACCTCCTCATCCGAACTGCACATGTCACTCGGATGACCTGGATGTCATATGAGGTTTAGAACCTAATCATCCTCCACATCTTCCAGCCACTCCTCACCCTGCCCTCCTTGCCGGTCTGCACACTGCAGAAAGCCACAGCAGTTGACAGCTGTGTTTCGTCATCATCATCAGGGACGTGCAGTCGCGGTCCTCCCACATCCTCATCCTCAAACATAAGTGGTTGGGGATCAGGGCGCTTAATCTCTTCCATTCTGGGGCAGGGCTAGGTGGATGGCCCACAGAAACCCCTTCAGCAAAGTTATCAAAAAGCATAAGTGACTGTTGCATGAATTGGGGCTCAGACTGTTGCATGCCTGTGGGCTGCTGGTGTCAACTCTGCACTTTCAGCAGGGGACTGGGTGGGAGACAATGTGAAGGAACTGGAGGCACTGTCAGCCATTCAATCTGCTACCGCCTCTACTTGTTCTAGCCTTACCATTCGTAGTGTGGTATTCGGGCCTACAAAATGACATAGAACATCCTGCCTACACCACCAACACCAGCAGCACCACGACCCTGGCCACTTCCCCTATTTGATGCTCTCCTAATTTTTTTTTTACGTTTAACCAAAAAATTGGCTGACAGACAAACAATTGTATTTCTGTGTCACTGGTGCAAATTAGGTGTATCTCCCCCCAAAAAATGTGTTTATATCACCAACACAATTAACAGACTGATTAACTCTCTTATTACAGTTAAACAGATGCAAAGGCAGTGTTATGAACCCCAAAAAATAGCTTTATTTCACCGACAAAATTAACAGACTTATTAACTCTCCTATTACAGTAAGACAGATGCAATGGTGGGGTTATGAACCACAAAATGGCTTTATATCACCGACACAATTAAAGTAAGAAGTTTGCAAAGATGGTGTTATGAACCCCAGAAAATTGCTTTATGTCACTGACAAAATAAACAGACTGATTAACCCCTTAAGGACTCAGCCCTATTTCACCTAGAAGGACTTGGCCATTTTTTGCAATACTGACCAGTGTCACTTTAAGTGGTGATAACTTTAAAACGCTTTGACTTATCCAGGCCATTCTGAGATTGTTTTTTCGTCACATATTGTGCTTCATGACACTGGTAAAATGGAGTCCAAAAAAATATTTTTTTTGCATAACAAAATACCAAATTTACCAAAAATTTGGAAAAATTAGCAAATTTCAAAGTTTCAGTTTCTCTACTTCTGTAATACATAGTGTGGGGATCCGCTCTGGTAGGCAGTGGTAGCGAGTGCAGTATAGAGGCAACACAGAATGATCTTGGTGTAAAACACAATGCTTTGTTTATTCACACGGTGCATATTTGTGAAAGACGGTGCAGTTCATAGGGAGGGTGGTCACACACAACAGCAAAATAATAGTTCAAACACAGCAAGTCCCTGCTGCAGGCTACTTGAGGCCTGTTTCAGTCACATAAAGCAAAGTCTATTTAAAGCCAGGAGTAATGTCACCTTTTTCTCCTTGGTGAAGTAAGTCCATGGGTCTTGCTTCTAGCCACAGGACACGGATCCCTCCTGGTTTCAGCTGCAGGATCCTGCACAGTCCTCCACAGGCCTCAGCACACAGCCCAGCTCACCTCCACTTCTCACCCTCACAGCCAGAGAACACAGAAGCTTCACATTACACACCACACCCTTGTTGCTGGTCTGGACCGTGGGGAAAACCTGGCCTGGCCTGGACCGTGGGGAGACAGGCACCCGCCCGCATATCTGCCTGCTCCCAATAAGAGCCGGCCCGGATCCGCTGTATTAACAGCATAACCGCTGCAAAATGCACTTTTCTGGCTCTTACTCCACCGGGGCCAGGACCCCCGGTGGCACGTACCTCCCGTCTACTACCACCCCAGGTACTCTCCTACATATCCCCCCCCTTTGTTCAACCCTGAAGGGTTGCACACCCTGTTCAATCCTGAGGGGTTGGACACATGTACAACAGTGTACCCGGGACAGGGCATCGGCATTCCCCTGTAAGCGGCCTGCCCTGTGTTCGACACTGAACTTAAAATTCTGGAGGGACAAGAACCATCTGGTGACCCGGGCACTCCCCTCCTTGGCCCGGCTCATCCACTGGAGAGGGGAATGGTCGGTCACCAGACGGAACCTTCTCCCTAACAGATAGTACCTAAGGGACTCGAGGGCCCACTTAATGGCCAGGCATTCTGTCTCTACCACACTGTACCTGGTTTCCGCTGGGGTGAGTTTGCGACTCAGGAAGACAATAGGGTGTTCCTCCCCACTGATTTCCTGAGAGAGTACTGCCCCTAGGCCCACTCCAGAGGCGTCCGTCTGAACGACAAATTCCTGTGTGAAGTCGGGTGTCACCAAAACCGGGGACCCACACAGAGCCGACTTCAAACGGGAGAATGCCTCCTCCGCCTGCTCATCCCAGCGGACCATCACCGTCTTCCTCCCCTTTAAAAGTCTTGTCAATGGGGCCGCTACTGTGGCAAAGTTGGGGATAAAGCGCATGTAATATCCTATCATCCCTAGGAAGGAACGTACTTGCTTGGTGGTAAGAGGTCTGGGCCAGCTCTTGATCGCCTCAACCTTGTCTACCTGGGGTTTGACAACTCCCCGCCCAATCACGTATCCCAGGAACCGGACCTCCTCGAACCCGAGCGAACACTTTTTTGGGTTGGCCGTCAGTCCAGCTTTTCTAAGTGAATCGACTAGGGCCTGTACCTTGGGCAGATGACTCTCCCAGTCCTGGCTAAACACGATGATGTCGTCCAGATATGCCGAAGCATATGGACGATGGGGCCGTAGGATGACGTCCATCAATCGCTGGAAGGTGGCTGGAGCGCCATGTAGGCCAAAGGGCAAAACTTGGTACTGAAATAACCCCTCGGGGGTGACAAAGGCAGTCTTCTCCTTTGCCGCCTCCGTGAGAGGCACCTGCCAATATCCTTTTGTGAGGTCGAGGACCGAGAAATAGCGAGCTTTCCCTAGCCGTTCTATGAACTCGTCTACCCGGGGCATGGGGTAGGCATCGAATTTCGACACTTCGTTGAGCTTTCTAAAGTCATTGCAGAAGCGCAGAGTACCGTCAGGTTTTTGGATGAGGACTATGGGGCTGGCCCACTCGCTCCTTAACTCCTCAATCACCCCTAACCTCAACATGGACCTTACTTCTTCTGAAATGGCCTGTCGCCGGGCCTCCGGTACACGATACGGCTTTAACCGTACCCTGACGTGGGGCTCAGTGACGATGTCATGTCGGACTACCGAAGTTCGACCAGGAAGCTCAGAGAATACGTCCCTATTTCGACTCACCAACTCTTTGGCTTCCTGAGCTTGTTTAGTCGAAAGACCACCCGCTATCTTTACCGCGGAGGTGCCCTCCGGGACCTCGGGTGGAGCTGGGATCTTCCCCGCAGACAAGACAGTGCTTGGGCTGTCCCCAATGAGACACTCCCTATCTCTCCACGATTTCAGTAAATTTACATGATATACCTGTTCTGGCTTCTGCCGGCCTGGCTGGGATATCTTGTAATTCACTGACCCTACCTTCTCTTTCACCTCGTAGGGACCTTGCCACCGTGCCAAAAACTTACTGTCAATGGTGGGGACTAGCACCAGTACCCGGTCACCCGGGTTAAATGTCCGGACCTGGGCACTCCGGTTGTATACCCGGCTCTGTGCCAGTTGGGCGGCTTCCATGTGTTCCCGGACGATTGGTAGGACTGTCTCTATACGGTCCTGCATCTTTTCTATATGCTCTATAATACTCTTGTGGGGGGTGGGCTGTTGCTCCCACGCCTCTTTAGCAATGTCCAGCAACCCTCTTGGCCGTCGACCGTATAATAGCTCGAAGGGCGAGAATCCCGTAGATGCCTGGGGCACTTCTCGCACTGCGAACAATACGTACGGCACCAACAGGTCCCAATCCTTTCCGTCTTTGGCTACGGTTCTTTTAAGCATAGTTTTTAGGGTTTTGTTAAAGCGTTCCACTAGTCCGTCGGTCTGAGGATGGTATACGGACGTGTGCAACCGTTTAACCCCTAAAAGCTTGCAGAGCTCCCTCGTCACCTTAGACATGAAGGGCGTCCCCTGGTCGGTCAGGATCTCTTTTGGAATCCCCACCCTTGCGAACATACCCATGAGTTCTTTAGCTATGAGCTTAGCAGAAGTATGACGTAGTGGGATCGCTTCAGGATATCTGGTGGCATAGTCTAAGACCACCAAGATATGCTGGTGCCCTCTGGCCGACTTGTTTATGGGGCCTACCAGATCCATCCCTATTCTTTCGAAGGGGACCTCGATGATGGGCATGGGTACTAGGGGACTGCGATAGTGGGGCTGGGGGCTCGTCATCTGACACACTGGACAGGATTGGCAAAACCTTTTGACCTCCTCATAAACCCCGGGCCAATAGAACCTTTGCAGAATCCGCTCTTGTTTTTTTTTTACGCCCAAATGTCCTCCCAGCACGTGGGAGTGGGCCAAGTCCAGTACCACACGGCGGTATGGCTGGCGTACCACCAGCTGCTCCACTACCTCGTGCTGCACTTTGTCAACCCTATACAGCAGGTCCTGGTTAAAAGCCAGATGGGGAAACACCGAGTCGGCCCCTGGGTGCTGAGCCACCCCATTTACCACTGTCACCCCTTCCCTCGCCCGTAATAATGTCGGATCCTGGAGCTGGGCAGTCCCGAACGTGTCACGGGATACCTCCAGGTCCGGGATGGACGGGGTTTCCACGGATTCGCCTGCCAACACTTCTAGGGGAAACCTATCGGGATGACACTCTACAGGTGATGTGGTGACCCCTACAGCTGGTATCCCTGCATCGGGATCCTCGGGCACTGGGCCCGATTGTCGTCTGTCCCTAAGGGAAGGCATATTGCTCTTCCATAGAGTCCAGAACAAAGGAAAATCCCTTCCCAGTATGGCGGCATAAGGGATTTGGCGTCCCACTCCGACGACATGCTGCACCTCTTTGCCCAACACGGACATGGTAACCCTGGCAGTGGGGTACTCCCGGCGGTCCCCATGGATACAGACAATGGACAGGGTTTGCTTCTCTGGGAGTGTCTCAGACACTAAGGACTCATGCACTAGGGTCACCAGGCTCCCAGAGTCCAGCAAAGCATTAATCGAATGCCCATCGACCAAGACTTGGTACAGAGGTGGCATATCGGTGGTCGGCCTGGCATCCGCGGTACATACAGGCCGGGCAAAGAAAGAGGACCGGCGAGCGAACCCGCAGTCCATGGGTTCAGGTGTTTGAGGACAGTTCGATGCCCTATGTCCCAGGCCGTGGCAGTGCCAACATTGAATCCCCGCGGTCCCTCTCCGGTCTCTCTTCCCTGGAGTAGGACTAGCCTTCCCCCCCCTTTGTGGTTGGGTCCCTTTTTCCGGATCCCTAGCCTGAGAGGGAGCCCGACGGGATTCCTGCGCCTGCGTTGAGTCCCGCACCAAGTCCTGGGTTGCCACATACCTCTCGACAAGGCTTACTAACTGATCCAGGTTGCCAGGGTCTCCCTGACCAACCCAGCGCTGTATGGCCCTTGGCAGGGTGCGCACCAAACGATCGACCACCACCCGTTCCACCATCTGCGAGGGGCTCAATGTCTCAGGCTGCAGCCATTTTCTTACCAGGTGTAACAGGTCATAGGCCTGGGACCGAGCAGGCCGGGACTCGGAGAAGGCCCACCGGTAGACTCGATGTGCACGCACATAGGTATTAACCCCAAGATGAGCCAACACCTCCCCCTTCAGCCTCTTATAGCTTTTGGCTTCCTCCTGACTGAGGTCGAAGTAGGCCTTTTGTGCGTCTCCCACAAAAAATGGCGCCACTACTTCGGCCCACTGTTCTGCCGGTAACCTTTCCTGTTCCGCAGTGCGTTCGAAGACCATCAGGAACGCCTCGATATCCTCTTCGGGGCCCATCTTTCTTAATGCTGAGCGCACCTTATCCCGGGCAGCAGGTAGGACTGCGGTCCCCCCCGGGACGGCTTGTTGTTGTAACACACGCATGGACTCCTGCATAGTCGCCAGTTGCTGGGCCACTAGACTATTCAACTGCCGCTGGTCTCTCAGGGCTTCCTCATGTCTCCGAGTAGCCTCCTCATTACTTTGCACCAAGTGTCTAATGGCCTCCTCCATCTTATCTGGAGCCACAAAACTTGCCGGCTTAATATATGACATACAGTCCAAACAACACAATTTCCGGCCTCACTGCCGTTTGCCCGCTGAAGCCACCAATTGTGGGGATCCGCTCTGGAAGGCAGTGGTAGCGAGTGCAGTATAGAGGCAACACAGAATGATCTTGGTGTAAAACACGATGCTTTGTTTATTCACACGGTGCATATTTGTGAAAGACGGTGCAGTTCATAGGGAGGGTGGTCACACACAACAGCAAAATAATAGTTCAAACACAGCAAGTCCCTGCTGCAGGCTACTTGAGGCCTGTTTCAGTCACATAAAGCAAAGTCTATTTAAAGCCAGGAGTAATGTCACCTTTTTCTCCTTGGTGAAGTAAGTCCATGGGTCTTGCTTCTAGCCACAGGACACGGATCCCTCCTGGTTTCAGCTGCAGGATCCTGCACAGTCCTCCACAGGCCTCAGCACACAGCCCAGCTCACCTCCACTTCTCACCCTCACAGCCAGAGAACACAGAAGCTTCACATTGCACACCACACCCTTGTTGCTGGTCAGGTTTTAACCCTTCCCTGCAAAACCTGGCCTGGACCGTGGGGAGACAGGCACCCGCCCGCATATCTGCCTGCTCCCAATAAGAGCCGGCCCGGATCCGCTGTGTTAACAGCATAACCACTGCAAAATGCACTTTTCTGGCTCTTACTCCACCGGGGCCAGGACCCCCGGTGGCACGTACCTCCCGTCTACTACCACCCCAGGTACTCTCCTACAATAGTAATACCCCCAAAAATTGTGATGACTTTACATTCCCCATATGTCTACTTCATGTTTGAATTATTTTGGGAATGATATTTTATTTTTGGGGATGTTACAAGGTTTAGAACTTTAGAAGCAAATATTGAAAATTTTCAGAAATTTACAAAAACCCAATTTTTAGGGACCACTACAGCTCTGAAGTCACTTTGCGGACGGGAAAGGGTAAGGACTGGGGCTCCCTCCCTCTGTCACCCCATCCTGTCAGGGGGCTGCAAAGGCACAGCAGCCCCCCGATGGGAGAGGGAGGTAGCCGCATCTTACTGTTAACTCTTTCCATACAGCGGTCCATTCACAGATGTCAGCCGTTTATACCAGGGTGTCAGCAATGTGCTGACACCCTGGTATAACCACTGTACACCAACGATTATTCGGCGGGAGGCACCGCCCGCAACACCCCCCCTGCACCTCCCACCGGGCTAAAATCATTCAGAGGTGCGGGGGGGGGGGGGGGGGGGTGATAAATATATATTTTCACCACACTAAAGTTTCTGATCAGAAACTGCAGAAATCGCAACAAACCGCAGGGCTGAATTGACCTGCGGTTTGCTGCGATCGCCGATACGGGGGGTCATATGACCCCCCCCCAGCGTTGTGACAGGAAGCCGGCATCCTGTGCGGATGAACCCCTGGGGCGCCACAATCTCACTTTAAACTCATGACGTACCGGTACGTCATGGGTCCTTAAGGACTCGGGATCCATGCCGTACCTGGTACGTCATGGGTCCCTAAGGGGTTAACTCTCCTATTACAGTTAAACAGATGCAATGGTGGGGTTATGAACCACAAAATGGCTTTATATCACCAACACAATTAACAGACTGATTAGCTATTGTATTACAGTAAGCCGGATGGAAATGCTGAGTTTGGAACCACAAAAAATGGCTTTATGTCACCGACACAATTAACAGACTCATTAACTCTCCTATTAAAGTAAGAAGGTTGCAAAGGCAGTGTTATGAACCCCAGAAAATGGCTTTATGTCACCAACACAATTAACAGACTCATTAAATGTTGTATTACAGTAAACCGGATGCAAATGCAGAGTTTTGAACCCCAAACAATGGCTTTATGTCACCGACACAATTAACAGACTGATTAACTATTGTATTAAAGTAAGTTTGATGCAAAAGCATTATTATGAACACCAAGAAAATAGCTTTTTGTCACCGACAAAATTGACAGACTGATTAACTCTACTATTACAATAAAACGGATGCAAAGGTGGTGTTATAAACCCCATAAAATGGATTTATATCACTGACACAATTAACAGACAAATTAACTATTGTATTAGGCTACTTTCACACTCGCGTTTTGGGCGGATCCGTCATGGATCTACAAAAACTGATCCGTTGCAATAGTACAACCGCATGCATCCATCATGAACGGATCCGTTAGTATTATCTGTAACAGAGATGGCCTTGCGGTTTGCCCGGTGGTCGGTTCACATAAAAATTTCCACGTTCGCCAAACATGCGAACATATGGCGATATTTGCGCCCCCCAATTTTCTTTTACATTGTGAAGAACTTTGACCGATGACACATCCATCAGGTGGTACAGGACAGCCAATTGAGACGTCTCAGCACATGGACATACCCCCTACTTTATAAATAAACCTGATCTGGGCGCCATTTTACATTCAGTCTTTTGCCAGTGTAGGGAGAGGTTGCTGTGTGGAGCAGGGACAGACTGTTAGGGACACAAATCGCTAGCTAATAGGGCCACAAAAGTCCTTTTAAGGACTGGTATAGGTGTGCTATCGATAGGTGTGACTTACTGAGGGGTGTAATCTACTTATAATATACTTTCTAACATAGAAAGTATATTATAGTGCAATTGTATTGTGCAGCAGTTGTGTGCGGTTCTGCTGCGATACCGCAGCTACACAGAGTGCCAAACGCTATTGGAACAAATAATTTCTACTGGTGTGATATACCAGTTGCCCCCCCAAAACACCTGATTGAGGCAGTGGTGTTACTGTATTTACCAATAATATACTTTCTATATAGAGCATTTAGGTAGCACAGCATTTGTCTGCGGTTTTGCTGCGTTACCGCATCTACACAGAGTGACAAACACTATTTGAAGAAATAATTTTTGGGCCCTGTACTGGCCGACAGTTACATATTTATCCTGTGACCGCCTAATGTCCCTCCAGCCAGCCACAGAAGCCTACAAAGTTGTGTGCTGTCAGGTGAAAGTAGAGCCGGACTGGGGGGCGGGAGCCTTTAGGGGAGGCGACCATGACGAGAGGGTGGTTAGTGAGACCCCCAGAACAGGGATTGGTGGTTTTAATTAAGTGGGGGTGTCCGAGGGGTTAAAATTAAGGGGCAGCAGTCGGTTAGGGGTCATTTTGTTAGGAAAGTGCCAAGACCTGACTTACCTGTGGCTACCATGGAGGCTATCATCCAGGAGTTGCGGAGGGTGGCAGCGGAACGAGGAGAAGGATGGCTGCAGGACCGAGTGCAGGAGCTGCTGCGAGGGAGCTGCTGCAAGGGGAGGCGGAGGTTCCAGCTACGCCTCAGCCTTTGGCGTCCTGGCCGCCGGCGCGCCACCAGCCTGGAATTGGCGTCTCCTCTGGCTCAACGCCGAAAACTGAGCCCCACCAGGGACCCTCCACGCCAGGGGTCAGCTGATCCAGTGCCTCCCTGCATCCCCGGGCGTGGGAGGAATCCAAGTCGGTGGAGCCCACCCGCAGGCCGTGCTAGGTCGACCCGGCGTCTGGAGTCCGGACCAGGAACGGCAGCGCCAGCCCATGGAGCGGTGGATGGAGGATGGGACGGGGCCTCTGCGGGGGATGAGACCAGCTCCAGCAGGCCCTCGGCGGGAATGTCCAGGAGAGAAGGGAGGCTCCACTTCCTCTGAAGATGGACACGTGCGCTCTGGGAACTACGTCCCTGACTCCAGCTCAGTCACGGGACATCTAGCAGAAGAGGATCCAAGGAGGGCGGGATGTCCGTATTCAAGATCTGCGGCTGGTGGGGTCACAGCACCCACGCAGCCAGGTGAGGCGCCTTGGGGTACTATAGTACAGTTGGGGGTTAACTTAGCTGGCGGGGATGGGGGGTCCCAGTCAGATCTAGGTAGGAGTTTGGGTCACTTCTTGGGAGGATTGGCGGGTTTGGTTGCGGGGAAGGGGGGGACTGTCTCCGTTACCAGCGTGTTGTGTTGGGGGCCTTGGAGGGGTTGGGGGCATTGGGACGGGGGTTCCGGATGCGCGGGCGAGTACAGTATCGGTGCAAACACAAGCGGGGGGGCTGGGGAGGAAGAAGTGGCAAGGTTAGATGACAGGGCTAAAGGTGAAGTATAGGTCTGTTTCGAGGGACCGTTGGGCGCCCATTTGAAACACGAGTTAAGGGAGAAAATATGGAAAGGGGAGTATGTTGATATTTTTTCCCTGCTTTAATCTGGATAGGGAGAAGCGAGATGAGGGGAAGAAGGAGGAGGAAGAGAGACGGAGACACCGGTTAATTCCGCGGACGTTTGCAAACTGGTTGCAGGCGATTTTGGCAAGTGTCATTGGTTAAAAGGAGCCGGAGTGCTGCTCCGCTCTTTTTGTTATCTCAATGCGATAGGGGAGGCTTATAGGGTGTATGGGGGTATGGCGTGGCTGCGGTATGACAAGCAGTTCAGGCAGCGGAAGGCTGTGCGTCCGGGGATAAAATGAGACCATAAGGATATCGTCTTGTGGTTGAAGGTGACGGCACCGGTTAGGGCAGGGCAGTCCTTTCGGGGGGGAATCTAGTAGTGGGGGGCAGTCTGGATTTGCAGTGGCATCCGCAAAAGGGCTGTGCTTCCTTTTTAACGAAGGGAGTTGCAAGTTTGGGACAAAGTGCAAGTTTAGGCACGAATACTCAACTTGCGGAGGGTCAAATGGTTTTGAAAAAGGGGGAGATGCCAGTGCGGCTGGGAAGGATGCGGCCTTACCTCGATAGGTACCCAGAGGCGGTTATGTTGGGGAAAGGGTTTGCGTCGGGTTTTCGAATACCGTTTGTTCAGTCCAGCTCTCGTTTAGTTAAAAAGAATTTGCGTTCGGCGTTGGAGCACTCGGGGGTCGTTACGGATAAGTTGGAAAAGGAGGTCAAGCTAAGTAGGATGGCGTGGTCCCGAAGAAGGAGCCCAATAAATTCCGGCTAATTCACCACCTGTCCTTCCCTAGGGGAACGTCGGTCAATGATAGCATAGACCCGGTTCTGTGTTCTGTGGTTTATGCGTCATTTGACGCGGCAGTGGCATGGGTGAAGCAGGTTCGGAAAGGGGGTGCTTATGGCAAAGACGGATATTGAAGCAGCGTTCCGTCTATTGCCGGTGCATCCAGATAGCTTGCATTTGCTGGGGTGTTTTTGGAAGGGGGGGATTTTTGTAGACCGTTTTTTACCAATGTGTTGCTTCCTGTCGTGCGCATATTTTGAGACCTTTAGTTCATTTTTGGAATGGGCGGTTAGGGATTTGTCGGGTAGTAACTCCGTCATCCATTACTTGGATGACTTCCTTTGCGTGGGCCCGGCAAATTCGCGGGTTTGTTCAGTTTTGTTAAACACGTTATGCGGGTTGTTTGGGCAGTTCGGGGTTCCATTGGCGGGGGAAAAGACGGTGGGGCTTACAACTGAATTGAGTTTCTTGGGGATCATGATTGATTCAGAGCGAATGGAGTGTAGGCTGCCATCGGATAAATTGGAGGATCTGAAAAGGGAGGTGGCCAGGGCGGGGCGGTTGGAGAAAATAAAGCTTAATGGGCAGGATGGGCAGGATCTTTTATAGGCGGTTGGCTGGGGCGACATCGGGGGTCCGGGCCCTGCATCATTTTATCAGGTTAGGCCGGGAGTTGAAGGCCGATCTGGCGGTTTGAAGTTTATTTTTAGATAAGTATAACGGCCGGCCGTTGTTTATGGGGGAGGTGGATTTTGATTTGTTTTCAGACGTGGCAGGGGGTTGCGGGTATGGCGTGTACTGTGGTGGGCAATGGTGCGCGGGAGTGTGGCCTGATAGCTGGGTCCAGAGGGGTTGGGTAAGAAATTTGGCCCTGTTGGAATTTTCCCGATCGTAGTGGCGGTTCTGTTGTGGGGGAAGTTTTTCCGGGACAAGAAAGTCCGCTTTCATTGTGATAACGTGGGTGATCACTGGTTGTCAGCCTCATCGCCAATGGTGGTTCGGTTGTTGCAGAAGTTAGTGCTGGAGTGTTTGATACTTAACGCTTGGGTGGTGGCTGTGCATGTGCCTGGGGTTGACAACTGTATCGCTGATGCTCTCTCTTATTCACAGTGGGACTGGTTTCGTCAGCTAGCTCTGGGCGCGGCAAAGGTGGGGGTAGAATGTCCGGTCTCGCTGTGGAACATTCTGGAGTAGCAGTAGTGGGCCTTATCCGGTCATCTTTGGTGCCTAGTACGTGGGAAAGGTACTCGAGGGCTTGGGAGTGTTGGGAACAGGGGAAAGTGAGATTGGGTGTGGGTGACGAGGATTTAGAAATACCTATGTTGTTGTTTATTGGGCATTGCAGGGATGAGGGTTGGTCTGTTTATAGGATGAATAGTTGCTTGGCAGGGCTGGTTTTCGGTTTTCGGCTCAGGAATTTAAGGGATGTAACTAAATTGTTTTTGGTAGAGCGGCCTATGAAGGGTTGGCGTCGGGAAAAGGCAGGGGCGGACTCCCACCGCCCGGTGTAATTTACATTGTTGGTTAAGCTGGGGGAGCAGTTGGGTACGGTGTGCAGGTCAGACGGGGAAGCGAAGTTGTTCAGATTGGCTTTTTCGCTGGAATTTTTTGGGGCATTGCGGCTGGGCGAATTGGTTAGCCCGACAGTGGATAGAAGAGGGGGGTTGTTTAGTAATGACGTGGATGTTTTGCCAGATAGGGTGGAATTCGTGATCAGGCGGTCAAAGGGAAAGGGCGGCGGGTTGTTTTGTTTGAAATCCCAGATTGTCTAATGTGCTCACTGCGTTGCATGCAGGATTTCACCAGGGACAGGGGGGAAGATGGGTTGACCCTGTTATTCGTTCATGAGGATGGTTCCTTCCTTTCACGATTTCAGTTTTCAACAGTTTTTAGGCGGTAGTTGGGCGTGGGGGGGTTAGGTTTTTCCAGCCACTCATTTAGAATTGGGGCGGCGACGGAGGCAGCTAGATGGGGGTTAGGTGAAGACGTCATAAAAAGGATAGGTAGGTGGGAATTGGTAAGATTTAGGTCATACACAAGGCCAGAAGGGGTGGTGGTTTGGTGAGAGGTGGGAAGTTAGGGGAATGGATTCAGCAGTTGTGGCATGGTTGCTTCTTGTTTCTCTTGCTTCTTTTATTGTTGCAGGTTTGGACCCAGCGTTGATTTGGTTGTTGGGTCATTCGTGTGGTGGGGAGCTTTCAGGGCTGCGGTTAGGCCGGACGGTTTGCAACTCGGGTTTGCCTGTGAAGTGGCAGTGGTAAGGTGGATTGGCAAGTGGGGGATAATGTGGAGTGGGGTTTTTCTGGAGTTTAACAGATTTGTTAGGCAGGACAGGACCCCTGATGTTTTGGTCCTACATGTAGGGGGGAATGACTTGGGGGCTAGGCCCTTTAGGGAGTTGGTGAGAGACGTAAAATTTGATTTGTTGCGGTTATGGGCATTGTACCCGGAGATGATAACGGTATGGTCGGACATCGTGCCGAGAACGGTTTGGCGGGGGGCCCGCTCAGTGGAGGGTTTAAACAAGGACCGAGTGAAAGTCAATAGGGTTATTGGGAGGTTCATGGTGAGGAATGGGGGGCTAGCGGTGCGGCATCGGGATCTGGAGAAGGGTATCGGGGGGTTCTGGCGTAGTGGCGGGGTGCACCTCAACGCCCTGGGTTTGGATATGTGGAGCTTGGCGATACAGAAGGGCATGGAGATTGCGGTGCAGCTGTGGAGGGACGCACAGGCTTGTGGGGGATCAAGCCTGTGCGTTCGTGGTGGTGGGAGGTCCTTGGAGCCGGTGTGATTCTATGGTAAGGAGGATGGGAGGGCCCTACAGATGGGGCTGGACTCCCAGGATTGTTGGGCGGCTGTGGCAGAACTGTCAGGGTGAGCCATCAGGGGTGCCTCCGAGCTAGCGGTCAACGGCTGGAGGTAAGTCGGCTCACCTCGGCACGGTTGTTTTGGGTTTTAGGGCTTCAAGGACCTCCCCCTCGGGAAAGAAGGGACATACATGTTAATGTGTTTTGGTTGGCATTTATGAGGTTATTATTATTATTATGATATTATATGTATGTTTGTAATAAATAGGCTGCTGTGGCCAAATTAATCCAAAAGCGGTGCCCGTGTCATTATTGGTGAAAGGGGGGTTGGGGGAGGCATCTTGATTGAGGTAGGGTTGGGGTATGACTGTGGAGAGTCGAGCGGTATTAACCAGTACCTCCGTCATGGCTATTGGCTAATTTTTGGGGCCTGTACTGGAGAGGCAAGTTCTCACTACAATATACTTAGTGCACCAATCACTAATATCTCATGAGACCTTATAAAATGTGAAGTTGTGTGTACGGCGAAAAAATAAATCGCATCATTAGGGATTTTCAAAATGGCACTTTTTTTTAAACACTCGATCTGCATATGCAGCGATTGTTATAACATGCATGTGAAATGTAATCAAATACACTGCTTTAATGTCAAATTACTGACAGTGATCAGAAATTCTTCGTCAACGTCGAGAAAATTGTTGCCAACTATCTTTTTTGATCGCATCCAACTTCGGTCTGGTGGAAACCCAGTTGTTGTAGTAGGCCGCACCTATTTTGCGCATGCGCATAGACGAAAATTACATTGCCGATATTTGGCATTGAAAAAAATAATGACTGGAGATCGCAAATTCTAATAATACATCTGGTATGTCACTGTTCATGTTGTGGGACTATTTGTGAACTTCTAGTAAGTATTTGGTGGCTGCAAATATGACCTAAAGGTATTCCAGGTTCGCCTGCCTTTAAAGTGAATGGTGCCCGCCTCGAACTTGCGGTTCGCGAACATTTGATCGCATTTGCAAACCGTCCCGGCCGATGTTTGTCCATCACTAATCTGTAACATAGCCAAGACGGATCAGTTTTCTATTGTGCCAGATTGGCTCAGTTTCGTCAAGCGGAGAGCAAAACGCTGCAGGCAGCGTTTTGGTGTCCGCCTCCAGAGCGGAATAGAGACTGATCGGAGGCAAACTGATGCATTTTGAGCGGATCCTTTTCCATTCAGATTGCATTAGGGCTAAACTGATCAATTTTTTTGACCGCTTGTGAGTGCCCTGAACAGATCTCACAAATGGAAAGCCAAAACGCAAGTGTGAAAGTAGCCTTACAGCCTTACAAAAAATGGCTTTATGTCACCGACACAATTAGGAGACTGATAAACTCTCCTATGTCACCGACAAAATTAGCAGCCTGATTAACTCTCTTATTACAGTAAGATGGATGCAAAAGCAGTGTTATGAATTCCAAAAAACTGATTAATGTCACCGACACAATTAACAGACTGGTTAACTCTACTCTTACAGTAAGACGGATGCAAAGGGGGAGTTTGTAACCCCCAAAAATGTGTTTATGTAACCGATACAATCAGGGGCGTTGCTAGGTTAAAACATTAGGTGCCTGGGCCCCTGATGTTTTGTCCCAGGCCCCGAATGTCCTGTCAGCTAGATACAACTGTATTGCCGTCCTCAGGATGGCAATGTAATTGAATCTAATGCACTGGAAGAGCTGAAGGACCTGTGATGACATCACAGGTCATGTGACCAGTAAAACAGGCAGGGTTTGAGAAGGACCTGCGATGATGTCAACATCATGTGACCAATGCAGGAGAGGACGGCAGTGAAAAGGAGAAGTTTTGGGGAAGAAGCTGTGGTGATGTCAGCTACATGAGGATAGGCAAGTGAAGGGAGAGGCAGAGAAATGCCGGGAGTTGTGAGACTGCATGTTGGAGGCGGCTGAAGAGATGGGAGTGATGTTATTTAAATGGGACTGTATTTTGGAGGGGGCAGAAGAAATGGTGTGATGTTATTTACTTGTGGCTGTATGGTGGAGGGAGGAATATAACTACAGTGGGCATTATAAATACTGGGGGCACTTCAGGGTGAGCATTATAACAGTAGGGGGCATTATAAATACAGGGGGCACTGTAGGGATATTATAAATCCAGGTGGACATTATAGGTGTTCTTATCACTACTGTGGGCACTATAGAAAGGACTTTATGTCACCAAGAAAATTAACAGACTGATTAACTCTCATATTACAGTAAGACGGATGCAAATGTGGAGTTTGGAACTCCAAAAAATAGTTATAAGTCACCCACAGAATTAACAGCCCGATTAAGTATTGTATTTCTGTTTCACTGGTGCAAAGGACGTGTATTGCACCAATTAAAAAATACCTACAGGTCACCCACAGACTGAACAGCCACATTTAACCCTTAACACTGTCCCTCAGTGCAGCAGCGTCCTGTCCCTACAATAGTCAGAGCGGAATGGCATGTCTGTGATGACTTCCAAGTGCCCACAGCTTAAAAGCTTGTTGATTTGCTGCGCTGCAGCCTTTCAACAAGCTTTATTTAAATTCCGAACACTGACTTTCGCGCCAACGTCCGTGTCGGGTGACTGGATACCGTAATGTTTGGTACGAACCCAAACATTCTGGTCTGGGTTTTCTCATCCCTAATCAGGATGAGGGGATGAGCTCATGTGTGCCCCTAGAGGTCAGGACTGATAGTGACAAAAGTGGTACATGTGATGTATGTGCTGTGACTGATAGCAGCTCAGACAATGGTGTCACTAGCCAGTTTCCTGTAAAACTAAAGTGGTAGCTAGTGGCAACCAGGAGTTAACTGCACCTACAGGTAAGAACATTGTATCCGAGGAGAAGAGTGTGAAGTCTGTGAGCTTGATGTGTGAAGCATAAATATCTGCTAGTGACTGTATGCTGGAAGAATGTGCAGAACCAGTGATGGACCGGGGGGAGCTCTTTGGAAGCCACTGATAAATGGATGATGATGAGGTGTGTCATGCTGAACCCTATTGGGGAGCTTTATGAAGACAAGTGTTTTCTGCACCAGTCTTGATATCCCCTGCGCTGCTGGAGGATGCACCAAATTTATGACGAGTTGCACACCTCATCATAAAGTAGGTGCATCCTCCTGCAGTCTGTACACCTAACCAAAGCTGCCATAGATTTCTGGCTTCATTTACACCAGAAAACTGGCGTGAATTAAAATAAATTTGTTGTGACTGCCTATGCCCCCTACCCCGCCCTTGTCCCTTTTTAGAAAAGTGACGAGGACGACAAAAAAGTTGAGATGCGACAATATTTTTAAAAGTCGCAGTTAAAAAGTCCTATTTTCTGGCGCACTGGGAATGATAAATCTCTCCCTATGAGCCTGCCATTGTCCTAAGTACTGACACCTCAGAGCCAGGTGAGTTGGGGGATATGGAAGATCATACTGGTATGAATGTAAAGCTGCATTTACACGAGCAGATAATCATCCAGATTATCGGGAACGACCAATCATGTCGATTCTGTCATTCATGCAGGCACCAGTGATCATAATTTCTGGGCAGCAGATCGTGTGATCTAAACAGCAATCAGATGCTCACAAATCATAAATCTGTATGAGGACGAGGGATTGCAGTCATACGACTGATGGTAAGGAACACTTCCTTCCTGACAATCGGCTGCAGAATCATCACATCTAAATTCACCTTAACTCAAGGTGGCACACTTAAGTGCCTGGATGAGTAAATCAATGACATCTGTGTGCTGGTGGATGTGGTCTCATTGATTGGTGAACTGTCTGGTAAAGAGCCAGAGATATTTTGGAAAAAATCCTTACAAGTGTCAGTTGTCATTAGTAACTTGGAGTATAACACTGCCATGCAGGATGTTCATGGTAGAAATGTGTGTAGTAGAAATATTGCCCCCTGCAGGTCATGAGTATAAGGGCTCATGCACACTGCCGTTGCCCCAGCATGGGGTCTGCAATACAGGGGCATCGGCCGTGTCACCCCGCACCACAGATCGCGGACCCATTTACTGGGTCCACAATCACGGAGATGCGGAACGGAGGTACGGATTGGAACCCCACGGAAGCACTACAGAGTGCTTCCATCGTGTTTCTGGCCGTGCCTCCACACTGCAAAAAAGTAGTGCACGCTTTGTATAGGTCTGAGAAATGGTTCAGAAGAGTTCCATTTATATCCTGATCATTAACTATTTTACCATCTGTTAAACGGATGTTACCTATCTGTTTTTTATTATCCTGATTAGAAATCACTCTCGGCAGCAATTTTCCCGGGTGCCCTGATTCAGTAAAATATTTTTGACCCCTAAAGAATAGTCTCTGTTGAGCCTTCTCGAACAAAAACTCAGAATAGACTTGGCTTGCCTTCTGCATATTTTTTGTCTTATTCATAGAAAAAGAATGTGTAGCTGATATTCCTGCTTCTTTTAAAGTCTTTTTATTATTACCATATCCTTTCCTTAGATTAGCAATATTACTCGCAAAAATCCCCCTCATGAATGCCTAAAACGCATCCCAGACTACCTGGGTTTTAGCTGAATTGTAATTGGTATCCCAAAAACACACAATCTCCTGTATTAATTCATGATTCTCCATTACCGACATCCAGTGGGGATTTAGTCTAAATGGGGGTCTCTCCATATCTTCATCGGTATCCAAAACTCAAGAGACAAAGGCACATGGTCCAAAACTGATCTTGCCTCATATTTTATTTGTTTTACATAACTCATATATTTTTTATTTATTAAGGCCAGATCTATCATAGATAGATTTTACAGATTCACTTATACAGGAGTACGCTCTTCTCCCATGTCCTAACCATCCCCAAACTTCCCCAAAAAACAGATTCCTGATAAAAACATGCCAAGGGAGACCCTTGGGTTGATGTATGAAAGCCCCCCCCCCCCCCATGGAGATACTGTCTGTAGTAGGATTGATGACACAATTAAAGTCCCCAATAACTAATGAGGGGCATGTTCCATAAAAGTTAACAAAGAGTTAAGCACATTTAAGGAAAAAGGAGGTGGGATATAAGGAAAAGCTAGAATACATAGTTTCCCAGCAAGTTTACAATACAAAAAAACAAATCTCCCATGCTTATCAACAGAGGATGCCACGCAGATAAAGTCAATAGCCGTATGAATAAAAACTGTCACCCCTCTAGAGTAACTAGTAAAGGTAGAATGATACGTCTGTGCAGCCCATCCCCTGCCGAATCGCAGGGAGATCTCCTCAGTAAAATTAGTTTTGACCAAGCAAACAATCGGTGGATAAGTGTCTCTGCACAAGATCAAAAGCTGTTTGTCTCTTTAATTTATCCCCCAGACCCCGAACATTCCAGGTTAAAAATTTGACATTAGGTCGGTTAACAAAACTCCCTAACTGTGGAGATTTTCAATGATCCTATTCCCCCCCAGGTTCAAATTTTAACTGACATTAGGTCGGTTAATGAAACTCCCTAACTGTGAAGATTTTAAATTATCATATCCAAATTGCAACCCTCCACAAAAAACAAATTTACCCCCCAATCCACTTGATCCGCCACATTCTGTAACAGATCTCTCAACTAAGATCATCCCTTCCGCTCTCACTACCACTGCTACCAATCAAGAAAAGCAAAATAAAAATAATCAGATATTATTCCGGTCAAGCCAATTCATGGCGAGATCCAAAGTATCAAAGAAATAAGTTCCCTCATAAAAAATTATCCGAAGTTTAGCTGGATAAACAAATTAATACTTAATATCCTTTTCCTGTAAAAAAAAATTTAATCACAGTAAAAGTATGTCTCTTTTCTTGAATCTCCTTGGAAAAGCCAGGAAAAAAAGCCAGTTTATTCCCGTTGTATAGAATAGGAGAACACTCCCTTGCACTTCTCACTAAAATATCTGTCTTGCGAGACTAATATCTTCACCAGGAGTGTCCGTGGCTGTCTTCCAGGAATTGGTTTACCTCCGGGGACCCGGTGTGCCCTTTCCACTAAAAAAAAGGGAGAATAATGTTCTTTTCTAAACTTCTCCAGGATCACCCTCCAGGATTCTCCTAGGCACGCTCAGGTAACCCCAGGATTCTCACGTTACATCTCCTTGACCTGTCCTCCAAGTCTACAACTTTTTTTCTAAGGGTACTTTCACACTAGTGTTTTTCTTTTCCGGCACTGAACGGCTTTTTCCGGCACTGAACGGCTTTTTGGACGGAGGAAATACCGCAGCATGCTGCGGTATTATCTCCGTCCAAAGTTCCGGATCAGTTGCCGGAATGCCTCTCTGCTCTGCTTGTCAGGAATCATGATACAGAATACAGGTGAATCTCTTTGGAAATGGAGATGACAAGGAGGCATGAGAGGAGGGTGAGGTGTGGCTAATGAGCAGCAGCAGCACTAGTATGCAGTCTCCATTACCACAGCAACACATTACCAGTCTGTCCTGTCTGTCCTCTCTGTACTTCATGTCTCCTCATGAACTAAATTCCCCAGAGATTCAGCTAATGTTCTTATCATCTGTATTCAGGATCATAATCCCTGAGAAGTAGAGAGGAGGATGAGGCAGCTCTTTACCTCAGTGTTGTAAAGTAACGTGTCCTCATGTGTGATCAGGACAGGTTTTGTTTGAACTAATGGGACAGCGGCCATTTGGTTCCCCTAATGATTGCTCTCCAGACAAAACAAGTCATTATAAATAATGAAAGGTATTTGAGAATATATTTATAATAAAGTAATATTTAAGTATTTTTTATTTCTTAATTCCCGGAGAATGTGGTAGGCGCAGCACTATGAAGTGCCTTTTGCACAGCGCATTAGAAGAATTTTGGTATCTCTGACTTTTAGTCTAACCAGACTGTCTATTACTCTGTAAGTCCTCCAGTGCCGTTCTATAAAAACAGTAGGTTTAAAGAGCACACCAAATGCTTGGAATAACTTCTCTATTAACTTAAAGGGGTTCTGCACCTTCATTTAACTGATGATCTATCCTCTGGATAGATCATCAGCTTCTGATCGGCAGGGGTCCGACACTCGGGACCCCCGCCGATCAGCTGTTTGAGAAGGCAGCGGCGCTCCAGCAGCGCCGCTGCCTTCTCACTATTTACCGCCGGGCCGCCCGCCCACTGACGTCACGATTTGTATCAACTAGAGTGGGCGCGGCTAAGCTCTGTTCACTTGAATGGAGCTTAGCCGCGCCCACTCTAGTTGATACAAGTCGTGACGTCAGTGGGCGGGCAGCCCGGCGGTAAACAGTGAGAAGGCCGCGGCGCTGCTGGAGCGCCGCTGCCTTCTCAAACAGCTGATTGGCGGGGTCCCGGGTGTCGGACCCCCGCTGATCAGAAGCTGATGATCTATCCAGAGGATAGATCATCAGTTAAATAAAAGTGCAGGACCCCTTTAAACTTTTATTCATATAACACTGCCGCCTCCGCAGCGGATAGTCCATGTACATAACACGTGTTGAAAAGATATCACAAAATGGCGGTATGATTAAGATGGTGGTTCTAATGGTGGATATACAGTTGCAAGAAAAGGTATGTGAACCCTTTGGAATGATATGGATTTCTGCACAAATTGGTCATAAAATGTGATCTAATCTTCATCTAAGTCACAACAATAGACAATCACAGTCTGCTTAAACTAATAACACACAAAGAATTTAATGTTGCCATGTTTTTATTGAACACACCATGTAAGCATTCACAGTGCAGGTAGGAAAAGTATGTGAACCCTTGGATTTAATAACCGTTTGAACCTCCTTTGGCAGCAATAACTTTAACCAAACATTTACTGTAGTTGCAGATCAGACGTGCACAACGGTCAGGAGTAATTCTTGACCATTCCTCTTTACAGAACTGTTTCAGTTCAGCAATATTCTTGGTGTGAATCGTTTTATTGAGGTCATGCCACAGCATCTCAATCGGGTTGAGGTCAGGACTCTGACTGGGCCACTCCAGAAGGCATATTTTCTTCAGTTTAAGCTATTCTGTTGTTGATTTACTTCTATGCTTTGGGTCGTTGTCCTGTTGCAACACCCATCTTCTGCTGAGCTTCAGCTGGTGGACAGATGGCCTTAAGTTGTCCTGCAAAATGTCTTGATAAACTTGGGAATTAATTTTTCCTTGGATGATAGCTATCCGTCCAGGCCCTGACGCAGCAAAGCAGCCCCAAACCATGATGCCCCCACCACCATACTTCACAGTTGGGATCAGTGGCGTAGCGTGGGTTGCCAGCACCCGGGGCAAGCCAAGTATTGCGCCCCCCCCCCACCTGTGACCACACTCCTTTTTACAAATAATGCAGTAGATTTCACCTGCAGTCCTATGTAACACCACAGATAACACAGGGATAACTCTCTGAGTACAAATAATGTAGTAGATGGGTGTGAGGCCCCAGAATTCCGAACACACATAGTGTGACCTGAAGTCTGGGGCCAGGCTTTGGTAGTGTGGCCCAATTTCTATATCCACCCCCCCCAAACAGATATTTGGATGGACATAACATACATTGCTATGAAATATACAGGAGAATACCGCACCATACCTGTTACATCCTGTGACCTCTCCTGTGATGTAGACTTTCCTCAGCATCTTCATTCGGAGATAGGACCGTCATGATAACTTCTTTCAGCCGCGTCTCATCTCTGTAGAGTTTCACAGAAATTTATTCGGATATCTGACTTTACTATCATCCTCAGATAACAGACCTCCCCTCCCCCGTAGTGCCCATAACTATAATGCCCTCTGTATAATTATAATATATACTGGCCCCTCTATATTATTTTTATTTCCTCCTCTGTATTATTATTAATAATATTATAATGGCCCCCTCTGTAGTATTAGAGTAATAATGATGCCCCCCCTTCAGCCCCTCCAGCATACAGTCCAATGTAAGATACAACCTTCCCCCTACCGTCAGCCCCTCCAGCATACAGTCCCATGTAAGACATCACTTCCCTGCCTTCAGCCCCTCCAGCATACAGTCCCATGTAAGGTAGATCACTCTCCTGCCTTCATCCCCTCCAACATACAGTCCTATGTAAATAATATCACACTCCCTCTCTTTGCCGTTTGCCTTCAGCCCCTCCAGCATACAGTCCCATGTAAGGTAGATCACTCTCCTGCCTTCATCCCCTCCAACATACAGTCCTATGTAAATAATATCACACTCCCTCTCTTTGCCGTCTGCCTTCAGCCCCTCCAGCATACAGTCCCATGTAAGATACATCACACCCCTGCCTTCCAGACCTTCTTGCACAGTCCCATGTAAAATGCATCACTTGTCCTGCCTTCAGCCCTTCCAGCATACAGTCCGATGTAAAATACATCACTCCCCCTGCCTTCAGCCCCTCCAGCATACAGTCCAATGTAAAATACATCACTCCCCCTGCCTTCAGCCCCTCTAGCATACAGTCCAATATAAAACACACCACTTCCCTGCCTTAGCCCCTCCAGCATACAGTCCCATGAAAAATAATATCACCCCCTGCCTTCAGCCTCTCCAGCATACAGTCCCATGTAAATAATATCACCCCCACTACCCTCTCTTCAGACCCCTCTAACATACAGTTTCCAGTACAAAGATGATTCCTTCTCCCTTCAGCCCCTGCAAAAAGCCCCCCAAGTAAAAATAACAGTCACTATTCTCCTCCACATACTGACCTGCAGACTCTGCTCCTGCTCTGTAGAATCTCACGCACATCTTTAGGACCTGCCCCCTGGATGATGAGACTCCGCCTCTTCCTCTGACATCACACCTCCCAGGATCAACTACATTCTAGACACTACGCTCGCTCTACTGCCTAATAGGCTTCAGGCCACTAGCCTGAAGCCTATGAGGAAGAACGAGGGGACGGGAGCCATAGGCTCCAATAACCCTCATTGATGTGTTTGCTGCCTGGCGCCCCCTGCAATTTTGCACCCAGGGCAACGGCCCCCCTGGACCCCCACACGCTACGCCCCTGGTTGGGATGAGGTTTTGATGTTGGTGTGCTGTGCCTCTTTTTCTCCACACATAGTGTTGTGTGTTTCTTCCAAACAACTCAACTTTGGTTTCATCTGTCCACAGAATATTTTCTCAGTACTGCTGTGGAACATCCAGGTGCTCTTGTGCAAACTGTAAATGTGCAGCAATGTTTTTTTGGACAGCAGTGTCTTCCTTTGAGGTATCCTCCCATGAAATCCATTCGTGTTTAGTGTTTTACGTATCGTAGATTCGCTAACAGGGATGTTAGCATATGCCAGAGACTTTTGTAAGTCTTTAGCTTATACTCTAGGATTCTTCTTCACCTCATTGAGCAGTCTGTGCTGTGCTCTTGCAGTCATCTTTACAGGACGGCTACTCCCAGGGAGAGTAACAGCAGTGCTGAACTTTCTCCATTTATAGACAACTTGTCTTACCGTGGACTGATGAACAGCAATGCTTTTGGAGATACTTTTATAACCCTTTACAGCTTTATGCAAGTCAACAATTCTCAATCGTAGGTCTTCTGTGAGCTCTTATGTGCGAGGCATTAATCACATCAGGCAATGCTTCTTATGAAAAAGCAAACCCAGAACTGGTGTGTGTTTTTTATAGAGCAGAGCAGCTGTAACCAACACCTCCAATCTCATCTCATTGATTGAACTCCAGTTGGCTGACACCTCACTCCAATTAGCTCTTGGAGATGTCATTAGTCTAGGGGTTCACATACTTTTACCACCTGCACTGTGAATGTTTACATGGTGTGTTCCATAAAAACATGGTAACATTTAATTCTTTGTGTGTTATTAGTTTAAGCAGACTGTGATTGTCTATTGTTGTGACTTAGATGAAGATCAGATCACATTCTATGACCAATTCGTGCAGAAATCCATAACATTCCAAAGGGTTCACATACTTTTTCTTGCAACTGTATTTCTCTCTTGAGTAGCTGTACTCTCACTTTAAGTTATTTAAGCACTTTATGATCTCTCTGAGAGGTATATCTGAGGTCTAACTAATAGTTTACTTGCAGTATGCAGTTAGCAGTGACTATTTTCAGATTGGTTGAGTATGATCTGGTATGGTTGTATGCAATTTGAATTGCAATTGAATTTGCAATTGTATGCTGGCAATTTGAATTTGGATTGTGAACTTTTTTATTTGCAATTGGTGGAACTGTAAGTAAACACATATATATCTAGTTCAGTATACAGTTCTAAACACAATACTAGCAATATGAACATTATATAACTGTTTTAAATGCCTATATTGGCCTCTTGTTCCCATAAAACTCAGCTCTCAGTGGACTGAATGTCTCTTCAGCTCCTGTCTCTAGTGAATAATGATTCAAGGAGGAGGAGCTGGGGGAATTGCCAGTCAGGCTGTCTGTGAGGCTGGCTGTAATTTGTGAAAACTCTTGTTGTGTGAGAAGCTGGCTGTGATTGGTCTAGACTTCTGCCCAGCAACAACAGATTAACACTATGCTTTCTGTTGTTTCTGCTGTGTCACTGAGCTTACCTTACACTATAAAATGAATCTTAAAGGCATATTATCTTTTTCTGCTTCTGCGAAAACAAAATATAACAGTTATATGACATCCAAAATATGATGTCACAGTAAATAACTCTGCTTTCGTCTCTAACACATAAACCTAGAAACTGTATTAAGGTTATTAGCAGGTTTAGCTGTATACACATATAAGGTATATTAGCAAACTAGGACAGGTCTTAGCTGGCCAGCTACAGAGAACCCCTTTAAAAGTAAATTGTCAACCAGTCAGTTTTTGATGATGAGATCAAGATAAGAAATGCCGGTGTGGTGACAGAAGACTCTGTACAGAACTTTGTTATGTCACCAACAGGGCTTGGTTTTTGTGTTGGTGTTCAAACAAATCCTCAGTGAGAATTCTACCGTATGCATAACATACGTCATGGAAGACGGCAATACTATAACATTGACAGAAATTACGCAGTATGCAGCAATGTGTTTTTATGTAAAATGATGGATATCCCATTAGTGAATCTTGCTTGTTTTGGGAAGTATCTGTAACTGCTTGAAGTCTATTTTTCTGTTCCAAGGATGGAAAGAGGGTGTGCAAATGAGCTCTTAGCAAGTTCTGCCTCTAATGCCAGCAGATCTATCCGTAGGATGGAACATTAAAAAACTAAATTCACAAAGCAGATGTGACCTCAAACTTTAGTTTCTGAAACAAAACTTGAAACAAAGCACTGTCAGACTTTTTTTTTTTATCACAGGGGTGGAGGAAGGAGACATTAAAACACAATGCCAGTTAGGGAGCCATATATGCTCTAAAGCTGGCCAAACACTTACATTTTTGATCGTCCAGAATGTGATTGATAATTGTTCATATTAACAATCCACTCGCTACATACCAGGCTATAAGGCTACTTTCATATCTGCGATTTTCTATCTGATATTGAGATCTGTCATAGGATCTCAAAGCCGGAGGAAACCGCTTCAGTTTTGTCCCCATTCATTGTCAATGGGGACAAAACTTAAATGAATGAAATGGAGCACACCAGAATGCATTACGTTCCATTTCATTACGTTCCCATGCCAGTGCACTGTAAGCAGTGTTTTTGTGTGCATCATGGGATACTGATCAAGATGGATCCGACATGAAACACAATGTAAGTTAATGGTGCCAGATCCGTTTTTTTTATTTTTTTATTTTAGAGATAATACAACTGGATACATTCAGAAGGGATGCAGCCGTTTGTATTTTCATAATGAAAGCGTTTTTGCTGATCCCTGCCGGATCCACCAAAAATGCAGATATGAAAGTAGCCTAAACTAGATGATCAGGGAGTCAGTTTACAGGAGTTGTCTCACTTCAGCAAATAGCATTTATTATGTAAAGGAAGTTAATACAGGACACTTACTAATGTATTGTTATTATGCATATTGCCACCTATTGTTATTATGCAAATTTTTCCATTACATTATGCACTCCTGATTTTCATGGTTACGACCACCTAGCAATCCACAAGTGCTGGTCGTTCTTGCACATTATAGGAAAAAGCACTATCCTATGCGTGCTTCCATGGTCCCGGCCCCCAGACAAGCCAAAGCTTTTTCCTACAGTATGCAAGCACTATTGCGTAGTGGTCGTAACCATGGATACGAGCAGTATTTAATGTGATGGATAAATGAATCCAGCCAGGAAAGGAAGCAATATGGACAATCACTATACATTAGTAAGTGCCTTGTATTAACTTTCTCTACATCAGGGGTGCACAACCTGCGGGCCGCATGTGGCCCCCAGATCCAGGATTTGCGGCCCCGTCCTGCTGGGCAACAAGCTGTTTTTCTGCCCGGAGGGCCACACAAATGCAGGATTTCAGCTCCTGCTCCTGCACTGTAGCAGGACGGTCCCCGGCTGTCAGAAACAGCAGGGGATGCTGAGGAGAAGGCAGAAGAGGTTTTTCAGTGCCTCTGCCTTCTCCTTAGATAGGCGAGTGGCACACTGAACAGTTTAGACTCTGCGATCACGCGATCGCCGGTTGTCAGGGACAGAGGAGTGCAGAGCCAGATCAGCCCTGCCCTATACAAAACCCCCCTCAGCAGGCTGGTTTTCCCTGTAACTGGGGCTCCTTTGGATGCTCCAGTTACAGTGTAAATAGTGTTAAAAAAATAAAAAGTGTCCCCAAAGGTCTTTTATGGACTTTTTGGGGACAAATTATGTGGCAAATATATATATAAAAAGTTAAAAAAATTTAAAAAAATTTAAAACACCAATAAAACAATAAACAAAAAATACAAATAAAAGGAAAAAAAGTGCAAAATAATTCAAAAAGAAAAGGTAGTGTCCCCCAGAGCTCATTTAAAGACCTCTTGGGGGACATACAGTACTGCAAAAATAGATTAAAAAAAGAAAATAAAATTTTAGTAAATAATAAATAAAAAACAAGTAAGGCTACTTTCACACTAGCGTTCGGGGCTCCACTTGTGAGTTCCGTTTGAAGGCTCTCACAAACAGCCCCAAACTGATACTGCCCTAATGCATTCTGAGTGGATGCGGATCCGCTCAGAATGCATTGGTCTGGCACCGTCTGTCCTCCGCTCAGCAGGCGGACACCCGAACGCTGCTTGCAGCGTTCGGGTGTCCGCCTGGCTGTGCGGAGGCAAACGGATCCGTCCAGAGTTACAATGGAAGTCAATGGGGGCGGATCCGTTTAAAGGTGACACAATATGGTGCATTTTTCAAACGGAACCGCCCCCCCCATTGACTTTCAATGTAAAGTCTGGACGGATCCGTCTGAATACAAATTGTACTTAGACGTTTTTAGTAAAATATAATGCAGACGGTTCCGTCTGAACGGATATTATCAGTTTGCATTATAGGAGCGGATCCGTCTGCAAAATACCAGACGGATCCGCTCCAAACGCAAGTTTGAAAGTAGCCTAAAAGAAAACAATAAAAATGAAAGTCCAAAATAAAATTGTTCACTGTCCCCCTATGGTCTTTTTATGACCTCTTGGGGGACATGTGGCAAAAATATATTTTAAAAATAAATAATAAAGTGATTAGAAAAAATAAAATAAATTATAAATAGAAAAGTCAGTGTCCCCCAAAGGTCTCTTTGTAGCAGAAATATATTTAAAAGTTAAAAGAAGACTGACCAAAACCATTACAATTATCACTGCATTCATGTGAAACCATAAATATTATATAATAAAATAATCCAACTAATTATAATAATTAGCATATTTAAATAATGAGCTATAGTGTGAATAAAAATGACTTAAAAAAAAAATTGTACAGTTTTCCCCTAATAAAATAAAAAAAATATTAAAAATCCCTGCAAAATGTATTTTGGTAGTCCAACAAATAAAAAAAGTTACAAGTGTTTGAACCACGTGCGCTAAATCACAAAACAGTCACTGGCCATTAAGGCCTTTTCAGGCCTGGTCATTAAAGGGTTAACCAATAAGTGCGTTACCCACATATAGGGCCCCATACACACGACCATGCTGTGTTTTGCAGTCCGCAAAACACGGATACCAGCCACGTGTGTTCTGCATTTTGCGGAACAGAGTAACGGATGCGGACAGCACACGATGTGCTGTCTGCACCTTTTGTGGCCCCATTGAAGTAAATGGGTCCGCATCCAAGCCGCAAAAAATGCGGATCAGATGTGGACCAAAACAATGACTGTGTGCGTGAGCCCTCAGGGAAAGTGCTTACTGGTTATTGCAGGGCACCTACATTTTATCTGGGGGTGCAGGAGGCAGTAAGAACCAGTGGGCGCCATCCTCTGCAGTGAAGGAAAGCAAGCAGTGAAGGCAGGATGGAAATGTCGCCACTTAAAGGGGTTTCCCAGTAAAAATAATTTTTAACAAGTTCCTGCAGCATGGTCCCTGACACAGAAGATTCCTACTTTCCTGCACCTCTCCAGCAAATGACTGGCTTCAGCGGTGAAACGCTGCTTGTGGCCACATCACCAATGAAGCCAGTCATTAGCTGGAAAGGTACATTTGACTATGCCCATAGCCAGCCAGATGTAAGCAGCGCCGAAAACAGAAGATGGAGACAGCGGATGGCAGGGAGCAGGAAAGTATGAATCTTCTGTTTCAGGGCCATGCTGCAGGCAAGTGTTAAAAATATTTTTTGTTTTTATCGAGAAATCTCTAAGTTCCTATGCAGTGCACAATATTCAGGACAATTACTGGGAACAAGTGTTCATAGGAACGCTCATTCCTAATATCTGGCTGGCATAACTGTGCTGCTGATCAGTCGATAAACAAGGAATCACTCGTTTGTCGGCTAATTTGCATATTTTATCAGGATGAAAGATGTACCATAATCGTCAGCACATCTCCCTGTGTAATCAGGAATGTGCTACCGATAATCAAGAGAACTGAATGAGGGAGGAATGACGAGCACTGATTAATATAACTAATGAAATATTTAAGTATTTTAATTTTCTTACTCCCCAGAGAACCCCTTTAAGAAGTTAACATACAAATACACACAGTGAGTTTATGCAAAGTTGCAGATGATTGGCTGAACTTGTACAACCATCCCATACATGTAGAGATGTGCTGACCAGTTGTTGGTACATCTGTTACTCACACTCCAATAGGAAAGCCCTTATTTTCTCAGGACCCTTTTTAATAGACTCATGTAGTTAGTAATGGCTGAAAAGGCGTTTCTATGAACTTTTATTCCTATTCATTGCCTTGCGTAAACATGTCTATAGGAAAGTGTACAAACAAGTCAATTCTCATGTGTTGTTGAATGCATGTTTTATGAATTCCTAAACATCATTCAGTCTGTGAATTAGTAATGCCCTTGAGTGCATTACTTGCATTTTCTATTTATTTGTTTTTCAAATAGAATATGACTAAATCTTCATTCATTCTTTATTCTTAAACATATCCTACTGCTTTATGTTGCAGCTGTGTTCTCTAATACACTACATGGGAATCACTGTATGTGTAGAGTCAGAGCCACATATGTTAGAAGCTTCAGAGTTACAAAAGGTTCTAAAATCACACAATCTCTTCTCCAGCATCCAGTTCCTTGCCTCCTCCCAGATTGCCAGTTTACTTTTAGGAATCCAACAAGTTAAATAGGCAGGAATGAGTGAAAGGCATTCATTCTAAGCTAAGGCGTGGAGTTAAAGCCTTTTACATTGGAGGAGCTGATGGTTTAATGTAATGCAAACATGAATGTTAAAATAGTGACTGCACTTCTCATTTTGGCAGTTGCCACCATTTTAGCTTTGGTTTCTGTCCTTTTGTTTCTATCCAAAACAAAATCCTGTAATTCTGGGAATCAGAAAACATCTGTTTTGAAGCACAATGACCAGAGCTTGATATTTGCAGATCTAACACGTGAAGAACTTGATCAGGTGGTGGCATATCTTAAGAACAACATCAAGGAGAATCTGGTGGACATCTCCAAAGCTGACCCTTCTTCCAACTGTATATATTCTGTGGAACTACTGCCTCCCAGCAAAAAAGATGCCTTATTGTACCTGGATAAAGGAGGACATATGCCCAGGAGAGAAGCAATGGCTGTGGTATATTTTGGAAGTCATTCCGAACCCGAAATAAAGGAGTATGTGGTGGGACCTCTACCAAATCCCACATACAAGAATGATGTTACCCTTCAAAGATATAAAGGCAAACTGCCATATTACCGTAGACCAGTCACTGGAAGTGAGAGAAATCAGATACGACAGCATTTACTTCTCAACGAGTACCCCAAAGCAAAAAGTTTCCTGAAGGAAGTATTGGGCTATAATGAATCAGACAGTGACTATTTTGCTGCTTTGACCAGTGCTCCAAAAGGCTTTGCATCTGGAGAAAGGCAAACCTGGTTTGGCATCTTCTTTAATACACGGGGTAGTGGATTTTTCCTGCATCCAACTGGGTTAGAACTTCTGTTTAACCATAAGAACCTGGACTGTAATAAGTGGAGTTTGGAAAGGGTATTTTATAATGGTGAGTACTTGCAAAGTTTGTCTGAATTAGAGGAGAAATATAAGAAGGGACAATTGAAGGTAGTTAAGATGAAAAGGCCACGTCATGAGGATGACATTGCTTCTCTGAATCTCCCAAAAAGTTCAGTCTCTGATATCCCTCTGCAATATGAACCACAAGGTGCTCGATACAGTATAAAAAACAACCAGGTCCTGTTCCACCACTGGAGTTTTGCATTCGGGGTTAATGTGAACAGAGGACTCAGGTTATATGACATCAAGTTTAAGGGGGAAAGGATAGTTTATGAGCTTAGTATCCAAGAAGCAGTATCTCTCTATGGGTCCAATGCTCCTACTGCAATGTCAACTAGGTACATGGATGGATACTTTGGTATTGGTCGTTTCACCTTCCCGTTGGTTCGTGGCATTGACTGCCCTTACTTTGCAACATTTATAGATACCCAATACTTGCTAGACTCAGACAGCTCAGTTCTTAACAAAGGATCCATCTGCATATTTGAACTAAACACTGGCATCCCTTTAAGGCGACACTTCTCAAATTTTGGTTCTTCTTACTATGGTGGTTTGGCCAACACCGTTTTGATTATAAGAACTATTACCACCGTTGGAAACTATGATTATGTGTTTGACTTCATGTTCTATCAAAATGGGGCTATTGAGTCAAAAGTTCACGCAACAGGGTATATAAGTACATCTTTCTTCATGGATGGAGGTGCACAGCATGGAAACAGAGTAGGACCTCATACTCTGGGGACCATCCATACACATTTTATAAACTATAAGGTGGACCTGGATGTCGGAGGTATGTAAATCTTAATATGTATGAACTAAGTGGGTAAAATTTATGAAACAGAAATACGCCTTAATTAGGCGTATTACTGGCGCAGAATTAGTGACTTCTTCCCGCTCACGCCAGTTCCTTAAAAGTGGGTTTGGGCCGGGAAGGGGACAGGCTGGCAGGCCCGTTTCATTTACCATTTTCCAAGTCTGTTTTAGGCATATGAAATGGTCTAAATGTAAGACAGCTAGAAAGCTGTCTTAAATTTAGAAGCAGCGGTGGATCCACCGAAGTTATGTAGAGTCTGGATCCAACTCCAGTGCAGGAGCTTTATTAAGACCAGTGTCTGAAACGCTGGTCTTAATGAATGTGCATAGGGCTCAGGGCATAGGGCACAAACATAGGGCTCAGTTACTGCATTGGTGTCAACCTCAATGTTAAACTGCTGTAACTAATTAGATATCATTGATATGAAGAACTGGTGTTCTTCAAGTCCTAATTCATAATTTAGGCTACTTTCACACTTGCGGCAGAGTTATCCGGCAAGCAGTTCTGTCGCCGAAACTGCCTGCCGGATCCGGCAATCTGCATGTAAACAGACAGCATTTGTAGATGGATACAGATGCGGATCCATCTCACAAATGCATTGCAAGAACGGATTTGTCTCTCCGTGGACTAACTGATCAGTTTCTATTCTTTTTCACATTTTTACCGGTGTGCGCATGCAGATTTCGTGATTTCTAATGCCGGATCCGGCACTAATACATTTCAATGTAAAATAATGCCGGATCCGGCATTCCGCCAACTGATCCGGCATTTTGTATGGAGATAATACCGTACCATGCTGCAGTATTTCCTCCTTCCAAAACGCCGTTCAGTGACTGAACTGAAGACATCGTGATGCATCCTGAACGGATTTATCTCCATTCAGAATGCATGGTGATAAAACTGATCAGTTCTTTTCCGGTATTAAGCCCCTATGACGAAACTCAGTGCAGGAAAAGAAAAACGCTAGTGTGAAAGTACCTTTAGGCCTCACACGGGCGTTACGGATTGGGGCCGGATAGGATGCGAGTGCGTGGCGGGGAAATCGTGCGAGTGAGCACACAATTTGAATCAGTTTTGACTGCGATTGAGTTGCGTGGTTCAGTTTTTTCCACGCAAGTGCAATGCGTTTTGCACTCGCGTGAGAAAAAACTGAATGTGGTACCCAATGAAGTTCGGGTTTGGGTAAGGGTGTAAATTTCGGGCTTGGGTATGGGTAACATGGTGATAAGGGAAAATAATAGCATTCTTTAATACAGAATACTAAGTATAATGTCAATTGAGGGTTAAAAAATAAATAAATAACTCACCTCCTCCATAGCTGTCGGTCTCTGCTCTTTCTTCAGGACCTGTGGTGACGTCACTGAGCTCATCACATGGTCCAATCACATTGTCCATCGCCATGGTGATGGACCATGTGATGTGACGTCACCACAGCTCCTTTAGCCGGCAGCTCATGATTAAAGAAGTAACAAGAGATCGGCAACTACTCGATCAAGAGGAGGAGGAGAGTTATTTATTTATTTTTTTAATCCCTCAATCCACATTTTACTAAGCATTCTGTATTGAGAATGCCATTATTTTCCCTTATAACAATGTTATAAGGGAAAATAATAAAAATCCGGTCCCCATCCCGATCATCACCTAGCAACCATCCGTGAAAATCGCACCGCATCCGCACTTGCTTGCGGATGCTTGCGATTTTCACGCAGCCCTATTCACTTCTATGGGTCCTGCGTTGCGTGAAAAACGCACAAAATAGAGCATGCTGCGATTTTCACTCAACGCACAAGTGATGTTTAATAGATTATTAAAGATAAAAGAACACGGGGGAGTGACCGGCTGACCAGGGAAGGGAGAACTATCCCTAACAAAAGCCCTGGTCCACCCTCAGCCCAGGGGAAAACTCCTGGTGGATAGGGATAGTTCTCCCTACCCTGGTCAGCCGGTCACTCCCCCGTGTTCTTTTACCTTTAATAATCTATTGGTCCCTACCATAGTGGTTGTGTGTTATTTTGTTTCTGTGTTACTTTTGTTTATCTGTTATTTGTTTACATCAGAGTTTGCCTCTATATTAGGCTTGGGAGATATTTTTATCTAAGTAGAAATAAAGTATTGTATATTAGTGGTCCTATTCCTATAAACTTTTTTCCACCGATCTGATAGTTATGACCTATTCTGTGGATAGGGAATAACTTGTATCTTCCAGAATACCCATTTAATATTCCATGCCTGCCATAGTATATCTCTCTTATATACAGTACAGACCAAAATTTTGGACACACCTTCTCATTCAAAGAGTTTTCTTTATTTTCATGACTATGAAAATTGTAGATTCACACTGAAGGCATCAAAACTATGAATTAACATATGTGGAATTATATACATAACAAAAAAGTGTGAAACAACTGAAAATATGTCATATTCTAGGTTCTTCAAAGTAGCCACCTTTTGCTTTGATTACTGCTTTGCACACTCTTGGCATTCTCTTGATGAGCTTCTAGAGGTAGTGGAAATATACCTGTGCGATGCTGGGTCATCCTGCTAGTCTCTTATATATATAAAAATGAAATTCTCTCTGTTTGTTCTTTATGCACGGACAAACGACTGGACCCATCTGCACCACATTTGGCACACAGGTACATCGGGTGTCTGGAAGTGTTTTAGACCAGGTCTCAGCTATCTAGGACGTATCATTCCTGAGATATTCCCCCCAAATTTAAATATGGCACCCTCACATGACCTGCATTAGCCAATAGAAGCCCGCAGGTCTTTCACTCATATACCAACTGTCATTGACACGTTCTCCAGACGTCTGTCTTCGGGGACACAGAAAGGAATCACGGTGCATAGAGAGAAGGATCATATTCTTTCACCAACTGCCACACAAACACACACAAACATGGTCACATGACCTTTATCAGCCAATAGAAGCTTGCAGGTCCTTCAGTCTTCACATATGCAGTTTTACACCAGGTTTTATTCATAGCCATTTTATTTACTGCTTTAGATCACCTTTAAAGGGGCAGGGTGCTGTGGAGGTCACTGTTAAGGGAGCGGAGTGCTGTGGAGGTCACAGTTAAGGGTACGGTCCGCTATGGAGGTCAATGGTAAGAAACGGCGTGCTGTACAGGTCACTGTTAAGGGGGCAGGGTACAGTAAAGGTCACTGTTAAGGGGCTGGGGTGTTGTGGAGGTCACTTAAGGGGAAGGGTACTGTGGAGCTCACTAATAATGGGGCAGCCACAGTGGAAGTCACTGTTAATAGGGTAGGGTACTATGGAGGTAACTGTTAAAGGGGCAGGCGCTGTGGAGGTCTCTTTTAAGGTGGCAGGGCACGGTGGAGGTCACTGTTAACAGGGGAGAGATGCCATTGATGTCATTGGTAAGGGGGTGGACCGCTGTGGAGGTCAGTATTAAGGAGGCGGACTGCTGTAAAGGTCAATGTTGACAGGTTGCTGTGAAGGGTCAATTTTAGGGGAAGGGCCACTATGGAGAACACTGTTATGGGGCGGGGGGCGGTGAAGATCACAGTTAACAGGATGGGGCACTGAGGAGATCACTGTTAAAGGGGCGGGCTGCTGTGGAAGTCAAAGATAAGGTGGTGGGCTGCTGTGGAGGTCACTGTTAAGGGGGAGGGGTGCTGTAGAGGTCAGTGTTATGGGGGACACTGTGGATATCTTTTAACCTCACATACTATATTAAATGAAATAGTCAAAATATACCCATGTGAAGCCGGGTCATCCTGCTAGTTATTTTATAAATATGAGTGCATTTGCAGCATGATCAAATGGTCCAGATCTTTCTGTAATTTTGCTGCCAGCCTATGGTGAATATTTGACTTTAGTGTTGACTCTGATCACAGGTTATTGGTATAGTAACAAGCATCCTTGCTACATCCTAAGCTACACTTGCTGACCTGTTCATAAATTATTATTACTTATTATTAAAGCGTCATTCATTCCATGTCACTGTACATATGAAAAGGGGTTTACATACATAATACAGAAAATGGCAATAAGCATGAACAAGACGGTTACAAACAATAGATAAACTTGAACTCCAGTAACACTGCTGGCAAATTTGATGGAATGAGAAAGGCCTCACTGTGCTAGGCTGAAATGGGTGAATAAAGAAGTTCCACTTTTTTCGCTTTATTTGGAGTGCTGTCTCATCGCTGTACCTGTAATAGAATGTATGGGCTCCTCTGAGGCAGCATGAAGCAGGCCGCCATTAATGTGAGACTATGTGAGTCTTGCGCATGCACCATTACTGAAAGTTTACTTTAGCTTACTTTATGTCACATTTATCAAATGTTGCATGTTGTTAGATGAATATGTCTCATCTTTCAATCTAACTTTTGTCTAGAAAAGCTACTCCAGTTTTCATACTCCACCCTCCCTCCCTATATTCCCACCCATATTTTAAAACTGGAGTGAGTGGTATACAAAATGTAAAAAAGTTGCAAAACTTTTGCACAAATGAGCCCAAAAGCCCCATTTTACAAATTTCCAAAGCCAGAATTCTGGAGTAAAGACATGATAAATCAGGACTAGTGTTGAGCGAACTTGTGTTTCAAGTTTGGTGTACAAGGTTTGGGTTATCTAAGAATTCCGTTATGGATTCGGCTACGACGGACCATGAGTTATGGTCTATGGTAGGGGGATCCATAACAGAATTCTTAGCTAACCCGAAACCCAAACTTGTATGCTGAATTTGAATCACAAGTTCGCTCAACACTCAGCGAGTGTAGGGTCTAACTACTAGTGCACTGAACAGCAGTCAATGCCATTCACTTACATTGAGCTGTGTTGCAGTTTCCTGTATGATAAACAGTGTAAAAAATAAATAAATTGTCCTACCCCGAAAAAAAAATCATAACATTTTTTTAAACTGTGTTAATGAGAAACAATAAAAAAGTTTGTGGGGTAACAAACTGTAATGTTGCCTAGGTAAAGAAAAGTCTAACTATGCTTCTGAGCTCAGATTCATTGCAATACAGGATGGATATATGTAGAGGAGAAAAAAATCCAGCATCTAATTCAAGGAAAAATTGCAGCTTTATAATGTTCAGTATAAAATCCAATATAGGTACACATACACTACTTACATGCTTCTATTGGCCAGCGAGGAGAATGCTTATATGCATCAAGTTTGCCCTTACTCATAGCTTCCCAATAACGCTGCACGTTTTCTGGACTTGGATGCTGGAATTTTTCTCCTCTATATTTATCACAGAAATTCTGTGCATCCCCAAAAAATCAGCAACAGGTGAGCTATATTCATTTATTTTTCTGTCATTGCAATACCTGCCTGTGATACCACATGCAGCCTGTGCGCACAGCCATGTTTTTATAGACCGTTACAACATTAGTCTAGGAAATTTGATATGTGTGTAAGGACAATGTTGGTGCAGAACGGAAGTTACATTTCTTAGATCATTTATGACAGTTTGTGATATCGTATTATCCCTACATAATATTTGGTTGCAGGAATAAACAATTCTTTGGTTGCTCATGATATGGAGTTTCAAGACCAGGTTGTTCCCTGGAATCCAGAATGGAAATTGCAGCAAACAGTGCTCACCAAGAAAGTTCTGGCGTCTGAAAACCAGGCAGCATTTCAGCAGCATGGCCCCATGCCTCGTTATATGCAGTTTGCCAGCAAACAGAAGAATAAGTGGGATCATGAACGTTCTTTTAGGATCCAGATGGTCAGCTTTGCAGGAGACTATCTTCCAGAGAAGAGTGCTGTCCACAACTCAATGAACTGGGCTAAGTAAGTGTAATATCATAGAATATCTAGCATCTGGAATTGTTTCATGGACCTTTTGTTATGTCTTTGCAAATATATCTGAAGGCGGACATTTTAAAATTAAGATATTCCTGGAGAGGTTTGTAACATCGAAAAAGATTTAGCTTGACTAGATAAATGGCCCAAACAATGGAAACCGCAGTTCAATGTTTCCAAAGGTAAAATAATGCACTTGGGGGGAAGGAACCTTCACTCTGAATATTGTATTGGCATCTCTGTGTTAGCGAGGACTTCAGAAGATAAGAATTTAGATGTCCTAATCAGACAGCTTTAAAATGAGTGCACAGTGTGGACAGGCAGCAGCGAAAGCAAGTAGGATGGTTATATAGCTAGAGGTATAACCAGTAGGAAGAGAGAGATTGTGATCCCACTGTCTAGAGTGCTATTGAAACCATCTGGAATACTGTATCCAGTTCTGGAGACCCCACCTACAAAAGGACTTCAATAAAATGGAACAGGTGCACAGGCGAGCTACAAAAATAGTGGAGGGTCTTAAGCATAAGATATACCTGGATAGACCTAAAGAACTTAGGGGGTCATTTGCTATCAGATATATGGCACTTTTTGGCACATACTGTATCTGTTGTAGATTGCAGGGCAAAGGTGATTTGTGTTGCAATCTGTGACTTTTCTCTGCTCACACCAGGTCAAAAAACAGGGGGCGTGGGAAGGGGGCAGACGGGCAGGCCCATTTCATTTTATCATTTTCTACACCTGTTTTAGGTGTAGAAAATGGTTTAAGTCTATGCCAGCTAGTGAGCTGGCATAGATTTAGACAGGCGGTGGATAGACTAAAGTTATGTAGAGGCCGGCGCCTCTGCATAAATTTACCGTATTCACTGCCAGCTAAAGGGGTATTAAGACCAGCGTCTAAAATGCCTGTCTTAATAATTAATCATTAAAGGGGTTTTCTCATCTCAGACAATGGGGGCATATCGCTAGGATATGCCCCCATTGTCTTATAGGTGCGCACCTATATCAAGAACGGAGCCCCGAAAGTGAAGGAGAGCGCACTGCGCATGCACAGCTGCCCTCCATTCATTTCTATGAGGCCGCCGAAAATTGGCGAGCATTGGCTCGGCTATTGCCGTCTGCCCCATAGAAATTAATGGGAGCATGGACTGCGCATGCGCGGTACGCTCCCATTCACTTCTATCGGAGAGGCGGGGATTAGCGCTTGGTGGTGGACGGACCTCGGGAAATCTGGTATCCTCCAGCCACAGCACTCCCTGCTTCGTTCTCAATATAGGTGCGGGTCCCAGCGGTGGGACCCGTACCTATCAGACAATGGGGGCATATCCTAGCAATATGCCCCCATTGTCGAAGATGGGAATATCCCTTTAAATATGATAACGTTTTAAAAAGGTTCTGGAGAAAAATGTTCTCAATAAGAAGCTAAACACAAGAACAAGGGGGCTCAATCTGAAATTAGCTGGGGTTAAGATCAGTAGCAATGTTAGGAAATATTATTTTACTAAAAGAGTGGTTGAAGCTTGGAACAAACTTCCAGCAGATGTGGTGGAAATCTACAGTAAGTGAATTTAAACATGCCTGGGATAAACAAGTCTATCCCAAGATAAAAAATTAATCATACAAGGGCAGACTAGATGGACCAATTGATCTTTTTCTGCGATCAATCTTCTGTGTTTCTAAATTTAATGTTGTATTGTTGCATTCAAGTGAATATCAAATTATGATTTAAAGGGTTGTATTGTTTATAAAACTCATGTACACTGTTAGGTCAGTATGAGTTAAGGGGGGTGGGGGTCTTCTGTTCTCTTGGCCAGAGAGGATAATGGCTACAAAGAATGTTTCTTGCTTTGAAGAACCTGTCCTGCATTACGCAGATAACCAATTGATATCAGTAGACACTGTGTAATGCTAAATTTCCCTGTGGAGGTGCTGCAGGGAAATTAAAAGCTTAAAAGTTTCCCTATAGGTACAAGCTAATTACTGGGGGATTCGTCATGGGGACACTTTATAATAGAGATGGGACGACGAATCCGTCGAATCCACAAATCCCTCGAATCTTGCTGGATTCGAAGGATTCGTGGACTCGAATCCTGATCTTATTTTCAAAATTTGAAACCGACGAATCCCGGACATAGTCATCTGTATTGCCGTCCTCAGGACAGCGATACAGATGCCTTGCCTGTGCTGCGGCAGGAGAGAGAGATGGGTGTCTGCTGGGACTCTAAGGCCTCTTTCACACTTGCGTTGTCCGGATCCGGCGTGTACTCCACTTGCCGGAATTACACGCCGGATCCGGAAAAACGCAAGTGTACTGAAAGCATTTGAAGACGGATCCGTCTTCAAAATGCTTTCAGTGTTACTATGGCACCCAGGACGCTATTAAAGTCCTGGTTGCCATAGTAGTAATGGGGAGCGGGGAGCAGCATACTTACCATCCGTGCGGCTCCCGGGGCGCTCCAGAATGACGTCAGAGCGCCCCATGCGCATGGATCATGTGATCCATGCGATCACGTCATCCATGCGCCTGGGGCGCCCTGACGTCACTCTGGAGCGCCCCGGGAGCCGCACGGATGGTAAGTATGCTGCTCCCCGCTCCCCACTACAGTTTACCATGGCTGCCAGGACTTTAGCATCCCGGCAGCCATGGTAACCATTGAGAAAAAGCTAAACGTTGCATCCGGCAATGCGCCGAAACGACGTTTAGCTTAAGGCCGGATCCGGATCAATGCCTTTCAATGGGCATTCATTCCGGATCCGGCCTTGCGGCAAGTGTTCCGGATTTTTGGCCGGAGCAAAAAGCGCAGCATGCTGCGCTATTTGCTGCGGCCAAAAAACGTTCCGTTCCGGAACGGAAGACATCCTGATGCATCCTGAAGGACGGACTGTCCATTCAGAATGCATTAGGATAATCCTGATCAGTATTCTTCCGGCATAGAGCCCCGACGACGGAACTCTATGCCGGAAGACTATAACGCAGGTGTGAAAGAGCCCTAACCCACGACCTTCTGTATCAGAGGCAACACACCCACACAGCTATTAGAACTGTATAGCTACTGCTATAGCTCTCTATATATATATTTATGACAGCTTCCCCAGCACACTCAGCTCTGCTATATCTATATATCTGTAAGTATTACTATACAGTAGATAGAAATATAGAGATGTAGCAGAGCTGAGTGTGCTGGGGCAGCTGTCATGTGTATTGATGTAGCAGAGCTGGGTGTGCTGGAGCAGCTATCATATATAGCGATATAGCAGAGCTGAGTGTGCTGGGGCAGCTGTCATGTGTATAGATGTAGCAGAGCTGGGTGTGCTGGGGCAGCTGTTATGTGTATAGATGTAGCGGTGCTGAGTGTGCTGGGGCAGGTGTCATGTGTATGGATGTACACTTGCTATTAAAGCTATAACAGAGTCTACAGTAGGAGTCTCATATTTTTTCAGGCAGAGGCTATGCAGATCTTGTAGCTGTGTGGGTAAGTGCCTTGCCTCTAATGCAGAAGGTTGTTGGTTCGAGTCCCAGCAGAAACTTTTCTGAAATACACAAGCACTGACTCCATATATGGACATACAGCGCGGGACACAGGCTGGAAGAGGCTGACATGGAGGTAAGTATAAGTGTTTTTTTTTAAAATACCAGACTGTTACTGCCACATGGGGGGAGCGGGAGGCACTTGATACTGGCACATGGGGGGGGGGAATTGGCACCTGATACTGGCACATGGGGGGGTGGCACTTGATACTGGCATACTGGCACATGGGGGGTGGGAAGAGAAAGAGGCACTTGATACTGGCACATTGGGAGGGGAGATGGCACTATGATACTGGCACATTGGGGGGTGGCACTATGATACTGGCACATTGGGGGGGAGATGGCATTATGATACTGGCACATGGGGGGGTTGGCACTATGATACTGGCACATGGGGGGGAAGGAGAGAGGCACTTGATACTGGCACATGGGGAGATGGCACTATGATACTGGTACATGGGGGGGTGGCACTATGATACTGACACATAGGGGGGTGGGAAGGAGAGAGGCACTTGATACTGGCACATTGGGGGGGTGGCACTATGATACTGGCACATAGGGGGAAGGAGACAGGCACTTAATACTGGCACATTGGGGGGAGATGGCATTATGATACTGGCACATGGGGAGGTGGGTGGGAAGGAGAGAGGCACTTGATACTGGCACATTGGGGGGTGGCACTATGATACTGGCACATAGGGGGAGAGGCACTTAATACTGGCACATTAGGGGGGATGGCATTATGATACTGGCACATGGGGAGGTGGGTGGGAAGGAGAGAGGCACTTGATACTGGCACATTGGGGGGATGGCACTATGATACTGGTACATTGGGGGGAATTGGGGGGGAGATGGCACTATGATACTGGCACATGGGGGGAAGGACAGAGGCACTATGATACTGGCACATGGGGGGTTGGTACTATGATACTGACACATGGGGTGGGAAGGAGAGAGGCACTTGATACTGGCACATTGGGGGGGATGGCACTATGATACTGGCACATAGGGGGAGAGTGGCACTTAATACTGGCACATTGGGGGGGATGGCATTATGATACTGGCACATGGGGAGGTGGCTGGGAAGGAGAGAGGCACTTGATACTGGCACATTGGGGGGTGGCACTATGATACTGGCACATAGGGGGAGAGGCACTTAATACTGGCACATTGGGGGGGGGATGGCATTATGATACTGGCACATGGGGGGAGGTGGGTGGGAAGGAGAGAGGCACTTGATACTGGCACATTGGGGGGATGGCACTATGATACTGGTACATTGGGGGGAATTGGGGGGAGATGGCACTATGATACTGGCACATGGGGGGAAGGACAGAGGCACTATGATACTGGCACATAGGGGGGTTGGTACTATGATACTGACACATGGGGTGGGAAGGAGAGAGGCACTTGATACTGGCACATTGGGGGGATGGCACTATGATACTGGCACATAGGGGGGAAGGAGAGAGGCACTTAATACTGGCACATTGGGGGGGAGATGGCATTATGATACTGGCACATGGGGAGGTGGGTGGGAAGGAGATAGGCACTTGGTACTGGCACATTGAGGGGGGTGGCACTATGATACTGGCACATAGGGGGGGAAGGAGAGAGGCACTTAATACTGGCACATGGGGGGAATGGCATTATGATACTGGCACATGGGGAGGTGGGTGGGAAGGAGAGAGGCACTTGATACTGGCACATTGGGGGGGATGGAACTATGATACTGGCACATAGGGGGGAGGAGAGAGGCACTTAATACTGGCACATTGGGGGGGGAGTTGGCACTATGATACTGGGACATAGGGGGGGAGGTGAGTGGCACTTAATACTGGCACATTGTGGGGGAGATGGCACTATGATACTGGGACATGGGGGGGAGAGGCAGTTGGTACTGGCACATGGGGGGGTTGGCACTTGATACTAGCACATGATGGGGGGGCATCTATCGGGACACTTACTGGCACATTATTGAGGGGCATTATGGGGGTCCATTTTTACTGGCACATTATTGGGGGGCACTATGGGGGCATCTACTGAGACCACAAAGAAGGGGTATTTTATATGAGGGGCTCTGTGTGGTACTAGTATTATCAGGGGGTTTATCTGTTTCTTCAGTATTGCATAGGGGAGCACAGCGGCACAGTATTGGGGGTGGTAGGATAATTTGTCCAAAAGATGCGAAAATTATGGAAAAGTAGTAAACTAAGATTTTTTTTTGTCAAACTGCAGAGATGAAAAATGGCTGAAAACTGGAGGTCTGATCTGAAGGTCTGAAAGGAGAAGATGAGGAAAGAGAACATCTACGTCAAAGAGACATCACTGGATGTAAGAGGTATGTGGTGCTGTATTACCCTGTATTTCCAATTTTTTTCGAATCCAAACCCGAATACTTTGTTAAAAAAGTAAGGACTCTTTATTTTTTCATATTAAAAGAATATTGAGTTTGGATCACTTTGTTTCTTACACCGTTCACACAATTCTTATGTACAGGATTTGTAAGATTCGAGATTCAAAAGATTCAAGAGATTCGAGAACCTTTTCGCATTCGGATTCGAAAAAAAATTTGATTCGTCTCACCTCTACATTATAATGAGCTTATCATCAGGTAACATTCCTTACATGCAAAGATTGGCCGAAGCAGAGAACACCATTAACTATAAATCATGATAAATGCATTATCAATTTCAATTTTGGTGCACTGTCCATCTTTGCCATAGGAACTTCTGTATATGAGGAATATGTAAAATGTTAGTCTTTTTCACCCATGGAAGCGAAAGTATTCCACGATGTCCCTCCCCACTGCCATTGAATTGCAGGCAAGGTCCACTTTTGTCTCCCTGTAAGTGAATGGTACTTGTTCATTGTCTTTGCTTATAGTTGTGGATTTAGACAAGCAGATAATCGTTATGATTCGAATGCAAGCGATGGAAGATGGACGAGAAACGCTCGTTCAACTTCTGTGAAATCGTTGATGCAATCATCGTTTGTCGTTAATGAATTGCGTTATGTAAATCTACATTGTGTACATTCTTGAAGATAGACAGCCCTGTGTAGGCAGGCATATCAACGATTATACGATCAAAAAAAAAACAACTAAATTTTACAGGATAATCTAGTTGTCTGCTAGAACGTTTGGTTGGTAGTCGCTCCTGTTGGTGATTGCTTAAATAATTATCTGCTCGTCTAAATCCACCTTAAAGCATTCAGACATGCACATACTTGCCAACCTTGTGGCACTGGCAACAGGGAGATGATGATATGAAATCATAAGGGGTCAGTCATCCACCCTTTTGCAAGTTCTGCCCCTTTCCTAACATGCCCCATCACACTTAAAACGCCTCCTCACTGAGTGATTGGACATCCACAATGTGTCTGATAACATAGTCCCAGCACCACCTACAGCTAGGGACTGATTTCTGGGAGGTGCAGAAAGGGACCTTTGCCAACTGTTCTGGGAATTCAGAAGGTCGCACGTTGCTCTGGTGGCCTCCTGGCCTTTCCTGACAAATATGGTTATACAGTATACTGGCTCAATATACATATAGGTTGTTAATATTGCTCAAGATTTTCATCATTATGCATTCAAGAGCTTTCTATAGATGACAGGGTTTAAAGACCTAAGTTCAAGCTCCTGGGCTACAATGCAAAATATGTAAAAGGCCTTCAATTACTATATGCCATTTAAAATACTGGCATCTTATTATGTGACATAGTCCTCTCAGGCACCAGGTCCCTTGAGCAATTGTTTCCTCTGTACGCCTTGCCTACACCCATGAAACTTTACTGTAAAAGTGCTCGACTTAGGTTGTACTATTCTAATGTATTTTCTTGTACTTTCTAGGTATAAGCTGGCTGTAACCAAACACAAAGAGGAAGAAAAGACGAGTAGCAGTATTTATAACCAAAATGACCCATGGTCACCAGCAGTTCAGTTCTCTAACTTTATTAACAATGAAAATATTCAAGATGAGGTAAGTATCTGAGAACCTGCAGCCAGGTCAATGATTCTTGGTGGACTTTCTGTAATATATTTTTTACAGATGAATTTTAGGATGTGCTGTGAAAATTCTATATTTTGACTTGATTGGCAAAAGTTACAGTGTAAATCAAAAGAACTTGTAGTAAGACTTTTCTATCATGAACATTTTGTACATGTCATCCACAAATCTAATAGCTTCATGAGCTGTAATCAATAGCCATAATACAACAGAGATTTTCATAAAACCCCTTACACCTCTCATACAATAGAGGTGTTGGCTGTATAATACTGCAAACACCCAATCCTAATTTTAAGTATTCAAAAATAAATAAATAAAAAATAACAGGTATTTGCGCATCTGAAAAATGTCTAAAATATCAAAATATCTTTAATGCGTGGTAAACGCCATAATAAAAATATGTAGGTAAAAAGGAAAAAAGGAAAAAAACAAGAACAAAAATTGTCCTGGTCCTTAAAGGGGTTGTACAGCCGTTAATTTTGATGACTTATCGTTAGGATAGGTCAGTGATGGCTAACCTCTGGCACTCCAGCTGTGGTGAAACTATGACGCCCAGCATGCTCCATTTATTTCTATGGAGTTCTGAGAACAGCTAAGCAAGTGTGCATCTTGGGAGTTGTAGTTTTACAACATCTGGAGTGCTGGAAGTTAGCCATTATAGAGATAGGTCATCAATATCGGATTGTCGGAAGTCCGACAACCAGCACCCTGACGATCAGCTGTTTAAAGAGGAGGTGGTGCTTTGTTTCGGAAATGTAATCTAATACAAGAACTCACTCCATTCACTTAAATGGAGTGAGTGCTTATAATTGCCCTATGCTCCACAGGAGACGAGATGTAGTGTAATGACAAAGTGGCGCTTGCATGGAGCGCCTCCTCTGCTTCAAACAGCTGATTAGCGAAGATGTTTGAAGTCATACTTCCGCTGATCAGATATTGATGACCTATCCTGAAGATAGACATAAAAATAGAGATGAAACGTGACCAGCAGCTTCCTTTGTGCAAGATTTCTTTTCAACCAACACAGCAGACAGGCAACGTTTTGACTTAACACAAGCCTTTCTCATGGCTTGAGAAGGCTTGTGTAAAGCCGAAACGTTGCCTATCTGCTGTGTTGGTTGAAAATAAATCTTGCACAAAGGAAGACGCTGGTCTCGTTTCATCTCTATTTTTATGTCTACCATTTACAGAGGGAAAGAGTCTCACTGCTGGTGACCGTGATGCTTCCAAAGATTTGGGACGCTGGTGCTATCCTTGAAAGACATTTTTCTATGCTGAAGATAGGTCATCAGTATCAACAGCTGGAGAACCTCTTTAAGGGGTTAAATTTTAAAGTGGCCATATGCATTAAACAAAGAGTGTCCGAAACTGCAGTTTTCTGAAGGATCAGCTGACCATCTAAAGTGAGTGGGAGAGTCCTGAGTTTCCCCGATGACAGATGTCAGTAGAAAGGAAGATTGTATCAAATTCAAACTCTTCGATATTTTGTTCTGAAGGCAGGAAAGCCACCAGGTCTCTGGCAGCTGTTTATTTCCCTCTCCCCATTCCAAGCTGAGCATTCCCGTGAACGGGGCTGGTTGGAGGTAATAGCTGTTTCCCGGGAAAGTGTTTGTCCGAGAGCTATCTAAAGTTGCATTAGATAGAAGTTGGTTGATGACAATTGCTCAAACTGGTCACACATCAGTCAGCTAAAACAATTGTTTGTGGTTTAATTTGAACCAATGAACATTTCTTTTGGTTGAAACTGTCATTTTGATCAACTTTAGACTAAGGGTGGGGCCACATGGTCTGGTTTCTGCATGCAGTGTTGGAAGCAAAAACCAGGAGTGAATTTAAAAAAGACATCATATATCCTTTTAAGGGCCACTCCTGATTTTGGCTTTCAAAACTGCATGCAGAAACTTGACCGTGAGTTCGTAACCTAATGTGTATAGGTACCTTTAAACTTGCAACACACAGATACACATTAGGTTGCTGTCAGCTGAATAAGCTATCTCTGTCGACTGAATATGTTCTGACAGGAGGGGACTCAAAAGGAGCAGGTAGTTGAACTGCCCAAAACTTATCTACCCAGAAACCTGCTGTTGGGGTAAAATTGAGAGGCCCCCATTAAATGGTCAACCTCTCCTGCCAAATCAGGTGGTTTGACCAACATCCTACAAGAAATGCTGGTAATCCTATCCATACTTTCACTTACTGCATAAGGGCCTATTCATTTCAATAGGGCCGCAAAAGATGCGGTCAAGAATAGGACATGCTCTATCTTTTTTGCGGGGCTGCAGAACATAACTAAGGATGTCCGCATCCTTAGTTCTGTTCTGCAGCCCCGCAAAAAAGATAGAGCATGTCCTATTCTTGACCACAATTGTGGACAAGACTAGGCATTTTCTATCACAGTGCCGGTCATGTGCGGTCCGCAAAATGTGGAACGCACACAGGCCGGTATCCGCGTTTTGCGGATCCGCAAATTTGCAGACTACAAAACACTACGGCCGTCTGAATGAGCCCTAAATGGAACAAGGTAAAGTATATTAATATCGAGTGACCTTCTGCAAATGACTTTCTATAAAGAGATTTCAGAAGGACTTCTTATAATTGTACATACTTGAGATGTTTTTTGGTTGACTCATACAGTATTCAAACTTGATAGTAGGCACATATGTAAGAATGACTGTAAGAAAATTAAAGTGGTTTTTCTGCCTGTTTTATATTGATATCCTTCGGATAGGTCATCAGTATCTGATGTGTGGGGGTCTGACACTTTGGCCCCCTGCTGATTAGCTATTTGAGGAGGTGGGACACAGCCTTTTCCCAACTTACTCTAAGCCAGTGACATCATGCTCTTTGATCATGTGGCCTAGGCACAGCTCGGTCCCATTCAGTTGAATAGGGCTGAGCTGCGATACCAAGCAGAGATGGTATACAATGTATGGCACTGTGCTTGGTAAGCTGTGAGGAGGTCGTAGCACTCACTGGAGGTGTTAGACCCCTACCGATCAGATACTCATGACCTATCCTGAGGTCATCAGTATAAAAAAGTCGGAAAACCATTTGACCGTTGGTTGCAAATTGAATAACTATTTCTTTATCTGTAGGATTTGGTGGCTTGGATAACAACTGGCTTCCTGCACATTCCTCATGCAGAGGACATCCCCAACACAGTTACAGCCGGAAATGGAGTGGGCTTCTACCTCAGACCATACAACTATTTCAATGAGGATCCTTCAGTCTTTTCAGAAGACGCTGTGTATTTCCAGCCACATGAAGACCTCAGTTCATGTAGTGTCAATCCTCTAGCGTGTTTATCTCAAACAGCCTCATGTGCTCCTAATGCACCTCCTTTTACCTACAGTGGGCTTGATAGCGAGTATATTGTACTCTAGCAAACTTAATATCCCAGAGGGCTGTAAGATACACATTTTATTTTTGAGAGTAAACAATAGTAATTGATAAAACTTTCTATAACATCACTGAATTGACAATATTAGGAAATGTATTCATTTGATTCTGGATTACATGAGAATTCCAGACAACTATGGACATTTTTGACCAGTTTTCAGCCACATATTGTTGATGGTACCAACAACATCAGATCTTGGGTAGGTATCTGCATGTCCTCAGACCACTGTGTAAAGCTGGCCATACAGATTAGATTAATTTTAGCTGAGCCCATCATGTGTTGGGGAAGTGAAGGGAAGTTGGATTTCAACAGACACAGTTCTTTTGTTTTGACAAAACTAACTGCTGCCATTGGTGGCTGGTACTGGCTTACATCCCTCTCCCCATTCAGAACACATACAGGCTAGGCTAAGCTGATATTGCATGTGTATGGGGAAGTAGAGAGAGACAGCTGTCGGCCAACAGCTATTTGGTGTATGACCCTCCTAGCTGATGCAGCAGAGTTTTGATAAGGATCGGCTCATTGTATAGAGATTTACAGCATATCAGAAAATCCTGGTGTCCTAGCTGTTCCAAATAGTATTTTTCCTCAATTCTCATTGGCCTTGGCTGAAATTTTCAATGGGTTGGTTTATTGTCCGGTTATAACCACCTTTACTAATGCCTCTCTTTTTTTTAGTATAAATTGATAATTAAGCACCTCTTTTATACCAGAATGAATGGAGACATTCATCAACAATGTGTGCATTTGCTACAGGTGGCTGAAGTGCTACATATTATATATGGAGACATTGCACCCCTTCCTCATCTTGGATAAGGTACCATTCATATCTCTGGTCAAGCCTCCAGCAGTAAGCAGTTAAACTGGTAAAATCATAAGTCAGTAGAGTAAGGGTACTTTCACACTTGCGGCAGAGGATTCCAGCAGGCAGTTCCGTCGCCAGATCTGTCAAAACGTATGCAAGCTGATGGCATTTGTCAGACAGATCAGGATCCGTCTCTCCGTGTCATCTGGAAAAACGGATCCGGCATTTATTTTTTTTCAAATTTTTTGCTGTCTGAGCATGCGCAGACTGCAAAAATGTATCAGTTTTGCCGAAACACTCTGGCATCCGGCATTCATGCATTTCAATGGGAATCTGGAATTCCGGCAAGTGTTCAGGAATTTGGGACGCTATTGAAGTAAAGCCATAGCCTAATAGCACTAAGTACCTTATTTCCAGATGTGCTTTTGTTCCAGCAATAGATGTTTTTATCTTATTAAAATCCAATTTATTTGGTATGCAAATGAGCCAGTAAGGTGCCCAGAGGGGTGTCATTCTTGCAGGAAGGAGCCCAGGCACGCCTCCTGCCACAATGTGTCCACCCACCCCTTCTACATCACATTCAAGCCATAACTCTGCCCCCCTTTTCCCTGCTCCCAGCATGAGGGTGGGCTTGTGCACTAGCAGGGGGCGTGTCTGGACTCCTTCCTGCAAGAGTGATGCCCCTCTGGGCACCTTACTGGCTCATTTGCATACCAAATAAACTGGATTTTCACAAGATAGAAAACATCTATTCCTGGAACAAAGGCACATTTAGAAATAAGGTACTAAGTGCTATTAGGCTATGGCTTTACTTCAATAGCGATTATGCTGGTGACAGATTTCCTTTGAGCCTCTCTGTGCTGCTGGAGGAACCGCCAAAGGTATGTCGAGGCACAGGCCGCTACATAATTTTGGCACTTCCTCCAACAGGCCGGGAAACAGACTTAAATCCACATCCAGCTCCCTTGCTGGTGTAGATTCAAGCCATTTTACACGCCAAAAAACGGAGTGAAAAATGACATATGAGCCGGGTCTGCAGGACTTCCTGCTTCCCTGCCCAAGCCATACCCCATTTTCCAGCCACTTCGGAAAAGTGGTGTGAGCAAGGAAAAGTTGCAGATATTGCCACAAAATGGCATGCAACAAAATCTGTGACATTAGTGGCGTATGTCTGTTTATAAATGTCCCCACCTTGCTGATGGAGTCTCCAATTTTCACTCATGATGGTCTATGATGGTCCTGTCCAACCTTACTGGAGTTCTGAGTTATGTTGATAGAACAAGTCCTCAAAATATGCTCTAGACATCTTGTAATAGACCAGTCATCATTCTGTTATTTACCCTATCAAAATCAACCAAGCATACCAGCTTCTTGATCTACTTTTTCCTGGTGGCTGACGTATTCTTGGCCTTTGCCTATTAGAAACCCTCAATGATACTATCTATCCATTGAATAGGTAATGTTGACTAAAGGTTTTAGGAAACTGGTCACAGATTTCTTTGCATCTGAGGTCCCTGAATTTATTTTACAGGCTTCCAGGTGAGATACAGTCGGTTACTGCTTAAATATACTGTAGTTCCCCAACTTACCTTTTTCCTCCTCCCTGACATTACTATCTACAGTACATTCAGGACCCAAATACAGTTGTCCCTGAAAGTGTAACTGTATTTTCAGTTTTTGAAGAGGACAGGTCACCGCTCCTGACATGTCTGTTTTAGTAACTACTTGCATTCTCCATGTAATAACAATTGTGGAGCATCTTTTCTTATGACTGTATAATGTGCCATTCCTCTGTTATTTTTACTAGAAGTTTATGAATGAATTGTTAGCAGCTCGCAGTAAAGGTACAGATGAGTGTTACCAGTTGGTAGTGTGTCCCCGCCGTTTGACACCAGCAGCACTGTTTGGATAGATTTAGACACACCCACTACTGGTAACATCCAGCAGTACCTTTACTGCAGACTGCTGGCAATTTCTATCTTTTTTTTTTTAAATCGGATAGTTTTTATTAAAGGGTTTCTGTCACCTGAAAAATGGGTATTAAGCTAGCTGACATTAGCGATGTGCTGTCAGCTGAACATAACTATATTAGTGCCATCTCACTGCCTAAAGCCTTTATTGAGAAAAACAAACTTTTATAATATGCTAATTAGCCTCTAGTAGCAGGGGAGGCGTTGCACCTGCTCCTAGAGGCTCCGTTTGCCCACCTCTTTTCACACCCTTCTTCTCTTGATTGACAAGGCCAGGGCAGCGCTGCTCTCCTCCCGCCAGCCGTGTCTGCAGTGTAAATCTCGCGCCGTTCAGCAGGCGCAGTGAGGAAGCCAGCAGCGCCGAATACTGAATGGCGCGAGATTTACACTGCAGACACAGGCAGCGAGCGGAGAGCAGCGCTGCCCTGGCCTAAGCTTAGTGCCTCCAAAGTCAGGAAGAAAGATTCCCTGAATAAAGACAAAGATACAGGTCAAAATAAAGACAGAGTCAGACTACAGAAAGCTAAGTGGCAGCCTACAGCAGAAAGGGAAAAGTTCCTATTTAATCCAGCCAGCATAGCAGAGCTGAATGAGTACAGATGTAGCTCCGCTTCGTTCTCCCGGTATAGGCTACGGTATCTTCAGATTTTCAGCTCAACTGGAAGGAGCCTGCTCTTGTTCTCCTGGGTGTCTACTTCACAGCACTCAGCTGATAGCCTGGGAGAAAAAAACCTCTCAGGTTATGAGCTGAGCGCTGCGATTGACCAGCGATACAGCCTGGGAGAAGGAGACGCCCAGGAGAGCAGACTTCTCCCAGTTGAGCTGAAAATCTGAAGATACCGGAGCCTATACAGGGAGAACGGAGCTGTGCCCAGGGATAATAGTAAGTGCAGGGAGATCCCTGGGTGCCGCTCTCCATGTCAGCATACTTAGTTTAGATTTTTTATTGTAATGAAAGGTCCTCTTTAAGCCAAAATCTGTTGATGACAAGACAAAGTTAGAAGATTGTTCCCTGATGAAAGTTCATGCCAAGTAAAGCTATTTTAACGTTAATAAAAGTCTGGACTCCAATTATTTCTACAAATTCTTCAACTATTAATCCTATTATCACTGCTTCGGACGACCACGCTGGGGGTTCCGGATATCCAGGTGGGAGCACCGTGACGCACCTAAAGGGACACTATAGGCAACCCTTACACGACTCTGGCATTCCTACACCTGGGTTCCACCATCACCTTCTACATAGGGGGACTCAGTCCATCGTTGCTGAAATGCAACTGGCGTCATGACAAAAACTCTACAAACTCACATAACACCTGTAGAAGAGATCCCTGGTAGTACCCCATCCTTTGCATATGGACTTTACAAAAAGATCCCTATATATTGAAGAGATCAGCCCCTTCTTAGAGAACCTAGTAAGGATCTGTTGGAGGAGTAGAACCCTCACACAGGTCACTGGTATAGATTTAGCCTACGACTGGAAAACGTTTCTCAGCTGCAGAAATTAATAGAAGGCAGTACGAGGCAGAGAAAACTCCTCTGTAAACTGATCAATTGACTTGAATTTCACCTTTCTGCCCAGGCCATTTATAACTTTAAAATGCTTGGACAGTTTGTGCATAAATTCTTTGGTTATGCAAAACGATTGTTGCGGAAGCTGTCCGGGTGACGATCATGGAGGTGAACATGCTGGATGTGGAGGTCTTGGGCTGGTGTGGTTACACGTGGTCTGCGGTTGTGAGGCCGGTTGGATGCACTGCCAAATTCTCTGAAATACCTTTGGAGATGGCTTATAGTAGGGAAATGAACATTCATTGCACGGGCAACAGCTCTGGTAGACATTCCTGCAGTCAGCATGCCAATTGCATGCTCCCTCAAATGTTGCGACATCTGTGGCATTGTGCTGTGTGATCAAACTGCACATTTCAGAGTGGCTCTTTATTGTGGGAAATCTAAGGCACACCTGTGCAATATTCATACTGTCTAATCAGGACTTTAATATACCACACTTGTGAGGTGGGATGGATTATCTCTTCAAAGGAGAAGTGATCACTAACACAGATTTAGACAGATTTGTGAACAATATTTGAGAGTAATGGGTCTTTTGTGTATGTAGAAAATGTTTCAGATCTTTGAGTTCAGCTCAAGTAAAATGGGAGCAAAACCGAAAGTGTTGCGAGTATATTTTTGGTCAGTGTATATACCTGTCTCCACAAAATACTGATTGAGGGGTGCGATATACCTGCTTCTACAAAATACTGATTAAGGGGTTCTATATACCTTCTTCCACAAAATACTGATTAAGGGGTGCGATATACCTGCTTCCACAAAATACAGATTAAGGGGTTTGATATACCTGCTTCACAAAATGCAGATTGAGGGGTGCGATATACCTGCTTCCACCAAATATTGATTCAGGTGCTCTATATACCTGTTTCCACAAAATACTGATTAAGGGGTGCGATATACCTGCTTCTACAAAATACTGATTAAGGGGGTTCTATATACCTGCTTCCACAAAATACTGATTGAGGAGTGCGATATACCTGCTTCTACAAAATACTGATTAAGTGGTTCTATATACCTGCTTCCACAAAATACTGATTGAGGGGTGCGATATACCTGCTTTAACAAAATACTAATTGAGGGGTGCTATATAACTGCTTCCACAAAATACTGATTAAATGGTTTGATATACCTGCTTCCACAAAATACAGATTGAGGTGTGCGATATACCTGCTTTCACAAAATACTGATTAAGGGCTATGATATGCCTGCTTCCACAAAATACTGATTGAGGGGTGTGATATACCTCCTTTCACCAAATATTGATTCAGGTGTTCTATATACCTGTTTCCACAAATTACTGATTAAGGGGTGGGATATACCTGCTTCCACAAAATACTGATCAAGAGCTTTGATATACCTGCTTCCACAAAATACAGGTTGAGGGATGCGATATACCTTCTTCCACCAAATATTGATTCAGGTGTTTTATATACCTGTTTCCACAAAATACAGATTGAGGGGTGCGATATACCTGCTTCCACCAAATATTGATTCAGGTGTTCTATATACCTGTTTCCACAAAATACTGATTCAGGGGTGCGATATAACTGCTTCTACAAAATACTGATTAAGGGGTTCTATATACCTGCTTCCACAAAATACTGATTGAGGGGTTCGATATACCTGCTTCTGCAAAATACTGATTGAGGGGTGAGATATATCCTGCTTCCACAAAATACTGATTAAGGGGTTTTATATACCTGCTTCCACAAAATACAGATTGAGGGGTGCGATATACAGTACCTGCTTCCACAAAATACTGATAATGGGGTTTGATATATCTGTTTCCACAAAATACTGATTGAGGGGTGCGATATACCTGCTTCTACAAAATACTGATTAATGGGTTCTATATACCCGCTTCCACAAAATACTGATTGAGGGGTGCGATATATCTGTTTCCACAAAATACTGATTGAGGGGTGCGATATACCTGTTTCCACAAAACACTGATTATGGGGTGGGATATACTTGCTTCTACAAAACACTGATTGAGGGGTGGGATATACTTGCTTCTACAAAATACTGATTAAGGGGTTCTATATAAATGCTTCCACAAAATACTGATTGAGGGGTGCAATATACCTGCTTCCACAAAATACTGATTAAGGGGTTTGATATACCTGCTTCCACAAAATACAGATTGAGGGGTGCAATATACCTGCTTCCACAAAATACTGATTAACGGAAACCTGTCACCTCCAAAAACCATCTGAAGCCGCCAGCAGTACCTGAGAGTAGCCAGCAGTGTGTTTCTGATGATTGTTTTGTTCCTGAATGCAGGTGTGGCAAAAGCTCTGAAAACGTTCCTTTATCCTCTGCCGGCATGCTTCTCTAGACATGCTTGAAGTCAAGGGGACAGCGGCCTCCTTGCTTCAAGTCAAGGTAACCATGCCCCCTTCGCTTTGACTGACAGCCGGCAGTTTGGCTGGCTTTGCAGAACTCTCTGCATAAGCGCTGTCAGTCACAGCGAAGAGGCAGGGGAGGGGGCCTGGTAACCTTGACCTGAAGCAAGGAGGCCGCTGCCTTTCTTGACTTCAAGCATGTCTAGAGAAGCGCACCAGCAGGGGATAAAGGAACGTTTTCAGAGCTTTTGCCGCATCTGCATTCAGGAATGAAACAATCGTCAGAAACACACTGCTCTCTACTCTCAGGTACTGCTGGCAGCTTCAGATGGTTTTTTGAGGTGACAGGTTCCCTTTAAAGGGTTTGATATATCTGCTTCCACAAAATACAGATTGAGGGGTGCGAAATACCTGCTTCCACAAAATACTGATTAAGGGGTTTGATATACCTGCTTCCACAAAATACTGATTAAGGGGTTTGATATACCTGCTTCCACAAAATACTGATTGAGGGGTGCGATATACCTACTTCCACCAAATATTGATTCAGGTGTTCTATATACCTGTTTCCACAAAATACTGATTCAGGGGTGCGATATACCTGCTTCTACAAAATACTGATTAAGGGGTTCTATATACCTGCTTCCACAAAATTCTGATTGAGGGGTGCGATATATCTGCTTCCACCAAATACTGATTGAGGCCTGTTATATACCTGCTTCCACAAATACTGCTCTTCTCTAGGGACTTAGGCACAGGGTCATTTTGAAAATTACAGAGAGAAAGAGGCAGGCCGTTCCGCAGGGGTGATAGGGGTCGGGCAGGTGCACCAGGCCTAAGTGGGAAGTTGGAGAAGGTGCCAGTGATTACATCAAAGGACGCACCAGAATTGGTTGAGTGGCTCACTCAGCCTTCTGCTTCTGCACCCTCCTCATCCACTGTATCTGCACCCTCCTCACTCTCTGCTGTGTGCACCCCCAAAGACACCACCACTACCACCACCACCATAGCCCCTCCACTTGAGTCAGAAGAATTATTTTCCCATCCATTCCCAGACCTTACCATTGTGCAGCCATTCTTGGCATCGGATTAGGAAGAGGAGGTAGCAACAGCCGCCACAAAGCAGTCTGACAACAGTACCCAGATCGACCCAAGGAGGGTGGTCCCTGCTGTTGCTGCCTACTCCGAGATCTCTAATGTCAGTGGTGGTGAAGGTGACGATGATGATGTGTCGATGGACGTCACGTGGGTTCCCACAAGAGAGGAAGAGGAGAGGAGTTCAGAGGGAGAGACGGAGCAGCAGATGGGGAGGAGAAGCAGGCAGAACTTGCAGTGCACAGGAGGCAAAAAGCAGACTGCAAATGTATCTGGAGCGAGCCATCCACCATGCACGGTCACATCTGGCACTCCCAGGATGCCGGCACATGGCTCTGCAGTGTAGGCTTTTTTTACGTGTCAGCTGCTGACAATAGTGTTGCCATCTGCAGCCTGTGCTGTCAACGCATTAGTCGCGGTAAGCCCAACACTCACCTAGGGACAACTGCCTTAAGAAGGCACCTGGCCTCCCATCACCGAGCCCAGTGGGAGAAACGCCGTCAGAACCCAGAAAGCCACACTCCCGGCGCTCCACGTCCTGCCTCTTCTCCTTCTCCTCTCTCCTCCCATTTGTCCTCCACTCCACCTTCCACTGTGCTGACGTTGCGTTCATCTGGCAGAAGGCAGGCTTCCGTGGCCTAAATGTATGAGCGTAAAAAGTTGATAACGCCAGATAACCCTCTTGCCCAACGGCTGACCGCTGGCTTGTCAGAACTGCTAGCCCGCCAACTACTGCCATATAAACTGGTGGACTCGGAGGCCTTTAGAAAATTTGTGACCTTTGGCACACTGCAATGGAAGGTCCCCGGAAGGAAATATTTCTCCCAGAAGGGCATCCCAGAGCTATATGGCCACGTTCAGCAGCAATTGAATATATCTCTGGCACACAGTGTCGGTGCCAAGATACATCTGACCACAGACATGTGGTTCAGCAAACATGGGCAGGGAAGGTACATAACTTTTACTGCCTACTGGGTGAACCTTTTGACGGCCGTCAAACATGGCACCCGTGTGGATTTGGTGTTACCGCCACGGATTGCATGTACAGTAGGCCTGCCTCTTCTTCTCCTCCTCCTACTCCATCCTCCATCCCCTCTTTTTCCAATGCTACCGCCTCTTTCACTGCACCCCCCAAGCTCCCCAGAACCTATTCCATGTGCCAGGTGAGACGCTTCCATGCTGTGCTGCGGCTGTTGTGCCTGGAAGCCAAGAGCCAAACCGATCCTGCACTGCTTTCAGCTCTGCGGTCAAAGGCTGATCAGTGGATAACCCCGCTCAATTTGACAGTTGGTAAAGTGGTGTGCGACAATGGTGCCAATCTGTTGAGTGCGCTGAAACAGGGCAAAATTACACACACGTGCCGTGCATGGCACACGTCCTGAACTTAGTCGTGCAACGATTCGTTGCCAAATACCCCGGGGTCCAGGACGTCTTGCGGCAGGCCAGGAAAATCTCTTGCAATTTTAGAAGATCTTACACGGCCATGCCTCGCCTTCCTGATGTTCAGCGGCGACACCACCAGTCCGTCACACGTCTGATTTGTGACAGCCCAACGTGCTGGAACTCCACCTTGTATATGCTTGAGAGGCTGCTCCAGCAGCAACGTGCCGTTAACCACTACCTGTACTAACTCTGCAGCAGGACAGGTTCTGGGGAGCTTGGTTTCTTTTCACCAAGCCAGTGGCTGCTCATGCGCGACCCATGCAGACTTCTGTGGCCATTTGAAGAGATCACCAAACTGGTCAGTCGCAGCAAGGGCACCATCAGTGACATCGTACCTTACGCCTTCTTTCTGGAGCGTGCATTGCGTTGTGTCATTGATCAAGCTGTCGAGGAGCAGGAGCTGGAAGATGAGGAAGTCACAATGCTGAATGAATTCCCAGGGGGGCTACTCCATCTGAGACAAGTCAGCAGGAGTCTGAAGAGGAGTCAGAGGAGGATGGTGGCTGGAAGGAGGAGGAAGAGGAGCAAGAAGAGCAGGCTTTGAGGGGGACTAAACTTTTCAGGGATCCCTGGTGTTGTCCGTGGCTGGGGGGAGGAGACCGAGGACGACATTCTCCTGGGCGATGAGCAGGAGCCAGGGCGCTCCACCACTTCCAATTTAGTGCAAATGGTCCATTGTTTGAAGAGGGACCCCCGTATAAAAAACATAAAGGGCAAGGACCAGTACTGGGTGGCAATGTACTTAGACCCCTAGTACAAACACAAAATGGCAGACATGTTACCAGCATCACAGAGGGCTGTCAGAATGTAGCATTTCCAGGCCTTGCTGCGAGAGATGCTGCATTCTGCTGTTGTGGGTGCTGGCAGAGGAATTTGCAGCCACAGGTACCAATCCTACTGCGCCTGCAAAAAGTGAGCGGTTTGAAGATGTGATGGTCACTTCAGATATGAGATCATTCTTGCAACCAACCCATTGAGAGCCGCCCTCCAGATCCAGCCTCAGATAAGGCCTAGACCGACAGGTGTCTGACTACAATGGGTTAACGGCCGATGTGGACGCTCTGAGAAGCGAGGAACCCCTTGACTACTAGGTGTGCAGGCTTGACCTGTGGCCAAAGCTGGCACAATTTGCCATGGAACTCTTGGCTTCCCCTCATCGAGTGTCCTGTCCGAAAGGATGTTCAGCGAAGCAGAGGGGATTGTGACAGATAAGCGCACTTGCCTAGCTTACGACTGTGGACTACCTCACATTTCTAAAAATGAATGCAGCATGGATCTGGGAGGAATTCAACACCTGTGACAACCATGTGTAATTGAATTTCCTCATGCCAGCCCACACATATCTGCCACCAACCAGAACAAAGAATGCTCCTTCTCTTATGTATATAGAGCGGCATAAAGGGCCTTTTCTGTCAGGTGAATTCCTAATTTTTGGGGCCTCCAGTGGCCTACAGTAACATTTTTATCCAGTGACCGCCTAATGTACCTCCAGACACATAATCACTAGTTCTTTTCTGTCAGGCGAATGCCTAATTTTTGGGGCTTGTACTGGCCTACAGTAAAATTGTTATCCACTGACCGTCTAATATACCTCCAGCCACATAATCACTTGTGCTTTTCTGTCCAGCGAATGCCAAATTCTTGGGGCCTGTACTAAATGGTTTGATATACCTGCTTCCACAAAATACAGATTGAGGTGTGCGATATACCTGCTTTCACAAAATACTGATTAAGGGCTATGATATGCCTGCTTCCACAAAATACTGATTGAGGGGTGTGATATACCTCCTTTCACCAAATATTGATTCAGGTGTTCTATATACCTGTTTCCACAAATTACTGATTAAGGGGTGGGATATACCTGCTTCCACAAAATACTGATCAAGAGCTTTGATATACCTGCTTCCACAAAATACAGGTTGAGGGATGCGATATACCTTCTTCCACCAAATATTGATTCAGGTGTTTTATATACCTGTTTCCACAAAATACAGATTGAGGGGTGCGATATACCTGCTTCCACCAAATATTGATTCAGGTGTTCTATATACCTGTTTCCACAAAATACTGATTCAGGGGTGCGATATAACTGCTTCTACAAAATACTGATTAAGGGGTTCTATATACCTGCTTCCACAAAATACTGATTGAGGGGTTCGATATACCTGCTTCTGCAAAATACTGATTGAGGGGTGAGATATATCCTGCTTCCACAAAATACTGATTAAGGGGTTTTATATACCTGCTTCCACAAAATACAGATTGAGGGGTGCGATATACAGTACCTGCTTCCACAAAATACTGATAATGGGGTTTGATATATCTGTTTCCACAAAATACTGATTGAGGGGTGCAATATACCTGCTTCTACAAAATACTGATTAATGGGTTCTATATACCCGCTTCCACAAAATACTGATTGAGGGGTGCAATATACCTGCTTCCATAATATACTGATTGAGGGGTGTGAGATACAGTACCTGCTTCCACAAAATACTGAAAATGGGGTTTGATATATCTGTTTCCACAAAATACTGATTGAGGGGTGCGATATACCTGTTTCCACAAAACACTGATTGAGGGGTGGGATATACTTGCTTCTACAAAACACTGATTGAGGGGTGGGATATACTTGCTTCTACAAAATACTGATTAAGGGGTTCTATATAAATGCTTCCACAAAATACTGATTGAGGGGTGCAATATACCTGCTTCCACAAAATACTGATTAAGGGGTTTGATATACCTGCTTCCACAAAATACAGATTGAGGGGTGCAATATACCTGCTTCCACAAAATACTGATTAACGGAAACCTGTCACCTCCAAAAACCATCTGAAGCCGCCAGCAGTACCTGAGAGTAGCCAGCAGTGTGTTTCTGATGATTGTTTTGTTCCTGAATGCAGGTGTGGCAAAAGCTCTGAAAACGTTCCTTTATCCTCTGCCGGCATGCTTCTCTAGACATGCTTGAAGTCAAGGGGACAGCGGCCTCCTTGCTTCAAGTCAAGGTAACCATGCCCCCTTCGCTTTGACTGACAGCCGGCAGTTTGGCTGGCTTTGCAGAACTCTCTGCATAAGCGCTGTCAGTCACAGCGAAGAGGCAGGGGAGGGGGCCTGGTAACCTTGACCTGAAGCAAGGAGGCCGCTGCCTTTCTTGACTTCAAGCATGTCTAGAGAAGCGCACCAGCAGGGGATAAAGGAACGTTTTCAGAGCTTTTGCCGCATCTGCATTCAGGAATGAAACAATCGTCAGAAACACACTGCTCTCTACTCTCAGGTACTGCTGGCAGCTTCAGATGGTTTTTGGAGGTGACAGGTTCCCTTTAAAGGGTTTGATATATCTGCTTCCACAAAATACAGATTGAGGGGTGCGAAATACCTGCTTCCACAAAATACTGATTAAGGGGTTTGATATACCTGCTTCCACAAAATACTGATTAAGGGGTTTGATATACCTGCTTCCACAAAATACTGATTGAGGGGTGCGATATACCTACTTCCACCAAATATTGATTCAGGTGTTCTATATACCTGTTTCCACAAAATACTGATTCAGGGGTGCGATATACCTGCTTCTACAAAATACTGATTAAGGGGTTCTATATACCTGCTTCCACAAAATTCTGATTGAGGGGTGCGATATATCTGCTTCCACCAAATACTGATTGAGGCCTGTTATATACCTGCTTCCACAAATACTGCTCTTCTCTAGGGACTAATTTTGAAAATTACAAAGAGAAAGAGGCAGGCCGTTCCGCAGGGGTGATAGGGGTCGGGCAGGTGCACCAGGCCTAAGTGGGAAGTTGGAGAAGGTGCCAGTGATTACATCAAAGGACGCACCAGAATTGGTTGAGTGGCTCACTCAGCCTTCTGCTTCTGCACCCTCCTCATCCACTGTATCTGCACCCTCCTCACTCTCTGCTGTGTGCACCCCCAAAGACACCACCACTACCACCACCACCATAGCCCCTCCACTTGAGTCAGAAGAATTATTTTCCCATCCATTCCCAGACCTTACCATTGTGCAGCCATTCTTGGCATCGGATTAGGAAGAGGAGGTAGCAACAGCCGCCACAAAGCAGTCTGACAACAGTACCCAGATCGACCCAAGGAGGGTGGTCCCTGCTGTTGCTGCCTACTCCGAGATCTCTAATGTCAGTGGTGGTGAAGGTGACGATGATGATGTGTCGATGGACGTCACGTGGGTTCCCACAAGAGAGGAAGAGGAGAGGAGTTCAGAGGGAGAGACGGAGCAGCAGATGGGGAGGAGAAGCAGGCAGAACTTGCAGTGCACAGGAGGCAAAAAGCAGACTGCAAATGTATCTGGAGCGAGCCATCCACCATGCACGGTCACATCTGGCACTCCCAGGATGCCGGCACATGGCTCTGCAGTGTAGGCTTTTTTTACGTGTCAGCTGCTGACAATAGTGTTGCCATCTGCAGCCTGTGCTGTCAACGCATTAGTCGCGGTAAGCCCAACACTCACCTAGGGACAACTGCCTTAAGAAGGCACCTGGCCTCCCATCACCGAGCCCAGTGGGAGAAACGCCGTCAGAACCCAGAAAGCCACACTCCCGGCGCTCCACGTCCTGCCTCTTCTCCTTCTCCTCTCTCCTCCCAATTGTCCTCCACTCCACCTTCCACTGTGCTGACGTTGCGTTCATCTGGCAGAAGGCAGGCTTCCGTGGCCTAAATGTATGAGCGTAAAAAGTTGATAACGCCAGATAACCCTCTTGCCCAACGGCTGACCGCTGGCTTGTCAGAACTGCTAGCCCGCCAACTACTGCCATATAAACTGGTGGACTCGGAGGCCTTTAGAAAATTTGTGACCTTTGGCACACCGCAATGGAAGGTCCCCGGAAGGAAATATTTCTCCCAGAAGGGCATCCCAGAGCTATATGGCCACGTTCAGCAGCAATTGAATATATCTCTGGCACACAGTGTCGGTGCCAAGATACATCTGACCACAGACATGTGGTTCAGCAAACATGGGCAGGGAAGGTACATAACTTTTACTGCCTACTGGGTGAACCTTTTGACGGCCGTCAAACATGGCACCCGTGTGGATTTGGTGTTACCGCCACGGATTGCATGTACAGTAGGCCTGCCTCTTCTTCTCCTCCTCCTACTCCATCCTCCATCCCCTCTTTTTCCAATGCTACCGCCTCTTTCACTGCACCCCCCAAGCTCCCCAGAACCTATTCCATGTGCCAGGTGAGACGCTTCCATGCTGTGCTGCGGCTGTTGTGCCTGGAAGCCAAGAGCCAAACCGATCCTGCACTGCTTTCAGCTCTGCGGTCAAAGGCTGATCAGTGGATAACCCCGCTCAATTTGACAGTTGGTAAAGTGGTGTGCGACAATGGTGCCAATCTGTTGAGTGCGCTGAAACAGGGCAAAATTACACACACGTGCCGTGCATGGCACACGTCCTGAACTTAGTCGTGCAGCGATTCGTTGCCAAATACCCCGGGGTCCAGGACGTCTTGAGGCAGGCCAGGAAAATCTCTTGCCATTTTAGAAGATCTTACACGGCCATGCCTCGCCTTCCTGATGTTCAGCGGCGACACCACCAGTCCGTCACACGTCTGATTTGTGACAGCCCGACGTGCTGGAACTCCACCTTGTATATGCTTGAGAGGCTGCTCCAGCAGCAACGTGCCGTTAACCACTACCTGTACTAACTCTGCAGCAGGACAGGTTCTGGGGAGCTTGGTTTCTTTTCACCAAGCCAGTGGCTGCTCATGCGCGACCCATGCAGACTTCTGTGGCCATTTGAAGAGATCACCAAACTGGTCAGTCGCAGCAAGGGCACCATCAGTGACATCGTACCTTACGCCTTCTTTCTGGAGCGTGCATTGCGTTGTGTCATTGATCAAGCTGTCGAGGAGCAGGAGCTGGAAGATGAGGAAGTCACAATGCTGAATGAATTCCCAGGGGGGCTACTCCATCTGAGACAAGTCAGCAGGAGTCTGAAGAGGAGTCAGAGGAGGATGGTGGCTGGAAGGAGGAGGAAGAGGAGCAAGAAGAGCAGGCTTTGAGGGGGACTAAACTTTTCAGGGATCCCTGGTGTTGTCCGTGGCTGGGGGGAGGAGACCGAGGACGACATTCTCCTGGGCGATGAGCAGGAGCCAGGGCGCTCCACCACTTCCAATTTAGTGCAAATGGTCCATTGTTTGAAGAGGGACCCCCGTATAAAAAACATAAAGGGCAAGGACCAGTACTGGGTGGCAATGTACTTAGACCCCTAGTACAAACACAAAATGGCAGACATGTTACCAGCATCACAGAGGGCTGTCAGAATGTAGCATTTCCAGGCCTTGCTGCGAGAGATGCTGCATTCTGCTGTTGTGGGTGCTGGCAGAGGAATTTGCAGCCACAGGTACCAATCCTACTGCGCCTGCAAAAAGTGAGCGGTTTGAAGATGTGATGGTCACTTCAGATATGAGATCATTCTTGCAACCAACCCATTGAGAGCCGCCCTCCAGATCCAGCCTCAGATAAGGCCTAGACCGACAGGTGTCTGACTACAATGGGTTAACGGCCGATGTGGACGCTCTGAGAAGCGAGGAACCCCTTGACTACTAGGTGTGCAGGCTTGACCTGTGGCCAAAGCTGGCACAATTTGCCATGGAACTCTTGGCTTCCCCTCATCGAGTGTCCTGTCCGAAAGGATGTTCAGCGAAGCAGAGGGGATTGTGACAGATAAGCGCACTTGCCTAGCTTACGACTGTGGACTACCTCACATTTCTAAAAATGAATGCAGCATGGATCTGGGAGGAATTCAACACCTGTGACAACCATGTGTAATTGAATTTCCTCATGCCAGCCCACACATATCTGCCACCAACCAGAACAAAGAATGCTCCTTGTCTTATGTATATAGAGCGGCATAAAGGGCCTTTTCTGTCAGGTGAATTCCTAATTTTTGGGGCCTCCAGTGGCCTACAGTAACATTTTTATCCAGTGACCGCCTAATGTACCTCCAGACACATAATCACTAGTTCTTTTCTGTCAGACGAATGCCTAATTTTTGGGGCTTGTACTGGCCTACAGTAAAATTGTTATCCACTGACCGTCTAATATACCTCCAGCCACATAATCACTTGTGCTTTTCTGTCCAGTGAATGCCAAATTCTTGGGGCCTGTACTCCACTGGCCTACAGTAAAATTGTTATCCACTGACCGCCTAATGTACCTCCAGCCACATAATCACTTGTTCTTTTCTGTCAGATGAATGCCTAATTTTTGGGGCCTGTACTCCACTGACCTACAGTAAAATTGTTATCCACTGACCGCCTAATATACCTCCAGCCACATAATTACCAGTTTTCTGTCCAGTAAATGCCTAATGATTGGGGCCTGTACTTCACTGGCCTGCTGTAAAATTGTTGTCCAATGACCGCCTAATATACATTCAGCCACATAATCACTTGTTCTTTTCTGTCAGGTAAATGCATAATTTTTGGGTCCTGTACTCCACTGGCCTACAGTAAAATTGTTATGCACTGACTGTCTAATATACCTCCAGCCACATAATCACTTGTTCTTTTCTGTCCAGTGAATGCATAATTTTTGGGGCCTGTACTCCACTGGCCTGCAGTAAAATTGTTATTCAATGAACGCCTAATGTACCTCCAGCCACATAATCACTTGTTCTTTTCTGTCTGGTTAATGCCTAATGTTTGGGGCCTGTACTCCACTGGCCTGCAGTAAAATTGTTATCCACTGACCGCCTAATATACCTCCAGCCACATAATCACTTGTTCTTTTCTGTCAGGTACAGGGCCATCTTTAACAATGGCCAAGGCAGCTGCCTCTTGAGCCCTGCTGGCCACTGCCCCAGGTGTCAGGCTGTCAGCTACACAGGGGGGTGCTATCATGCTATGCCTGCCTGCCAACACTCCAGGCAGCGTACTGTGAGAGCTGTGATTCTCTAGGACCTTAGATGACATCATCACCATGTGACCAGTAACCTAGCAATATTACTGGTCACATGGCTATAAGGTCATCAAAGGTCCTTTCTTTCTACCAGGAGTGTTGCTGCAGGAGAAGTTTTTTTTGTGAAGATTACATCAGGAAAATGTGACAGGGGCTGTTATAGTAATATACTGTAAGCTACTGTATACTGTGGGGGGCTGTATACTGTGGGGTGCTATACTGCTCTACTGTATACTATGGGGTGCTGTATACTGTTGTGTACTGTATACTGTGGGATGCTATACTGCTCTACTGTATACTGTGGGAGGCTGTATACTGTGGGGTGTTGTATACTGTGGGGTGCTATACTGCTCTACTGTATACTGTGAGGTGCTGTATACTGTGGGGTGCTGTATATTGTGGGGTGCTATACTGCTCTACTGTATACTGTGGGGTGTTGTATACTGTGAGGTGCTGTATACTGTATATTGTGGGGTGCTTTATACTGTGGGGGGCTGTATATTTTGCGGTGCTGTATACTGTGGGGTGCTATACTGCTCTACTGTATACTGTGAGGTGCTGTATTCTGTATAGTTTGGGGTGCTGTATACTGTATACCGTGAGGTGCTGTATACCATGAGGTGCTGTATATTGTGGGGTGCTATACTGCTCTACTGTATACTGTGGGGTGCTGTATACCATGAGGTGCTGTATATTGTGGGGTGCTATACTGCTCTACTGTATACAGTGGGGTGCTGTATACTGTATACTGTACTGTGAGCTGCGTTTTTCTGTATAGTTTGGGGTGATGTATACTGTATACTGTGAGGTGCTGTATACTGTGAGGTGCTGTATACTGTGGGTGCTGTATATTGTGGAGTGCTATACTGCTGTACTGTATACTGTGGGGTGCTGTATAGTGTGGGGGGCGCTGTATAGTGTATACTATGAGGTGCTGTATATTGTGAGGTGCTGTATATTGTGGGGTGCTATACTGCTCTTCTGTATACTGTGAGGTGTTTTATACTGTGGGGTGCTGTATACTGTGGGGTGCTATACTGCTTTACTATATACTGTGGGGTGCTGTATACTGTATAGTGTGGGGTGCTTTATACTGTATAGTGTGGGGTGCTATACTGCATACTGTGGGGTGCTGTATACTATAGGGTGCTATACTGCATACTGTGGGTTGCTGTATACTATAGGGTGCTATACTGCATACTGTGGGGTGCTGGGGTGCACTGTAACGCTAGGGTGAACCGAGCCCCGTCTCCTTCCTGAACTTCAGAGCAGTGCCCACTTCCAGCCTGAGCCTAGCTGCACAGTCACTATCTGTAGCTGAGGTAATACAGCAAAACCGCAAACCAATGCTGCACTACTTAAATGCACTATATAGAAAGTATATAATTGGTATATAACATTCCTGATTCAATCAGTTTTTTTGTGGGGCAACTGGTATATCACACCAGTAGAAATTATTTGTTGTAATAGTGTTTGGCACTGTGTGTAGCTGCAGTATCGCAGCAGAACCGCAAACAAATGCTGCACTACCTAAATGCACTATATAGAAAGTATATTATTGGTATATAACACCCCTGCTTCAATCATTTTTTTGGGGGGTGCAACTGGTATATCACACCAGTAGAAATTATTTGTTCCAATGTCGTTTGTCTCTATCTGTAGCTGAGGTAACGCAGCAAAACCGCAAACAAATGCTGCACTACCCAACTGCACTATTTAGAAAGTATATAATTGGTATATAACATCCCTGCTTCAATCAGTTTTTTGGGGGGGCAACTGGTATATTGCACCAGTAGAAATTATTTGTTCCAATGGCATTTATCACTATCTGTATCTGCAGGTAATGCAGCAAAACCGTAAACAAATGCTGCACTACCTAAATGCACTATATAGAAAGTATATTATTAGTATATAAGACCCCTGCTTCAATCAGTTTTTTTTCGGGGGGCAACTGGTATATCACCTCAGTAGAAATTATTTGTTCCAATAGCGTTTGGCACTATGTGTAGCTGCGGTATCGCAGCAGAACCACAAACAAATGCTGCACTACCTAAATGCACTATATAGAAAGTATATAATTGGTATATAACACCCCTGCTTCAATCATTTTTTTTGTGGGGCAACTGGTATATCACACCAGTAGAAATTATTTGTTCCAATAGCGTTTGTCCCTCTGTGTAGCTGCGGTATCGCAGCAGAACCGCAAACAAATGCTGCATAATACAAATGCACTATAATATACGTTCTATGTTAGAAAGTATATTATAAGTATATCACACCCCTCAGTAAGTCACACCTATCGATAGCACACCTATACCAGTCCTTAAAAGGACTTTTGTGGCCCTATTAGCTAGCGTTTGGTGTCCCTAACAGTCTGTCCCTGCTCCACACAGCAACCTCTCCCTACACTGGAAAAAGACTGAATGTAAAATTGCGGCCAGATAAGGTTTATTTATAAGGTACATGTCCATGTGCTGAAATGTCTCAATTGGCTGTCCTGTACCACCTGATGGATGTGTCATGGGTAGAGTTGAGCGGACACCTGGATGTTCGGGTTCGAGAAGTTCGGCCGAACTTCCCGGAAATGTTCGGGTTCGGGATCCGAACCCGACCCGAACTTCGTCCTGAACCCGAACCCCATTGAAGTCAATGGGGACCCGAACTTTTCGGCACTAAAAAGGCTGTAAAACAGTCCAGGAAAGAGCTAGAAGGCTGCAAAAGGCAGCAACATGTAGGTAAATCCCCTGCAAACAAATGTTGATAGGGAAATTAATAAAAAATAAAAATAAAATAAATAAAAATTAACCAATATCAATTGGAGAGAGGTCCCATAGCAGAGAATCTGGCTTCACGTCACCCAACATTGGAACAGTCCATTGGCATATATTTAGGCCCAGGCACCCAGGCAGAGGAGAGAGGTCCCGTAACAGAGAATCTGGCTTCATGTCAGCAGAGAATCAGTCTGCATGTCATAGAAGAGAATCAGGCTTCACGTCAGCCACCACTGCAACAGTCCATTGTCATATATTTAGGCCCAGGCACCCAGGCAGAGGAGAGAGGTCCCGTAACAGAGAATCTGACTTCATGTCAGCAGAGAATCAGTCTGCATGTCATAGCAGAGAATCAGGCTTCACGTCACCCAACATTGGAACAGTCCATTGTCATATATTTAGGCCCCGGCACCCAGACAGAGGAGATGTTCATTCAACTTTGGGTTGCCCCGCAATATAATGGTAAAATGAAAAAAAAAAAGAGGATTGAATGAGGAAGTGCCCTGGAGTACAATAATATATGGTTAAGGGGAGGTAGTTAATGTCTAATCTGCACAAGGGATGGACAGGTCCTGTGGGATCCATGCCTGGTTCATTTTTAGGAACGTCAGCTTGTCCACATTGGCTGTAGACAGGCGGCTGCGTTTGTCTGTAATGACGCCTCCTGCCGTGCTGAATACACGTTCAGACAAAACGCTGGCCGCCGGGCAGGCCAGCACCTCCAAGGCATAAAAGGCTAGCTCTGGCCACGTGGACAATTTAGAGACCCAGAAGTTGAATGGGGCCGAACCATCAGTCAGTACGTGGAGGGGTGTGCACACGTACTGTTCCACCATGTTAGTGAAATGTTGCCTCCTGCTAACACGTTGCGTATCAGGTGGTGGTGTAGTTAGCTGTGGCGTGTTGACAAAACTTTTCCACATCTCTGCCATGCTAACCCTGCCCTCAGAGGAGCTGGCCGTGACACAGCTTCCTTGGCGACCTCTTGCTCCTCCTCTGCCTTGCCCTTGGGCTTCCACTTGTTCCCCTGTGACATTTGGGAATGCTCTCAGTAGCGCGTCTACCAACGTGCGCTTGTACTCGCGCATCTTCCTATCACGCTCCAGTGCAGGAAGTAAGGTGGGCACATTGTCTTTGTAGCGTGGATCCAGCAGGGTGGCAACCCAGTAGTCCGCACACGTTAAAATGTGGGCAACTCTGCTGTCGTTGCGCAGGCACTGCAGCATGTAGTCGCTCATGTGTGCCAGGCTGCCCAGAGGTAAGGACAAGCTGTCCTCTGTGGGAGGCGTATATTCATCGTCCTGCCTTTCCCCCCAGCCACGCACCAGTGATGGGCCCGAGCTGCGTTGGGTGCCACCCCGCTGTGACCATGCTTCATCCTCATCCTCCTCCACCTCCTCCTCATCCTCGTCCTCCTCGTCCTCCAGTAGTGGGCCCTGGCTGGCCACATTTGTACCTGGCCTCTGCTGTTACAAAAAAACTCCCTCTGAGTCACTTCGTAGAGACTGGCCTGAAAGAGCTAAAAATGACCCCTCTTCCTCCTCCTCCTCCTCCTCCTGGGCCACCTCCTCTTCCATCATCGCCCTAAGTGTTTTCTCAAGGAGACATAGAAGTGGTATTGTAACGCTGATAACGGCGTCATCGCCACTGGCCATGTTGGTGGAGTACTCGAAACAGCGCAACAGGGCACACAGGTCTCGCATGGAGGCCCAGTCATTGGTGGTGAAGTGGTGCTGTTCCGTAGTGCAACTGACCCGTGCGTGCTGCAGCTGAAACTCTACTATGGCCTGCTGCTGCTCGCACAGTTCGTCCAGCATGTGCAAGGTGGAGTTCCACCTGGTGGGCACGTCGCATATGAGGCGGTGAGCGGGAAGGCCGAAGTTACGCTGTAGCGCAGACAGGCGAGCAGCGGCAGGATGTGAACGCCAGAAGCGCGAACAGACAGCCCGCACTTTATGCAGCAGCTCTGACATGTCAGGGTAGTTGTGAATGAACTTCTGCACCACCAAATTCAGCACATGCGCCAAGCAAGGGATGTGCGTCAAACCGGCTAGTCCCAGAGCTGCAACGAGATTTCGCCCATTATCGCACACCACCAGGCTGGGATTGAGGCTCACCGGCAGCAACCACTCGTCGGTCTGTTGTTCTATACCCCGCCACAACTCCTGTGCGGTGTGGGGCCTGTCCCCCAAACATATGAGTTTCAGAATGGCCTGCTGACGTTTACCCCGGGCTGTGCTGAAGTTGGTGGTGAAGGTGTGTGGCTGACTGGATGAGCAGGTGGAAGAAGAGGAGGAGGAAGCTGAGTAGGAGGAGGTGGCAACAGGAGGCAAAGAATGTTGCCCTGCGATCCTGGGCGGCGGAAGGACGTGCGCCAAACAGCTCTCCGCCTGGGGCCCAGCTGCCACTACATTTACCCAGTGTGCAGTTAGGGAGATATAGCGTCCCTGGCCGTGCTTACTGGTCCACGTATCTGTGGTTAGGTGGACCTTGCCACAGATGGCGTTGCGCAGTGCACACTTGATTTTATCGGATACTTGGTTGTGCAGGGAAGGCACGGCTCTCTTGGAGAAGTAGTGCCGGCTAGGAACAACATACTGTGGGACAGCAAGCGACATGAGCTGTTTGAAGCTGTCTGTGTCCACCAGCCTAAATGACAGCATTTCATAGGCCAGTAGTTTAGAAATGCTGGCATTCAGGGCCAGGGATCGAGTGTGGCTAGGTGGGAATTTACGCTTTCTCTCAAATGTTTGTGAGATGGAGAGCTGAACGCTGCCGTGTGACATGGTTGAGATGCTTGGTGACGGAGGTGGTGGTGTTGGTGGTACATCCCCTGTTTGCTGGGTGGCAGGTGCCAACGTTCCTCCAGAGGCGGAGGAAGAGGCCGAGGCGGCAGCAGCAGAAGAGGCCGAGGCGCAGCAGCAGAAGAGGCTGAGGCGGCAGCAGCAGAAGAGGTAGCAGGGGGAGCCTGAGTGACTTCCTTGGTTTTAAGGTGTTTACTCCACTGCAGTTCATGCTTTGCATGCAGGTGCCTGGTCATGCAGGTTGTGCTAAGGTTCAGAACGTTAATGCCTCGCTTCAGGCTCTGATGGCACAGCGTGCAAACCACTCGGGTCTTGTCGTCAGCACATTGTTTGAAGAAGTGCCATGCCAGGGAACTCCTTGAAGCTGCCTTTGGGGTGCTCGGTCCCAGATGGCGGCGGTCAGTAGCAGGAGGAGTCTCTTGGCGGCGGGTGTTCTGCTTTTGCCCACTGCTCCCTCTTTTGCTACGCTGTTGGCTCGGTCTCACCACTGCCTCTTCCTCCGAACTGTGAAAGTCAGTGGCACGACCTTCATTCCATGTGGGGTCTAGGACCTCATCGTCCCCTGCATCGTCTTCCACCCAGTCTTGATCCCTGACCTCCTGTTCAGTCTGCACACTGCAGAAAGACGCAACAGTTGGCACCTGTGTTTCGTCTTTATCAGAGACATGCTGAGGTGGTATTCCCATGTCCTCATCATCAGGAAACATAAGTGGTTGTGCGTCAGTGCATTCTATGTCTTCCACCGCTGGGGAAGGGCTGGGTGGATGCCCTTGGGAAACCCTGCCAGCGGAGTCTTCAAACAGCATAGGAGACTGCTGCATAACTTGAGGCTCAGACAGTTTCCCTGGTATGCATGGGGGTGATGTGACAGACTGATGGGCTTGGTTTTCAGGCGCCATCTGTGCGCTTTCTGCAGAAGACTGGGTGGGAGATAATGTGAACGTGCTGGATCCACTGTCGGCCACCCAATTGACTAATGCCTGTACCTGCTCAGGCCTTACCATCCTTAGAACGGCATTGGGCCCCACCAAATATCGCTGTAAATTATGGCGGCTACTGGGACCTGAGGTAGTTGGTACACTAGGACGTGTGGCTGTGGCAGAACGGCCACATCCTCTCCCAGCACCAGAGGGTCCACTAACACCACCACGACCATGTCCGCGTCCGCGTCCTTTACTAGATGTTTTCCTCATTGTTATTGTTCACCACAACAACAAAAATATTATTTGACCCAATGTATTGAATTCAAATTCAGGCCTTTTTTAAAAGACAACTAACACTATCTGGCTATCTATTTAGGTACCGTATTACACTAATACAGGCACAGCAGTAACCACAGATTTAGCTGACTATAAATTTGAGGCCTATTATTTAGGCGCTGGGTGACAGGTATACGTTTACAGACAGAATTAGACTGGGATATGCACAGTAGCGTGTGTGTGAAGTTATTGAGAATGACCCTATCTGCACCTTGAATCTAATATACCCTTTTAGGGATAAATTTAAAGTAGGCCTGATACAGCAGAAACCACTAATTTAGAGAATTGCTAAATTGGGAATTGTATTTCAACCCAGAACAAAAACTGTGCTTTGACGGACACTAAATAACTTGACCAGCCACAGCAGTAACGACAGATTTAGCTGGATATAAATTTGAGGCCTAGTATTTAGGCGCTGGGTGACAGGTATAGGTTTACTGACAGAATTAGACTCGGAAATGCACAGTAGCGTGTGTGTGAAGTTATTCAGAATGACCCTATGTGCACCTTGAATCTTATATACCCTTTTAGGGATAGATTTAAAATAGCTCTGATACAGCAGAAACCACTAAATTAGGAAATTGCTAAATTGGGAATTGTATTTCAACCCAGAACAAAAACTGTGCTTTGACGGACACTAAATAACTTGACCAGCCACAGCAGTAACGACAGATTTAGCTGGATATAAATTTGAGGCCTAGTATTTAGGCGCTGGGTGACAGGTATAGGTTTACTGACAGAATTAGACTTGGAAATGCACAGTAGCGTGTGTGTGAAGTTATTCAGAATGACCCTATGTGCACCTTGAATCTTATATACCCTTTTAGGGATAGATTTAAAATAGCTCTGAGACAGCAGAAACCACTAAATTAGGAAATTGCTAAATTGGGAATTGTATTTCAACCCAGAACAAAAACTGTGCTTTGACGGACACTAAATAACTTGACCAGCCACAGCAGTAACGACAGATTTAGCTGGATATAAATTTGAGGCCTAGTATTTAGGCGCTGGGTGACAGGTATAGGTTTACTGACAGAATTAGACTTGGAAATGCACAGTAGCGTGTGTGTGAAGTTATTCAGAATGACCCTATGTGCACCTTGAATCTTATATACCCTTTTAGGGATAGATTTAAAATAGCTCTGAGACAGCAGAAACCACTAAATTAGGAAATTGCTAAATTGGGAATTGTATTTCAACCCAGAACAAAAACTGTGCTTTGACGGACACTAAATAACTTGACCAGCCACAGCAGTAACGACAGATTTAGCTGGATATAAATTTGAGGCCTATTATTTAGGCGCTGGGTGACAGGTATACGTTTACTGACAGAATTAGACTGGGATATGGCCAAAAAATAACCACACTATTGATGGTTAAATGCACTTGGTGTGACAGCTTGACCAACCACACTATTGAGAGTTAAATGCACTTGGTGACAGGCTCAGCTTGCCCCTGATGTAGTATATGGCCAAAAAATAACCAGACTATTGATGGTTAAATGCACTTGGTGTGACAGCTTGACCCTGATGTAGGATTTAGCCAAAAAACAACCACACCATTGAGGGTTAAATGCACTTGGTGACAGCTTGCCCCTGATGTAGTACATGGCCAAAAAATAACCAGACTATTGATGGTTAAATGCACTTGGTATGACAGCTTGACCCTGATGTAGGATTTAGCCAAAAAACAACCACACCATTGAGCTTTAAATGCACTTGGTGACAGCTTGCCCCTGATGTAGTATATGGCCAAAAAATAACCAGACTATTGATGGTTAAATGCACTTGGTGTGACAGCTTGACCCTGATGTAGGATTTAGCCAAAAAACAACCACACCATTGAGGGTTAAATGCACTTGGTGGCAGCTTGTGCTGGCACACCACAAGACACAAAATGGCCGCCGATCACCCCAGAAAAAAGTGACTGAAAAACGCTCTGGGCAGCCTAAAAACAGTGAGCAATTCAATAGCAGGAGTTCAATCATCCACAGCTGCAGATCGATCTCTGAATGAAGTCTTTTGGAGGAGTTAATCACTGCCTAATCTCGCCCTAACGTTTGTAGCTGCAACCTCTCCCTATGCTGATCAGAGCAGAGTGATGGGCGGCGCTATGTGACTCCAGCTTAAATAGAGGCTGGGTCACATGGTGCTCTGGCCAATCACAGCCATGCCAATAGTAGGCATGGCTGTGACGGCCTCTTGGGGCAAGTAGTATGACGCTTGTTGATTGGCTGCTTTGCAGCCTTTCAAAAAGCGCCAAGAAAGCGACGAACACCGAACCCGGACTTTTACGAAAATGTCCGGGTTCGGGTCCGTGTCACGGACACCCCAAAATTCGGTACGAACCCGAACTATACAGTTCGGGTTCGCTCATCCCTAGTCATGGGTCAAAGTTCTTCACAATGTAAAAGAATATGGTGACGGCAGACATCTCCATATGTACGCCTGTTCGGCGAACCGCGAACGAGCAAAGTTAGTCGCAAAACGACCGCCGGGCGAACCGCAAGGCCATCTCTATTACTGAGCTCTTCTAGGTGATTACTGTGCATTCAGGGAGTACAGCAATACATTGTGGAGAACAGACACCGCTGATCAAGCGCTAGATCGCTGAGTTTCTATTCTATAAGATAGGGCCAAGGGCTATTTATAGTATTCAGTATATTGGGCAGACTAGATGGGCCAAATGGTTCTTATCTGCCAACACATTCTATGTTTCTATAATTAGAGATGAGTGAAGTTTTCAAAAATTTGATTCGGACGCTTCGCAGAATTTTTCCCCCCAAAAAATGGCGATGGCGCACATAGGCAACGACTAACTGACTACATAGGGTGTCTCTATAGTAGTTGAGGTTATCATCCCTCTCACTAGGTTTAAAAAAGGCCCCCATATTGGCCCAGTAGCGAGGGTCTAACATTGTGGAGAACCAGTTTTAATCCCTCTGCTGAATGGTGATAATGTGCCTGTCACTATGCAAGCAATTCAGCATGCATCTGGCCATTTGCGCAAGGGACTCGGAGAGACTCCCTGCCTCTATTTCCACTGTATACTGCTACGGTCTGGCTCACCTTCTGCTCAACATACGTGTGCAGGGATGGTGCAGCTTTTTTATAGAAGCAATGATGGCTTGGGACTCTCCACAAGCCATCAGTTCTCTTCACCTGTCTCCCACGTGCAATCGGTTACATCATCATCAATTACTAGGCTAGCCCTGATCTAACACACCCCAACAAGTTTGCACGTTTGGCAGATGAGCGGGATGTCAGTCCAGGGAAGGCACTGCTGCAGCCGGAGACACTTCCTCTGCCAGTCAGAGGAATGTCAGCTCCAGTAAGCAGGGACCCAGGAGAGCAGGGCAGGCCAGACAGGTGCTGGTAGTGGAAGACTCCATTATTAGGGGAACAGATAGGAAAATCTGTCACAAAGACAGTGTGCTGTCTTCCTGGCGCTAGAGTTCGACACATCGTGGATCGGGTTGACAGATTACTGGGAGGGGCTGGAGAAGATCCAGCGGTCATGGTCCATGATCGGAACCAATGACAAAGTTAGAGGTAGGTGGAGAGTCCTTAAAAATGATTTCAGGGATTTAGGTCAAAAGCTTAGGGCAAGGACCTCAAAGGTAGTATTTTCCGAAATACTGCCTGTACCACGAGCCACACAAGAAAGGCAGCAGGAGATCAGGGAGATTAACAAGTGGCTCAAGAACTGGTGTAGGAAGCAGGGGTTTGGGTTCCTGGAGAACTGGGCCGACTTCTCTATCGGCTACAGGCTCTATTGTAGGGACTGGCTGCACCTCAATGGGGAAGGGGCAGCTGTGCTGGGGAGAAAGATGGCTAGAAGGTTGGAGGAGTGTGTAACGGATCACCTGGCACCCCGACTGAGTACCTCCGTTGCTGGATGCTCCTAGCGTTTCCTGAGGTCTCCAAGCACTCTGGCAGACACCACCATCACCGAACCGAAGAAACAGATGAATCCTCTTTAAACATATGAATGCTGTAGACAGTGGAATAGGAAACCATACGAATAGGTTTATGCTCCTAGCAGTCAAACTGGAACAGCATACCATAAATCCTCCCCCAAGAATGAGACGACACTTCACCTTGAGGGTAAAACAGGAACTGACTTTATTTGGACATAGCACACCTAATTTAAACCCCCCCCCCAACAACCTCATTTGCATACAATAGGGCACATGGAGGGCTATGGTACAAGGAAGGGTGGGGCCCGACAATAGCAAGGGCTGATGGGAGATTTGAGGGGGACAGGAAAAGGGGGAGGAGAAGAGGCACAGAACAGCAATGCCTTTAACATCACAGCAAGAGCAAGATACACACAGCCCACAATACATCGCAATACAATCCAACCGAACCCATAACAACATACACAATATTCAAGACAGCCCGAATGCAATCTGCTACACAGTCTCAAAGGCCATTGTTCCCAAAAGTCACATGTCCACGGATGGTCCCCAAAGGGCCAGCAGCAGCAACACAAAACACCACATGCCCAAATTGCATTCAAATGTACAAATTTACCAGGGGCCATAGTCAGCAGGTAGGAGGCGGGTAGCCAGTCCTCTCCAATGCCCAGTGGCGAGGCGGGTTCCGCCACATTTCTCCCCTTTCCCATTGAGACTATCCAGACTCCAGACCTCCAGTCGGTCTGGGGCTCTGATAGTCAGCCGGCTTTTCTCAAAGGGTGTAGTTGTCCCTATGGCCCCCTGCCACTTGTGCCCAGTTGTAGATCCATGGCTTGGGGGGAAGGTAACCAGGGTGCCCTCTCCCCTGGTGGAACAAAGCTGTTGCTGGGGGGAAGGGGTAACAGGCTCCTCTCTCTGCGACACCCTCTCTTGTTGCAGGGGAAAACAGACTGCCTCTCCTTCCAATACATTGTCCTGTTGTTGTGGACCAGGACAGACTGTCCATATCTCCAGTGGTGCAGGTACAGAGACTACGGTCCCATCTGCACTGTTGTGGGGCGTACTGTCTCCCCTTGGTGTGCTAGGCTGCCGCTGGGGAGGGGGGGTAACAAACTCCTCTCCCTTACACACTTTCAGCCGCTGGGGAGAGGGGGTAACAGGCTCCTCTCCCTGAACCGTAGACTGCCAGTGGGGAGAGGGGGTAACAGGCTCCTCTCCCTGCGACACCCTCTCTTGTTGTAGGGGAAAAGCGACTGTCTCCCCTTCCAATACTTTGTCTTGCTGTTGTGGACCAGGACAGACTGTCCCTATCCCCAGTGGTGTAGGTGCAGACACTACGGTCCCATCTGCACTGTGGTGGGGCTTACTGTCTCCCCTTGGTGGGCTAGGCTGCCGCTGGGGAGGGGGAACGAGACTCTCCCCTCCCGGTGGAATATTCTGCCGCTGGGGATCTGGGCCAACTGCCCAGCATCCCTGTAGGGCCAGTAGAGAGACCGCAGTCCCATCTCCACCTGCCATCTGTGGGTCTTCCCAGGACCAGTCGATAAGGTCCCTTATTTCTGGAGCTGGTTGGGGGGTAGGAGGTACCGAATGCAAGTCTCCTGATGACGGGCTTAGCTGTTGGGGAGTGGGAACGAAACTCACCGCTCCTAATGGTGTACAGTCCATAAGCCCCATCAGGTTAGAGACAGGCGGTGTCACTTGATTATATAAGTCTGCATAATACCGTTCGATCTCCCACTGCTCTGGTGGTACTTGCAGGGTATAGGGTGACTGACTGGAGCTGAACAGGTGCTGGTAATCCTGCTCCAGTTCCCATTCCTGGACAGCTAGTTCAATCAGGTCTGGCCTTAGGTCTTCGGCCATAGGGAGATCCAGCACGGCCTCTCTGTAGTCAAATATGTCCCAAAGCCGTGACTCTGCTGCACTCCCAAATTCCGGTTCTGCAAAGGTCCCCCATAATAAGCCAGGGCCATTATAATCCTTGCCCTCGGGTTTGTCAAATTTGGCCATTCCGGGAACCCGCTGAACCGCGTACCAACGTAGCGCTTGGTATGCATCATCGAGACCCAGTTCCCTCCATGCCAGTGAATTAAGGTGCATCACCAATTCCTCCTGGGCCTGTTCTCCCAGCAAAGGTATCCGTAGGGCCACTCTGGCCTGTAACCGCTGCTCCTTGCTGGGAAGACGCTCACCTCGCCAACGCTGGACACCTTCTAGGGTTTCTTCCCACATCTCTTGTCGTGCACTCTCTCTGCAGTCCAACCTTTGTTGCCTCTCCTATTGGCTTGACCAGTGGTGCCAAAAGGTTCTGTAACCTCCGGTTAAATTCATTTCCTACCTCGAGCGTTGTCCAGGGACTCGCTGGTTCTATGCCGCTCCATAATAATTCCTGTGTCTCCAGGGTGTTGTTCCTCTCACACCAGGACGCCATCCCACTGATTGCCACCAATGTAACGGATCACCTGGCACCCCGACTGAGTACCTCCGTTGCTGGATGCTCCTAGCGTTTCCTGAGGTCTCCAAGCACTCTGGCAGACACCACCATCACCGAACCGAAGAAGCAGATGAATCCTCTTCAAACATATGAATGCTGTAGACAGTGGAATAGGAAACCATACGAATAGGTTTATGCTCCTAGCAGTCAAACTGGAACAGCATACCATAAATCCTCCCCCAAGAATGAGACGACACTTCACCTTGAGGGTAAAACAGGAACTGACTTTATTTGGACATAGCACACCTAATTTAACCCCCCCCCCCCAACAGCCTCATTTGCATACAATAGGGCACATGGAGGGCTATGGTACAAGGAAGGGTGGGGCCCGACAATAGCAAGGGCTGATGGGAGATTTGAGGGGGGACAGGAAAAGGGGGAGGAGAAGAGGCACAGAACAGCAATGCCTTTAACATCACAGCAAGAGCAAGATACACACAGCCCACAATACATCGCAATACAATCCAACCGAACCCATAACAACATACACAATATTCAAGACAGCCCGAATGCAATCTGCTACACAGTCTCAAAGGCCATTGTTCCCAAAAGTCACATGTCCACGGATGGTCCCCAAAGGGCCAGCAGCAGCAACACAAAACACCACATGCCCAAATTGCATTCAAATGTACAAATTTACCAGGGGCCATAGTCAGCAGGTAGGAGGCGGGTAGCCAGTCCTCTCCAATGCCCAGTGGCGAGGCGGGTTCCGCCACAGAGTGTTTAAACTAGGGACTGGGGGGGAGGAAAATTACATTATAGGAGGGGAAGATAGGGCAGATAGAGACCGGGGGCAATGTAGTGGGACTGGGGGAGGAATGGAAGGAGGAACTAGAACAGTTCAGAAGGAAAGGTGTAGGGTAAAAAATATACATAAACCTCTCAAATGTATGTATACTAATGCCAGAAGCCTGACTAATAAAACTGGGGAGCTGGAATTAGTGATGTGTGAGGAGAACTATGACATAGTGGGAGTAACTGAGACATGGCTGGATGATAGCTATGACTGGGCAGTTAATGTACAAGGTTATAGTCTGTTTAGAAAGGATCGTCAAATCCGGAGAGGAGGAGGGGTCTGCCTTTATGTAAAGTCTTGTCTAAAGCCCACACTCTGTGAAGATATAAGTGAGGGACATGAACATGTGGAGTCACTGTGGGTAGAGATACATGGAGCTAAAAACAACAATAAATTACTAATAGGAATTTACTATAAACCACCTAATATACCAGAGTCCACGGAAAATCTACTACTAAACGAGATAGATGAGGCGGCAAATCATAATGAGGTGGTTATTATGGGGGACTTCAACTACCCAGATATAGACTGGGAAACTGAAACTTGTATATCTCATAAGGGAAACAGCTTCTTGGCAATAACCAAAGACAATTACCTCTCCCAACTGGTTCAGGACCCGACTAGAGGGACGGCCATACTGGACTTAGTATTAACCAATAGGCCTGACAGAACAACAGACGTGCAGGTTGGGAGACACCTGGGAAATAGTGACCACAAAGTAATAACCTTCCAATTATCATTCAAAAGAGTGTTTCTACAGGGAGGAACAAAAATACCAAACTTCAAAAAAGCTAAAGAGAGGCCATTGGCCGAACTAACTGGGACAAAGTCCTCAAAAATAAAAATACAGCCACAAAATGGGATATCTTTAAAAACATCCTAAAATCTCATTGTGAGAGGTAAAAGGTTAAGGAGCAAAAAGAAACCAATGTGGATAAATAGAACTGTAAAGAAAGCAATAAATGACAAAAAGAAAACATATAAATCACTAAAACAGGAGTGTAGCACGGAAGCACTGAAAAACTATAAGGAAAAAAATAGAACATGTGAAAAACAAATAAAAGCGGCCAAACTAGAGACCGAGAGATTAATTGCCAAAGAGAGTAAAACTAACCCTAAAATGTTCTTCAATTATATAAATGTTAAAAAGTATAAATCTGAAGGTGTCGGCCCTTTAAAGAGTAATGAGAGGGGAGTCGCAGAGAGCGACGAGGAGAAAGCAAAGCTGTTAAACATGTCAGATGACATGTAGAATGTAAAAATAAATTCCCCATTAAAAGTGTCCTTTCTGAACCAGGAAGAAGTACATCAGCGATTTAAAAAGATTAAAATAGACAAATCGCCAGGACCGGTTGGCATACACCCCCGTATCCTAAGGGAATTAAGTAATGTCATAGCCAGACCCTTATTTCTGATATTTGCAGACTCTATACTGACAGGGAATGTCCCACAGGATTGGCGCATGGCAAATGTGGTGACAATATTCAAAAAGGGTAAAAAAACAGAGCCTGGAAACTATAGGCCGGTAAGTTTAACATCTGTTGTGGGTAAACTGTTTGAAGGTTTTCTGAGAGATGCTATCTTAGAGCATCTCAACGGAAATAAGCAAATAACGCCATATCATCATGGCTTCGTGAGGGATCGGTCATGCCAAACTAATTTAATCAGTTTCTATGAGGAGGTAAGTTCTAGACTTGACAGCGGCGAATCAATGGATGTCGTATATCTGGACTTCTCCAAAGCATTTGACACTGTACCACATAAAAGGTTAGTATATAAAATGAGAATGCTCGGACTGGGAGAAAACGTCTGTAAGTGGGTAAGTAACTGGCTCAAAGATAGAAAACAGAGGGTGGTTATTAACGGTACACACTCAGATTGGGTCACTGTCACTAGTGGGGTACCTCAGGGGTCAGTATTTGGCCCTATTCTCTTCAATATATTTATTAATAATCTTGTAGAAGGCTTGCATAGTAAAGTATCCATTTTCGCAGATGACACTAAACTGTGTAAAGTAATTTACACTGATGAGGACAGTATACTACTACAGAGCGATCTGGATAGATTGGAGGCTTGGGCAGATAAGTGGCAGATGAGGTTTAACACTGACAAATGTAAAGTTATGCACATGGTAAGGAATAATGCAAGTCACTCGTACATACTAAATGGTAAAACACTCGGTAACACTGACATGGAAAAGGATCTAGGGATTTTAATAAACAGCAAACTAAGCTTCAAAAACCAGTGTCAGGCAGCTGCTGCCAAGGCAATAAGATAATGGGTTGCATCAGAAGGGGCATAGATGCCCGTGATAAGAACATAGTCCTACCACTTTACAAATCGCTAGTCAGACCACACATGGAGTACTGTGTACAGTTCTGGGCTCCTGTAAACAAGGCAGACATAGCAGAGCTGGAGAAGGTCCAGAGGAGGGCAACTAAAGTAATAACTGGAATGGGGCAACTACAGTAACCTGAAAGATTATCAAAATTAGGGTTATTCACTTTAGAATAAAGACGACTGAGGGGAGATCTACCGTATTTTTCGCCGTATAAGACGCACTTTTTCCCCCCCAAAAGCGTCTTATACGGCGAATGCAGCTTATTTTGCGATTTGCGAATTTTTGCGCGATTTTTTTGCGCAAATTATTTTGCGATTTTCAATGATATACCCGCCGCGATGCTGGCTGGGAGGACGGGCGCTGGCAGTGTGTGAGTCATACGTCATGCGCCTGCGCCGCCCACTTTATAAATGAAGCAGGCGGCGTGGGCGCATGACGTATGACTCACGCTGCCAGCGCCTGTCCTCCCGGCCTGCCTCCTGCCTCCTCCCTCCTCTCGGCGAGCGCTTGTAGTTGTAAGTACTCCGCTCATTATGCGATTATGCACATAACTATTTACTATTAGACATACGATTATACAGTGAGCGTGGCCCGTGTAGTAGAATACAGTCACTGCACGGGCCCCGCTGTCATTATAAAGCCAGATGCCGGCCCCCAGCCCTGTATTGAGGGACAGTCATTCACTACAGGGACACTTATGGAGGGGATCTGTGGATGACACATAGCATAAGATGCTATATATGTGTCATCCACAGATCCCCCCCATAACTGTCATACACAGAGACCCCAATAAGAGCCACCCACAGATCCCCCATAAGTGTCACCCACAGATCCCCCATAAGTGTCACCCACAGATTCCCCATAACAGTGCGTCACCCACAGATCCCCCATAACAGTGCCATCCACAGACCACAATTAGTTCAAAACCCACCAAAAGCACACCTTTTGGTTCAAAATATTTTTTTTCTTATTTTCCTCCTCAAAAACCTAGGTGCGTCTTATAGGCCGGTGCGTCTTATACGGCGAAAAATACGGTAATTACTATGTATAAATATATCAGGGGTCAGTACAGAGATCTATCCCATCAGCTATTTATCCCCAGGATTGTGACTGTGACGAGGGGACATCCTCTGCGTCTGGAGGAAAGAAGGTTTGTACACAAACATAGAAAAGGATTCTTTACGGTAAGAGCAGTGAGACTATGGAACTCTCTGCCTGAGGAGGTGGTGATGGTGAGTACAATAAAGGAATTCAAGAGGGGCCTGGTGTAATGACCGGCAACACACACAGGGAGGAAAACAGGGAAGGCCCTGCACAAGGGAGAGGGAAAGGTGGTGACCCCTAACTCACCTTGCAGCTGGTACCTGCCTGCCCTGTCGTCCCTAGACGGGTTCCTCACCCGTGCGGCGATCACGTGCCTAAACCCTGGCTTTCCCTGAAATGAGCCCTAGATAATGAACGGGCCGGTGGGATCGCTAGTCCTCACCACTGCACTAAGAGGGAAACACCAGGGAGAGGACAGACAAACACAGACAAACACAAACACCCAGGTGGACGGCAACAATTGTCCACAAAGGTCCAACAGGGATCCGGAGGGTAGCGTTCTAAGGCAACACTCAGAGAACGCAGCAACACAGCTCCAGTGGGTCAGAATAGATGTCCAGGCAGGAAGCTCTATATCTGGCAACCAGAGAAGTGTGAGAGGGGAATATAAGGAGGATTGGGAGTGCTGGACAAGGAACAGCTGAGAGAAGGAGCTACGGATCCCTGAGTGAGCCAAAAGGGTTTGTAAAGCAAACCCAGAAAGCTACAATAAGGAAACTTCCCTATCTGACATAGAGCGTGCAGCCAACCGCTGCGACCTCCTGACCCCGGGTACAACGGAGTCAGGCGTGGCTCTTGACACCCTCGTGACAGTACCCCCCTCTCTACGAGGGGCCTCCGGACACTCAGGACCAGGTCTCTCAGGATGAGAGGCATGAAAAATCCGGACTAGCCTGTCGGCGTTTACCTCAGACGCAGGAACCCACATTCTTTCCTCGGGACCGTAACCTCTCCAGTGCACCAGATATTGGAGAGAGCGGCGGACCCGACGAGAATTAACAATTTTGGATATCTGAAATTCCAAACTACCATCCACGACAACAGGAGGGGGTGGCAGCGGTGACGGTTCTAGAGGAGGAACATATTTTTTGAGTAACGACTTATGAAAGACATTATGGATTTTAAAAGTCTGAGGTAACTCCAGGCGAAAAGCCACGGGGTTGATGATGGCTACAATCTTGTAAGGACCAATAAACCTAGGACCCAGTTTCCAAGAGGGAACCTTCAACTTGATATTCCTTGTAGACAGCCACACATAGTCATTCACTCCTAGGTCCGGACCTGGCGACCGTCTCTTATCAGCCATGCATTTGTATTTACCTCCCATATTTTTCAAGTTAGCTTGCACCTTCTGCCATACTGAAGAAAGAGATGACGAAAACCGTTCCTCTTCGGGAACCCCAGAAGACCCCCCCTCTTTGAAAGTACAGAATTGGGGATGAAAACCATATGCACCAAGAAAAGGTGACTTGCCAGTGGATTCCTGACGGCGATTATTTATGGCAAACTCAGCTAACGGTAAATATGACGACCACAACTCTTGGTTTTCAGACACAAAACATCTTAGATATGTCTCCAGGTTTTGGTTGGTACGCTCAGTCTGTCCATTCGACTGAGGATGGAAAGCTGAGGAAAAGGACAAGTGAACCCCTAAACGGGAACAAAAAGCTTTCCAAAATTTAGAAATAAACTGGGTTCCCCGGTCCGAAACAACATCGGAGGGGACCCCGTGAAGCTTCACGATCTCACTGACGAATACCTGAGCAAGAGTTTTAGCATTAGGTAGTGCGGGTAACGCAATAAAGTGTGCCATTTTGCTAAACCTGTCCACTACTACCAAAATCACTGTTTTACCCGCAGACAAAGGTAAGTCAGTGATAAAATCCATAGACAGATGTGTCCATGGTCTATTGGGAATGACGAGTGGTAATAGAGACCCTGCAGGACGTGTATGTGAAACTTTTGCGCGCGCACAGGTAGAACAAGAAGACACAAAATCCAATACATCCTGACGCAACCTTGGCCACCAAAAACGACGAGACAATAGCTCTAAGGTTGCTTTACTACCCGGGTGCCCAGCAAGTGCCGAATTATGATGTTCCTTTAATAATTCGAGACGTAGGTTCAACGGTACAAACAACTTCTCTGAAGGGCAAGAGACCGGGGCGTCCCCCTGGGCCTCTAACACCTTCCCCTCCAAGGCAGAGTGTACCGCAGAGACAACTACTCCTCTTTGTAGAATGGGTACCGGATCACTCACATTACCCCCTCCAGGGAAACAACGAGATAGTGCATCAGCCTTGGTATTCTTTACCCCAGGACGATAGGTAATCACAAAGTTAAACCTGGTAAAAAATAGCGACCACCTAGCCTGTCTAGGGGTGAGACGCTTAGCTGATTCGAGGTACAGCAGATTTTTGTGGTCCGTAAACACAGTGACGGGGTGGACTGCCCCCTCTAAAAAGTGACGCCACTCCTCAAACGCAAGTTTAATAGCTAACAGTTCCCTATTGCCAATATCGTAGTTCTGTTCCGCTGCAGATAGTTTTTTAGAAAAGAAAGCACAAGGACGCCATTTGCCAGGAGACGGACCCTGAGACAGCACAGCCCCCACTCCCACCTCTGATGCATCGACTTCAACAATAAAAGGCTGAGAGACATCAGGTTGGACTAGTACAGGTGCTGAGGTAAACCTCTCTTTTAGAGAGGAAAAAGCAACTTTAGCGGCGTCAGACCATTTAGAAAAATCAGTCCCCTTCCTAGTCATGTCAGTAAGGGGTTTTACGATCACCGAATAATTTTTAATGAATTTCCTATAGAAATTCGCAAAGCCCAAGAACCGTTGTAGTGCTTTGAGGTTCTCAGGAAGATCCCAATCCAAAATTGCCTGGACCTTCCTAGGATCCATACGGAAACCTGACGCAGATAAATAATAACCTAGGAATTGTATCTCCTGAACGGCAAAAACACATTTTTCAATTTTAGCATATAATTCATTCGTCCGTAGGACCTGTAGTACTTGTCTGACATGCTCCTCATGTGTTTTCAGATCAGACGAATAAATTAAGATATCATCTAGGTATATTACCACAAACCTGCCGATTAGATGACTAAAAATGTCATTAACGAAATGTTGAAAGACGGCAGGAGCATTGGTCAGGCCGAAAGGCATAACTAGATTTTCATAATGCCCCTCAGGGGTGTTAAAAGCTGTCTTCCACTCATCCCCTCCTTGATACGAATCAGATTGTAGGCCCCCCTAAGATCGAGTTTGGAGAACCACCTAGCACCCGCAATCTGGTTAAACAGGTCAGGAATGAGAGGAAGAGGGTATGGGTCTCGGATGGTTATCCGATTTAATTCACGAAAATCTAGGCAAGGACGCAGGCCCCCATCTTTCTTTTTAACAAAGAAAAACCCTGCAGCCACGGGTGAAGAAGAGGGTCTGATGTGTCCCTTAGCCAAACTCTCGGAGATATAATCCTTCATGGCTTGTCTCTCTGGACCTGAAAGATTATATAACCTGGACTTGGGTAATTTTGCACCGGGAATCAGGTTAACCGGGCAATCATAAGGACGATGAGGTGGTAACTTCTGACAACCCTTTTCAGAAAAAACGTCCTCAAAGTCCGAAACAAATGTAGGTAGGGTAGTTATGGAGGCGACTAAGCAATTGCTTTTTAAGCAATTTTCTCTGCACGGCTCACTCCACTCCAATATCTCCCTGGCCTGCCAATCCACCACTGGATTGTGCGCTACCAACCAGGGTAGGCCCAGCACCACCGGAGTGGGAAGCCCCTCCAGAACATAACATGAAAGCATCTCGTTATGGTGGTCCCCTACCCGAAGGTGTAAATTATGAACGATGTGGGTGAGGTTTCTCTGAGACAGAGGAGCAGAATCTATAGCAAATATGGGAATAGGTCTCTGTAACGTACAGAGAGACAAACCCAAAGTGCGGGCAAAATGGGCATCTATCAAATTTACCCCTGCTCCACTGTCTAGAAAGAAAGAAACAGTCTCTGTCTTATCACCAAAAACAATAACCGCTGGCAACAAAAATTGCGATGTACGTATGGAGGAAACGTATACCCCCCGGCTGACATCCTCCACACAGCCTGGGGTTAGTAGTTTTCCGACGGTTTTTTTGTTTCTGAGGAAAGAAGGACAGACGTTAATGAAATGACCCCTCTCCCCACAAAAAAAACAACCCCCACGCCGACGGCGAACCTCAGGAGGACGGACCTGACGAGTAGTTCCTCCTAGCTGCATAGGCTCGTCTATGTCCGTACAGACTAACTGCTGCTTGGGAGGGGTTATCAATGGCTCCGGTTTTTTCAACCTGTCCCTAAGGCGTCTATCTATACGGATAGAAAGGGACATAACTGCATCAAGGGAAAAGGGGGTCTCATACAATGCAAGCGCATCCTTAACCCTTTCGGATAACCCAGAGCAGAACTGACTCCTGAGAGCCGGGTCGTTCCATTGGGTATCCGTAGCCCACCTACGGAAGTCAGAGCAATACTCCTCTACCGGCCGCTCTCCTTGTAGGAGTCTCCGTAATTTTGATTCAGCCAGTGCGACTCGGTCAGGGTCGTCATATATGAGACCCAAGGCCCCGAAAAACTCATCCACTGACCGAAGAGCCTGGGAATCAGTAGGTAAAGAGAACGCCCAGGACTGCGGGTCCCCCTGCAGCAGGGAAATAACAACACCCACCCGCTGTTCTTCATTACCAGAGGAGTAAGGACGCAGTTTAAAGTATAGTTTACAGGCCTCACGGAACGTCAAAAACTTGTCCCTTCCCCCAGAAAATCTGTCAGGGAGAGGGACCTTGGGTTCCGCAACAACCTGGTTACCAGTAGCAACCGCTGGGCTTGCGGTCTGTTGTAATTGCTGCTGTTGCTGGAGGACCGACGCCTTCAATCCTGCCACCTCCAAAGACAGGCCATGAAATTGTTCGGACAGAGCAGCAATTGGATCCATACTGGATTCTAAGTAGGTAAAAAAAATTTTTTTTTTTTTTTTTTTTTTTTTTTTACCTACACAAAAATAAGGGCCAGATATAATGTAATGACCGGCAACACACACAGGGAGGAAAACAGGGAAGGCCCTGCACAAGGGAGAGGGAAAGGTGGTGACCCCTAACTCACCTTGCAGCTGGTACCTGCCTGCCCTGTCGTCCCTAGACGGGTTCCTCACCCGTGCGGCGATCACGTGCCTAAACCCTGGCTTTCCCTGAAATGAGCCCTAGATAATGAACGGGCCGGTGGGATCGCTAGTCCTCACCACTGCACTAAGAGGGAAACACCAGGGAGAGGACAGACAAACACAGACAAACACAAACACCCAGGTGGACGGCAACAATTGTCCACAAAGGTCCAACAGGGATCCGGAGGGTAGCGTTCTAAGGCAACACTCAGAGAACGCAGCAACACAGCTCCAGTGGGTCAGAATAGATGTCCAGGCAGGAAGCTCTATATCTGGCAACCAGAGAAGTGTGAGAGGGGAATATAAGGAGGATTGGGAGTGCTGGACAAGGAACAGCTGAGAGAAGGAGCTACGGATCCCTGAGTGAGCCAAAAGGGTTTGTAAAGCAAACCCAGAAAGCTACAATAAGGAAACTTCCCTATCTGACATAGAGCGTGCAGCCAACCGCTGCGACCTCCTGACCCCGGGTACAACGGAGTCAGGCGTGGCTCTTGACACCCTCGTGACACCTGGATGTAATTCTGGAGTGTAATACTATTACAGGCTATAGCTTCTAGAGAGGGGTCGTTGATCCAGGGAGTTATTCTGATTGCCTGATTGGAGTCGGGAAGGAATTTTTTATTTCCCTAAAGTGGGGAAAATTGGCTTCTACCTCACATTTTTTTTTTTTTTGCCTTCCTCTGGATCAACTTGCAGGATAACAGGCCGAACTGGATGGACAAATGTCTTTTTTTGGCCTTATATACTATGTTACTATGTTACTGTCTGCTTCTCACGTATGCCCCCCTTACCAGTCTCATGGCCGCATCCCTGAACGCTCGCAACACCTGCCCCCACGTGAGTCTCATCGTCGCTACTTGCACACCTTCAGGGGGAAACAGTGGACCTCTCCTTCAAATCTGGGCTGGGCAGTAGCTGCTGACTGTCCTCAATTAGCTTGTCCTCGCTGAAAAGAGCATGGTGTTATAGATCCCAATTAAATAATAACAATTGTGCTAATAAATAACTAATTACACATTTTTAAGAATCAATAAGCTTTTATTAGTGGATTATAGATGGCCACGGTGCCTAATGCTACCTGAAATATTATCTAATAACTCAATTAATTAAACCAATAAAACTGTGTGTATGAATAAACCAACACAACTAGTCCGTCCCCTAGGCGACTTTACCCCATTCTTATCACTTATCACATAATTAAGGAAATTTCTTAAATGAGGGGGAGAGGCGTTGGGAGGGGGTTTCTTCACTGCCACTTACGTGAGTGAGCAGTAACGATCTTTCTTCTTCTTTTATAGGTTCCTGCACGAGACCAACTGCTGAAGTTTCCTCCAATCAAGATCTTCCGCCTGTTCCATCTGAATCCGGTGAGTAATAATAATTAATGTACTATTTGTGCATGTCAATAGTGGGTTATGACACCATGTCCCACCATTTGCAGTCGCAAACATGGTTCGGCCATGGTGTCATAGATCCCAATTAAATCATAACAATTGTGTTAATAAACAACTAATTACACATTTTTATGAAACAATAAGCTTTTATTAATGGATTATAGATGGCCATGTTGCCTGAAATATTATCTAATAAATCAATTAATTAAACCAATAAAATGTATATATGAATAAACCAACACAACTAGTCTGCCCCTAGGCGACTTTACCCCACACTGCCATATAGCGAAGCTGAATGGCTAAAAAGCACAGCAACCACCTTCAATCACATTTTGGAATCCAACATTAAGAATATCCAATCTAATATCAGATAGTATTTGTGGGAATTGAATGAATTTTTTTTTCCATTGTGTTTTTTAACTTTCAATAAATCATGGGTTTTTAATCTACCCATGTCAAAAGAACCAGCATGTATAATCAACAAATTAGGTAACGGCCATTTTTATTCCTACTGATATACATTTAGCGTAAATGTTTTTTATTCGTAGTCCAAATGTGCTTTTCCCCAAAATTTGAATCTTGTTGTTGAAGCCTAAATTGTCTGATTTAAATTTTATTGAAGAAAGTTTTTTTTTTGTTTTAAATATTTTATTAATTATAATACAAAAAAAAATGATATCACTATTACATCTATAGAATTATAAAATCCCTAAGTCCGTCCATTCTGATTTGTAAGCATGATTAACAAACATTTCATACAAATACCCATAGTTATATGGATATTAAAAATCAAAAATCAATTGGAGGTCTCACATAATGTGAGAGAGGGCAGAGTTCACCCAGCATCCAGAGCTTAATAAAACGGGTGCACAAAGCATCACATTTGACCTAATATCATCTGTAAAGGGCAGGGCTCAGAGGGCCGCAGCCCAGGCGGCCGCCAGGCAGAGAACGCGCCCCGCGCGCCCTCCCCCAGACACGGGCGAGCACATTCGGCAGGGCTGACAGTCATGTGAACATTCACCTAGTACTCACATAGACCATACGTAGCAGGCTTACAGTGATCTTTGATCACAGATATTTCATAAAGCAAGAGAGGGGGTACAGCAGTCTTATATTACAGCGGTGTAAAAACACAACTCGTGTATTTTACTGCCTCATCCCCAGATGATTAAGATTGAGTATAGTGCCCTGCTTGTCCGTATCTCACATGGGTTCACATTGGTATCTCATATGCCATAGGACTCAGATCGAGTATCACTCGACAGTCACTGGCAATTAGAGAGAGTCTGGACAAGGCACAGCCAACCAGGGCCGATCCTACACGGGGTGCAGTGGGTGCCCCGCACCCCAGCGCTGTCACCCGAAAGGCGCCGAGCGAGCCGCCGGGACTTTTTTTATTTTTATTTTTTTTTTTTTAACCACCTCCGGACCGCCCGGTGGGCCGGGCCGCCTCAGCCTCAGGGTTCGAGTGGGGCCGGGGGTGTGCCGTGACAGTGTGAGACGAGTCCGTGACTGCCGGCCGCCGGCCGGCCGGGTATGGCCTAATCAATTCACACCCCTGTCACTGTCTGTGACTGCTCCGCTCCGCCTCCTGCCAGCCCACTGTGACACTGACACAAAGAACAGACACACACATATACTAACTGACTCACGTGTGAGTCTGAGACCGCCTCCTGTAGTCCGCCTCCTGTGCTCCGCCTCCGTGCTCCGCCTCCGTGCTCTGCCTCACTGCCTCCCATCTTCCGGTAGTGAGTGACGTCACGTCACGTTACAGTTACGCTGCCGCCGGCCGCCAATTTTGAATATTGAAGAGCGGGACTGGAGCACTGCCAGTGCCACGCCAGTCACGCCACCAGCTTCTGCCTGCCAGTGCCCGCCCCTGCGCCCTAGTAGTGCCAACTGGCTTGTACTAAGTTGTGAGAATACATTTGGAGTCCTCCTGACTGAGTCCTGACTCCTGACTGTCCCAGGCAGTAAGTTAGTGAATTAACTGAATAGTGATGATTAGTGATAGATTATATTAGATAAGATAGTAACTTATGTAAGGCCTCTTTCACACTTGCGTTGTCCGGATCCGGCGTGTACTCCACTTGCCGGAATTACACGCCGGATCCGGAAAAACGCAAGTGTACTGAAAGCATTTGAAGACGGATCCGTCTTCAAAATGCTTTCAGTGTTACTATGGCACCCAGGACGCTATTAAAGTCCTGGTTGCCATAGTAGTAGTGGGGAGCGGCATACTTACCATCCGTGCGGCTCCTGGGGCGCTCCAGAATGACGTCAGAGCGCCCCAGGCGCACGGATGACGTGTACATGCGATCACGTGATCCATGCGCTTGGGGAGCCCTGACGTCACTCTGGAGCGCCCCGGGAGCCGCACGGACGGTAAGTATGCTGCTCCCCGCTCCCCACTACACTTTACCATGGCTGCTAGGACTTTAGCGTCCCGGCAGCCATGGTAACCATTGAGAAAAAGCTAAACGTCGCATCCGGCAATGCGCCGAAACGACGTTTAGCTTAAGGCCGGATCCGGATCAATGCCTTTCAATGGGCATTCATTCCGGATCCGGCCTTGCGGCAAGTGTTCCGGATTTTTGGCCGGAGCAAAAAGCGCAGCATGCTGCGCTATTTACTGCGGCCAAAAAACGTTCCGTTCCGGAACGGAAGACATCCTGATGCATCCTGAAGGACGGACTGTCCATTCAGAATGCATTAGGAAAATCCTGATCGTTATTCTTCCGGCATAGAGCCCCGACGACGGAACTCTATGCCGGAAGACTATAACGCAGGTGTGAAAGAGCCCTAAGTGAGCTATTGAGCTTGTAAATAAACTTGTGCAAACTGCAAACTATATGAGTAGTTACTAACTACTCATATACTTTGCACAAGTTTATTTACAAGCTCAATAGCTCACTTACATAAAGGAACGGACGTCTTACAATAGGGTGGGACACTGTTATGGGGGGGGGGGGGAGGAGAAGTGATATGTGGATGATGACACATTTATATAGCACAAGATGCTTGCGCTGCCTGCCATATATGTGTGTCATCCACAGATCCCCCCGGCCACCTATAACAGTGTCATCCACAGATGCCCCATAACAGTGTGTCACCCACAGATGTCCCCATAAGTTCCATAACAGTGTCATCCACAGATGCCCCCATAACCGTGTGTAATCCACTGATGCCCATAACAGTGTGTCATCCACAGATCCCCCATAACAGTGCGTCATCCACAGATGCCCCCTAACAGTGCGTCATCCACAGATCCCCCATAACAGTGCGTCATACTGTCATCCACAGATCCCCCATAACAGTGTGTCATACTGTCATCCACAGATCCCCCATAACAGTGCGCCTGCGCACTGAGGAGAGACAGAAAGGAGGGCACATAATCAGTGGAAGCAAGCAGAGGACGGTACAGCAGACGACTGAATCGCTTCTTTTGTAAGTAAATTGTTTTATTATAAATGTAGTTTAATGTTTTTGTCTTTTATTATATTCTGGCTTTTGCTTGGTTATGTATGATGCTTTTTGATAATAAGTAAATGTAGTGGTGCTATAATGTGGACCCCAGGCCTCTCTGATGTCCTGCAGGCTGGGCTGGCGCTGTGGCAGCATACGGTTGGTCAGGCAGCAGAGAGGCTCTGGGGCTGTCATTGTGCTCTGGTACTTTTCCCTTCACAGCCACTGCTATCTCTCTCTCGTACAGTGCAGACTCTGCAGGAGGCTTTCCGTTTGCTCTCCGTCCTCTTAAAAGTCTATGGGAATCAAAACTGATCCATCTGGTTCCTGTTATGCAAGACTGAAAACAAAGTCCGTCTTGCATAAGGGGACCCAGACTGATCCGTTATGCTTTCTCATAAACTTCTATTAGGACAGAGCAAAACGGAATGCCTCTTAGGGTCCATTCACACGTCCGTTGTTTCTTTCCTGATCTGTTACGTTTTTTGCGGAACAGATCTGGACCCATTCATTTTCAATGGGTCCTGAAAAAAATCGGACAGCTCAATTTCAGATTTTTTTTCAGGACCCATTGAAAATGAATGGGTACAGAACTGGTCCAGATCTGTTCCGCAAAAAACGGAACAGATCAGGAAAGAAACAACGGACGTGTGAATGGACCCTTAAAGGTTTCCGTTTTGCATTCCATCTGGCCATTCCGTTATATTCCGTTTGAAACGGAACCTATAACGGAATTGCATAACGCAGATGTAAACCCACCCTGTACGGAATAGGTGGTATTTGCCAGAGTTGCTGGAGAACTGTGAGTGCAATTTCGGGGGCACTGACCTGTACAGGGTGTGGAGGATTGGGAGGTTGAGATCCACTGAGGATATTATAAGACTTTTCTGTAGCTTCCTATATTGTTGCAAAGCTTGTGTGTTGGCTGAAGCCTTCCTATCTTACTGGTGGCTGGCCCTGCCCCTCAATTGTGCTTCCGGGTTTGGCTCCGCCCCTAGACTGCAAGGGGGTGGGGCTGAAGTTGGGGGCTGAAGTTGTTGCCATAGAAACATTGTAAAGGGGGAGGAGTTAGTAAGATAACCACGCCCATGTAGGGGCGCCAGAAATATTTCTGCACCCAGGCGCCTGTGACCCTAGGATCGGCCCTGCAGCCAACGACTGACTCCGTCCAATTTAAAAAAAAGCATCCTATTGGCATCCGTACCACACATGTGTCCAGTCACTGCCCGCAGTCAAACCTCATGTCTGACAGGGAGAGGCGCGACCCGATGCCCGCCCCCCCCCCCCCCCCCCGAAGTCCCGAGTCCCGGACCCCCGCCCCCCCCAAAAAAAAAGAAGACCACACAGTGTTATGGATAGGTCAAAAAAAAAAAAAGCATTTAGCCAATGTTTAATGCCAGTAGGACCTACTGGCATTAACCACCTCCGGACCGCCTAACGCGCCGATGCGTCCGGAAGGTGGTTGCTTTTCTCCTCCTGGACGCATATACGCGTCATCTCGCGAGACGCGAGATTTCCTGTGAACGCGCGCACACAGGCGCGCGCGCTCACAGGAACGGAAGGTAAGCGAGTGGATCTCCAGCATGCCAGCGGCGATCGTTCGCTGGCAGGCTGGAGATCCGAATTTTTTAACCCCTAACAGGTATATTAGACGCTGTTTTCATAACAGCGTCTAATATACCTCCTACCTGGTCCTCTGGTGGTCCCTTTTGTTAGGATCGACCACCAGAGGACTCAGGTAGGTCAGTACAGTCGCACCAAACACTACACTACACTACACCCCCCCCCCCCCGTCACTTATTAACCCCTTATAAACCCCTGATCACCCATGATCACCCCATATAAACTCCCTGATCACCCCCCTGTCATTGATCACCGCCCTGTCATTGATCACCCCCCTGTCAGGCTCCGTTCAGACGTCCGTATGATTTTTACGGATCCACGGATACATGGATCGGATCCGCAAAACGCATACGGACGTCTAAATGGAGCCTTACAGGGGGGTGATCAATGACAGGCGGGTGATCACCCATATACACTCCCTGATCACCCCCTGTCATTGATCACCCCCCTGTCATTGATCACCCCCCTGTAAGGCTCCATTCAGACGTCCGCATGATTTTTACGGATCCATGGATACATGGATCGGATCCGCAAAAACACATGCGGACGTCTGAATGGAGCCTTACAGGGGGGTGATCACCCATATACACTCCCTGATCACCCCCTGTCATTGATCACCCCCCTGTAAGGCTCCATTCAGACGTCCGCATGATTTTTACGGATCCATGGATACATGGATCGGATCCACAAAACACATGCGGACGTCTGAATGGAGCCTTACAGGGGGTGATCAATGACAGGCGGGTGATCACCCATATACACTCCCTGATCACCCCCCTGTCATTGATCACCCCCCTGTAAGGCTCCATTCAGACGTCCGCATGTTTTTTGTGGATCCGATCCATGTATCCATGGATCCGTAAAAAATCATGCGGATGTCTGAATGGAGCCTTACAGGGGGTGTGATCAGTGACAGGGGGGTGATCACCCTGATCAGCCTGATCACCCCCTGTCATTGATAACCCCCCTGTAAGGCTCCATTCAGACGTCCGCATGTTTTTTGTGGATCCGATCCATGTATCCATGGATCCGTAAAAAATCATGCGGATGTCTGAATGGAGCCTTACAGGGGGTGTGATCAGTGACAGGGGGGTGATCACCCTGATCACCCCCTGTCATTGATAACCCCCCTGTAAGGCTCCATTCAGACGTCCGCATGTTTTTTGTGGATCCGATCCATGTATCCATGGATCCGTAAAAAATCATGCGGATGTCTGAATGGAGCCTTACAGGGGGTGTGATCAGTGACAGGGGGGTGATCACCCTGATCACCCCCTGTCATTGATAACCCCCCTGTAAGGCTCCATTCAGACGTCCGCATGTTTTTTGTGGATCCGATCCATGTATCCATGGATCCGTAAAAAATCATGCGGATGTCTGAATGGAGCCTTACAGGGGGTGTGATCAGTGACAGGGGGGTGATCACCCTGATCACCCCCTGTCATTGATAACCCCCCTGTAAGGCTCCATTCAGACGTCCGCATGTTTTTTGTGGATCCGATCCATGTATCCTTGGATCCGTAAAAAATCATGCGGATGTCTGAATGGAGCCTTACAGGGGGTGTGATCAGTGACAGGGGGGTGATCACCCTGATCACCCCCTGTCATTGATAACCCCCCTGTAAGGCTCCATTCAGACGTCCGCATGTTTTTTGTGGATCCGATCCATGTATCCATGGATCCGTAAAAAATCATGCGGATGTCTGAATGGAGCCTTACAGGGGGTGTGATCAGTGACAGGGGGGTGATCACCCTGATCACCCTGATCACCCCCTGTCATTGATAACCCCCCTGTAAGGCTCCATTCAGACGTCCGCATGTTTTTTGTGGATCCGATCCATGTATCCATGGATCCGTAAAGAATCATGCGGATGTCTGAATGGAGCCTTACAGGGGGTGTGATCAGTGACAGGGGGGTGATCACCCTGATCACCCCCTGTCATTGATAACCCCCCTGTAAGGCTCCATTCAGACGTCCGCATGTTTTTTGTGGATCCGATCCATGTATCCATGGATCCGTAAAAAATCATGCGGATGTCTGAATGGAGCCTTACAGGGGGTGTGATCAGTGACAGGGGGGTGATCACCCTGATCACCCCCTGTCATTGATAACCCCCCTGTAAGGCTCCATTCAGACGTCCGCATGTGTTTTGCGGATCCGATCCATGGATCCGTAAAAATTATACGGACGTCTGAATGGAGCCTTACCAGGGGGGTGATCAATGACAGGGGGGTGATCCGGGAGTCTATATGGGTGATCACCCCCCTGTCATTGATCACCCCCCCTGTCATTGATCACCCCCCCTGTCATTGATCACCCCCCCCCCCCCTGTAAGGCTAAATTCAGAAAAAAATTTTGGCACAAGTTAGCGGAAATTTTTTTTTTTTTTTTGTTTTTTCTTACTAAGTCTCATATTCCACTAACTTGTGTCAAAAAATAAAATCTCACATGAACTCACCATACCCCTCACGGAATCCAAATGCGTAAACATTTTTAGACATTTATATTCCAGACTTCTTCTCACGCTTTAGGGCCCCTAAAAAGCCAGGGCAGTATAAATACCCCACATGTGACCCCATTTTGGAAAGAAGACACCCCAAGGTATTCCGTGAGGGGCATATTGAGTCCATGAAAGATTGAAATTTTTGTCCTAAGTTAGCGGAAAGTGAGACTTTGTGAGAAAAAAACAAAAAAAAATCAATTTCCGCTAACTTATGCAAAAAATAAAAAATTTCTAGGAACTCGCCAGGCCCCTCATTGAATACCTTGGGGTGTCTTCTTTCCAAAGTGGGGTCACATGTGGGGTATTTATACTGCCCTGGCTTTTTAGGGGCCCGAAAGTGTGAGAAGAAGTCTGGGATCCAAATGTCTAAAAATGCCCTCCTAAAAGGAATTTGGGCCCCTTTGCGCATCTAGGCTGCAAAAAAGTGTGACACATCTGGTATCGCCGTACTCAGGAGAAGTTGGGGAATGTGTTTTGGGGTGTCATTTTACATATACCCATGCTGGGTGAGAGAAATATCTTGGTCAAATGCCAACTTTGTATAAAAAAATAGGAAAAGTTGTCTTTTGCCAAGATATTTCTCTCACCCAGCATGGGTATATGTAAAATGACACCCCAAAACACATTCCCCAACTTCTCCTGAGTACGGCGATACCAGATGTGTGACACTTTTTTGCTGCCAAGGTGGGCAAAGGGGCGCATATTCCAAAGTGCACCTTTCGGATTTCACAGGCCATTTTTTACAGATTTTGATTGCAAGGTACTTCTCACACATTTGGGCCCCTAAATTGCCAGGGCAGTATAACTACGCCACAAGTGACCCCATTTTGGAAAGAAGACACCCCAAGGTATTCCGTGAGGGGCACGGCGAGTTCCTCGAATTTTTTATTTTTTGTCACAAGTTAGCGGAAAATGATGATTTTTCTTTTTTTTCTTTTTTCCTTACAAAGTCTCATATTCCACTAACTTGCGACAAAAAAAAAAAATTCTAGGAACTCGCCATGCCCCTCACAGAATACCTTGGGGTGTCTTCTTTCCAAAATGGGGTCACTTGTGGCGTAGTTATACTGCCCTGGCAATTTAGGGGCCCAAATGTGTGCGAAGAACTTTGCAATCAAAATGTGTAAAAAATGACCGGTGAAATCCGAAAGGTGCACTTTGGAATATGTGCCCCTTTGCCCACCTTGGCAGCAAAAAAGTGTGACACATCTGGTATCGCCGTACTCAGGAGAAGTTGGGGAATGTGTTTTGGGGTGTCATTTTACATATACCCATGCTGGGTGAGAAAAATATCTTGGTCAAATGCCAACTTTGTATAAAAAAATGGGAAAAGTTGTCTTTTGCCAAGATATTTCTCTCATCCAGCATGGGTATATGTAAAATGACAGCCCAAAACACATTCCCCAACTTCTCCTGAGTACGGCGATACCAGATGTGTGACACTTTTTTGCTGCCAAGGTGGGCAAAGGGGCACATATTCCAAAGTGCACCTTTCAGATTTTGCAGGCCATTTTACACAGATTTTGATTGCAAAGTTCTTCTCACACATTTGGGCCCCTAAATTGCCAGGGCAGTATAACTACGCCACAAGTGACCCCATTTTGGAAAGAAGACACCCCAAGGTATTCCGTGAGGGGCATGGCGAGTTCCTAGAATTTTTTATTTTTTGTCGCAAGTTAGTGGAATATGAGACTTTGTAAGGAAAAAAGAGAAAAAAAAAAATCATCATTTTCCGCTAACTTGTGACAAAAAATAAAAAATTCTAGGAACTCGCCATCCCCTCACGGAATACCTTGGGGTGTCTTCTTTCCAAAATGGGGTCACTTGTGGCGTAGTTATACTGCCCTGGCAATTTAGGGGCCCAAATGTGTGAGAAGTACCTTGCAATCAAAATGTGTAAAAAATGGCCTGCAAAATCTGAAAGGTGCACTTTGGAATATGTGCCCCTTTGCCCACCTTGGCAGCAAAAAAGTGTGACACATCTGGTATCGCCGTACTCAGGAGAAGTTGGGGAATGTGTTTTGGGGTGTCATTTTACATATACCCATGCTGGATGAGAGAAATATCTTGGCAAAAGACAACTTTTCCCATTTTTTTATACAAAGTTGGCATTTGACCAAGATATTTTTCTCACCCAGCATGGGTATATGTAAAATGACACCCCAAAACACATTCCCCAACTTCTCCTGAGTACGGCGATACCAGATGTGTCACACTTTTTTGCTGCCAAGGTGGGCAAAGGGGCACATATTCCAAAGTGCACCTTTTGGATTTCACCGGTCATTTTTTACACATTTTGATTGCAAAGTTCTTCTTACACATTTGGGCCCCTAAATTGCCAGGGCAGTATAACTACCCCACAAGTGACCCCATTTTGGAAAGAAGACACCCCAAGGTATTCCGTGAGGGGCATGGCGAGTTCCTAGAATTTTTTATTTTTTGTCGCAAGTTAGTGGAATATGAGACTTTGTAAGAAAAATAAAAAAATAAAAATCATCATCATTTTCCGCTAACTTGTGACAAAAAATAAAAAGTTCTATGAACTCACTATGCCCATCAGCGAATACCTTAGGGTGTCTACTTTCCGAAATGGGGTCATTTGTGGGGGTTTTCTACTGTCTGGGCATTGTAGAACCTCAGGAATCATGACAGGTGCTCAGAAAGTCAGAGCTGTTTCAAAAAGCGGAAATTCACATTTTTGTACCATAGTTTGTAAATGCTATAACTTTTACCCAAACCATTTTTTTTTTGCCCAAACATTTTTTTTTTATCAAAGACATGTAGAACAATAAATTTGGCGAAAAATTTATATATGGATGTCGTTTTTTTTTGCAAAATTTTACAGCTGAAAGTGAAAAATGTCATTTTTTTGCAAAAAAATCGTTACATTTTGATTAATAACAAAAAAAGTAAAAATGTCAGCAGCAATAAAATACCACCAAATGAAAGCTCCATTAGTGAGAAGAAAAGGAGGTAAAATTCATTTGGGTGGTAAGTTGCATGACCGAGCGATAAACGGTGAAAGGAGTGTAGTGCAGAAGTGTAAAAAGTGCTCTGGTCATGAAGGGGGTTTCACCTAGCGGGGCTGAAGTGGTTAAACATTGGCTAAATGCTTTTTTTTTTTTTTTTGACCTATCCATAACACTGTGTGGTCTTCTTTTTTTTTGCCGTCCCTCAGCATTACTAGAGATTCTCCAATACTCAAGTATAGCTTCATATTTTACAGCAATTACAGTTCATGTCGAAAAGACCAGACTAATGAGATGTACCCCCACCCACCCCAGCATCCCCCCCCCCACCTTACATGAAAAACAACAGAGAGAAAAAAAACCCTTGAAGAAAGTTTTTTAACTGCCGAAATGAGTTAATTTTCTATAATCCAGATGATCCTCTCAGAACCTGAAAAAGAGATTAAATTGATAACTCAGGTCTAACATACAATTTATATCTGTTAGAGGTCCATCTCTCTATTTTCTTTATCGTTTATTCTTTTAAACCAGGGATGCTCAAGCTGTGGCCCTCCAGCTGTTGTAAAACTACAACTCCCACCATGCCCGGCTGTAGGCTGATAGCTGTAGGCTGTATGGGAATGCTGGGAGTTGTAGTTTTGCAACAGCTGGAGGGCCGCAGGTTGAGCACACCTGTTTTAAACCAATCTTGGATGCCAAAGTGGCCGCTCCAATTCTGAATGAATGAGATGAAATTTTTTCTTTTTGTGAACCTGCTTTGTTTTTACATTTGAGTAGAAAGAAATTAAACTGAAATTTTGTCAATGGTGAGTTATTGGAATGTGGAAATAATGGGCCTGGTTTACTGGACCTAACAATTAACCACTCTTTTATGGCTTGAACTGGACAAAGTGTAGAGGAAGTAAACTCATTTAATCTTAACCAGTTACCATTTCCGTATTGATCAGTTTTTTTTCACTTTTTTATGAACAGTTTAATGTAATGTGTATGGATTGTCAGATCATTCATTAGTAATGGTGCTTCTGTATTTCTGTTCACAGCTGCAATTTCATTGATGCGGAGTGCTCTGAAAAAAGAAAGTAATTATTATTATTTTTTTTCACATTTTTTGCGGTCTGAGCATGCGCCGGATCCATTTTGCTGGAACACTTGGGACGGATCCGGCATTAATGCCTTTCAATGGAAAAAAATGCCGAATCCGGCATTCCGGAATTTTGGACGGAGATAAAACCGCAGCATGCTGCGGTATTATCTCCATCCTGAAAAGTCAAAAAGACTGAACCGAAGACACCCTGATGCATCCTGAACGGATTGCTCTCCATTTAGAATGCATTAGGATAAAACTGATCAGTTCTTTTCCAGTATTGAGCCCCTAGGACGGAACTCAATGCCGTTAAAGAATAACACTAGTGTGAATGTACCCTAACACGAATTGGATGTTGTGTACTATGTTGCTGTCTAATACCTTTATATTGTTGGCAGAACAAAAGGTCCTCCAGTTGTTCCATGCAGCTGCATATGCAGCCCATGTATTAGGAGCCAAGGATTTTCAGACTAGTTCGTTGATTAAGTCCAGATTATCTTCCAAAGCTGTTGGAGGCAAGGATTTCCCGTCGTCTTTGCATCTGGTACCAGTTGTCTGAATTGAATAAAGTTCTGCCGGGACAAAGAATCTGTTATTATATTATTGTCTTCAATGTATTTGGCTTTTAGCCAAATGTTATTATTGAGGCAAAATAAAGTAATTTGTCCTAGGGTACTTTCACACTTGCGGCCAGGGCCGTCTTTAATATTGATTGGACCCTGGGCAAAAATTTACTTGGGCCCCCTGGATCCCGCCTTCCCACACCTTAGCAGGCAATCACGCCCTCCACCACAACACACACACAAAAAATCCACACATCTGGTAGAGTACAGTGAATGACTGTAAATACTTCCAGTTCTGAAGACTCCAGCGGCTCAGGATCAGTGCTCTGGGCAGCTGGGCTCAGGCTGGAAGTGGGCACCACTCTGCAGGAAGGAGACCAGGGCTCGGCTCACCCTAGTGTTCCAGTGCACCCCAGCACCCCACAGTATGCAGCATAGCACCCTGTAGTATACAGCACCACACAGTATGCAGTATAGCACCCCACATTATACAGTACCCCACAGTATATAGTAGAGCAGTATAGCAGCCCACAGTATACAGCACCCCAAACAATACACGATACAGCCCCCCACACTATACAGTACAGCAGTATAGCACTCCACACTATACCGCACCCTCAGTATACATTATACAGACCCCCACAGTATACAGTACAGCAGTATAGCCCCCCCACTATACAGGCCCCTCCACTATACAGGCCCCCCTACACTATACAGCCCCCCACAGTATACAGGACCCCACACAGTATACAGGCCCCCCACAGTATACAGGCGCCCACACAGTATACAGCCCCCCACACAGTATACAGCCCACCACACAGTATACAGCCCCCCCACAGTATACAGCCCACCACACAGTATACAGCCCCCACACAGTATACAGCCCCCACACAGTATACAAGCCCACCACACAGTATACAGTCCCACACAGTATACAGTCCCACACAGTATACAGCCCCCCACAGTATGCAGACCACCACACAGTATACAGCCCACCACACAGTATACAGCCCCCACACAGTATACAGCCCACCACAGTATACAGCCCACCACACAGTATACAGCCCACCACACAGTATACAGCCCCCACACAGTATACAGTCCCACACAGTATACAGTCCCACACAGTATACAGCCCACCACAGTATACAGCCCACCACACAGTATACAGCCCCCACACAGTATACAGTCCCACACAGTATACAGTCCCACACAGTATAAAGCCCCCCACAGTATACAGCCCCCCACAGTATACAGCCCCCACACAGTATACAGTCCCACACAGTATACAGCCCCCCACAGTATACAGCACCCCACTATACAGTAGTTTACAGTATATTAACATAACAGCCCCTGTCACCTTTTTCTGATGTAATCTTCACACAAAAAAGCTCCACAGTTAACTTCTGCAACACTCCTGATAGAACCTGTGATGACCTCATAGCCATGTGACCAGTAATTGCTAGGTTAATGGTCACATGGTGATGATGTCATTAAGGTCCTAAATCACAACTTTAACACAGTACGATCATGATGCCTGGACTCCAGGTAAAGCTGACAGCCTGACACCCGGGGCAGTGGCTAGCAGGGCTCAAGAGGCAGCTGCCTTGGGCCCCCCAGAAGCAACTGGACCCGGGGCAGCTGCCCCTTTTGCCCCTTGGTAAAGATGGCCCTGCTTGCGGCAGAGGATTCCGGCATGCAGTTCCGTCGGCGGAACTACCTGCTGGATCTGGCAATCTGGACGCTAACGGATGTATTTGTGAGACAGCTCGGATGCGGATCCATCTCACAAATGCATTGCAATACCAGATCTGTCTTTCCGGTTGTCATCCGGAAAAATGGATCTGGTATATATTTTTTCACAGATTTAATGATCTGCGCATGCGCGGACAGAAAGAACGGATCCGTTTTGCCGGAACACTTGGGGCCGGATCCGGCATTAATGCATTTCAATGGAAATTGATGCTGGATCCGGCATTCTGGCAAGTGTTCAGGATTTTTGGCCTGAGAGAAAACTGCAGCATGCTGCGGTATTTTCTTCGGCCAAAAAACATAAGAGGGACTAAAGTGATGCATCCTTTTTTTGGTATTGAGCACCTAGGACGGAACTCAATACCAGAAAACAAAAACGCTAGTGTGAAAGTACCCTTAACACATTTATGACTACTTGGGATTTTGCCGCTAAACAGTTTATGGCAAAAACAACTCCTTTGTTATCCGAAAATAATAAAATACGTTTGTTTTTTAATTAGTTTTTCAATATAGTTAATGCAACCAGAACAGGAAAAAGTTCCAAAAATGCTTTTTATAAATGATTGGTCTAACCAGTATTTCGGCCATTTTTCTGCAGACCATTGGTTCTTGTAAAATGCTCCCTATCCCACCGATGCAGCTGCATCTGTAAATAAATGCATAGACTTTGAATCCATAAATTAATGTTGCCAAATTGTTCTGCCGTTGAAATTGTCTAAAAAATTCAGCCATATTTTTATATCATCTTTTATTTGCTTAGAGAAATGAATGTGGTCAGCTGGAGACTTTTTTTCTTTTGTAGCTGCATACATACATTTTGAAAAGACTCTTCCCATTGGGATGACTCTGGCTATGAAATTTAATGAGCCCAAAGCCGATTGTAACCTTTTTTATGTGGTATTCTTTGCCGATAGTTTTTTAATAAAACACGAGAAGAAAGAATTTTTTCTTCTGCTACTTTGAATTCCATTTTTTCAGTATCTATGGAGATACCTAAAAAGGTGATTATTTTTGTAGGATGAACAGTCTTCTCTTAGGCTAATGGTATGTTGAAATAATCTGTAATATTTTTGAAAGTTTTTAATAAATTGTTGCATTCGTCAGTTCCATAGTTGCCTACAAATAAGAAATCTTCCAGGTAGTGAATCACATACCCACCGTTAGTATGTTTTTCCAGCATCCATTGCAAAAAAATTGAGAACGCCTCAAGGTAAAAGTAGGATAATGATAGGGAGGGCTTTATCGTAATAGTAATTGCCTTCAAATTGAAACCCCAGTGAGTTATAGCCCTCTGGGTTAACTGGTAATAACCTAAATGCCGATTTGATATCTGTTTTTGATAAGATTGCATTTTTTCCGGCCTTTTTTAGCAATTGCAGTGCCTGGTCAAAGGATGTGTATTGAACTGAAGAGGAATTTTTATTGATTAGGCTGCTTTCACACTAGCGTTCGCTGGTCCGCTCGTGAGCTCCGTTTAAAGGAGCTCACGAGCGGACCCGAACGCAGCCGTCCAGCCCTGATGCAGTCTGAATGGAGGCGGATCCGCTCAGACTGCATCAGTCTGGCGGCGTTCAGCCTCCGCTCCGCTCGCCTCCGCACGGCCAGGCGGACAGCTGAACGCTGCTTGCAGCGTTCGGGTGTCCGCCTGGCCGTGCGGAGGCGTGCAGATCCGTGCGGATCCGTCCAGACTTTCAATGTAAGTCAATGGGGACGGATCCGTTTGAAGATGCCACAATGTGGCTCAATCTTCAAGCGGATCCGTCCCCCATTGACTTTACATTGAAAGTCTGGACGGATCCGTACTAGGCTATTTTCACACTTAGCTGTTCTATGCTAAAAATAATGCAGACGGATCCGTTCTGAACGGAGCCTCCGTCTGCATTATTATGAGCGGATCCGTTCAGAATGGATCCGCCCGAACGCTAGTGTGAAAGTAGCCTTAAATCGTTTAAAGAGTGATTTTTGGGATATGATAAATGGTGTATAAGCCTGTAACTAGTGTTGAGCAAACCCAAACTGTAAAGTTCGGGTCCGTACTAAACTTTACGATTTTTGGTACCCAGACCCGAACCCAAACTTCGCTGGAAAAGTTCGGTTTCGAGGCATTTAATAAAGCTTGTTGAAAGGCTGCAGGGCAGCCAATCAACAAGCTTTTAAGCTGTGGGCACTTAGAAGATATCACAGCCATGCCTACTAATGGCATGGCTGTGATTGGCCGGTGCATCATGTGACCCAGCCTCTATATAAGCTGGATCACGTGTAGCACGGCCCATCAGCTCTCAGTAGTGAAGGGACAGAAAGCAGGCAGCTGAAGTGAGGGACAGTGTTAGTGCGATTTTTTTGTGGGTGCAATACACCATCTTTGCACCCCTGACACAGAAAGATAATCATAAATCTGGCTGTTAATTCTGTGGGTGACCTACAGCGATTTTTTTGTGGGTGCAATACACCATCTTTGCATTCCTGACACAGAAAGCTAATCATAAATCTGGCTGTTAATTCTGTCGGTGAACTACAGCGATTTTTTTTGTGGGTGCAATGTAACATTGTACTTTGTACCCCTGACACACAAATATAATAGTTAATCTGTCTGTTAGTTAGGTGTACTTAATATACCCATTTATTGCGTGAAGTACACCTGCACTGCATACAGTACGTGACAGGGAAATTTATATAGTTAATCCATCTGTTAGATAGGTGCACGTCATATGCCCATTTATTGCGTGAAGTACACCTGCACTGCATATGTGACAGGGAAATTGATATATGTAGTTAATCCGTCTGTTAGTTAGGTGCATGTGATATACCCATTTATTGCGTGAAGTACACCTGCATTGCAAAAGTGACAGGGAAATTGATATAGTTAATCCGTCTGTTAGTTAGGTGCGCGTCATATACCCATTTATTGCGTGAAGTACACCTGCACTGCCTATGTGACAGGGAAAATAATATAGTTAATCTGTCTGTTAGTTCAGTGGGTGACCTCAAAGAATGAGGAGAGCATCAAATAAGGGATGTGGCCCTGGTTGCGGTGCTGTTGAGGTTGGTGGAGCTCCTGTTGCAGGGAGAGGACGTGGTCGATCTGTGCCACTGTGCCAGGTACACGCCTAAATGAAACAATGAAACACCTTCCTCAGGTGCATGTAGGCGACAGAACGTTCAGCATTATTTTGTAGGCCCGAATACCGGTGTACGAATGGTGAGGCCAGAACAAGTAGAGGCGGTAGTAGATTGGGTGGCTGACAGTGCCTACAGTTTCTTTACATTGTCTCCCACGCGGTCCTCTGCTGAAAGCGCAGAATTGGCACCTGCAGCCCATGGGCATCTGTCTTTTGCCTCACCCCCTTGCAAATCAGTCAAGCAGTCTAAGCCCCAAGTCATGCAGCAGTCTCTTATGCTTTTTGATGACTCTGCTGGCAGGATTTCTGTCGGCCATCCACCTAGCCCTGGCCCAGAAGTGGAAGAGATTGAGCGCACTGATGCCCAACCACTTATGTTTCAGGATGTGGACATGGGAGGGCCACCGCAGCACATCTCTGATGATGACGAAACACAGGTGCCAACTGCTGCGGCTTTCTGCAGTGTGCAGACCGGCAAGGAAGGCAGGGGTGAAGAGTGGGTGGAAGATGATGTGGAGGATGATAAGGTCCTAGACCCCACATGGAATCAAGGTTATGCGAGTGACGTGTGCAGTTCGGAGGAAGAGGTGGTGGTCACACAGCACCAGCCGCACAGCAAAAGAGGGAGCAGTGTGCAAAAGCAGAGTGGCTGTCCCCTAGCCAGTACGCCTGCTACTGCCCTCCGCACCCAGGGACTGAGCACACCAAAGCCAGCTTCAAGGAGTTCCCTGGTGTGGCACTTATTCAGACAATGTGCTGACGACAAGACGCTAGTGGTTTGCACGCTGTGCCATCAGAGCCTGAAGCAAGACATAAATGTTCTAAACCTGAGCACCACCTGCATGACCAGGCATCTAAATGCAAAGCACAAGCTGCAGTGGAGTAAACACCTCAAAAACCACGAAAGATCTCAGGCTCCTCCTGGTCCCTCTTCTGCAGTCTCGGCCTCTTCCTCCCCCTCTGGCGTGACAGAGGATGTGGCAGCAACACCATCACGTCCGTCATCGTCACCAAGAATCTCCACTAATGTCCCATGGAAGCGTTCAGCTGTCCATCTCCCAAACACTGGAGAGAAAAAGGAAGTACCCTCCTACCCACCCACGATCCCTGTCCCTGAATGCCAGCATTTCAAAATTCCCAGCCACCACTACTTTTCCAGGCGAGCCATCCCCGCCCTGCACAACAAAGTGGCGGACAAAATTAGGTGTGCACTAGGCCAAAGAATAGAGCTAAGAAATGGGGGTCATTCTAAATAAAAGTGGTACAATACCGACTAAAAATGAGTTAATGGAAGCTCTTAGCGCACATATTTGATCAAACGTGTGTCAGGCCCAGCTACCAGGCGTCAAGGTGGCTTCCGCAGATGGGTCCCTAACACTAATATACCGCCTCTCTTTGGACTTACCTAAGCCTACAATATTCAGGGCAGTGTAGGAACCAGCTACATACAGTGCTTCCCATAATTATTCATACCCCTGGAAAATTTTGACTTAAAGTTACTTTTATTCAACCAGCAAGTAATTTTTTTATGGGAAATGACATAGGTGTCTCCCAAAAGATAAGACGATGTACTGTACAAGAGGCATTATTGTGGGAAAAAAACAGGTAGATGGGCGTGTTCAGTCTAAAAGAGGCGCTACCCTCAATATATTGCAAGAGAATTTAGACTAGAATCCTCAGAATCACAGGTGCATATCCATGAAGCAAGCAGGGTTATAAAAAATACAAAACAAACAATAGAGCTAAGAAATGGGGGTCATACTAAATAAAAGTGGTACAATACCGACTATAAATGAGTTCAAAGAAAGTCCAAAGAGAGGCAGTATATTAGTGTTAGGGACCCATCTGTGGAAGCCACCTTGACTCCTGGTAGATGGGCCCGACACACGTTTGATCAAATATGTGCGCTAAGAGCTTCCATTAACTTATTTATAGTCGGTATTGTACCACTTTTATTTAGAATGACCCCCATTTCTTAGCTCTATTGTTTGTATGTATAATGGTGTGCAGCCATTTTATTTTTTATAATAGGGTTTCTCAATGGGCGTCTCCTTCTCCCTGGCTGTGCCGCAATCCAATCACAGTGGAGAGCGTCACAACCAGGGAGAAAGTGAGTTTTTTTTTCCCCTGGCTGTGACGCTCTCCGCTGTGATTGGATCGCGGCACAGCCAGGGAGAAGGAGACGCCCATTGAGAAACCCTGGTGTCTTCTCCTTCCTGTACCAAGCGCGAAAACTGCAGGGGGGGCACAGCGGGGCGCAGGAGCGATATTTAAAAAAATCAGGCAGGGTAGCAGCATTACCAGGGTGTACCCCTCAAGTAAAGGTATTTATCGCAAGTTATACAAAACCATGAACGGTCCTCTTTAACCCTCACTTGTGAAATAGCCTCCTCGTTATATACACAACTACTTCACAGTTTACAATTTTATGTTGCCATTTATTGCTGTCTGTACTCTTAGTCTTAATACAGAACATATGCTTCTGTATTTGTGTTTATAACATAGTATGTCACCCATTAACCTTGCGTTTTGCAAATTTTTATGTCATAAAAATGAATTGTAATAATGCATTATAGCCAACGAGAGGAAATTTAAAATAAATCAATTTCATACAGTTTCAATTTAAAGTATAGTATAACATACATTTTTCTATAGAGTTATATTATAGAACAGGGATCAGCAACCTTCAGCATTCCAGATGCTGTGAAACTACAACTCCTAGCATGCAAACATGCTCGGCTGTTTTCACAACTCACATAGAAGTAAATGGAGAATGTAGTGGGGAGTTGTAGTTTCAGAACATCTGGAGTGCCGGAGGTTGCTGATCCCTGTTATCTTATTGGATTTCAGAAAAATTGCTTTGCCAAAATAGTTTCCAAGAGTCCTTTCAATTAAAAACATCCATGTTAGCCTCTTGAAACTGGGAACTAAGCCTAATTCAGTATGGTTTTCTGCTATATTAAGAATTCTCCTCCTTCTTTGTCATATGTTACACAACCGTTTGTATTTTAGAATACTTATGCTTTGTGTTTGAAGGACTTCTTTCTTCCTTCTAAGCACATATTCTTTCCTCGTTATCATGAACCTGAAAGCTGTGCTTATTGTTTTGGCTGTGGCACTGGTAACTATCTTGGCACTGGTTTCTGTTTTACTGTCGGGAGCAGGAAAGTCTACAGAAAGCTGTTCTTCTAAACTGCAGCATGGAAATGTTAAATCCAATGTGGCACAACAGAAAAGTGACAAAGCCTCAGTATTTTCTGACCTGACACCAGAAGAGTTCTCTGCAACTGTTGACTACCTGAAAAAAAAACTAGCCAAGAACTTCATCAATGCAGCTGATGCAAAACCTACAGAAAATTGTATTTACTATGTTGATATTAAATACCCCCCAAAACAACAGGTACTAAATTACTTAGATCGAGGGGGAGAAAATCCTAAACGGGAAGCTCTTGCTGTTGTTTTCTTTGGAGATCAAGAGGAACCTAACATTACAGAATATGTGGTAGGTCCCCTTCCCAAGCCATCATACTACCATGACATCACATTGGAAAAATACAAAGAAAAACTTCCTTATTACCGCCGTCCTATGATTGGTAAAGAGTATGTTGATGCTTATGATTTAGTGTATCAAAATGAATTTTCTATGGCACCAACTTTTTTAAAAGCCCTTGGGTATGATGGATACAATTTTGCTGCTCTTACCACAGTTCCAAGAGGTTTCAAATCTGGAGATAGAAGCACCTGGTTTGTTTTATTTCTTAAAATGGAAGAAAGCTGTTTTGCTGTCCAACCAGTTGGACTGGAGATACTTCTGGACCACAAAAGTATGGATATCTCAAAGTGGAAAGTAACAAAAGTCTTCTACAATGGTGCTTACTTCTTGAATATGGCTGATCTGGAGAAACAATTCAATGCAGGGAAAGTTGAAGTAATAGAAATTAAAAAAATTAAAACAGAAAATGATATTGGCTCTATGATCCCAAAGGTCACTACTCAACCTGGAGCACCCTTGCAATTCAACCCAGCTGGTCATCGGTACACAGTCCATAAGAACCAGGTTACTTTCCAATCATGGAGCTTTACATATGGCATGAACGTAAACTCTGGCTTGCGCCTTTTTGATATCCGATTTAACAATGAACGGATTGCATATGAAATTAGTACTCAAGAAGCAATTGCAATTTATGGCTCTAATGCACCAGGGGGGATGATCACCAGATACCTGGATGGCAGCTTTGGAATTGGAAGATTCTCATTCGAATTAGTAAGGGGTGTTGATTGTCCTTATCTTGCCACTTATATTGATGCTCATTATCTAATGGAATCTGAAACCCCTGACACAACTAAGAATGCCATATGCATTTTTGAACAAAATTTGGGTGTACCCCTTAGACGACACTATTCCAATATGCACTCCATGTATTATGGAGGACTCCCCAGCACTGTTTTGATTGTCCGAGCTGTTTCAACTCTCATTAATTATGATTATGTTTGGGATTTCATCTTCTATCAAAATGGAGTCATTGAAGCAAAAATGCATGCTACAGGATATATCAGCTCTTCTTTCTACTTTGCGGATGGAAAGGAGTATGGCTCAAGGGTTGGAGAACATACATTGGGAACACTTCACACACATTTTATCAATTACAAAGTGGATTTAGATGTTGGAGGTAAGACATATGTATATGTATCTTAGGAGTTCAAATCTTATACCTTCTACCCCAGGCCAGTTTTCACCTTCCTGCACAGGCCATTTTTTGCAAATCTGAAATGTGTCACTTTATGTGGTAATAACTTTGGAACACTTTTACTTATCCAAGCCATTTTGAGATTATTTTCTCGTGACACATTATACTTCATGACAGTCATAAATTTGAGTCAATATATTTCACCTTTATTTATGAAAAAAGCAAATATTTACCCAAAATTTTAAAAAAATTGCAATTTCAGTTTCTCTGCCTTTAAAACAGAAAGTGATCATAAAATATTGATAACTTAATATTCCCCATATGTCTACTTTATGTTGGCATCATTTTGAAAATGTCATTTTATTTTTAGGAAGTTAATTCACTTTTTTGGCACATTTTTTTTCTGCCGATCATCTTGTGCAGGGGCTCATTTTTTGCAGGAAGAGTGGATGTTTTTATTAGTACCATTTTTGGGTACATATGATTTTTTGATCATTCAATATTACACTTTATGGGGCAAGGTGACAAAAAAAATGGTTGTTTTGGCACAGTTTTTTTATTTATTTTATTTACGGCATTCACCTGTAGGGGTAGGTCATGTGATATTTTTATAGAGCAAGTCATTACGGACCTGGAAATACCTAATATGTATGCTTTTTTAAATTTATTAAGTTTTACACAATTAAAACATTTTTGAAACAAAAAAATGATGTTTTAGTATCTCCATATTCTGAGAGCAATAGTTTTAATTTTTTGGGGCAATTGTCTTATGTAGGGGCTCATTTTTTGCAGGATGAGGTGATGGTTTGATCAGTACTAATTTGGGGTGCATATGACTTTTTGATCATCTGGTATTACTTTTTGTGATGTAAGATGACAAAATTGCTTTTTTGGCTCAGTTTTTATTTATTTATTTATTTATTTAATTTGTGGTGTTCATCTAAGGGGTTAGGTCATGTGATATTTTTATAGAGCAGCTTGTTACAGATGTGGAAAAACCTAATATGTATACTTATTTTTATGTATTTAAGTTTTACACAATAAAAGCATTTTTGAAACAAAAAAAATGATGTTTTAGTGTCTCCATATTCTGCCCTTTTTTTTTTTTGGGCAATTGTCTTATGTAGGGGCAGATTTTTTGCAGGATGAGGTGACGATTTGATTATTTGATTGGTACTATTTTAGGGTGCATATGACTTTTTACATATTACACTTTTTGTGATGTAAGGTGACAAAAAAATGGCTTTGTTTGGCAGTTTTTTTTATGGTGTTCACCTGAGGGGTTAGGTCATGTGATGTTTTTATACAGCTGGTTGTGACAGATGCGGCGATACCTAATATGTCTACTTTTCTTATTTATTTCACTTTAACGTGATAAAAGCGTTTTTGAAAAAAAAAATCATGTTTAGTGTCTCCATATTCTGAGAGCCATACTTTTTTTTAATTTTTTGTGTGATTGTCTTATGTAGGGGTTAATTTTTTGCGGGATGAGGTGACGGTTAGATTGGTACTATTTTGGGGTAGATTATTTGATTTATAGAGCTGGTCATTACGGATGAAGCGATATCTAATATGTGTGTTTTATTTATTTTATTCTTTCTTTTATTTATTTGTTTTATTCTTTTTTCTTTTATTATAAACTTGAAACTTTATTTATAAAATTTATTTTTAAAACTTTATAAATAAAACTTGAAACTTAATTTTTTTATTATAAAAAAAAAAAACTTCTATACCACGATCAGAGCTGACTGCGGCATAGAAAGGGTTACATCAGGGGCCTATCAGTGACTACCGGGTCCCCGCACTGAGTGGGCATGCATTGGAGTGTTGCCCGCCCGATCAGCATGAGGTAATAGTACATCAAATTGCGGGAAGTCACATCCCACTATGATGTACTATTATGTCATATGTCGGGAAGGGGTTAAATGCTGTTATAAGTAGTATGCATGGTTTCACTATATCATAGCATGAAATTTTGTGTTTAGGAATCTATGAAATATCATATGTGATTATAGGGGTATTTAAATTATCCTTTTTGTTAGAATTGCTCTAAATAATAAACAAATTACAAAGTATTCTCCTGCTGGCACCTACAGTGATCAACTATCTGTGGCCTGGCAGTAAAGCTGATCATACAAATTAAATATTTGTCAGCTGAATCCACCCGCCATTTTGGCAGGAGGGGCTGAACACCTAATGTGTATGAGGTCTCCCATTTCCTCCAGCAATGACAGGCGCATGCCCATGGGCAGGGAAAGGGTGGGCCCCCAGGCCCATCTCATTTATCATTTTCTACACCTGTTTTAGGCGTAGAAAATGGTCTAAATCTACGACATAACTACATCATTTAGGCGGATGAACCGCCAGCGCAGTAGGGGTGAAGACTGGCGTCTAAATCACCAGGCTTTATAAATGTCTCCCATTGTGTATGCTTGACAATACCTTTTTGTAAGACAGGTCCCCCACAAATAAGTTTGTCAATTAGAGCCCTACTGCTGTAATCTGTGAGGAACCTGGGAACATTTTTATTGTGATATTGAGATACTATTGTGGAGCAGCTAAGGACACGCTATGGGTCAAATATTTGACATACTATCATAACTTTCCTGTTAATCCAGCATGGTTTTCGCACGCTAGGAGTTTAAGCTATAGTTTTAATTGCGGACTATAATATATTACTTTGTTTTAATAGGAGTTGAAAACTCAGTTATGACTCAAGATATGCAGTTTAATCCTGTGAATATACCATGGCAACCAGAGGTCAAGATACAGCGTCCAAAGGTGGTACGAAGCATACTAGAGACAGAGAACCAAGCAGCATTTGAACTGCACGCCAAGTCACCACGTTATATCCACTTCTCAAGCAACACAACTAGCAAATGGGGTCATCCTCGTTCCTACAGGGTCCAGATTTTCAGCTTTGCTGGTGACTTCTTGCCAGAAGAAAGTCCAGTTGAGAAAGCAATGGGATGGGCACGGTGAGAAAACAGAGTTTTGATTCTATGATTGAAAGAGATCTCATTGCAAATATTAACGTAAGGTGTATACTACCTGTTGCTGTCACTCCACTGTGGAGCTACGTCGAGGTTGTCCAAATAGCAGTTACCTAATCGTTATTAATATGACCAGCATTAATCAGGTTTTCAGTGCAGTTTACCAGCCACCTGCATCCTGTTTACAGATTTCCAGTCTACTGATGGACTGAAAGAAGCTATGTGCAATTTAAATTTCCTGTAGTACAGCACAGAACCTTTGTGGCCATAAACATTGGCAGAACCTGCTATTTTCCATAGGAAAAGAATGTTATGTGTATGGTGGTGTGCCAACTCTCCCACAACAGATGATCTTGGGGTAAAGAACAATCAAACATGTTGAATTTCAGCATATCCAATCCTTTGTTCTCACAGGAGACAAGCCTCTGCCAGAGCTGTCTGGCAGCAGCGTACTTAACTCTCCACACTGAGAACCAAGTGTGCATGTGTATTGTGAGCAATTAGCTATTGGTTGAACAAGCATTCAACCAGTTGTTGTTTAAGATGTATGGCCACCTTCACAGTTGGCATCATACATTGACAACATATTAAAAGATTGCATTTATAGTCAATGACCATCCATGCAGATGCATAAAAAAGCTGAGTGGGGAAATCAAGAGACAAATGCTCGTGACATGAGGCTTCCCTAGCGACCATAGCGATGGTGGCAAGTGGTTCAACTCCACTATCAGACATTGGTGGCATGCCCTAGCATCAAATCACTGATACCTCTGAGTTGTACTACAAAATGTCAATGATAACTACAGTGATCTGTAATTGTGATAATAATAGTTGTCACTCACCATACAGAATACTGATATAACTGCTCTTTATTTGTATAAAATTAGGTCTTTCTAGATGCTCACGACTTTGGTACACTTCAAATTCACAAAACTCCACTGTGTTCAGCATAAGAATACAGGAGCTATGACACTGTGACTGGTTAACCATGTGATATTTTATCTATAATCTCATAATTTTTAAGGTACAAGTTGGCAGTGACCAAACGTAAGGATGAAGAGGCTGAAAGTAGTTCCATTTACAATCAAAATGATCCTTGGAGTCCTAGTGTGAAGTTCTCTGATTTTATAAATAATGAGGCTATACAAAACCAGGTAAGGAAACTAAAACATGAGTATTACACTAAATGAATCCATCTGAGCATTAGACACATAGACACTTTAGATAACACAGGATGCACCATTCTAAATAGGTGATGGTCACAGCTCATCTCCTCCCCTTATCCGCACAATGACCTTTGCACTAATCACAGAGCATGCCTAGAACATTCTCCCATAGAAGTCAATGACTCTCCAGTCTATAGGTTCCTGTGGTCCATGTGGCTGCTCTAAAGCCTATCTCTAAATTCTCAGGCAAGATGGCTGCCCCATAATCATGTATAGAAACTAAAATAAAAATCTAGAATCATAAAATATAACGAGATGAAAAAATATATTTCTCAGTATCTGGCTTTAATTAGTAAAAGAAAATCTAGGTGACACATTCCCTTTAAAGTAATAGACCGGTTAGATGATAGGGGGATAGGGGATAACTATTAGTTCAGTAGTGGTTCAGCTGCACTTAGCATTTGTACTGCCATTTATCTCTGTGAGACTACTGGAGATATTTATTTGACCTACTTTTATAGCACTGATATATTCCGCAGAACTTTAAGGAAATTATCATCACTCGCTGTCCCCAGTGGGGCTTATAATCTAAATTCTCTATCAGTATGCATTTGGAATGTGGGAAGAAACCAGAGTAACTAGAGGAAACCTACACAAACATGGGGAGAATATACATATGTCCATGGTCATAGTTGAACCTAGAATTCTAGCACTGCAAAGCACCAGTGCTAACCACTAATCCACCATGCTGCCTGCAAAGCTCGATAGCTAAGTAACAAATGCTCAGTTATCTCCATGAGGCCCATATAAAATGAATGGATCTACAGTACAGTGTACATGATCAACTGGCAGTTCTCATGATTAGTATTTATCAGTATCTGGTTTTAAGTAATAAAAAAAAATTTAGGCCACACATTTGATTATGTAAAGTGCATTAGTATTCTCTCTGCCTGGCCTGTATTGGGGTTTAAAAGTAAATTTGCTGAGGCAAACCAGGGCCCCCAACTTGGCTATGCCCAGGTGAACCAAGGGATTGTTGTCAGTGAGCAAAGGGAACTCTGCCCCAGTTAGCAGATGTCAGCAAACTTCTCGATCACTGCCCAGACCATAGCCAGAAGCTCCAATTTTAAGAAGCTATAATTCTCAGGATTTTTCTTGCTCTCGTGTAGTGTCCTACTCACATACAGTATGCAATCACCTGTTCTCATCCTTCATGCACCTGGGTGAGCACTGCACCCAATCCTTCAATCTCCCATCTGTCTGTAACACAAAGGGCTTGGTGAAGTCAGCATAGGCCAGTATGGGAGCACTAGTCAACAACTTCTTCAATTCTCAGAAGGCATGATCAGCTTCCACACTCCAAAGAAGGGCTCTGTTTTTATCTCCCGAGGAGAACCTCCAGCAATCAGGGCATACAAAGGTGCGGCCACCTTAGCGAAGTCCTTGATAAACCTTCAGTAGTAATTGATTAACCCTAGGAAGGACCATAATTCGCTACCTTTGGTAGGCACTGGCCACTGTTGCACAGCTCGAGCCCATGGGTTGGACCCTCTCTTTGGAAACCCTATGCCCCAAGTACTTGAGACTGTCCCTGAACCGGTGATTGTGGGGTTTTAGCTTCAACCCATCCTCTTCCAACTGGGTAAGGACTCGAGGTCGAGTCACTCCAGATGCTCCTCAAATGTGAAAGAGATTATGATAATGTCATCAAGATAAATAAGCAGGTTCTATGATTTAGCTCTCCCAAGCATAGCTCCATTAGACTCTGAAATGTAGCAGGAGCATTATTCAGTCCAAAGGACATTCTCAGAAACACATACAATCCCATAGATGAAGATAACCGCTGTCTTCTCCCTGTCCTTTTCTGCAACTGGCACTTTCCAATACCCACTGGCCAGATTGAGGGTGGAGAAGTAGTGTCCCAATGCTGCCAATGACTTTTTATTTGGGGAAGTGAATAGGCATCCCTCACGGCAGAAGCATTCAGGTGCCGATAATTGACACAAAATCGTATAGTCCCATCCTTCTTCTTGACCAATACAATTGGAGACGCCCAAGGACTTTTACTGGGCCAAAACACTTGAATCTACTACATCTGCTTGAGTACAGTTTTTACTTCTTGATATAGTGCCAGTGGGATCTACCGATAGCATTGTCGGATGGGATTTCAGTCCCGAAATTTCAGTCTGCACTGTACACTGTTTAAGTGTTTCCTGCAGGGCTACCTGTGGGGGTTTCTGGTTTGGGGCTCCTTTCCAGTACTGGAGTCCCAGCTCTTGTGCCATCAACCAGTCAAGTTTCCATAGCATGTTCATGCCGAAGATTACAGGTACCCTTCTCTTTCATGGTCTGGCCCCAAACCTTAATGTCTGCACACATAACCCCAGTTTGTCGAATGGGAAGGTTGTTGTGCATCCCCTCAACAAACAGCAGCTGGGAAGTGGGCCTCAAAGGCAGGCCTGGTAATAGTGGTGACCTAAAACCCAGTATCAATCAAACAGGACAGTTCAACTCCATTTAACTTAGCTTTGATGATTGGGCTCTCTCCTACTAAATCCATAGCTTGAATGGTGTCTCCTGTGATTCGCCCCTCATAGGTGATGTTAGTTTAAATCCTCTTGATGTTTTTCAAAACCCCGGTGCAGACAGTTTCTTTTTTTTAAATTAAGTAATTTGTATTAGCATTTTAATAATACAAACATAAGGCCCCAACCCCCACATACCCTCCCCCCACAAACCATCATTATGATGCCCTCCATCTTCCATAGCTTCAACATTCGGTTACACCATCACAACCGCATGTTAATTACACAGGCACAAGCCCCTTCCCTACAACAATCCCACAAAATATTGCTAGAAAAGCTGTAATATTATAATTGGAATATACATTTGCTATCGGCCATAACCTCCCCACTTTACATTACATAGCGAAGAAACATTCCATGTCTCCTGTAAGAAATCGCCAATCACCGAGCCATATATGTACAATAAGCAATAGTACCCTCACACTAATCCCAGACGGTATCTCTGAAGTTCCCTGGATGCCAGCCCAGGGGCATTAATCCAAGGAGTCCAGAGCTTTTCAAATTTGGCCGTGGCACCCCTCTTCCTATAGACCCCTTGTTCCAAATTAAGTAACCAATTAATCTTGGCTATAAATTCGGTTTTACTAGGACTACCCTCGTCCAGCCAGTGTTGAGCAATCAGCTTACGAGCCATATACAACATTCTGGCCACTGCTATCTTCCTGGGTTCAGTGATTGGCAAGTCCTCCACATACCCCAATATATAGACAAATGGAGTCACATCCAGCGTAACTTCATACAGAGAATTAATGAGATGCAGCACCGCGCACCAAAAACCTTCCAGTGCCGAGCACGACCACAGCATGTGCAGCATACCCGCATCTTCCTCCCCACATCGCGGGCATTTGGAGTCCAACCGAAGTCCAATATTAAACAGAAACTGAGGAGTTCTATAAACCCTGTGTATTAGATATAGGTGCGACAGCCTATGGGCCTCGCTGAGAGAGAGCTGCGGAATCCTCTCCAATATCTCCTGCCACTGGGTTTCCTCTAACGGCCCCATCTCCGCTTCCCATTTTGTCCTACTATTTATCGGGTGGTCTTGCAGAAATAGATTCAGCAAGGTCTGATAGAGCAAAGAAATAACTCCAGAGGAGGAATTCCTCTTCTCTATAAACACAATAATCTTGTTTTGGAGTACCGTGCTCAACATACCGCTGTCATGGTCAGCCCGGAAGGCATGGCGCAGCTGCAGGTACCTATAGAAATCGGAGGACGGTAATCTAGTTTCCGTCTGAAGTTGCTCATAAGATTTGAGACCAGTATTATCAACAAGTTGGTGGATTCTAATAATGCCCCTGTTACGCCAACCCCCCATTTACTGCAAAGAGCCTAAATGAGGCAACCACGGAGTGTCCCATATAGAAGTATACTGCAGAACGCCTTCAATGCCCTGCATGTCCCTCACTTTCCACCACGTTTTATGCAAGAGGCGCAGCGTAGGGAACGCCACACCCGACAGCTTTAGCTTATCTGCCTCTAACGCCTCATAGAGATTTGATACCACCAAAAAGTCTCTCAGTAGCCTATGTTGGGTATCTCCCTCTCCCCTTTCCCAGCCCCTCATATGCTGAAGTTGGGACGCTAGGAAATACACCCACGGGTTTGGAAGAGCCAATCCCCCCTCAGTTTTACATCTCTGCAGTGTTTCCAGCCGCAGTCGTGCTGAGCCCCCCCTCCATATAAGCTCCCTAAACAGCCTATTAATTGAGTGAAAAAACCTGAGCGGTAACCATTTGAGGGAATTATGTAATAAGTAAAGCAGCTGCGGCATCCAAATCATCTTGATAAGATTAATCCGTCCTACTACTGACAACGGCAGCTTAGACCAGACATGAAGTTTTTGTTTGAATCTGCCCATGAGGGGAGACAAATTTAGTTTCTCATAATCAGTAAGCTTTCTAGACAGATACTTGAATTCACTTGACACCTGTAATCCTGACTGAGCATAATCCGCAGGGTGATCTACCTGATCTATAGGAAGGAGGGACGATTTACTCCAATTGATAACCAGGCCAGAGTACCGCCCAAAAGTGCCAATCACATCCATAATCACTGGAAGGGATTCTCTAGCCTCGACCAAGAACAGTAAGGCATCGTCCGCATACAATGCTATTTTTTCCTGAGACCCGCCTCGATTAAACCCTATGATGCCAGCATGACTCCGAACCATAGCCGCTAATGGCTGGATAGCTAGGGCAAATAGCAACGGAGATAGGGGCAGCCCTGCCTAGTTCCCCTATAAAGCCAAAATCCTTCTGATAGACATCCATTCACCCGTACTCAAGCTGTAGGCCCACCATATAACAACCGTACCCATGCTATGAAGTTATCCCCCAAACCAAACCTCTCTAGTACCTCCCACAAATACTCCCACTCTATACTATCAAACGCCTTAGCGGCATCTAAGGAACAGATGACTCTATCCCCTGGGTTATCTACCGGGATCTGCATATTAAGGTAAAGGCGTCGGATGTTAATTGCTGTAGATCTGTTCGGTAAAAATCCTAACTGATCCATATGTACAATGGAAGAGATAACCTTAGAAAGGGGCAAAGCTAGCACCTTGGCCAGTATCTTTATATCTGTGGGTAACAATGAGATTGGCCGGTAGGAATCCGGGAGAAGTGGATTCTTCCCAGGTTTAGGAAGAACCACAATAATAGCCTCTTGCATTGACGCAGGATGCGACCCAGTCTCTGAGGCCTCCTGGCAAACCTTTGGCAGCTGGGGCAGTAAGATGTCTCCAAACTTCTTATAGATTTCCACCGGCAGCCCATCAGTACCTGTTGATTTATTATTTGCCAAAGAGGCCACTGCCTCCTCGATTTCCAGTAATTGTAGCGGGCCATTTAGATATGCACTATCTGGGTCTGACAACTTAGGCAGGGATACCCCCTGCAAATACATTGATATATCTTCCCTAGTATAATCTAGACGTGATTGGTACAGATCAGCATAAAAGGCACGAAACACCGACACTATGGCCTGGCTATCCACTATTTCCCCTCCATCCTCCCCCTGTAAAGCTGTAACATATGTTGATGCGGACTGCGCCCTAGCCACAATAGCCAGTAGGTGGCCCGCCTTCTCTCCCTCATCATAATACTTCTGTCGCTGAAAAGATTGTTTTGTACGTGCAAGTTCCACAACGTGCGAGTTATATGCATCCTGTGCCTCCTTCCAGATGGATAGAGATAACTGATCACCTCTCTCCACATACCGCGCCTCCGTTACCCCCACCCGATCCCTCAAAGCTCTCCAAATTGTCTGCTTTTAAGTTTGGCCCTACTAATCCCTTGAATAACCGTACCCCTTAGACAGGCCTTCATGGCGTCCCACACCACCCCGCTTGCAGCTGAGCCTACATTTAAAGTAAAATATTCCTGTATAGTGGAGCTAACATGGGAACAATCAATCACCTGCAGCCAAAAAGAGTTAAATGTCCACAACCGTTGAGAGATCGGAACCACGGGGGCGGTGGACAGCTGCAAAAGCAGAGGGGAATGGTCAGACAGAGCCCTAGCCAGGTATTTCACCTCCTCCACCTGCCTACACACCAACTCAGATCCCAGCGCCAGATCAATGCGTGACAAGGCCTCATGTGATCTGGTATAGCAAGAAAACTGACGCACCTCGGGATCGAGGTAAAGGGAGAAAAAAAGAGGGTTAATCCTGTACTCCTGTGAAAGGAGATATGGGATAAACGCACAGGGCGCCAAAGGTGGAGACCAAAGTGGAAGAAGAGGTTATTAATAAATTAAAAAAAATGAAAATTAATTATAGTCCAAGAAATACTGAACAGTGAGGTCGTAGAACAAAAGCAGGGCAGCCTAGGTGATGGACTATAAGCAGGGATGCAATATAGTAATAGTGATTGAAATGGGGCAAAGGAAAAAAATCACCAAGTGGCGCCTGACCACTAGTAAAGTACAAATATGTAAGCCAATAAAATCAATAAAATATACACTGATAGTAGGAGCTATGGATAAAAAATAAATAAAATATAAATGAATATAAACCCCTTACCATAAAAAGGAGGGGGGGCATTTCAGTGCTCAGTAACCATATGATAAAACATGAATCAACTGGTGAATAATATCAAATGGAAAATATAAAAACAATTAGACGGTGATATACACCAAACTCACTTCACCAGGGAGCGGTGTAGTGGGATAAAACTCAAGACACTCAAAACAACCACCTCCCTGGCTCGCTTGTAGAATGACTGGAAGATACGGCAGTCTACACCGGGAACTTCTGGTATAATCCTTTAATGTAAAAATGAGTCAGGTGGGCTCAACACGTTTCGGGGCTTACAGACCCCTTCCTCAGGAGCAGAGAAGGTATCAGGCTTATACAAAGTATTATAGCAAACAAACATCTAAATATAGCAAGTTCAATTCAAATCAGCAGGCGTTTTTGGCGCCAAAAAATCTTTAGAACCGGAAGTGACATCAGTAGTCAAAAGATGAAATCAGCACCTTGGGATGACGGACACGCCACAAATCTATCAGGGCCACTTCCTCCAGCAATCTACCAAAGGATGAAACAGGACCCTCAGCGTCCATCTGCGTCCCCCCATGTCTATCCCAGTAGGGGTGTATAGTGTTATTGAAATCCCCCACCAGTAATAACTGGAATGTCAGGGTTACTATTAATAAATGTCAGGGTGCCTCTCAACGCCACACTACTATATGGTGGAGGTATATATAATGATACCAGCAGGTACTCCTGCGTGTAGATAGTGCAGTGTATACATACAAAGCGGCCGTCAGGGTCGACACTGGACGACTGAACCTGGAAAGGGATTGACTTATGAACCAGGATGCTAACCCCGCGGGAATAGGTAGAGAACACTGAGTGAAATGTATGGCTCATCCATGACCTATGGAATGCCTGTGCCCCTTCCTGCAGAAAATGGGTTTCCTGCAAACATATAATAGCGGGAAAGTACGGGCGTAGATAATCCAGCACAGCAAATCGCTTTGACGGATCACCCAGGCCACACACATTCCAGCTAACAATATTAAATACATTAGCCATATTTAAATACTAGGAACATGACCCAGCTAATAACATAACGTAATGTGAGTGTTGTAGGTACAAACAGTACTATGGCAGTAGTGCACCGACAAGCAACCATGATATCACAGATACAGAGCATCAACACAGTTATACTGTAAATAATCCCCAAAACAAAAAATAGTAAAAACAAAAACTGGAACCAAAAAATCGCGCCTGTATTGCGTCTTCCAGCAGGCTGAGGCACAAGTTCTCCATGAAACCGGGTACAACAGTAACGTTACAACCTCTCTACCTCTGCTGAGCGAGATTGTCCCCCGCCATAAAAGGATACACGTGCTCCGTCGGCAGTTCAGTCGTAGAACAGTAGAGGGATATCCTTCCAACAGGTCACCTAGTAAAAACTAAGAATGGAAACTTGGGGTAAACGGACGACCATCATCTCTCCTCCTGTCGCAGCTGACGTTCATGCTGGTCGATCCACGTGGCCGCATCTCTCGGTGCATTGAAGAAATGAACAGATCCCAAAGCAGCCACCCGCAGATGTGCCGGGTACATCATAGAGTAGGACACTTGTAAGGAATGAAGTCGCCGCTTGACATCTAGGAACTGGCTCCGCTTCTTTTGGACCTCTGAGGAAAAGTCCTGAAAAAACGCAACCTTTTGCCCATTGATACCCCAAGTTTCCATTCTTAGGTTTCTGTCTGCCCGCAATATGGCATCTCGGTCCCGGTAGTGAAGCAATTTAATCAAAACCGGACGCGGGGGTGCTCCCGGCGGCAGCGGTCTGGTGGGAACTCGATGCGCCCGCTCTACCGCATACAACGGTGAAAGCACCTCAGTGCCGAAATACTTCTTTAAGTCAATTTTCAAAGTATGATGTAGGGTCTTGCCCCTCAACTTTTTCAGGGATCCCCAGAAGTCGCACATTATTGCGTCTAAGGGCTCTTTCACACTTGCGTTGTCCGGATCCGTTGTGTACTCCATTTGCCGGAAGTGCCCGCCGGATCCATAACACCGCAAGTGAACTGAAAGCATTTGAAGACTGATCCGTCTTCAAAATGCGTTCAGTGTTACTATGGCAGCCAGGACGCTATTAATAGCATCCTGGTTGCCATAGTAGTAGTGGGGAGCGGGGGAGCAGTATACTTACCGTCCGTGTGGCACCCGGGGCGCTCCAGAATGACGTCAGAGCGCCCCATGCGCATGGATGACGTGATCCATGCGATCACGTCATCCATGCGCGTGGGGAGCCCTGACGTCACTCTGAAGCGCCCCGGGAGCCGCACGGACGGTAAGTATACTGCTCCCCCGCTCCCCACTACACTTTACCATGGCAAACAGGACTTTAGCGTCCTGGCAGCCATGGTAACCATTCAGAAAAAGCTAAACGTTGGATCCGGTAATGCGCCAAAACGACGTTTAGCTTAAGGCCGGATCCGGATTAATGCCTTTTAATGGGCATTAATTCCTGATCCGGCCTTGCGGCAAGTGTTCAGGATTTTTGGCCGGAGCAAAAAGTGCAGCATGCTGCAGTATTTTCTCTGGCCAAAAAACGTTCCGGTCCGGAACTGAAGACATCCTGATGCATCCTGAACGGATTTCTCTCCATTCAGAATGCATTGGGATAATCCTGATCAGGATTTTTCCGGCATAGAGCCCCGACGACAGAACTCTATGCCGGATAAGAACAACGCAAGTGTGAAAGAGCCCTAGGACGGTTCTCTAAGTCATCAGACTTGGCGATTAGTGCTGAAATTTGCTGATCATGGATGTGGGACGCCCTGGATAGAGGGGGTAGCTTATCCTCCACCTTGCTGACACGACCCTCCACCTCCCCCATTGTTTCATTAACTTTTTGTAGGTCATGGCGTATAAAGGACAGTTCTTGCTTTAGGGACCCTACTTGCTTTTGTAGTGCAGTCAGGGTCACTCCACATCTAGTAACAGTCTGGAGAACATCTTTCAATGTGGGCTCTGCACTGTGGGTATACATGTTCCCCTCCTCCTCAGCCGTTACAACCCCCGCTTTGCCAACCTCCATATCAAAGTGATCTCCTCCTGTAGAAGCTGGCTTCAGTTCAGGGATCCTCTCCTCCTTTTCCACATACAGCCCCTTCAGCTCCGGCATTTGATGTGGAGCCCTGGAGATCATTACACTCCGTGCTGCGGCCAGAGTACCTCCCTCCCTGCCATGCCTCTTCACTGGAAGCGTGCCGGCGCCATCTTGTGTCTCCCGTTCGGCACCACAAGCCACCTCCTTCTGCTTCTTGCCGGTTCCTCCAGCCATGGGGCTTCTTTCAGATGCGGACTGGAGTAAGTATTCTTGCGAGGGATAACTTTTAATAAGTTTGTGCCGCCAATAAAGCCCACGGAGCAGGCTATTTAAGCAGTATTAGCGGGAGCCGACACACACTGCAGCCGCTCACATCCCTGGTCAGGCCACGCCCCCTCAAAGATTGTGCAGACAGTTTCTAGCTTGGTGAGCTTCCTGGTGGCAAGTCCAACATCTTCTCTTGCAGATAGTGGTTTCTGGTCTAACTGTTGCCTCCTCAGTCTGAGTGGCTCGTTGTTTTGGATCCGCGTAACCACCTTTTCCTCTAATTTATTCAATGCGGCAAGTATCCCTTTCATTGCTTCCTCTAGTGAAGGCATTCTAGCCTCTAATTTTCTCCCTTTATCAAGAGCAGTTTCTACCTGCGAGGCTGCCATCAATGTTTTATTCTACGCCTCCTTCTCTAGGATAATGGCCTCTCAAACTATCCCATGTAAGATCAGCTGCGGCTCCAATTTCAGTCTTTCTCTAAGGGTCCTCTTCAATGGTTCGCTTCTGAGACCCAGAATAAATTAATCAAGTATTACTATTTCAGCATTGGTGAAGGACGCAGCCTGCTTTTCTTCCTTTTTCTGTAGTGCAGCCATCAGCTCCAGCAGTCCTAAAGTCTCATCCTAAAGTCTCATCCTCTTTCTGCAGCCTAGTGAAGAACTTCTTTCTTAACACCACTTCAGAAGATACATCACCAGTTCCGTCTTTACCAAGGGGCAGCTGCCCCGGGCCCATTTACTCCTGGGGGGCCCAAGGCAGATGCCTCTTGAGCCATGCTAGCCACTGCCCCGGCTGTCAGGCTGTCAGCTACACGGGGTGCTGCCATGCCTGCCGGCACTGAGTCCAGGCAGCGTACTGTTAGCTGTGATCTAGGACCTTAGATGACATCATCACCATGTGACCAGTAACCTAGCAATATTACTGGTCACATGGCTATGAGGTCATCACAGGTCTTACCAGGAGTGTTGCAGGAGAAGTTTGCCTTAACTGTGGAGCTTTTTTGTGAAGATTACATCAGAAAAAGGTGACAGGGGCTGCTATGCTAATATACTGTAAACTACTGTATAGTGGGGTGCTGTATACTGTGTGGGGGCCTGTATACTGTGTGGGAGTGTATACTGTGGGGGGCCTGTATACTGTGAGGGCCTGTATACTGTGGGGGGCTGTATACTGCGGGGGGCCTGTATACTGTGGGGAGCTGTATACTGTGGGGGGCTGTATACTGTGTGGGGCTGTATACTGTGGGGGCCTGTATACTGTGGGGGGCCTGTATACTGTGTGGGACTGTATACTGTGGGGGGCCTGTATACTGTGAGGGCTGTATACTGTGGGGGGCCTGTATACTGTGGGGGGACTGTATACTGTGGGTGCTGTATATTGTGGAGTGCTATACTGCTGTACTGTATACTGTGGGGGGCTGTATACTGTATACTGTGGGTGCTGTATAGTGTGGAGTGCTATACTGCTGTACTGTATAGTGTGGGGGCTGTATAGTATGGGGTGCTGTATCGTGTATAGTTTGGGGTGCTGTATACGGTGAGGTCCTATACTGCTCTACTGTATACTGTGAGGTGTTGTATACTGTGGGGTGCTGCATACTGTGGGCTGCTATACTGCTCTACTATATACTGTGGGGTACTGTATAGTGTGGGGTGCTATACTGCATACTGTGTGGTGCTGTACACTATAGGGTGCTATACTGCATACTGTGGGTTGCTGTATACTATAGGGTGCTATACTGCATACTGTGGGGTGCTGGGGTGCACTGTAACACTAGGGTGAGATGAGCCATGGTCTCCTTCCTGCAGAGCGGTGCCCACTTCCAGCCTGAGCCCAGCTGCCCAGAGCACTGATCCTGAGCTGCTGGAGTCTTCAGAACTGGAAGTATTTACAGTCATTCACTGTACTCTACCAGGTGTGTGAATTTTTTTTGTGTGTGTTGTGGTGGAGGGCGTGATTGCCTGCTAAGGTGTGGGAAGGTGGGATCCAGGGGGCCCAAGTAAATTTTTGCCCAGGGTCCAATCAATATTAAAGACGGCCCTATAGATCACCATACACATCTTCTGGTAAACTCAGAATCTGTTCAAAGGTCTGTCTGTGTCTGGCCGGCTGTAACATCACGGTTTTCCTAGCCTCACAATATAACGTGCTCAAAGCGAATTCTGTCTTGAAGTGCTGCACCACATTACATAGTCTGACTGTTCCATCCAGTCTCTCCTTCTAATCTTCCAACAATACATTTCCGCCATTAAACTTCGGGAGGTGACTAAGCAAGGTTCCCACTGAAACTTCACGTTAATTCTACGTCCATCCTGCCGACTACACCCAGGAAACTGGGAGCGTTTTTTTTTTTAAGATAGGATTTTACTGTAAAATTGGCAGTAAATAACAGATAACACTTAGAACAGAGGAAAGTAATGTTCAACAAATAACTCTGGGTTAACCCTCTCTTTGGCCGCACACTTGTGTGAGGGGAGTTTCCCTCTCCCTAACACGTCATCCCTCTTATCTTAAACAATAACTAAGACACTAGGAGCTGACTCTGAAATGACATTGTGTCTAACAAACTTAAAGAACATATATTCCCTGTCCTGGGGAATGCTACGCTCACCGTTGCTGACTTCCTGTCCATCTCACTATGGCTGATGGCCCTCACTAGGTCCTCTCAGGACTCCTTGGTAGTGATGAGCGAACTTGTGTTTCAAGTTCGGCGTACAAGGTTCGGGTTATCTAAGAATTAGGTAATAATTATCTTGGCGCTTGCTATCTCCTGCTGTATCCTTAGCTGCAGTGCCGTAGCAGAATCGCACAAACTGCTACCAAGCGCAAAAGCTTAAAATCAATATCAATGACACCACGCTTGCCTCAACCTTCCACAGTATACTACTACACAGTAGGGGTGTCACAGACTGGTTTGCTTAACGCTGGAGCTGCCGTTACTTACTTAGAAGAAACTGCCGTTACCTGTCTCCTAGTGCTTGTTTCGTGACTGCTTTTTCCTTTATGCTGTAGTTCGAAGTAGTACTGAGTACTTGGTTGGGGTTGTTTGTTTCACGGTCCGCGCCCCAGCCGGTGGTGCGACGCCGTTTCTACAAATTGTACTTAGCATTCTCACAAGTGGACAGTGAGAAAATTCCTAACAACGCGTTTCGGACAGTACGCTGTCCTTCATCAGGTTAAGAGGAATATGGTGATACTCCTGAGTGCTCAGTACTTAAACCCTCTAGCGATCCCACCTTAACTCTTTCTATCCTGTCTTAAGTTCTAATTTGCCTGTTTAAGTATATTTATCTGCCGCTATAGTGCTTTTTTTCATTCAAATGCAAACAACTCTATCTCCGAGTTTAACCCTCCGGGTGCCAAGGTATCCATATTAAAAATCCATTTAGTTTCCACTCGGGACATACTTTTTATCAGTCTTCTTTGTAGGTGCTATTGATGTTTTTTATACACTGTATTTTGGTATTACTGGACGTTTCTGCACCCTACATATTTCTTACACGGGAAGAATCCATTATGTTGGCCTATGCCTTTATAGTGATCTTTATTATCATCATTTTAGTTTTTATTGTTTTCATTTCTATTTGTGGTTTTCACTTGTTTAGTAATGCAACTATTGGTGGCTGCCAACATATTGCCTAGGTTTTTAGCTTTCCGATAAATAACCTTGGGGTTCAATACCCCACTATTTTGTCTTCCCTCAGGACGTCCCAATGTTTGCTCACTATTTTTTTTAAGAGACTCACTTGGCCATTGTACGGTAAAATAAGAGGTGGGATTATTATGTCCTCTTCCTCCTTCGTTTTGGACTTCTCTCTAGTAAAGTTTGTCTATCTAGCTGTCCCACTTCTTTCTTTTGAGTTATCAGTTTGGCCATGTTGTATCCTTTTTGTTTCAAATTTTCTCTGTCGATCTTAGGCTTCCCTTTCATATTCTGCTAGTTCGGTACAATTTCTTTTGATACGTAGAAACTGACTTCTTGGTATGTTATCTAACCACCGAGGCAGGTGACAACTCTCTTTGGAGATAAAACTATTGGCGTCAGTAGGCAACAGTAGGTTTATTAAAAGTCTTTGTGTGTATCTTGTTCCCCTCAATTGTTCCTCCTTTACAGAGGAAGAGGTTCTAAGTCAGATGTCTAAAATTAATACAAATAAGCCACAGGGGCCTGATGGGATACACCCAAAGCTATTAAAAGAGCTCAGCGGCGAACTAGCAAAACCATTAACAGATTTTTTTAACCAATCACTGGCAACAGGAGTCGTCCCAGAAGATTGGAAATTGGCAAATGTTGTGCCCATTCACAAGAAAGGTAGTAGGTTGCAATCGGACAACTATAGGCCAGTAAGCCTGACATCAATAGTGGGGAAATTAATGGAAACCATACTTAAGGAGAGGATTGTGGAACATCTAAAATCCCATGGATTGAAAGATGAAAAACAGCATGGGTTTACTTCAGGGAGATCATGTCAAACTAATCTTACAGATTTTTTTATTTGGGTGACTAAAATAATAGATGGCGGAGGTGCAGTAGACATCGCTTATCTGGACTTTAGTAAGACTTTTGATACTGTCCCACAAAGAAGGCTTATCAATAAATTGCAGTCTTTGTGTGTGGACTCCCATATTGTTGAATGGATTAGGCAGTGGCTGAGGGACAGACAACAGAGGGTTGTAGTCAATGGAGTATATTCAGACCATGGTCTTGTTACCAGTGGGGTAACACAGGGATCTGTTCTGGGACCCATATTGTTTAATATATTTATCAGCGAAATTGCAGAAGGCCTCGGTGGTAAGGTGTGTCTTTTTGCTGATGACACAAAGATTTGTAACAGGATTTATGTTCCTGGAGGGATACACCAAATGGGAAAGGATTTAGGAAAACTAGAGGTATGGTAAAAAATCTGGCAACTAAAATTTATGTGGATAAGTGCAAGATAATGCACCTGGGGCGTAAAAACCCAAGAGCAGAATATAAAATCAGTGATACAGTCCTAACCTCAGTATCTGAGGAAAGGGATTTAGGGATCATTATTTCAGAAGACTTAAAGGTAGGCAGACAATGTCATAGAGCAGCAGGAAATGCTAGCAGAATGCTTGGGTGTATAGGGAGAGGAATTACCAGTAGAAAGAGGGAGGTGCTCATGGCGCTCTACAGAGCACTAGTGAGACCTCATTTGGAGTATTGTCCTTAGTACTGGAGACCATATCTCCAGACGGATATTGATACTTTGGAGAGAGTTCAGAGAAGAGCTACTAAACTAGTACATGGATTGCAGGATAAAACTTACCAGGAAAGATTAAAGGACCTTAACATGTATAGCTTGGAAGAAAGACGAGACAGAGGGGATATGATAGAAACTTTTAAATACATAAAGGGAATCAACAAGGTAAAAGAGGAGAGAATATTTAAAAGAAGGAAAACTGCTACAAGAGGACATAGTTTTAAATTAGAGGGGCAAAGGTTAAAAAGTAATATCAGGAAGTATTACTTTACTGAGAGAGTAGTGGATGCATGGAATAGCCTTCCTGCAGAAGTGGTAGCTGCAAATACAGTGAAGGAGTTTAAGAATGCATGGGATAGGCATATAGCCATCCTTCATATAAGATAGGGCCAAGGGCTATTCATAGTATTCAGTATATTCGGCAGACTAGATGGGCCAAAAGGTTCTTATCTGCCGACACATTCTATGTTTCTATGTTTCTTTTAGCTCCTTTTTATATATTTCAGTTGGATCTTTTTTTTTAGCAGTTTATATGTTCTGCTTAGTATGTTTTTTGCCTCTTTGTTCATTATAACAATTCCCCCACCTTTATCCGCAGGGCGGATGATGATATTATTATTTTCCTGTATAGATACAATTTCTTTTCTTTCTGTTCTAGTAATACTTAAATATTGGGGATTTTTTGGTTTTCTCACCTTCCATATTTCCTGAATCATAAAGGTGTTAAAGGCCGCTGAAAACTCTTGTAATGGATGATATTTTGATTTACATTTGAGATCTGTATGTTTGAATATACAGTGGGTATAAAAAGTCTACACACCCCTGTTAAAATGTCAGGCTTCTGTGCAGGGCCATCTTTACCAAGGGGCAAAAGGGGCAGCTGCCCCGGGCCCAGTTGCTCCTGAGGGGCCCAAGGCAGCTGCCTCTTGAGCCCTGCTAGCTACTGCCCTGGGTGTCAGACTGTCAGCTTCACAGGGGGTGAGTCCGGGCATCGTACTGTGTTAGAGCTGTGAATGTGATCTAGGACCTTAATGACATCATCACCATGTGACCAGTAACCTAGCAATATTACTGGTCACATGGCTATGAGGTCATCACAGATCCTTGAGTGTTGCAGGTGAAGTTTGCCTTAACTGTGGAGCTTTTTTTTGGAAGATTATATCAGAAAAAGGTGACATTTAGGGGCTGTTATGCTAATATACTGTAAACTACTGTATAGTGGGGTGCTGTATACTGTGTGGGGCCTGAATACTGTGTGGGGCTGTATACTGTGTGGGGCCTGTATTCTGTGTGGGGGCTGTTTATTGTGTGGGGGCTGTATATTGTGGGGGGGGGGCTGTATAGTGTGGGGGGGCTGTATAGTGTGGGGGGGGGGCCTGTATACTGTGTGAGGCCTGTATACTGTGTGGGGGCTTTATATTGTGTGGGGGCTGTATATTGTGGGGGGGGGCTGTATAGTGTGGGGGGGGCCTGTATACTGTGTGGGGCCTGTATACTGGGGGGGGGGCTGTATAGTGTGGGGGGCTGTATACTGTGTGGGGCTTTATATTGTGGGGGGGCCTGTATAGTGTGGGTGCCTGTATACTGGGGGGGGGCTGTATAGTGTGGGAGGCCTGTATAGTGTGTGTGGGGGGCCTGTATACTGTGGAGTGCTATACTGCTGTACTGTATACTGTGGGGGGCTGTATACTGTGGGTGATGTATAGTGTGGAGTGCTATACTGCTGTACTGTATAGTGTGGGGTGCTGTATAGTGTGGGGTGCTGTATCATGTATAGTTTGGGGTGCTGTATACGGTGAGGTGCTATACTGCTCTACTGTATACTGTTGTATACTGTGGGGTGCTGTATACTGTGGGCTGCTATACTATATACTGTGGGGTACTGTATAGTGTGGGGTGCTATATACTATAGGGTGCTATACTGCATACTGTGGGTTGCTGTATACTATAGGGTGCTATACTGCATACTGTGAGGTGCTGGGGTGTACTGTAACACTAGGGTGAGCTGAGCCCTGGTCTCCTTCCTGCAGAGCGGTGCCCACTTCCAGCCTGAGCCCAGCTGCCCAGAGCACTGATCCTGAGCTGCTGGAGTCTTCAGAACTGGAAGTATTTACAGTCATTCACTGGACTCTACCAGGTGTGTGGATTTTTTGTGTGTGTGTTGTGGTGGAGGGCGTGATTGCATGCTAAGGTGTGGGAAGGCGGGATCCAGGGGGCCCAAGTAAATTTTTGCCCAGGGTCCAATCAATATTAAAGACGGCCCTGCTTCTGTGATGTAAAAAAATTAGACAAAGATAAATCAGTTCAGAACTTTTTCCACCAAAATATACAGGGAGTGCAGAATTATTAGGCAAGTTGTATTTTTGAGGATTAATTTTATTATTGAACAACAACCATGTTCTCAATGAACCCAAAAAACTCATTAATATCAAAGCTGAATATTTTTGGAAGTAGTTTTTAGTTTGTTTTTAGTTTTAGCTATTTTAGGGGGATATCTGTGTGTGCAGGTGACTATTACTGTGCATAATTATTAGGCAACTTAACAAAAAACAAATATATACCCATTTCAATTATTTATTTTTACCAGTGAAACCAATATAACATCTCAACATTCACAAATATACATTTCTGACATTCAAAAACAAATCAGTGACCAATATAGCCACCTTTCTTTGCAAGGACACTCAAAAGCCTGCCATCCATGGATTCTGTCAGTGTTTTTTGATCTGTTCACCATCAACATTGCGTGCAGCAGCAACCACAGCCTCCCAGACACTGTTCAGAGAGGTGTACTGTTTTCCCTCCTTGTAAATCTCACATTTGATGATGGACCACAGGTTCTCAATGGGGTTCAGATCAGGTGAACAAGGAGGCCATGTCATTAGATTTTCTTCTTTTATACCCTTTCTTGCCAGCCACGCTGTGGAGTACTTGGACGCGTGTGATGGAGCATTGTCCTGCATGAAAATCATGTTTTTCTTGAAGGATGCAGACTTCTTCCTGTACCACTGCTTGAAGAAGGTGTCTTCCAGAAACTGGCAGTAGGACTGGGAGTTGAGCTTGACTCCATCCTCAACCCGAAAAGGCCCCACAAGCTCATCTTTGATAATACCAGCCCAAACCAGTACTCCACCTCCACCTTGCTGGCGTCTGAGTCGGACTGGAGCTCTCTGCCCTTTACCAATCCAGCCACGGGCCCATCCATCTGGCCCATCAAGACTCACTCTCATTTCATCAGTCCATAAAACCTTAGAAAAATCAGTCTTGAGATATTTCTTGGCCCAGTCTTGACGTTTCAGCTTGTGTGTCTTGTTCAGTGGTGGTCGTCTTTCAGCCTTTCTTACCTTGGCCATGTCTCTGAGTATTGCACACCTTGTGCTTTTGGGCACTCCAGTGATGTTGCAGCTCTGAAATATGGCCAAACTGGTGGCAAGTGGCATCTTGGCAGCTGCACGCTTGACTTTTCTCAGTTCATGGGCAGTTATTTTGCGCCTTGGTTTTTCCACACGCTTCTTGCGACCCTGTTGACTATTTTGAATGAAACGCTTGATTGTTCAATGATCACGCTTCAGAAGCTTTGCAATTTTAAGAGTGCTGCATCCCTCTGCAAGATATCTCACTATTTTTGACTTTTCTGAGCCTGTCAAGTCCTTCTTTTGACCCATTTTGCCAAAGGAAAGGAAGTTGCCTAATAATTATGCACACCTGATATAGGGTGTTGATGTCATTAGACCACACCCCTTCTCATTACAGAGATGCACATCACCTAATATGCTTAATTGGTAGTAGGCTTTCGAGCCTATACAGCTTGGAGTAAGACAACATGCATAAAGAGGATGATGTGGTCAAAATACTCATTTGCCTAATAATTCTGCACTCCCTGTAAAAATAAAATAATATGGTTGCATAAGTGTGAACACCCTTAAACTAATACTTTGTTGAAGCACCTTTTGATTTTATTACAGCATGAGTCTATCAGCATGGCACATTTTGACTTGGCAAGATTTGCCCACTCTTCTTTCAAAAACACTCCAAATCTCTCAGATTGCGAGGGCATCTCCTGTGCACAGCACTCTTCAGATCACCCCATCGGATTCAGGTCTGCGCTCTGGCTTGGCCATTCCAAAACTTTAATCTTCTTCTGTCGAAGCATATCCTTTGTTGATTTGGATGTATGCTTTGGGTCGTTGTTATGCCGAAAGACGAAATTCCTCTTCATGTTCAGCTTTCTAGCAGAAGCCTGAAGGTTTTGTGCCAATATTAACTGGTATTTGGAACTGTTCATAATTTCCTTTAGCTAAACTAAGGCCCCAGTTCCAACTGAAGAAAAACAGCCCCAAAGCATGATGCTGCCACCACCAAGCTTCACTGTGGGTATGGTGTTCTTTTGGTGATGTGCAGTGTTGTTTTTGTGCCAAACATATCTTTTGGAACTATAGCCAAAATGTTCAAACTTCAGACCATAACACCTTTTCCCACATGCTTTTGGGAGACTTCAGATGTGTTTTTGCAAAATGTAGTCTGGCTTGGATGTTTTTCTTTGCAAGAAAAGGCTTTCGTCTTGCCACTACCCCATAGCCCAGACATATGAAGAATACGGGAGATTGTTGTCACGTGTACCACACAGCCAGTACTTGCCAGATATTCCTGCAGCTCCTTTAATGTTTCTGTAGGCCTCTTGGTAGCCTTCCAGACCAGTTTTCTTCTCAGCTTTCATCAATTTTGGAGAGACATCCAGTTCTTGGTAATGTCACTGTTGTGCCATATTTTCTCTACTTAATGATGACTGTCTTCACTGTGTTCCATGGTATATCTAATGCCTTGGAAATTCTTTTGTACCCTTCTCCTGACTGATACCTTTTAACAATGAGATCCCTCTGATGCTTTGGAAGCTCTCTGTGGACAATGGCTTTTGCTGTGGGATGCGACTTAGGGTCCATTCACACGTCCGTAATTTGGGTCCGCATTCAGCAATTTGCGGACCCATTCACTTTTAATGGAGCTGGAACGGATGCGAATCCACATTTTCGGGATCCCCATCCGCATTTTCGTGATCCACATCAGTTTTTTCTGGATCCATTTTTTCTGGATCCGCAATTCCGTTCCTGAGAAAAATAGAACATGTCCTATTCTTGCCCGCAATTACAGACCAGAAAAGGCATTTTCTATTAGTGTCTGTGATGTGCGGTCCGCAAATTGTTGATCGCACATTGCAGGTGTCCGTGTTTTGCGGATCTGCAATTTGCTGATCTGCAAAACACTTACGGACATGTGAATGGACCCTAAGAAAATTTCAGAAAAGACCAACTAGAGCAGCTGGTTTTTATTTGGAGTTAATCAGAGGCACTTTAAATGATGGCAGGTGTATGCTGACTCCTATTTAACATGATTTTGAATGTGATTGCTTAATTCTGAACACAGCTACAGCCCCACTCATACAACCACATTATTATATTTTTTTTGTTTTCTTCCCTCCACATAAAAGATTTCAGTTTGTTTTTTAATTGAGTTGTACAGTTTATAGGTCAAACTCAGAAACCTGACAGACTTTTTATATCCACTGTAGATTCAATTGGAGATATTTGTGTTCTCTCCCCTCCCTCCGCTTTCTTTATATATATATATTTTTTAAATATTTTTTCAATTTTAGTTTTCTCATAAATCTTCTTAATCCTATAAACGCTTCAAACTTGTTAAAGAATCCTGTAGGGGCAAATTTGAGACCTCTCTCCCTAATATATTCCGCTCCATGTCAGTAAGTCGGTGTTTGCTCAAGTTATATATTTTTTGAGACATGCCTTCCTTCATATATCTATGTGTTAATGATTTTTTCTTTTTGGAGAGTTGCCCCCCCTAAATTCCCTTTTTTGTTTGCCCTCTTTCTGACCTGAAAAAAATCCTGTTTTACTGTCTTTTTAATTGTAAGTTTTTTTTTTATCCTGTGTGTTTTCCTGCCATTTTTGTTCTTTTTTTTTATCCTGCTGTTTTTTCTTTTCTGTATTCTCTCCTCTCTCAGTTGGTTCCCTTTTCTTCTCTTTGGTAATTCTCCTCTCCTTCCCCATATCTATCTTAGTTGAGTTTATTCTGGGGTCTCCTCCTCTATTTCTATTTGGTCATTCGTGACCTGTCTCAGGGGATTATACCGATTATGGGTGGGGATTTCTGGATTGGTGTTTCTGTACTCATCCTTATTTCTATTATTAATTACTACCACAGGAGTTAGCGGGACACGCGGATTAGAGTCTATTGTTTCATCATGCTCACTATACATAGTATATATTGAGCTCCTATCTTCTTGAATCTTGGTTACTTCAGGAGTGCATTCATCTATAGTTTTAAATAAGTTTGCAGTCTGCATTAATTCATTCTCACTATTTTGTATCATATTCACTGTTCTATTTCTCATGTTCCCGATTGGCAGGGAGTCACTCATTAATTTCCTAATTTTTTTCTCTCCCTTATTTCCTCTTCTTTTATTTGGATTCTTCTTTTTATGTTGATAACCAGGGTTAGACTCGGAGATAGAGTTGTTTGCATTTGAATAAGAAAAGCACTATAACGGCAGATAAATATACTTAAACAGTTGAACAGCTTTAGAACATATAACTGCACTGCTGAAAGGCAAATATATTTTTATTTTGCCACTTTTACACAACAAAAAGGGCTTTAGAACATATAACTGTACAGCTGAACGGCAAATATATTTTTCTTTTGCCACTAATTCACACCGCAAAAGGCTTTAGAACATATAACTGCACCGCTGAACAGCAAATATATTTTACTTTTGCCACTAATACACACCACAAAAGGCTTTAGAACATATAACTGCACCGCTGAACAGCAAACATATTTTACTTTTGCCACTAATACACGCCACAGAAGGCTTTTGAACATATAACTGCACCGCTGAACAGCAAATATATTTTTCTTTTGCTACTAAGACACGCAAAACAGGGCTTTAGAACATATAACTGCCCCGCTGAAGGGCAAATATATTTTTATTTTGCTAATAATACACGCCAGTACGCCACAAAAGGTTTTAGAACATATGACTGCACCGCTGAACGGCAAATATATTTTTCTTTTGCCACTAATACACACCTCAAAAGGCTTTAGAACATATAACTGCACAGGTGAATGCCAAATATATTTTTCTTTTCCTACTAATACGCGCCAAAAAAGGCTTTAGAACATATAACTGCACCGCTGAATAGAAAATATATATTTTTTGCCACTAATACACACCACAAAAGACTTTAGAACAGATAACTGCACCGCTGAACGGCAAATATATATATTTTTTGCTATTAATACACACAAAACAGGGCTTTAGAACATATAACTGCACTGCTGAACGGCAAATATATTTAACTTTTGCCACTAATACATGCCACAGAAGGCTTTAGAACATATAACTGCACCACTGAAGGGCAAATATATTTTACTTTTGCCACTAATACACGCCACAAAAGGCATTAGAACATATAACTGCACCGTTGAACGGCAAAAATATTTTTTTTTTTGCCACTAATACCCGCCACAAAAGGCTTTAGAACATACAGACGTGGACAAAATTGTTGGTACCCTTTGGTCAATGAAAGAAAAAGTCACAATGGTCACAGAAATAACTTTAATCTGACAAAAGTAATAATAAATTAAAATTCTATAAATGTTAACCAATGAAAGTCAGACATTGTTTTTCAACCATGCTTCAACAGAATTATGTAAAAAAATAAACTCATGAAACAGGCATGGACAAAAATGATGGTACCCCTAACTTAATATTTTGTTGCGCAACCTTTTGAGGCAATCACTGCAATCAAACGCTTCCTGTAACTGTCAATGAGACATCTGCACCTCTCAGCAGGTATTTTGGCCCACTCCTCATGAGCAAACTGCTCCAGTTGTGTCCGGTTTGAAGGGTGCCTTTTCCAGACTGCATGTTTCAGCTCCTTCCAAAGATGCTCAATAGGATTGAGGTCAGGGCTCATAGAAGGCCACTTTAGAATAGTCCAATTTTTTCCTCTTAGCCATTCTTGGGTGTTTTTAGCGGTGTGTTTTGGGTCATTGTCCTGTTGCAAGACCCATGACCTGCGACTGAGACCAAGCTTTCTGACACTGGCTAGTACATTTCTCTCTAGAATTCCTTGATAGTCTTGAGATTTCATTGTACCCTGCACAGATTCAAGACACCCTGTGCCAGACGCAGCAAAGCAGCCCCAGAACATAACAGAGCCTCCTCCATGTTTCACAGTAGGGACAGTGTTCTTTTCTTGATATGCTTCATTTTTTCGTCTGTGAACATACAGCTGATGTGCCTTGGCAAAAACTTCGATTTTTGTCTCATCTGTCCACAGGACATTCTCCCAGAAGCTTTGTGGCTTGTCAACATGTAGTTTGGCATATTCCAGTCTTGCTTTTTTATGATTCGTTTTCAACAATGGTGTCCTCCTTGGTCGTCTCCCATGTAGTCCACTTTGGCTCAAACAACGACGGATGGTGCGATCTGACACTGATGTTCCTTGAGCATGAAGTTCACCTTGAATCTCTTTAGAAGTCTTTCTAGGCTCTTTTGTTACCATTCGGATTATCCGTCTCTTAGATTTGTCATCAATTTTCCTCCTGCGGCCACGTCCAGGGAGGTTGGCTACAGTCCCATGGATCTTAAACTTATGAATAATATGTGCAACTGTACTCACAGGAACATCTAGTTGCTTGGAGATGGTCTTATAGCCTTTACCTTTAACATGCTTGTCTATAATTTTCTTTCTGATCTCTTGAGACAGCTCTTTCCTTTGCTTCCTCTGGTCCATGTCGAGTGTGGTACACACCATATCACCAAACAACACAGTGATTACCTGGAGCCATATATATAGGCCCAATGGCTGATTACAAGGTTGTAGACACCTGTGATGCTAATTAGTGGACACACCTTGAATTAACATGTCCCTTTGGTCACATTATGTTCTGTGTTTTCTAGGGGTACCATCATTTTTGTCCATGCCTGTTTCATGAGTTTATTTTTTTACATAATTCTGTTGAAGCATGGTTGAAAAACAATGTCTGACTTTCATTGGTTAACATTTATAGAATTTTAATTTATTATTACTTTTGTCAGATTAAAGTTATTTCTGTGACCATTGTGACTTTTTCTTTCATTGACCAAAGGGTACCAACAATTTTGTCCACGTCTGTATAACTGCACCTCTGAATGGGAAATATATTTTTCTTTTGCCACTATTACACAACAAAAAGTGCTGTCATTTTAGCACTTCACCACACAACGGCTAATAAGCCCTTTTTTTCCCCACTAATACGAGCCCAAAAATGTTTTAGAACTACACCACACAAAGGCAAATAGGACGTATAAGTATTTCCTTGTAATAAACCCTAGTAATGGCTGTAACACCCCAATAACAGCAACGGTTTGCTGGAATTACAGAGCTGTATCATTGCAATTTGGATCCCCAGTCAGTGCAGCAAGGTCTATTAGGATTGTTCCTGTTACCCAGGCTGTAACCTCCCCTACTGAACCCTTTTCTACATAAATTCTGTGGAATGATTCCTCCATATCCTTTCCCTACACCTTGAATAATCTTTCCCTGCACTTGTAAATGTTTTTTTCAGCACAATGAAGTTTTTTTTTAGCACTCTCCCTAGCATCTGCTGACATCTTTCCCTGCACTAAGTGCACTGGAAAATGGCTGAATCCAAGATGGCTGAGGCTATTTATAGGGCTGTGACATCACAGGGCTGGCTGGCTGCTGATTGGCTGCATGCATGGCATTGTGGGTGATCCAACCTTCCCAGAGTTCCTTTCTCCATGTCCTAACACGTGCAGCAGCCATTTTAGGAACAAATGTGATTTGTTACCACGAAGCGTGAGGAAATTCGGATTCGATGCAAATCCAATTTTTCCTGAAATTCGGATCGAATTCCACTTCGTCAACTTCGATTCGCTCATCTCTAGTTGTGACCATCACCAGTTGTGAATGGTGGATCTTACGTTATCTAAAGTGTCAAATTTTCTGCAATCATTTGAATGAGAGTTTACCTGCATTACACCGATACAGCCATTAAACAGTGGAAGTAACTTTTTGCTTCCGGATTTGTTCACAGTTTAGTTTCCAGTGCCAATAGTTACCTGAAATGGCTGATTATTGGGGGGCTCGTTGTCATCAATATAGGTTATCAATATCAAAAAAGCTGGAATACACCCTTAATGTGTATGCTCACTTTTAATTGTTTAGTGCTCTAAAAAAACTAATGAAACAACTTTGCAAATCAGCAAATACTTTGCTGTGTGTACAGATTTTTTGCAGATCTATGTGTCTTCATGGTAATATAGCAAATAATTAAAATAAATGGAAGGGAGTATAACTGCAGGATCCGACTACATACGATATTTTTGTAGTCTGTAACCATGAAAATACCTTGGTCAGCATAGGAGCTGTTGACACCAAATTACCTACATTGCTAGTATAACCCTTTTTTTTTTTTTTATAAATATAACTTACATATATCCTCAAAGACTGCTTTTCAGTAAAAGAAACATATATATTTGAAATCCAACCTGTCTCTTTTCCCTTAGGACTTGGTTGCTTGGATCACAGTTGGGTTCCTTCATATTCCACATTCTGAGGACCTTCCAAACACAGCCACTCCAGGCAATGCTGTGGGATTTTTTCTCAGGCCCTACAATTATTTTGACATAGATCCTTCGGTGAATTCACCAGATGGAGTTTATTTCAATAGTAAACAGGACTATGGGTCTTGTGAAGTGAACCAGCTTGCCTGCTTATCTAAAACTGCATCCTGTTCACCCAACATTCCACCTTTCACCTATGAAGGCTTTAAAAATCTGGTGAATTTATAATGAAAGCTCTTACTTATATCTTATATAACTTATACAGGTGAAACTCGACAAATTAGAATATCATGCAAAGTTCATTTATTTCAGCATTGCAACTTAAAATGTGAAACTAATATATGAGCTAGACTCATTACATGCACAGTGAGATATTTCAAGCCTTTATTTGTTATATTTGGATGATTATGGCTTATAGTTTATGAAATCCCAAAGTCACAAGGTACCCTTTGCTCAGGGGGTATGGATTAATTAGCTGACTAGAGTGTGAGACTTTGAGCCTAGAATATTGAACCTTTTCACAAAATTCAAATTTTAAGCTGCATTAATGTTATTCCTTTTAATTTGCATTACTGAAATAAATGGACTTTTGCACAATATTCTAATTTTTCGAGTTTCACCTGTATATAAGATGAGCAGATCATCCCGACAATCGCCTGCTCATCAGCAGAGGAAACTGCTGCTATTACATGCAGTGATCTTGTGACCATCACTCGTCCCTATATACACCATCATTGTTTGCCGGCAGCAGACCATGATTAGACATCACAATGTGTGGCCGGCATACACAGATTTTTAAACTTGCTGAAAGATTCCAATTGCACGATGAATGAGCCAGATCATCACTAACAAGCTTTCATACAAAAGCTTATTAGCGATGATCTAGAAGATATCTGCCCGTCTAATGTAAGCTTGAATGGGTTGTCTCACTTCAGCAAATGGTTATGCTTGCACACGTCTGGAAAAAGTGCTGGCCTATGCTCACTCCCATGGTCCCAGCCACCAGAGAGGTTGGTGCTTTTTCCTATAGTGTTCAAGCACGGCCACCGCTGCTGGATTACAGGGTGATCATAACTCCTGGAAACAAGCAGTGTATGGATGTGATGGAAAAATGAATGAAGCCACCAAATATGGACAATCACAATAGATTAGCAAGTGCCTTGTATTAACTTTCTCTACGTGATCAATGCCATTTGCTGAAGTGAGCCAACTCCTTTAAGTAGTATCTGTAATGTCTTAGTACAGATAATCATATGATTATATTTTAGTACAGTTTCATAATCTATGTTTTCTGTGTAATGACCACTTTTGAAGGAAGTGTCATAATCATCAAGTTCTAGAATCATCCATCAAAACAGATTTTTAATTAAAATAGTGTTTGGTAGTAAAACCCGTTGATATCTTGGGTTTTATTTATTAATATACTATGTTTGACACTTTTGAGAGCTCACCTTCAACAGAAGAAACAAATGTTCTAGTGATCCCAAAATGAGGTTAGGTCACTCTGATAGATAAAGAACTTACAAGGACTGCTAACCAGCCAGCATTACAGTATATCCTTAATAACACCATGCGGGGTGCACAGAGAATAAATGGTGGCGCACAGAGTCCCTATGGCTCCACAGTACAGAGCTGTAAGCATGCTGTTTGCTACTCTATGATGCATCCATACAGCACAATATTTCAGATATATTCTCCTCTAGAAGCATATGGTCTCTATATACCTCATCTGTACAAAATCAGAAACAAATACTTAAGTATTAATAAGAATTATGTATTTTGTATGAAATTAATACAAAACTATCTCATGTATCATGGTTCGTCCACATAACAATAAAATCAGGCATTAATAAAAGATATTATCGACATTTTACTTCTTGTTGATTTTGTTTCTCCAATAATTTCTACATCGTCTGATCTAGAGAATGAATATTCATCCATTGGAAATGGTAATAGACAATGGGGATCAGTTATTAAGACTGGCATTTTAGACACCGGTCTTCATATCCCCTATAGCTGGCGCTGACCTCTACATAACTTTATTCAGACCATTTTCTGCGGCTAAAACTCGTGTATACTCTCAATATAGGCGTGCTTCTGGTTAGTAAATGACGCCCAATATGTATAGTAAAATATTGTAATGAATAATATGTTTCTCCTCAGTTGCTGATCAGCATGGTGTAAGCCTATGTACAGTGTATCCACACAGCTCGGCTTCATTGGTAACTGATTATTAAGGTTAAAAAGTGTATAAGTTATGACTAAAGTGAATATCTGGTTTTTATTATGGTGGTAATTGCTAGTGATATAGTTCTCACCATAAGACATCCCTGGTGACTGGTGAGGACCACATGAAGAAAGCCCAAGAGCCACACGTGGTTGGGGAACACTGACCATTGACCGTTTGCTAATTCCAAAATAAAAAATGTTGTCACTATTGGGTAAACTTCAGGACAAGGTATTTTTTTAACACCCTTTTCTCCTTTGTTCTGCTAATAGTTCTCTCTTCCAATTGTTCAATACATTTACACGTTCCACTCTTGAGAAAACAAAAGGTGCTAAAATTTAATGTGCCCGATCGTCCGTCCCCCCTAAACCCCACCCCCAAACTTTATCTCAGAATATTCAGTTTACTTATGTGATGGCTATTATGTATGTTTACTCACCGGAGGAAATATGCAAATTCATTTAAAACATCAATCTCCAAAAGAGATTAAATACATACAGTACAGACCAAAAGTTTGGACACACCTTCTCATTCAAAGAGTTTTCTTTATTTTCATGACTATGAAAATTGTAGATTCACACTGAAGGCATCAAAACTATGAATTAACACATGTGGAATTATATACATAACAAAAAAGTGTGAAACAACTAAAAATATGTAATATTCTAGGTTCTTCAAAGTAGCCACCTTTTGCTTTGATTACAGCTTTGCACACTCTTGGCATTCTCTTGATGAGCTTCAAGAGGTAGTCACCTGAAATGGTTTTCACTTCACAGGTGTGCCCTGTCAGGTCTAATAAGTGGGATTTCTTGCCTTATAAATGGGGTTGGCACCATCAGTTGCGTTGTGGAGAAGACAGGTGGATACACAGCTGATAGTCCTACTGAATAGACTGTTCGAATTTGTATTATGGGAAGAAAAAAGCAGCTAAGTAAAGAAAAACGAGTGGCCATCATTACTTTAAGAAATGAAGGTCGGTCAGTCCGAAAAATTGGGAAAACTTTAAAAGTGTCCCCAAGTGCAGTCACAAAAACCATCAAGCACTACAAAGAAACTGGCTCACATGCGGACCGCCCCAGGAAAGGAAGACCAAGAGTCACCTCTGCTGCGGAGGATAAGTTCATCTGAGTCACCAGCCTCAGAAATCGCAGGTTAACAGCAGCTCAGATTAGAGACCAGGTCAATGCCACACAGAGTTCTAGCAGCAGACACATCTCTAGAACAACTGTTAAGAGGAGACTGTGTGAATCAGGCCTTCATGGTAGAAATATCTGCTAGGAAACCACTGCTAAGGACAGGCAACAAGCAGAAGAGACTTGTTTGGGCTAAAGAACACAAGGAATGGACATTAGACCAGTGGAAATCTGTGCTTTGGTCTGATGAGTCCAAATTTGAGATCTTTGGTTCCAACCACCGTGTCTTTGTGCGACGCAGAAAAGGTGAACGGATGGACTCTACATGCCTGGTTCTCACCGTGAAGCATGGAGGAGGTTTGATGGTGTGGGGGTGCTTTGCTGGTGACACTGTTGGGGATTTATTCAAAATTGAAGGCATACCTGAACCAGCATGGCTATAACAGCATCTTGCAGCGGCATGCTATTCCATCCGGTTTGCGTTTAGTTGGACCAAACACACCTCCAGGCTGTGTAAGGGCTATTTGACCATGAAGGAGAGTGATGGGGTGCTGCCCCATATGACCTGACCTCCACAGTCACCTGACCTGAACCCAATCGAGATGGTTTGGGGTGAGCTGGACCACAGAGTGAAGGCAAAAGGGCCAACAAGTGCTAAGCATCTCTGTGAACTCCTTCAAGACTGTTGGAAGACCATTTCAGGTGACTATCTCTTGAAGCTCATCAAGAGAATGCCAAGAGTGTGCAAAGCAGTAATCAAAGCAAAAGGTGGCTACTTTGAAGAACCTAGAATATGACATATTTTCAGTTGTTTCACACTTTTTGGTTATGTATATCATTCCACATGTGTTAATTCATAGTTTTGATGCCTTCAGTGTGAATCTACAATTTTCATAGTCATGAAAATAAAGAAAACTCTTTGAATGAGAAGGTGTGTCCAAACTTTTGGTCTGTACTGTATATGTCTGTAGTCAACTTGAATATTTAAATATCCCATTCCCAACTGACACTCACAGGTGTCCGTGAAACTGTGTGCAGAGTCCCCAAGCTGTGGGAATGGTGACCACAAAATTTCCTTTCCTTGCAAATGCAAAATGCAACTACTACACCATCAGCATATGAATGTTGCCAGACAGCACCTATATCTCAGCTTCATGTGAGCTAACTGAGGCCAAAAGCAAATTTTCAGTTTTTTGCTCTCTTATATAACGCTACTAATCTTCTTGACCATCCATACAGTATTATTAGATAGCAATCAGCCATATAACGTCTGCAAATTCTTGCTGTCTTAAAACTGAAAACTCAACAGAAGGCTAACAGACCTCATTAAAACTTAATGGGTCCCATAAATCTGGCATACCTTTCATGGCTCCATCAAGGTTGGCAACCATAATAGTGGTGTGACAGTCTCTTAGTTCTCCCATATGCTTTCATCCTATCATCATCAGGCACATATCACAAAATGCATTGAATATATATTTCATATGAAATCACTATGCACATACTCTGATATATTCCAATTTCTGTCATGCTTTTGTCATTTTCCACCCTCTCTTATATACTACCCTATGTCCATATGATGATGTCTTTGACATCACTTACAAACTAAGTAGATTCAATTTAATCTATTGAATTCCCTGAATTGCATGGTCCTTCATTTTTGCAAGACCTGTAATTAGCTATTCTGCATATAACATAGCACCCCCCCCCCCCCCTGAAAATAGCCTCAATGTGCATCTGTTGGACAGACTTTAGACTAGATGAGTCCTTACACAGCCCAGGGAATCTGTCAGTCGTTAGCAGGGTGGCCAACCCTTTAATAGTTTACAGATGCTCTTACGTACTTGTGGGACACTTCATATAAGACATCTCTGATCCCAAGCATATTTCTATATCAGCAGCTGGTGTTCATTTCCCTAAAACTCAATAAGCGATTATTCTATCCCACTTTAAGTAGTTTACAATTCTCAGTGTTGACATTTCATAGGAAATTCGAACTTTACCTTGTACCATCAAAAAGACATTGAAACTCTGCTGCTGAAGATGCAAAAGACAATTTAAGAACAAGAACAGATGACTGTGAGGTGAGCAATGAGAATTTTAATTATGTTATAATGGCCACCGATTACAAGCACCGGGTCATGAAAAAATTGAGCTAGGGAGAGCCTCCACTATACAAAACTGATACCCAAAAATTTGAACTACAGCTCCGCCACTTAATTAGAAGAATCTTTATTGAATAAATATTTAAACATATATTATCACATATAAAAACAGCAGTAGACAGGCATATCTCAGCAAGGAAAAAACCCTGAAGGGGATCGACACACACGGGCATACAGGAATATAAGAAGCGCCACATGAAAACCAAGAGCAAGAAACCCCGGACATGCATCAGATAGGAATATGAATGGGTAATGTGGGAATCAAGGAATTTGGAAAAAATACCCGAAGTGAGCGCGCCGATCCCTCAGTCTCCTTCTCCCAACGTTGTTTCGCCAGTGACCTGGCTTCTTCCGGGAATAAGAAACTAATAAAAACTCCACCTTCTTATATATCGTTCTCACAGGTGCAAGTTAATGACATTATCATTGTTCGGTGTGTGATGGAGCTTGACTCACCAATGGGAGCTCACATCATGAGTCAGGTGGTAAGAAAAAGGGAAAGTCAATAGAGTTCATTGGAGTTCAGCATGCGGGCATCATGATGCATAGGTCACGTGGGACACACGTGACCACTACTTCAGCACATTGTCACGCTGGCCACACCTATCAGCGTTCAGATAATACATTCCGATAGACCGCTCGAGTATCGCATTTAAATAGCTGGCAAAGGCAATAATAATAATAATATAATCAAAATCAAATTCCCTTAGGGAGGAGGCAATCTCCAAGAATATAATATAATATTGAACACGATCATCCCTAAATACAAAGAAAGGGGAGGGGGGAAGGGTTTTGGCCACATGATTGATGACGCACCGAATCCTTCGATCACATGATCGGAACATATAAATAACCTCCAACATATATCGAGCAGCATAACAATACAGGATTGCATAAAATGTAAAAAGGACCTAATAACATCAGACTAAAGTAAGCATAGAGTGAGTGAAAAGGGTGACAAGAGTGAATCATGAAGAGAAAGAAAAAGAAAGGGAAAAAGGAAAAGAAAAAGAAGAAGAAAAAGAGGAATGAATATTAAATATTGAAATAAATGGACAGCACTCGCAACAGATGGATATGTGGATATATTTTATTAGATAATAAGGATAGGAAATTTAAAAGGATAGGAAATTTTAAATGGTGTCAATTAGTAGTTGTCAGTTGGTAATTGACATATAGTAGTCTGGATTGACTATGTGGGTTTTAGTAGGACTTGTGGTATATGTACTATTCAGGAAATAATAGAAGGTGACTGGATATATAAATAGATAGATGAAAATAAATAAATAGATAAATAAATAATTAGTAGGTGACAAGGTGCTAGTTCCTATAAATATATGATATTCAGGATTTGATGTCTGCAGAGTTATAAGTTGATGTCCATATATATAGAGGACATATAATCAATAAGTGTCCATATGTGATTAAAGATTCTTATAGTTCATAACCAAGTTCATAAAATCCAGATAAAGTCCTTAAAAAGGTAAAAAAAATATATATATAAAAAAAAAAAATGTTCCTAGAAGATATTCATAAAAATGTTCATAGAAATTGCCTAAAGATCATAGATCAGCAAAATTCATGTAGTTCAAAGGTTGTTGTGAGTTCATATAAATAAATTCATAGAAATGGTAAAAAAGCAGTTGGTTCAAAAGGTTGTTCTGAGTTCATATAAATAGAAAATGGTTAAAAAAAAACTGTTCATATTAATAGTGGATCGATCCCCAATGATAGCTTTTGTATTAATCACTGCTCGTAAAAGAGAGAAATCCGAATGGTATTGTATGCAGATAGATCTTCTGCAACTAGATCTTTCATATATCTGTTCCTATAAAAGTGCTTGGTCTTCACCTGGAAAGGAAATAACACAGTGGTACATTACCGCTCTTCTGTGTTCCTCCAGCTGTCCAGGTAGTAGGCGGCGTTCTCGCTTTGTTCAGGTAGTTGGCAGGCGTCCTCGCTCTGCACGTGGGTTTGTGGAAGTCTTGCCGTCGCACGCTTTTCTCCTCCGGTGACGTCACTTCCGGAAGTGGATGCGTCTCCAGGGTAAAAGCTTAGCAGCACATCTCTACTAGCACAGCCATGCTGAGGCTGAGGATTGCGACGCTGGAGCCAGGACAGATAAGTTTATTACAACAAGTAGGGGCAATTACACAAGGGCAGCAATGAGGACATATCAATGAGAGCAATAATAAATATAAGGGAGGAACACAAGAATACATTAAGAAGATTGAAATAAGGGCTAACCAGGACCGGATGGCATACACCCCCGTATCCTAAGAGAATTAAGTAATGTCATAGCCAGACCCTTATTTCTGATATTTGCAGACTCTACACTGACAGGGAATGTCCCACAGGATTGGCGCATGGCAAACGTGGTGGCAATATTCAAGAAGGGTCCAAAAACAGAGCCTGGAAACTATAGGCCGGTAAGTTTAACATCTGTTGTGGGTAAACAGTTTGAAGGTTTTCTGAGCGATGCTATCTTAGAGCATCTCAACGGAAATAATCAAATAACGCCATATCAGCATGGCTTCGTGAGGGATCGGTCATGCCAAACTAATTTAATCAGTTTCTATGAGGAGGTAAGTTCTAGACTTGACAGCGGTGAATCAATGGATGTCGTATATCTGGACTTCTCCAAAGCATTTGACACTCTACCACATAAAAGGTTAGTATATAAAATGAGAATGCTCGGACTGGGAGAAAACATCTGTATGTGGGTAAGTAACTGTCTCAATGATAGAAAACAGAGGGTGGTTATTAATTGTACACACTCAGATTGGGTCACTGTCACTAGTGGGGTACCTCAGGGGTCAGTATTTGGCCCTATTCTCTTCAATATATTTATTAATGATCTTGTAGAAGGCTTGCATAGTAAAGTATCAATTTTCGCAGATGACACTAAACTGTGTAAAGTAATTAACACTGAAAAGGACAGTATACTGTTACAGAGGGATCTGGATAGGTTGAAGGCTTGGGCAGATAAGTGGCAGATGAGGTTTAACACTGACAAATGTAAAGTTATGCACATGGGAAAGAATAATGCAAGTCACCCGTACATACTAAATGGTAAAACACTCGGTAACACTGACATGGAAAAGGATCTAGGAATTTTAATAAACAGCAAACTAAGCTGCAAAAAACAGTGTCAGGCAGCTGCTGCCAAGGCCAATAAGATAATGGGTTGCATCAGAAGGGGCATAGATGCCCGTGATAAGAACATAGTCCTACCACTTTACAAATCATTAGTCAGACCACACATGGAGTACTGTGTACAGTTCTGGGCTCCTGTAAACAAGGCAGACATAGCAGAGCTGGAGAGGGTCCAGAGGAGAGCAACTAAAGTAATAACTGGAATGGGGCAACTACAGTACCCTGAAAGATGATCAAAATTAGGGTTATTCACTTTAGAAAAAAGACGACTGAGGGGAGATCTAATTAATATGTATAAATATATCAGGGATCAGTACAGAGATCTATCCCATCATCTATTTATCCCCAGGACTGTGACTGTGACGAGGGGACATCCTCTGAGTCTTGAGGAAAGGAGGTTTGTACACAAACATAGAAAAGGATTCTTTACTGTAAGAGCAGTGAGACTATGGAACTCTCTGCCTGAGGAGGTGGTGATGGTGAGTACAATAAAGGAATTCAAGAGGGGCCTAGATATATTCCTGGAGTGTAATAATATTACAGGCTATAGCTACTAGAGAGGGGTCGTTGATCCAGGGAGTTAGTCTGATTGCCTGATTGGAGTCGGGAAGGAATTTTTTATTCCCCTAAAGTGGGGAAAATTGGCTTCTACCTTCCAGGTTTTTTTTTTTTGCCTTCCTCTGGATCAACTTGCATGATAACAGGCCGAACTGGATGGACAAATGTCTTTTTTCGGCCTTATGTACTATGCTGCTATGTAACCCGTCACAAGCATATTAGTAATAGATGCTTTCTACTGAAAAGAGGACTTTCTACCAAAGATGGGTCACGCACTAATGACAGACATGCTTTTTTCAGAACTCTCTAGAAAATCCAATTTAACTTCAGTCAACCTATAAAGCACTATAATGTAAAGTCAAGATAATATAGAGGAAGGAGTTCTTCAATCCCAAACTGTCTATTATTAGCCAATGTGGAAAGAAGAGGCTACAAAGGGCATTGCTTGCTCTGGAGGACTTGGAATGTCCATAAGCACGTGTAAAGCGCATTGTTTTCTATGTTCAACATGCAATGCTTAATTTCCCCTGTGGTAGCACTACAAATGCTGCTGGATTTAGCCACAGATTATAGTTGACTGTTTGAGGTCTCAGCAGCAAGACAACCAAGAATCAGCTTATCTTTAGGAGACTTTCTAACATAAAAAATTGTCCATCGCAGACACTGCTTTAATAACAGATTAATCAGTATGCAGTTTCAACGGCTAGATGTAAAATTAATATTTCTGCACCTAATACATATAATCTGTGTAAGAATTTGCCCTTAATACACATGTATACTATATAATCATTTGGACTTTTAATCAAGTCAGCTTTATTACATGCACTTACTATCCCTCATTATGTCACCGAAGTATTGGGAGTAACACTTTGTGCGACGCACGGCAACGGCAATGGGTCCCTTAAAGCAAATGTTTTTCGTGACGCCAGTTGCAGTGTAGCAACAAGGGCACAGGGCCCCTTTTAGTGATGTAGTAGATGGTACCCAGGTGTAGGAATGCCAGAGTGGCGTAGGGTGGCCTAAATTTCCCTTAATGTTGGTGCACGTGTCACAGTGCTCCTACCTCGATACACTGGAACCAGGCGTTGTTGTCCGAAGTAGAGCAAATAGGGGGAATAATCAAGGGATTTGAAGAAATAAATTGAGTCCAGACCTTGTGATGAAGTTCTTTACTTGAATAAACGTTTCTTCAACAGTTTCAGGCTTTGTCTTGGTTCCCAGCAGGCGTTAGCATTAACTCTGGCAGGCAAATAAACTCAACACTGCTACATCTGTTTCTCTCTTGCTCTGCTGTGCTGACAAGATTACTGTATAACTTTGCTTCTTTCTTTACACTGCAACTTCTCTCTGTAGTCTGTCTCTAGATTAATATCAGGGAATCTATACCTCCAGGCTTTAGAGGCTTCGGGCTTTGGCCTCTGTATCCAGCAGAGCTGAAGGTGCTCTAGCTTACTTAGGCAGGACACGTCCAGCAGGGATGTGGACCTGCTTCCTTCCCCAAGCAAGAGGTACACTCCACTGACTCTAACTAACTAAACTCCTCCATAGAGGGAGAAAAGAGAATGGAAAGAAGGTTCCATCCTCTGTAAATGTATCTCTGCCATGCTTGCTGCCACCTTCTGGTGAACCAGGTACATTACATGAACAATAACAGTTGCATAGAAATAGCAATGTGTAGCTGGCCAGCTAGGACCTGTCCTAGGTTGCTAGTATAGCTTATATGTGTATACAGCTAGACCTGCCAATAGCCTTAATACAGTTCATATGTTTATGTGTTAAAGACAAAAGCAGAGTTGTTTACTGTGACATCATGTTTTGGATATCATATACCTTTTATATTTTGTGTTCACAGAAGCAGAAAAAGATAATATGCCTTTAAGATTCATTAATGTAAGGTAAGCTCAGTGACACAGCAGAAACAACAGAAAGCATAGTGTTAATCTGTTGTTGCTGGGCAGAAGTCTAGACCAATCACAGCCAGCTTCTCACACAGCAAGAGTTTTCACCAATTACAGCCAGCCTCACAGACAGCCTGTCTGGGAATTCCCCCAGCTCCTGCTGCTAGAATCATTATTCACCAGAGACAGGAGCTGAAGAGACATTCACTCCACTGATAGCTGAGTTTTATGGGAATAAGAGGCCAATATAGATATTTAAAACAGTTATATAATGTTCATATTGTTAGTATTGTGTTTAGAACTGTATACGGAACTAGATATATATGTGTTAACTTACGGTTCAACCAAACTACAATTGCAAATTCAATTGCAACCATACAATTGCAAATTCAATTGGAAACTACAAATAGCAATCCATACAAATTGCATACAGATCAGTAGAACTATCAGTCAAATCTTAGATATACCTCTTAAATAACTTAAAGTGACAGTGCAGATACTCAAGAGAGAAATATATCCACAATTTTATGTTGAATGACATGATTGAACAGTTGAACCACCATCTTAGGCTACTTTCACGCTAGCGTTCGGGGCTCCGCTTGTGAGTTCTGTTTGAAGGCTCTCACAAGCGGCCTGAACGCATCCGTCCAGCCCTAATGCATTCTGAGTGGATGCGGATCCGCTCAGAATGCATCAGTATGGCTCCGCTTGGCTTCCGCTCCGCTCAGCAGGCGGACACCCGAACGCTGCTTACAGCGTTCGGGTGTCCGCCTGGCGGTGCGGAGGCAAACGGATCCGTCCAGAGTTACAATGGAAGTCAATGGGGGCGGATCCGTTTGAAGGTGACACAATATGGTGCAATTTTCAAACGGACTTTCAATGTAAAGTCTGGACGGAGCCGTCTGAATACAAATTACACTTAGACTTTTTTCTGAAATATAATGCAAACGGTTCCGTTCTGAACGGATACCATCGTTTGCATTATAGGAGCGGATCCATCTGTACAGATACCAGACGGATCCACTCCGAACGCAAGTGTGAAAGTAGCCTTATGCATGCGCCATTTTGTGATATCTTATCAACACTTGTTATGTACATGGACTATCTGCTGGGGAGGCAGCAGTATTATACAAACCGGATTCCAAAAAAGTTGGGACACTATACAAATCGTGAATAAAAACTGAATGCAATGATGTGGAGGTGCCAACTTCTAATCTTTTATTCAGAATAGAACATAAATCACGGAACAAAAGTTTAAACTGAGAAAATGTACCATTTTAAGGGAAAAATATGTTGAATCAGAATTTCATGGTGTCAACAAATCCCCAAAAAGTTGGGACAAGGCCATTTTCACCACTGTGTGGTATCTCCCCTTCTTCTTACAACACTCAACAGACGTCTGGGGACCGAGGAGACCAGTTTCTCAAGTTTAGAAATAGGAATGCTCTCCCATTCTTGTCTAATACAGGCCTCTAACTGTTCAATCGTCTTGGGCCTTCTTTGTTGCACCTTCCTCTTTATGATGCGCCAAATGTTCTCTTTAGGTGAAAGATCTGGACTGCAGACTGGCCATTTCAGTACCCGGATCCTTCTCCTACGCAGCCATGATGTTGTGATTGATGCAGAATGTGGTCTGGCATTATCTTGTTGAAAAATGCAGGGTCTTCCCTGAAAGGGATGACGTCTGGATGGGAGCATATGTTGTTCTAGAACCTGAATATATTTTTCTGCATTGATGGTGCCTTTCCAGACATGCAAGCTGCCCATGCCACATGCACTCATGCAACCTCATACCATCAGAGATGCAGACTTCTGAACTGAGCGTTGATAACAACTTGGGTTGTCCTTGTCCTCTTTGGTCCGGATGACATGGCGTCCCAGATTTCCAAAAAGAACTTTGAATCATGACTCGTCTGACCACAGAACAGTCTTCCATTTTGCCACACTCCATTTTAAATGATCCCTGGCCCAGTGAAAACGCCTGAGCTTGTGGATCTTGCTTAGAAATGGCTTCTTCTTTGCACTGTAGAGTTTCAGCTGGCAACGGCGGATGGCACGGTGGATTGTGTTCACTGACAATGGTTTCTGGAAGTATTCCTGAGCCCATTCTGTGATTTCCTTTACAGTAGCATTCCTGTTTGTGGTGCAGTGTCGTTTAAGGGCCCGGAGATCACGGGCATCCAGTATGGTTTTACGGCCTTGACCCTTACGCACAGAGATTGTTCCAGATTCTCTGAATCTTCGGATGATGTTATGCACAGTTGATGATGATAGATGTAAAGTCTTTGCAATTTTTCGCTGGGTAACACCTTTCTGATATTGCTCCACTATCTTTCTGCGCAACATTGTGGGAATTGGTGATCCTCTACCCATCTTGGCTTCTGAGAGACACTGCCACTCTGAGAAGCTCTTTTTATACCTAATCATGTTGCCAATTGACCTAATTAGTGTTAATTGGTCTTCCAGCTCTTCGTTATGCTCAAATTTACTTTTTCCAGCCTCTTATTGCTACTTGTCCCAACTTTTAAGGGATTTGTTGACACCGTGAAAATTTGAATCAACTTATTTTTCCTTTAAAATGATACATTTACTCGGATTAAACGTTTGATCTGTCATCTACGTTCTATTACAAATAAAATATTGACATTTGCCATCTCCACATCATTGCATTCAGTTTTTATTCACAATTTGTTTAGTGTCCCAACTTTTTTGGAATCCGGTTTGTATATGAAGAAAAGTTGAAGTTAATAAAGAAGTTATTTCAAGCATTTGGTGTGCTCTTTAAACTTACTGTTTCCATAGAACAGCGTTAGAGGAAGTACAGAGTAATAGACAGTCTGGTTAGACTAAAAGTCAGAGATATCAACATTTTTCTAATGCCACAGTGCAAAAGGCACTTCATAGTGCTGCGCCTGCCACAGTGGAACTATTACCCTCAGAGGGCGAAGTGATAGCGCTGCTCAACTTGCACAGTAAAGAGCGCATTAGAGCAGCGAGGTGCCAGCATATACTGCCGTGCAGCAACTGTTCCCTGAGTGAGCAAGCAAAGACATCTCAGCGGAGCTACCATAAAGGCCGTAGAACGTGTGCATTAGTCAAACTGCAGCTGACTCTTAAAGTGGCAGAACGGCAAAGGAAAAATAATCATAGAAAGAGCACCAACCCTCCTGCGATCCCTAGAGAGAGAAAGAGACGCATGGTGGGAGGCTAAAGTCCAGAGCTAGAGTGCCAATACCGCTATCCACAGAGAGACCATGTACTGCAGCCAGCTAGTTTCCCGCCACTAGGCCCAAAGCCTGCAGCAGCGTATTCAAGCCAGCGCATCGCAAGTCATCACAGATCATCGCAAGTCATCACAGAGCATTGCAACTCAGCGCATAGCATCACAAGTCTGCACAGAGAATCACAAGTCAGCGCAGAGCATCGACAGACATTTGTTACAGCAACCTTCAGATCACAGTATTCTGCTCTTCAGAATAAGGTCAGAGCCAGATCCAGAAGTAAAAGTTGTACAAACATTGAGGACTGCTGCCAAGTGTCAAGATGACATACTTGAAAGACTATCCAGATGTTCAAAATGGAATAGAGTCATAAACGTAGTAGCTCGAATTCAACGCTTGGCAAAGGGAATCAGAAAGAAGGAATCACTGAATGTAGAAGAAAGACTGAAAGCTGAAGAAACAGTCATAAAACTCATTCAACAGAGATTCTACAGTGAAGAGTTGAAGAGACTTATTCAAGAACCTAAAAGTCTTCCAAACAACCACCCATTGTACAAGCTTAATCTTGTTCTGCAGGATGGTATACTAAAGGTGGGAGGGAGACTGGAAAATGCATCGTTACCTAGTAGAGTAAAGCATCTAGCAATTCTACCCAAAATCTCTACCTTCACAAGATTGATTATTGATCACTACCACAACATATCCTTGCATCAAGGAAGAAGCTTTACCCAAAGCTGTTCGAGAGAAGGTGGTTACTGGATTGTGAAAGGAAGTGTATATAAGTAAATGTGTAGTCTGCAGAAAGGCACGTAGACCTACAGAAGAACCAACTTAAATAACCTAAATTCCCTGTTTGTGCTAAACTAGCAAAAGGCAATACATCTCCATTCTTCACCACCTGTGAAAGATACAAAATATTACCTATAACCAAGTAATTTTTTCACCTCCTGTAAAAAAAAAATTAAAAATATGCCAAAGAGGGGTGCAAAGAAAGGATCTCTTAATCCCCATCCATCTTCTAATGGTGGTCCAAGATCTAGAGAATAACTTCCCAGTCACTGTATACTTTTGTTCAGCATTAATTAATCGTCCAGACTCCAGTAGTGTAAATATATTTTCAAATGGGGATCTTACACAGTGCACTTTTCTCCCAATGATAATATAACCAAAGCTGCCCGGCTATAAAATAACCCTTGTAGTAGGGAAGATTCAACCCTCCCTGCCCCAACGGTTTATAAAAATGGTCCAGTTTTAACCTTACTCGCTTTCTTCCCCAAAGTAGATAGTTAATCATCCTCTCAATGAGTTTGAAAAACTTGTCCTCGATCCACATTGGGGAATTCCTGAGGGTATAAAGCAGTTGGGGCAAAATCACCATCTTAATCAAGGAAATTCTATCGGCTCTAGATTGAGGTAGTCAAAGCGTTATCATCATACCAAGATATTCAACTGAATCAAAAACCTTTAACATTGTCAAAGACCCCTCACTCAGATACTCAAAATTATCCAATAACATAAGGGTAGTTTTTGACAAATTGACACCTAGACCAGAGACTTCCCCAAAGGAATTAACTATGCAAATAACCCTTGAAAGATTTATATTAGTATGGTTTATATAAAATAATACATCATCCGCATATAAAGAAATCCGATAATCTGGACCCAATGCTCCAAAACCCTCAATAGTTGTATCTTGCCTAGTACTAAGTGCTAGAGGTTTAATATAGATGTGGAACAGAAGTGGCGAGAGTGGACAGATGGTCAACATAAAACTGGAGGTTAGACTACCATTAAGATTCAGTCTCGCACTAGGGGAATTATACAAAACCTAACCATACTTATAAATCTCGGTCCAAATCCCATGCTTCCCAAGACCTTCCAAAGGAATTTCCACTCCACCCTATAGAATGCCTTTGAGGAGTCCAAAGACAGGATGGAGCGGGAATCAGCCCAGAAGATTGTATATTCGCAAAAAGACGGTGAAGGTTATAATGGGTACCTTTAATGGGGATAAACCCATTCTGATCAGGATGTATGATCGAAGAGATAACTCTAGAGAGCCTTGTGGCCAACATCCTTGACAAAAGCTTAACATCGGTATTCAGGAGCGATATCGGTCTATATGATCCCATATCCAGGGGATCCTTTCCTTTTTTCCAAATTAGTACAATTACCACTTCTGCCATTGAATTAGATAGGGTACCATTCTCCAAGGATTCAACAATTACCCTAAAAAAACTTGGGAGAATAATATCACCCTACTTACGATAAAGCTTATAGGGAAACCATCCAAACCAGGAGAGGAATTTCCCAAACAGGCCTTTATTGCACCCTCTAGCTCCTATAAGGAAAATTCCACATCAAGGGATTCCCTCAGTGCTTCAGTAAGAACCGAAAAATTGATGGAGTCGAAATAGGCATCCATCATTTCATTGGTAATATTGTTACTGGTTTTATATATTTCTGAAAAGTGCTTTATTAAAGCTCCCCTTATTTTTTCCTGATTTTCAGTAATTGTGCTTTCAATTAACCGAATACAACCTATTTAGTTATTTTGATCCTGGTTAGATATCACCCTAGCCAGGATTAACAAAATTGTTTTTGTCCCCTAAAAAAGAGCCTCTGCTGGGCCTTATCCAAGAGAAAATCTGAATATTCCCGACTTGCTTTCTGCACCACCCTCCTATTCTCCTCCATTTTTTCCCTGGAGAACTGGTTTATCCCGTATAATGCAGTAGCTTTTAAGGCTCTCTCTTTCCTCCCGTACCCCTTTCTTAAGTTAGAAATATTGCTAACAAACAGCCCCCTAACAAAAGCCTTGAACACATCCCATACTGATTGGGTTTTTGCTGTTTTATAATTAATCATCCAGAAATACACCATCTCCTGTTTCATCCAATTATCTATTACTGACAGCCAATAGGGGTTTAATCTAAAGGGAGCTACTATCATTCCCTTATCATCAGAGATACAAAGCTTAAGGGATACTGGCACATGATCCGAAATCGACCTGGCTTCATATTTGTTTAATAAATCAAATATTTTTTATTTATTAAAGCAAGGTCAATCCTGGACATGCAGTTCCCAGATCTAGACACACAGGAGTAGGCTCTTCTCCCCGTCCCAGAACATTCCAGACATCTACAAAGCCCAACTCCTGACAGAATCGAGCCAAAGGGGACCCCTGACTAAATACAGAATTCTGAATGTCTCCCACCATGGAAATCCGGTTGCTCTTGGGGTTGATAACACAATTAAAATCCCCATTTACTAGTGTAGGACAGTCTGGCCATTTCTCCAAAAACGTTAATAAACAGTTGAGTACATCAAAAGAAAAAGGGGAAGGAATGTAAATAAAAGCTAAAATACATAGTCTTCCAAGAGGTCTCCAATACAGAAAAACAAATCTCCCTTGTTTATAAATAGAGGATGCCTCGCAGACAAAATCAATCTTTTTATGTATAAACACCGTCACTCCTCTGGAGTGGCTGGTGAAAGAGGAATAAAATGCCTGCGAGACCCATCCTCTAGTGATCCGTGTGACGGAATGAACCGTCACTGGGGCTGCTTGAAAAGCCTGAGGGCCAGCCTCCTATCTATGGACTATGGACTCAGAACTATGGAGAACCCCTCAGACCTTTTGGGGTTACAAGGAACTATGAACCCTGGTTTATGTCTAGAGTTTTGTATGCAACATATTTCCTATTGACCACTAAAGGTGCAGGGTGTGAATACAGCAACACAAAAAGGGTTAACTCTGCACTGAGACTCCCACTGATTGTGTTAGTGATGGGATTAAGATAGCTGACTCTATGAGTAGCCGACTCCAGTGTAGATGAGTAGATCACCCTATGATACACTCAGGAGATAATCCCATCACATGTGTCTCCTCTCTCCCTATTTATTCATTAGGGAGGGGGTGTAGATGTCTGTTTGCATGTTGTTCATGGTTGATTGATTTATGTAGTTAGACTTCTTGAACTGTATATATACTGAGTTGGTCTTCAATATAGTCAGTTCCTGTTTTACCCTCAACATTGAGTGTCATCTCATGTGTGGGGGGACAGCTATATTTACTCTGGGGATTGCTATCAGTATTATAATTCCCTGGGATTACAACACGGTTCTACCTACTGGAAGCAGGATCCTGGTCTTGGGCCTAGAGTGGGTGGAAGACGGCAAGATCCCAACCAAGCTGCGGCAGTTCGTGGGGTCGGCAGTGCTTATGGTGTCATGTGGAGTGCTTGGGGTCCTCGGGAAGCACTAGGAGCATACATCAACAGAGGTACCCAGTTGGTGTGCCAGGAGATCCGTTACAATCTGCATCACAACCTCCTCAGTAAGGGATCAGACAGATGATCGCAGGTAGATGTCTCTGGACTAAGTCAAAAACTTAGTTTATCCCCAAGTCCCTGAATATTCCAGGTTAGAATTCTCACAGACATATAGTCAGCTAATCACATCCAATCCCCCTTGAACCTCATCCCCCCCACCCCCGCTCCCATCCTAAGAGACGCATCGCTACCCACCCAGAAAATTCCATCTACCCCACCCCCCCACCCCCATTATCCGCTTAATCCTGCACCCACCAAATGAATTAACAGAAAACAAAAACCAAAAATAACACGCAATTGCTTAGAGATTTTCAGCCAGTCCGTAGCAAGAGACGGTGTATAAAGAAATTGATTTGCTCCAGTAAAAATAATCCGGAATTTAGCTGGATACAAGAAGGAGTACTTAATATCTTTGCCTTGTAGATGCTTTTTTACAGCAAAAAGACTGTGTCTCTTTTCTTGAATCTCTTTAGAAAAATCCATAAAAGAAAGACAGTTTACTATCATTATAGAGAGTAGTCCTCTTTAGAATCATGTCCCTATTATAAGACACAAGAATCTTTGCCAAGAGTACACGTGGCTGAAAGCCGGGAGTTGGTTTACCCCCAGGAAAGGGCCCTCTCCTCCAAAAATAGAGGTGAGAAGTGTTCTTTTCCAAACTACTCAAGAAACAGGGACAGTATCATTCCAGCAGGATTTTTTCCTTCTGCACCGTCAGGTAGCCCCAGAATTCTCACGTTAGATCGTCTCGACCTACCTTCCAGATCCACAACCTTTTTTTTGTAAATTATTATAACCCATTTTCGAAATGGCATTTTCAGATTTTAAAGCTTTTACTTCATATTCCAGAGAGCCAATACACTTTTCCATGACAGTAACTCTGTCTCGTATCTTCATCGTCTCCTATTATAGACAGGTCCGACTGGACAACTCCCAATTGCCATGCAATATCTTGGATCACCTTTCCATATTTTTGTCCGTGGCTAAAATCTCCTACAATGGAGAGGGATCTACCAAGGGAATATCACCTTCCTCCACCCTCTCCCCGTCTCCATCCTGAGAGTGGTCGTCTGCTCCCTCATCCGGTCTAGATCCAGAAATATTTTTTTTTAAATAAAATCCTTAGTATGGAAGGGCTCACACTACAAAAGAATGGATAGGGGAGGGTTCTCTGCTCTCTGGATCACCCTCAATCCATCAAATATGGAGTACAACAATTTGATAGGGCAGGCACACCTCCTTCTGGTATGGAAGAGATAAAATCCGTATAAAATGGATAAACATTTATTTAGTCAAATACATAAATTTTAAAAGAGCTAAAAATATATTTTTTTAATGAAAAACATGATTAAAGAAATCCCCCCCTCCCACAAAACTATAAATCGTAGATGTAGATATGGATGATCTATGAGATATGCAAAAAAAAGATCAAACTGCTGCCGATTAGAAAATAAAATGAATCTCCGTTTCAACCTATAAAGAAAAGCAACTTATGGAAAAAAGGCATAAAAATGGATATCCACACAAGAAAAAAAAAACATGTCTTTCTCCCTTATGGAGTGAGGTTAAGTTGAGTACTCTGAAGGAGTGATACTGTTTATCAGGTTAAAGACTGGTGTGTTTAAATATCAGACACACTTGCAGATTCACAGAACATAGTTGTCAATGATATTGCATAGAACACAAATGTCAGTAATGCTGCATAGACAAAGCTGATAGATTTAACAATGCTCAATGCAGCATATATTGTGGTCTGTGTGATGTGATATACACATAGATGATATGGATCTCCGTATTAGCAGACTTGGTATAGCTTGCAAGCTAGATAATGTCTATTGTATATAAAGTGCCTCACTGAGGGCTCTTACCGCCACCACAGTTTGGTGGTCTTTGACACAGGACTCCTTTCCTACGCATTTCGAAGCAACTTGCTTCTTCCTCAGTGGCTAAGGGTCTGTGTCAGTGTACCACCTTTATATGCTGCTTAATTGGTATTCGATAAACCCTGAAACAGATCTCCACAGGGTGAAAAGACAAACATGGGCCAGAATCTTCATTTATGACTGTAGATATCGATCATCATGAGGAGTGTTATTCATATTGTATTTTGATCGGTTCTATATAGTTTGCAAATCTATCAGTCTTTGCTCTTCAAAGTATACATGGTGTGTAATGAATTCTACCTTGTATTGTTGCATTTTTCTTGTTGCGTTTTTTTCACATGTATGTACAAATATGGATGAAAGGAATAACCATAGCAAAAATATATGAAATAATCTATAAAATAAAATAATTTAATTGTAAGTTTCAATTTCTTTGAGGTAGTTCTAAGCTCGATTCATTTCAAATGAAATGGTTCTATGAAATAATTCTGCAGAGTAGTTCTATGGCAGGAGTCCTGTGTCAAAGACCACCAAACTATCCATTTTGATCCGGATCTATTGAAACCTAGTGAGGCGTAGCAGGTAAAATCATCATTATATATTCTTACGTGCACAGAGTAAAGCCTTCCAGGACCTGCAAAGACTTTAAGGACCCGCATCACATGACCGGCTCTTGCGATCACATGACCGATGCATGTGACTCGCACACATGACTATCCACACGGCGTACAGCGAGGAAGAAGCTACTCCACACACCGCGGTGCATACTCTAAACCGCAAGAAAACTAATGGTCGGCGGTAAGAGCCTCAGTGAGGCACTTTATATGTAACACCCCAGAGTTGTGTTGCTACACTCCTCTGCCCCGCTGCTATCTGTTGAGAGCCTTTACATTTGTCATCTGATGCGATTTTGCTCATGTCTTCACAAATGTGCATTTAAAACTATGTTAAATGTATATTTCCTTGTAGTTTTCCATGTTCACCAGCAGGTGGCAGCAATGGATTGGTAAGGAGCTAGTTACAGTTTAGTATATCTAGGCTGGAATTGATCATTCCAGCTTAGCTCCCCCTCTGTGGAGGTATGGACTGTTCCTACATCCTGCACCTTGGGTGGAGAAGGAAGTTAGGTTCAGTGTAGCCCACCCCCTGCTAGGGGTAAGGTGTGTGTGTAAGAAGACCCCCGGCATAGGGAAAAAAGCCAGGATCTTGTCTCGGCTGAGACATTGATCACCTTCCCAGCCTGAGAACCCTCAGCCTCGGCTGGATGAAGCAAGCGGACAACCTCCAGTCCCAGGAAGAAAGCATCCCCTGAGAATATAACTGTGAGTCAAGTCCAGAGACCTAGGAGAAGCCATATTCCTCCTCAGCTAGTCAGTCCCCATTAAAGCAGAAGGTAAAGAGAAGTGCAGAAGCTAAATTCCTGCCATAGTTACAGAGCTAACAAGCAGATGTCTTTTCCTCCAAGCTCACAGATTTATAGTGCAGAAGATTTATTCCTGCCAATGATTGCCAAAACCTGCTGGGACCAAAGACCAAAGCTGTATTCTGCTTGGATGAAAGTTATCTTCAGTAAAGAAAAGTTTGAACTTCATCTAAAGGTCTGGACCTCATTTCTGCTGCAAACTTCCTCTATTACTCCTACTATCATTACACTCAATTTACTGCAAGTGAGCCAGGAGTCCAGCCGTACCCAGGTAGGAGATACAGTTGGCACCATTATCACCACCATACAGAGACATTATAGGCAATTATACCACTCTGGCATTCCTAACCTGGGACGTGAGTTATAACACCTTGGGAGGGCCCTGTGATAGTACCCTGCGCATGCTGCAATTGGCATCAAAAACAAATTATAAACTATTATCCATCCATATCCTGACCCACTGCATAAGTGGCGTCAGTGTACCCGTTCCTGGTCACTGCATATATACAATAGACATAAACTAGCTTGCAAGCTCTACCAAGTCTGCTAATACAGAGATCCATATCATCTATGTGTATATTACACAGACCACAATATATGCTGCATTGAGCATTGTTAAATCTTCATCTATCAGCTTTGTCTATCCAGCATTATTGACAACTGTGTTCTATGCAACTTCATTGACAACTGTGTTCTATGAATCTGCAAGTGTGTCTGATATTTAAACACACCGGTCTTTAACCTGATAAACAGTATCACTCCTTCGGAGTACTCAATTGAACCTCACTCCATGAGGGAGAAAGACATCAAGTTTTTGTTTTTTGTTTTTTCTTGTGTGGATCCATTTTTATGCCTTTTTTCCATAGGTTACCTTTCTTTATAGGTTGAAACGGAGATTCATCTTATTTTCTAATCGGCAGCAGTTTGATCAGTTTTTGCATATCTCATAGATCATCCATATATACAGTACAGACCAAAAGTTTGGACACACCTTCTCATTCAAAGAGTTTTATTTATTTTCATGACTATGAAAATTGTAGATTCACACTGAAGGCATCAAAACTATGAATTAACACATGTGGAATTATATACATAACAAAAAAGTGTGAAACAACTGAAAATGTCATATTCTAGGTTGATTACTGCTTTGCACACTCTTGGCATTCTCTTCATGAGCTTCAAGAGGTAGTCACCTGAAATGGTCTTCCAACAGTCTTAAAGGAGTTCCCAGAGATGCTTAGCACTTGTTGGCCCTTTTGCCTTCACTCTGCGGTCCAGCTCACCCCAAACCATCTCGATTGGGTTCAGGTCCGGTGACTGTGGAAGCCAGGTCATCTGGCGCAGCACCCCATCACTCTCCTTCATGGTCAAATAGCCCTTACACAGCCTGGAGGTGTGTTTGGGGTCATTGTCCTGTTGAAAAATAAATGATGGTCCAACTAAACGCAAACCGGATGGAATAGCATGCCGCTGCAAGATGCTGTCGTAGCCATGCTGGTTCAGTATGCCTTCAATTTTGAATAAATCCTCAACAGTGTCACCAGCAAAGCAACCCCACACCATCACACCTCCTCCTCCATGCTTCACGGTGGGAACCAGGCATGTAGAGTCCATCCGTTCACCTTTTCTGCATCGCACAAAGACACAGTGGTTGGAACCAAAGATCTCAAATTTGAACTCATCAGACCAAAGCACAGATTTCCACTGGTCTAATGTCCATTCCTTGTGTTCTTTAGCCCAAACAAGTCTCTTCTGCTTGTTGCCTGTCCTTAGCAGTGGTTTCCTAGCAGATATTCTACCATGAAGGCCTGATTCACACAGTCTCCTCTTAACAGTTGTTCTAGAGATGTGTCTGCTGCTAGAACTCTGTGTGGCATTGACCTGGTCTCTAATCTGAGCTGCTGTTAACCTGCGATTTCTGAGGCTGGTGACTCGGATGAACTTATCCTCTGCAGCAGAGGTGACTTTTAGTCTTCCTTTCCTGGGGCGGTCCGCATGTAAGCCAGTTTCTTTGTAGCGCTTGATGTTTTTTGTGACTACACTTGGGGACACTTTCCAAGTTTTCCCAATTTTTCGGACTGACTGACCTTCATTTCTTAAAGTAATGATGGCCACTCGTTTTTCTTTACTTAGCTGCTTTTTTCTTGCCATCACTGGCGTACATACCAGGGTCACAGGGGTCGCAGTTGCGACTGGGCCCGGCACTCCAGGGGGCCCAGCAGCTTGTGGACCCTCCCCAGGCCGCTGGCAGGGGCCCCTCTGTACTCACATGTAATGGAGCACTCTGATGGGGCCTGGCATGAAGTACAGTGGCAATTTCGGGTCCCATCAGAGCGCTCCGTGCCTCCATTACATGTATAATATGGGGGTGGGGGGGCTGGAGGTTCAAGGAAGAGGGGGGGGGGAGCGCACACTCACTCACACCCGGCCAGGAGGCAGTTCCGTTTTCATAGTGAAGCAGGGAAACCTCTCTGCTCCCTGCTTCACTGATCTTCAGAGCTCAGGAGCTCCCCCTGCTGGCCCCAGATCACGCTGTTGGCTGTGGAAGGAGGAGAAGAAAGGCTTGCAATCTGCCTCCTCTCATCATGGAAGAAGGTAAGTATGTGTATTTTTTTTTTCTAACGCTGCAGACTGGGGCCAGGGGGGGAGGGGATGTTTGATGGGCACAACTAGAGTGAGGGGGCACAAAATTTGGCATCTCTACTGAGGGGCACCTAATCTGCCATAACTAATTTGAGGGGGCACATATAAAGGCATAACTATGAGGGGGCACATATGAAGGCATAGCTACTGTGATGGGGCATGTAATCTGGCATAACCACTGTGAGGGGCACATATGTGGGCATATCTAATGTGAGGGGCACATAATCTGGCATAACCACTCTGAGGGGGCACATATCTGGGCATATTTACTTTGAGGGGGCACATAACCGGGCATAAATACTGTGAAGGGGCACATAATCTGGCATTACTACTGTCAGGGGACACGTAATCTGGCATAACCACTCTGAGGGGGCACATATCTGGGCATATCTACTTTGAGGAGGCACATAACTGGGCATAAATACTGTGAAGGGGCACATAATCTGCCATAACTACTGTGAGGGGCACATAGTCTGGCATTACTACTGTGAGGGGACACATAATATCACATAACCACTCTGAGGGGGCACATATCTGGGCATAACTACTGTAAGGGGACACATATTTGGCATAACTATTATGAGGGGGCACATATCTGGGCACAACTTCTGTGACAGGAACAAAGGTGGGCATAACTACTGTGAGGGGCCATAAGGTGGGCATTAGTACTGTGTGGTTGCACTTAGGGGAAATGTCCTAGATTACCCTGCTATACATTGGCATGGCTGAGTCTTACAGGCCACCACAGCGCCCCCTGCTGGTGATTTCACAGGGGCAGTCACCATCCCTTCCTTATGCGATTATTGTTTTTTTTCTCACCACAGGGACCTTGGTCTGGATCCAGTGGACATCACGCCAATGCCAGCGACACCCTGGATGAGGTAGGACCAGATTTTATTAGGACTGGGTGAGTGTAGCCATGCATTGGGCTTAGGGCTCTTTAACACGAGCGGATCCCATGCGGGTAATCCGCTGCGTGAAAGACAGCCAAGCCCCGTTCCGGACAGCAGAGACACGGAGCATTAACATAATTGGTAATGATCTGTGCCTCTCTGTGATCTTTTTACTACAAAATCACAGTGAGATAAAGTTGTCACTGTGATTTTTTAGTAAAAAGATCACAGTCAATCATGTTACTGCTCCGTGTCTCTGCTGTCCAGAATGGGGCTTGGCACTCAGTCACGCAGCGGATTACCCGCACGGAAAGAGCCCTTAGTAAGAAAATCTGCCGGTTCTTTGTAAAAATGTTTGCACTGTGGCCCAATACACTATAGTTACAACACTAGTAGGAGAGGTAGTGGGGGGTGGGCTTAAAGGCAGGTTGGGGGGGGCGACAGGGAGGGGGCCCCATAGATCAGTTTCGCACCAGGGCCCCGTGGATTGTGTGTACGCCACTGCTTGCCATAATACAAATTCTAACAGTCTATTCTAGTAGGACTATCAGCTGTGTATCCACCTGACTTCTCCACAACGCAACTGATGGTCCCAACCCCATTTATAAGGCAAGAAATCCCACTTATTAAACCTGACAGGGCACACCTGTGAAGTGAAAACCATTTCAGGTGACTACCTCTTGAAGCTCATCAAGAGAATGCCAAGAGTGTGCAAAGCAGTAATCAAAGCAAAAGGTGGCTACTTTGAAGAACCTAGAATATGACATATTTTCAGTTGTTTCCCACTTTTTTGTTATGTATATATTTCCACATGTGTTAATTCATAGTTTTGATGCCTTCAGTGTGAATCTACAATTGTCATAGTCATGAAAATAAAGAAAACTCTTTGAATGAGAAGGTGTGTCCAAACTTTTGGTTTGTACTGTACATCTATGATTTATAGTTTTGTGGGAGGGGGGATTTCTTTAACCATGTTTTTGATATAATTTTTTTATTTTTAGCTCTTTTAAAATGTATGTATTTGATATGTATTTGACTAAATAAATGTGTATCCATTTTATACGGATTTTATCACTTCCATACCAGAAGGAGGTGTGCCTGTCCTATGATTTTTTTTTAGTTTAGATCCTGCTTCAATTTTAAATGCTGTTCTTGTATTTACAATTGGCAATTTCAGACACTGCTCGATTTTTGCCGGCTCCACAGATTTCTGTCCTATTTTAGACGATGATAAATCTGTTGACCATCTGTTTTGCTTGGGGCCCTTTTTTTTTCCTCCTTTTTTTTTCGTTACCCCCTCCCTCCTTTTAAATGTCATCCTCCCCTAATCTCTTCTCCCTTCTCTTTAGCCTCTCCTTCCCTCCCTGTTCTTAAAGGGGTTCTGCACTTTGTTTAAACTGATGATCTATCCTCTGGATAGATCATCAGCATCTGATCGACGGGGGTCCGACACCCGGGACCCCCGCCGATCAGCTGTTTGAGAAGGCAGCGGAGCTCCAGCAGCGCCGCGGCCTTCTCACTGTTTACCGCTGGCCGAGTGACGTCACGATTTGTATCAACTGGCCTGGGCTGGGCTAAGCTACATTCAAGGGAACGGAGCTTAGCCGCGCCCAGGCCAGTGATACTAGTCGTGACGACACTGGGCCTGCGGTAAACAGTGAGAAGGCCGCGGCGCTCCTGGAGCTCTGCTGCCTTCTCAAATAGCTGATCAACGGGAGTCCCCGGTGTCGGACCCCCGCCGATCAGATGCTGATGATCTATCCAGAGGATAGATCGTCAGTTTAAACAAAGTGCAGAACCCCTTTAAGTTAATATCTTTATTCAAAAAAAAAGAAAAAGAAAAAAAGGGAGGTAAAACCAGAGGCTGGAGATGAAAACAAAGGTACAATACAAATGGATCTCACCACCTTGCAAGGGTCTTGTGGAGGACGGAGGGACTTAAAAATTTACTGGCAAGTTCTTTCTAAGATCCACAAGCAGAAGAAGGTAGGCACGTTCACAGAAGAACAACAGGGAGGTGGAAAGTCAGGGCAATACGGTACCCCTCGACTTCATCCAGGACAGCCACACACCAAATGACCACGGGGCAAGCTACCGAATGTCTCACCAAACCCCAATAGTCCCACTGACCCGCACTCCACACACACAAAAATAGAGGAGATGAAACAGAGCCACAGTGTCCAGTGTAGAATTCAGAGCACCATGGGGAGGAGAGGAATCAGGAGGAAGGGAGAGGGAGAGCAGCCAAGAGGAGCGGATTAGGGCAAGGGGGGCAAGTGTGAGTGCACAGTGGCTACTCCCTCTAGCAACATCAAACTGCCAAAGGGGCCTTAACACAAACAGCCCAGCTCTTCGGCATCCAGTCAGTGAGGGTTTGGCTTGAGAGCACAATCTGGAGATCCAAGCAGCAGTGAAGTCACGAAAGGCAGGTCAGAAGCAGGGGGAGGGCGCGACATCACGTCTTTACGTCATCACGTCCACCTCGCATCCCAGTTGTTCATGAGAACCATTAGTATTTAATGTCCTCAGAGGCAGTCCACATGAGCAATGACGATTTAAGATCTGCTTGTGACGTACCAGACGTCCTCAGAGGCACTCTATAACAGCTAGAGTGTGTGAAGTGCCGGTCTTCTGTTCCATATTGTAAGTGGGCTTTTCATACCCTGGACGCGAGCACCACGACTCTGCCAGAGGAGTGCCGACTGTTTTCCCCTTTTACTATAACAGCTAGAAAATTAAGGTCCTGACTATCTAACAGTATAAAGTCCATAGTCCATACAAAAGTGCATAATATCACATTGCGGCACCTCTAAAAGAACACACACAATGGGCACAGTACACATGAACATTGCTGAATCTGAAAGATTATTGTAAATCACAGTGCAAAATAGATAAGGCAAATACTGTATATAAGGCACATATTCAATGCAATCAGGTAGTGTAATAATGTAATAAAATCGCATTTGAGTCCTTTCCTTTAACGCTGGCTGATCAATTGCAAACTTGAACAAAAATGCAAAAGAGTCCTTTGTAATCCATAGGAAATAACGTAACATCACTATTTGTAATCCACATGGGTAGGAATAAAGCTGATAGTTGGGGTGTTACTGAGAATGGGGGGAGTCATGACTAACATAGCCATCCTAAGTGAGGACTAAAACAAGGGCAACCTGAAACATAAAAACAGATAAAATACCAACAGGCCCTCACCCTTCAGGTCCAGTCCACGAAGTAGCTCCCAGAAGTCACTGGTCCTTTAAATTAAGATGATGGAAAAGCAGAGGAAGGACCTCAAATCCTCATCGCTGCTAGAGCTGCTGGAAAAGCTCATCAAAGGTCGTTCTTGCCTTTGGTAGTCCATCCTGGATTGGGTGGTGAAGCACCTGTGGCTGAACACGGTACTGACCGGGTGGTCACACTCCTCACCTGGGCTGCAACTTTCTGCTGCACAGGAGCAGATGCTCCTGCCATCCTAAACGGGTCCAGCACCTCCAGCTGCATGGGCGCTGGAAGAAAGTCCTCTTCATATGGTGGCGAGTCCTAGGCCATGGCCATCTTCCAGGGGAGTTGGTAAACCACTTTTGGCTAAAAAAAACACGATAGATGTGGACACACAGCCTATTTGACATACTGACTGTGCAGACAACCCTGGAATGAGCAGTTCCGGCTCTGGCTGAGGTCATTCACGGAACCGGAGGACTCCCCCTGCGGTCTCTTGCAGACACCTCACTGTCCCCACTGCAGCTAGGTCCTCCTGCCACATCTCCGGTGTGGACATTGGAATCAGGGGCTAATGCAATAAATTCACCCCCGTAGTAAAGGGGCCCTTTGGAGACTCCATCAGAGTGAATTCAACTTGACCTCCCTTATAAAGGCTGTGTCTAGCCTGGGGCAAGTGCAGGCACTTTATAGAGCAGTCAATTAACAAATAGCTCTGCACCGGTCACGTCATCCCAGATGAACCCTGTCCCTCGTCCTACGGAAAACTAGATTACCATTACGGTCCTCCTCTCCAGTGTGGGATCGTTGGGCAGAGGTCGCTCTAACAGACGGATGACCCAGTCTGAAACGGATCTCCTGCCCCCCCTCCCCCGACTGGGTACCTCCGTTGATGGATGCTCCTAGTGCTTTCTGAGGACTCCAAGCACTCCACTCGACACCGTAACCACCACAGGAACAAGGAACAGGAACAGCTCTTACAAGAGCTAGTAGTTATAGCCAGGGGAGTATAGCAATCCCCAGTGTCGATCAGTTACCCAAACACCAGCCTCAACATGATGAAGGGTAAAACAGGAACTCTTTATAGAACACACAAGCATTGACTTATATACACATTTTCCAACAAGGGTACCACCACCGTGGACCTGGTTGGGAACTGAGGACATAACATAGCAGCCAATCCTTTACAGTTTTACAGTTTAAACACAAAAACTATACATTCAGCAAACACAATGGCATTGTCTGTGACACAATTAACAAACACAATGGCATTGCCTGTGACACACTCAATAACAGAATAGGCATTGTCTTTGACGCAATCAACAAAATACAATTACAAAAACATAATGGGCTCTGCCTATGATACAATTACCAAGCATAATGGGCTAACTTAATCACTCACAGGCAGAAAACACACATTTTTCCCCAACACACAGAAACCACCCCAAAACCCCACATATCCCCATAATTTATACATCCATGGATAGCTCTGATCTGGATGAACAACATAACCAAAAATCACCCAGATCTGAGCAGGGGTTCCGAATTCCATGGAAGTCACATTTGACCGACCGCAAGCATGGCTTTCCTGCCCAAAACAGTTCCACAGATTTAAGCTGTGCGGCCGGTCTGTCTTCTCCTTCAAAGTTAGTATATGGGCCATAATCCTGAGGCAAGAGGCTGGCAAACAGGTCCCTCCAAAACACAGTGGTGAGGCTATTTTCGCCACACGGTCCTCAATAGCCTTACAGTAATCCCAAGTGGAGGACGCGTAGGCTGTGACTCCTCTGGGCACCATCGAGTTCAAGCTGTAGTAGGCCTCACTCTTTCTGGGCAGCAGAGTGGTAACTCCTGCCGCCTCTGCCGAGCCATCCGGCACGGGAAAAACTTGCGGTACCTTCTGAGGGGTCGCTGCAATTGCGAGACATAAATCTCCTGGGGGTATCCTGCGCTTCAGGCAGTTCGCCTCCCCAACACATTGCACCCTAGTCTGGCTGTCAAGGGGGCACCATCTTGCTTCCTCTTGCGCTGGAACAAGCTGGTGATTAAGGAGGGGCTTCAAGGGAGGATCTTCCGCTTCCTCTCCTTACACTGTAGGGGGCAGGGCTAGACTTTCCAGCTTTAAGATGGTGGCGTTCCTCTATTTTCCCCCTTAAACTGGGCAAGAAGAAACTGTTCCATGGTATGTAAAAATGGCAGATTAACCCTTCGGATGCCGGCTGTGCACATTCGTGCGCCTGTCAGCTCCGCAGTAATTTAATAAAGTCATTTTTAAAGGGGTTTTGGCAAATCCGGTAAGCTATATAATCCAAGGCCACACAGATTTATCCTGTTCGGATCCTGTTCATAACATAGTACATAACATAGTAACATAGTACATAACCTTCACAGACATAGTACATAAGCCGAAAAAAAGACATTTGTCCATCCAGTTCGGCCTGTCATCCTGCAAGTTGATCCAGAGGAAGGCAAAAAAAACCTGTGAGGTAGAAGCCAATTTTCCTCACTTTAGGGGAATAAAAAATTCCTTCCCGACTCCAATCAGGCAATCAGAATAACTCCCTGGATCAACGATCCCCCTCTAGTAGCTATATCCTGTAATATTATTACACTCCAGAAATACAGTTGCAAGAAAAAGTATGTGAACCCTTTGGAATGATATGGATTTCTGCACAAATTGGTCATAAAATGTGATCTGATCTTCATCTAAGTCACAACAATAGACAATCACAGTCGGCTTAAACTAATAACACACAAAGAATTAAATGTTACCATCTTTTTATTGAACACACCATGTAAACATTCACAGTGCAGGTGGAAAAAGTATGTGAACCCCTAGACTAATGACATCTCCAAGAGCTAATTGAAGTGCGGTGTCAGCCAACTTGAGTCCAATCAATGAGATGAGATTGGAGGTGTTGGTTACAGCTGCCCTGCCCTATAAAAACACACACCAGTTCTGGGTTTGCTTTTCACAAGAAGCATTGCCTGATGTGAATGATGCCTCGCACAAAAGAGCTCTCAGAAGACCTATGATTAAGAATGGTTGACTTGTATAAAGCTGGAAAGGGTTATAAAAGTATCTCCAAAAGCCTTGCTGTTCATCAGTCCACGGTAAGACAAACTGTCTATAAATGGAGAAAGTTCAGCACTGCTGCTACTCTCCCTAGGAGCGGCCGTCCTGTAAAGATGACTGCAAGAGCACAGCGCAGACTGCTCAATGAGGTGAAGAAGAATCCTAGAGTGTCAGCTAAAGACTTACAAAAGTCTCTGGCATATGCTAACATCCCTGTTAGCGAATCTACAATATACGTAAAACACTAAACAAGAATGGATTTCATGAGAGGATACCACAGAGGAAGCCACTGCTGTCCAAAAAAAACATTGCTGCACGTTTACAGTTTGCACAAGAGCACCTGGATGTTCCACAGAAGTACTGGCAAAATATTCTGTGGACAGATGAAACCAAAGTTGAGTTGTTTGGAAGAAACACACAACACTATGTGTGGAGAAAAAGAGGCACAGCACACCAACATCAAAACCTCATCCCAACTGTGAAGTATGGTGGTGGGGGCGTCATGGTTTGGGGCTGCTTTGCTGCGTCAGGGCCTGGACGGATTGCTATCATCGAAGGAAAAATGAATTCCCAAGTTTATCAAGACATTTTGCAGGAGAACTTAAGGCCATCTGTCCACCAGCTGAAGCCCAACAGAAGATGGATGTTGCAACAGGACAACGACCCAAAGCATAGAAGTAAATCAACAACAGAATGGCTTAAACAGAAGAAAATCCGCCTTCTGGAGTGGCCCAGTCAGAGTCCTGACCTCAACCCGATGGAGATGCTGTGGCAGGACCTCAAGAAAGCGATTTACACCAGACATCCCAAGAATAGTGCTGAACTGAAACAGTTCTGTAAAGAGGAATGGTGAAGAATTACTCCTGACCGTTGTGCATGTCTGATCTGCAACTACAGGAAATGTTTGGTTGAAGTTATTGCTGCCAAAGGAGGTTCAACCAGTTATTAAATCCAAGGGTTCACATACTTTTTCCACCTGCGCTGTGAATGTTTACATGGTGTGTTCAATAAAAACATGGAAACATTTAATTCTTTGTGTGTTATTAGTTTAAGCAGACTGTGATTGTCTATTGTTGTGACTTAGATGAAGATCACATTTTATGACCAATTTGTGCTGAAATCCATATAATTCCAAAGGGTTCACATACTTTTTATTGCAACTGTACATCCAAATGCGACACACAACAACGGCCATGGGTCCCTTAAAGCAAATGTTTTTCGTGATGCCAGTTGCAGTATAGCAACAAGAGCACAGGGCCCCTTTTAGTGATGTAGGAATGCTAGTGGTGTAGGAGTGCCAGAGTGGTATAGGGTGGCCTAAATGTCCCTTAATGTTGGTGCATGTGTTACGGTGCTCCTACCTGGATATGCTGGAACACAGGCGTTGACGTACGAAGCAGAGGAAATAGGGGGAATAATTAAGGGATTTGAAGAAATAAATTGGGTTCAGATCTTGTGATGAAGTTCAATAACACATTTACTTGAATAAACGTTTCTCCAATAGTTTCAGGTTTTGTCTTGGTTCCCAGCAGGCGTTAGCATTAACTCTGGCAGGCAAAAAAACTCAACTCTGCTATATCTGTTGCTTTCTGGCTCTGCTGGGCTGACAAGCTTACTGTATAACTTTTCTTCTTTCTTTATGCTGCAACTTCTCTCTGTAGTCTGTCTCTGTCACAACCAGACAGCTGAGAAGCTCTGACAGAGGCCTTTCAGAACCTCCTCCTTAAGTTTTCTTTGTTGTGGTATTCAGTTCCTCATCTCGTTAGCCTCTCTCAGCTGTCATGTAGTTGGACTGATTGCCTCCCTTTAAATTCCTCCCCATAATGCTTTACTGGGCGGCTTATACTTCTTCCTGGAGTGTGTGTGCATGCTGATCCTGTTTCCCAGTCTGCTACAAAGTTAAGTGCTGTACATTTATCTGTTATTTTCTGTTTGCTGGATCCCAGGTGACCCTGACTCCCTCCGTGTCTGGTGTAGGGAGCCGGTGGTCGTGTCCCCTCACTATTGTAGGGTGTTCAGGGGTTATATAGTCGAGGTACGTGGATATGCAACCATCCACCTTTGGGATCTTTGCATAGGCTGAGCAGCCAGGGAAAGTGCTAGGTCTTGTGCAGGGGTCTCCCTTTTGGTTCCTTAGCTTTGGATCCAGTGAGTCATATATGCATGTTGCTTTGTCTTGTTTCCTGTACACCGTCCGTGACATTATAAGCCGCCAAAACCGTCTCAAGCATGGATCCGGTTTCACTTTTGGCTGAACGCCTTCAGGGTCTTTCATTGGAGGTAGCTGATCTCCGCAGGACTTTTTCTCAGCTTCGAGTGACCGGTTCAGCTGGCATTCATGGAGTTTGTTCTGAGCCTAAGATCTCGCTCCCGGATACGTTTTCCGGGGGTAGTGAGAATTTTGTGCGTTTTAGAGAGGCTTGCAAACTCCATTTTTGCCTTCTTCCCCATTCCTCTGGTGATGAGGAACGGAGGGTGGGGATCATTATATCGCTGCTCAGGGGTAACGCTCAGTCCTGGGCCTTTTCGCTGCCGGAGGGGGCACGGCCCCTCCGTTCAGTGGATGAATTCTTTTTAGCCCTGGGTCAGATATATGATGATCCGGATCGTATTGCTCTGGCTGAGTCTAGACTACTCACTATAAGGCTGCAGGTGGGGAGTAAGGTATAACCGGTATGTCTTACCCTATTGGATCGGGTCCGGTAGCTAGGCGATCTCTTCCTCTTACCGCTGGTAAGATACCACTACTCACCACCACGCGCCAGCTTCTCCTCACGCTGTTCGGCGTCCTCGCTCGAGACCGTTGTACGTCCTTACTCGTGGCTGTTGTATCACGTGACGTTGGTCTCGCGGGATTAGCCTTACAGGGGGTTCAGTCTGTTCTTTCCTCCGGTTATTTTCGTTTTAGATATCTAGTGGAGCGCTCCAACATCCGATAGGTTAAAGAACTAGTTTGATGATTCCAGGTCTTTCTTTGGGGGTGAACTCGCCAGACGCGTTTCGGGGACGTCTCTCCCCTTCCTCAGTGGCTCTACCCCCATTGTAGTGTCACTTCCTTTTGTAGTCTACTCGGTACTCTCCAAAATCTGGATCAAAGAATCCGGTTTGCACTACTTGCGGTGTCGGTGCGATTTTCATGCGGTATTTTAACCGCATATGCGTTTTCGATTGCATTCTCTCCTTTATATTATAGTAATATCATATAGTAAAGGAGGTATTTCCACAAGCATGTTATCAGCGGCAAATCACATAAAGCATATATAAATATATAAATACATACTATAAATATTTAGTCATCTTCTTTACTATATAAGAACAATATAGATGCGGTCTTACTGTTAAAATACCATAGAATAAAATACAATTATATAAAACAATAAAATATATATGAACTATACAATATGAGAAGGAAATTAAAACAACGTCCAATCCAGTAAGTACCAAGGCCCAGAATATATGGTGGAAAAGAGAGCACGGATTTCTGAACCATCACTCAGATGTGATATTTAAGGTCATAAAGTCTAGTGGCAAGAATTCTCTATATTTCTTCTGTTATTCATCAATGATGTAATAGGTGTGTGGGCCTATCTCCGAGGGGGGGTCACAGCGCCGATAAACGGCCTGACATGTGATCCCCCATCGGATGAGAGGCACACAGACCAGCCACTTTAGAAGACCAGGAATCTATATAAAGCCAAAAATCTCAAGTTCGGCATTGAGACCTGCCGGAATCAGGCTACCAAAATCATTCCGGCAGGTCTCAATGCCGAACTTGAGATTTTTGGCTTTATATAGATTCCTGGTCTTCTAAAGTGGCTGGTCTGTGTGCCTCTCATCCGATGGGGGATCACATGTCAGGCCGTTTATCGGCGCTGTGACCCCCCCTCGGAGATAGGCCCACACACCTATTACATCATTGATGAATAACAGAAGAAATATAGAGAATTCTTGCCACTAGACTTTATGACCTTAAATATCACATCTGAGTGATGGTTCAGAAATCCGTGCTCTCTTTTCCACCATATATTCTGGGCCTTGGTACTTACTGGATTGGACGTTGTTTTAATTTCCTTCTCATATTGTATAGTTCATATATATTTTATTGTTTTATATAATTGTATTTTATTCTATGGTATTTTAACAGTAAGACCGCATCTATATTGTTCTTATATAGTAAAGAAGATGACTAAATATTTATAGTATGTATTTATATATTTATATATCCTTTATGTGATTTGCCGCTGATAACATGCTTGTGGAAATACCTCCTTTACTATATGATATTACTATAATATAAAGGAGAGAATGCAATCGAAAACGCATATGCGGTTAAAATACCGCATGAAAATCGCACCGACACCGCAAGTAGTGCAAACTGGATTCTTTGATCCAGATTTTGGAGAGTACCGAGTAGACTACAAAAGGAAGTGACACTACAATGGGGGTAGAGCCACTGAGGAAGGGGAGAGACGTCCCCGAAACGCGTCTGGCGAGTTCACCCCCAAAGAAAGACCTGGAATCATCAAACTAGTTCTTTAACCTATCGGATGTTGGAGCGCTCCACTAGATATCTAAAACGAAAATAACCGGAGGAAAGAACAGACTGAACCCCCTGTAAGGCTAATCCCGCGAGACCAACGTCACGTGATACAACAGCCACGAGTAAGGACGTACAACGGTCTCGAGCGAGGACGCCGAACAGCGTGAGGAGAAGCTGGCGCGTGGTGGTGAGTAGTGGTATCTTACCAGCGGTAAGAGGAAGAGATCGCCTAGCTACCGGACCCGATCCAATAGGGTAAGACATACCGGTTATACCTTACTCCCCACCTGCAGCCTTATAGTGACCGTGCGACAGACTCACAAAAGCGGGACTTGTTTCACTTTCTGACGCATCACTACCATCCGGCCAGAGTGCCGTTTTTCATTACAGCGTATATCCCAGCTAAGGATTACCGTAAGGAGGACTTCTATCTCACACCACAGTGAGATTTTGCTCAAGCTCGATCATAAGAGCAAACTAAGAGACTTATTTAGAGCTGTCTCCAGATTGCAGCCCACAGTGCTTTTTGATATTGCGGCATCTTTTTTATTATCTTTGTGTATATTATTGTGTATTGTATAGGTTTTTATATATTAAATTGTCACTTCTTTTGATCCCACATATTTTGAGTGCCAGCCTTTATTTCTTTTCATTATTTAATCCTTTGACTGATTGGGTGATCAGTCTTCAGGCTAGAGCACCAGCTCTGTCTGAGGAGGAGTGGTGAGCTATCCACTAGTGTGCTATTCAATGAGTCTAGACTACGTCTATTATGCCAGGGTAAACAATCCGCAGAGATATACTGCTCAGAATTTCGGAGATGGGCAGCTGATACTGGTTGGAATGATGCTGCACTCCAAAGTCAATTTTGCCATGGTCTTTCAGAGGGATTGAAAGATGCATTTGCCTTTCATGAAAGGCCTATTTCCTTGGACTCTGCTATGTCTCAGGCCGTTCGTATTGACAGGCGTCTTAGAGAGAGAGGAGAGATCTCTCCTTCCTGTCATACTCAGTACCAGGACAGTGCAGCGGTCCCATTCTGTGCGCAGGGGTCTCAGTCGCTGTCAGCCCCTTCTGAGCAGGAGCCCATGCAGCTGGGGTTGATTGCTTCTGACAATAGAAGATTCAGCCCGCATGGGAGGGTTTGTTTTTGTTGTGGAGGTATAAATCATTTGGCAAATGTTTGTCCCTCTAGAAGATTCAGGCAGTTCTCTGGGAGTAATAAAAAAACGAAGAGGAAAAAATCTTTTAAAAATGTTCCGTCTGTTACTATTGGCAGGGTTGAGGCGGAAATTGAAGGTTTTCCGTTTGCTTGTAGTTCCTGTTTTGTCCTGCCTGCTAGGGTGGCGCTAGAGAGCAAGAACATTTTTTGTGAGAATTTTGTGGATAGTGGAGCAGCGGTCAATCTCATTGATAGTCAATTTGCAATAACACATGGTTTCCAGGTGTGCACTTTGGGAAAGGATATTCCTGTTTTTGCTATTGATTCCGCTCCACTTTCTCAGAAATCATTAAAGGGCATAGTTCACAATATCCGTTTAATTGCGAGTGATGCTCATGTTGTGGATGTGTCATGTTTCGTCCTTAGCGGTTTGCCTACTACTCTAGTGTTGGGGCTACCCTGGCTCACTAAACATAATCCCACCATTGATTGGCAAGCGAGGCAAATAAATGGTTGGAGTGACTTTTGCAGAGAGAATTGCCTCACGACATCTGTTTCTGAGGTTGCTACTAAGACTGTACCATCTTTTCTCTCTGAATTTTCGGATGTCTTCTCTGAGAGTGGAGTTCAGGATTTGCCCCCGCACAGGGAGTACGATTGCCCTATTAATCTCATCCCAGGCGCCAAGCTGCCTAAATCTCGTTTATACAATCTTTCCCAACCTGAAAGGATCGCTATGCGTGCTTATATCTCTGAGAGTCTGAGAAAAGGACACATACGACCTTCGAAGTCACCTGTTGCCGCTGGTTTTTTCTTTGTTAAGAAAAAAGATGGTTCTTTAAGACCTTGTCTGGATTTCAGGGAGCTGAACAGTATCACTATTCGTGACCCTTATCCGTTTCCTCTAATCCCGGACCTGTTTAACCAGGTTGTTGGGGCTAAAGTCTTTTCCAAATTAGATCTAAGAGGGGCATACAACCTGGTCAGGGTCAGAGAAGGAGACGAATGGAAGACGGCCTTCAATACCCCTGAGGGCCATTTTGAAAATTTGGTTATGCCTTTTGGTTTGATGAATGCCCCAGCCGTCTTTTCAGCATTTCGTGAACAGCATTTTTTATCATTTGATGGGAAAATTAGTATTAGTGTATTTGGATGACATTTTGATTTTTTCTCCTGATTTCAAAACTCATAAGGAACATTTACGTCAGGTCTTGCTCATTCTGCGGGAGAATAAATTATATGCGAAACTGGAAAAATGTGTGTTTGCGGTTCCAGAAATTCAATTTCTGGGGTTTCTTCTCTCAGCTTCTGGTTTTCGCATGGACCCCGAGAAAGTCCGCCCTGTGCTTGAGTGGGAGCTTCCTGAGAATCAGAAGGCGCTGATGCATTTTTTGGGCTTTGCCAATTATTACAGGAAGTTTATTTTGAATTATTCCTCTATTGTTAAACCACTCACTGATATGACCAGAAAGGGGGTAGATTTTTCTTCTTGGTCGGTAGAGGCGCGTAAGGCTTTTTCTAATATCAAGGAGAGTTTTGCTTCCGCTCCCATCTTGGTGCAACCTGATATTTCTTTACCCTTCATAGTTGAGGTTGATGCTTCTGAGGTGGGTGTGGGTGCGGTCTTGTCTCAGGGTTCCTCTCCTGCCAAATGGCGACCGTGTGCCTTTTTCTCGAAAAAACTCTCCTCCGCAGAGAGAAATTACGATGTGGGAGATAGGGAATTGTTGGCCATCAAGTTGGCTTTTGAGGAATGGCGCCATTGGCTGGAGGGAGCCAGACACCCTATTACCGTGTTTAATGACCATAAAAATCTGGCCTACTTGGAGTCAGCCAAGCATCTGAACCCGAGACAGGCCAGATGGTCTTTGTTCTTTTTAAGATTTAATTTTGTTGTCACGTTCTGCCCTGGAGTTAAGAATGTGAAGGCAGATGCCCTGTCACGTTGTTTTCCGGGAGGCGGGAATTTTGAAGACCCGGGTCCCATTTTGGCTGAAGGTGTGGTGGTCTCTGCTCTTTTTTCTGAATTGAAGGCAGAGGTGCAAGCAGCCCAGTCAGAGGCTCCTGATCTTTGTCCTCCTGGGAGGTTGTTTGTGCCTCTCGCTTTAAGACACAAGATTTTTAAGGAACACCACAATACGGTCCTTGCTGGGCACCCGGGGGCAAGAGCCACACTGGATCTCATCGCTCGGAGATTCTGGTGGCCTGCGCTTTGTAAGTCGGTTGAGGGTTTTGTGGCAGCCTGCGAGACTTGCGCTCGTGCCAAAGTCCCTCATTCACGGCCATCAGGTCCTCTCCTTCCCTTACCCATTCCTTCCCGTCCTTGGACACATCTGTCCATGGACTTCATAACGGACCTGCCTCGTTCCTCGGGGAAGACTGTGATTCTGGTAGTGCTGGACCGTTTTAGCAAAATGGTGCATTTCATCCCTTTTCCTGGTTTGCTCAATGCTAAGACGCTGGCGCAGGCATTTATTGATCACATTGTCAAATTGCACGGTATTCCTTCAGACATAGTCTCTGATAGGGGCACGCAGTTTGTTTCCAGATTCTGGAAGGCTTTCTGTTCTCGCTTGGGGGTTCGGTTGTCATTCTCTTCTGCTTTCCACCCGCAGTCGAATGGCCAGACGGAGCACGTCAATCAGAATCTGGAGACATATCTGCGCTGTTTTGTGGCGGAGAATCAAGAGGATTGGTGTTCTTTTTTGTCCCTTGCTGAGTTTGCTTTAAATAACCGTCGTCAGGAGTCCTCTGATAAGTCACCATTTTTTGGTGCATATGGGTTTCATCCGCAGTTTGGGACTTTCTCGGGAGAGGGGTCTTCTGGTTTACCTGATGAGGACAGATTCTCCTCGTCTTTGTCATCTATTTGGCAAAAGATTCAGGATAATCTAAAGAGCATGAGTGAGAGATATAAGCGTGTGGCAGATAAGAGACGTGTGCTTGGTCCGGACCTGAATGTTGGTGATCTGGTGTGGTTGTCTACCAAGAATATCAAATTGAAGGTTCCCTCCTGGAAGTTGGGTCCTAGGTTTATTGGGCCTTACAAAATCCTGTCTGTCATCAATCCTGTTGCCTACCGTCTTGATCTTCCTGAGACTTGGAAGATCCATAATGTTTTTCATAAGTCCTTATTGAAACCTTATGTTCAACCCATTGTACCCTCGCCTTTGCCTCCTCCTCCGATTATGGTTGATGGGAATCTTGAATTTCAGGTCTCTAGGATTGTGGATTCTCGTCTTGTCCGCGGTTCTCTTCAGTACCTTGTTCATTGGGAGGGTTATGGTCCTGAGGAGAGGATGTGGGTCCCAGTGACGGACATTAAGGCCTCTCGTCTCATCAGGGCTTTCCATAGGTCCCATCCTGAGAAGGTGGGTTCTGAGTGTCCGGAGTCCACTCGTAGAGGGAGGGGTACTGTCACAACCAGACAGCTGAGAAGCTCTGACAGAGGCCTTTCAGAACCTCCTCCTTGAGTTTTCTTTTATTGTGGTATTTAGTTCCTCATCTCGTTAGCCTCTCTCAGCTGTCATGTAGTTGGACTGATTGCTTCCCTTTAAATTCCTCCCCATAATGCTTTACTGGGCGGCTTATACTTCTTCCTGGAGTGTGTGTGCATGCTGATCCTGTTTCCCAGTCTGCTACAAAGTTAAGTGCTGTACATTTATCTGTTATTTTCTGTTTGCTGGATCCCAGGTGACCCTGACTCCCTCCGTGTCTGGTGTAGGGAGCCGGTGGTCGTGTCCCCTCACTATTGTAGGGTGTTCAGGGGTTATATAGTCGAGGTACGTGGATATGCAACCATCCACCTTTGGGATCTTTGCATAGGCTGAGCAGCCAGGGAAAGTGCTAGGTCTTGTGCAGGGGTCTCCCTTTTGGTTCCTTAGCTTTGGATCCAGTGAGTCATATATGCATGTTGCTTTGTCTTGTTTCCTGTACACCGTCCGTGACAGTCTCTAGATTAATACCTCCTGGCTTCAGAGGCTTCGGGCTTTGGCCTCTGTGTCAAGCAGAGCTGAAGATGCTCTAGTTGGCTTAGGCAGGACACGTCCAGCAGGGACGTGGACCTGCTTCTTTCCCCAAGCAGGGGGTATTCTCCGCTGACCTCTAACTAACTAAAATCCTCCTTAGAGGGAGAAAAGAGAATGGAAAGAAGGTTCCATCCTCTGTAAATGTAGCTCTGCCATGCTTTCTGCCACCTTCTGGTGAGCCAGGTACATTACATGAACAATAACAGTTGCATAGAAATAGCAATGCACATTGTAGTGGACTGAAATAAATGCATAAGATGACACCAGGTTAACCGTAGGAGATAGCAGCAGGGTGCAGAAGTGGTAATGCCACTTTTGTACTGTACCCTGTAACAGAACGTTCTCTAGGGACATAAAGTACACTTAGCACAATCTCCATTCTTAAAATAGACTCTTCCAGGTAATCTCCTCTCTCTACTGCCTCCTTCTGTGAGTTCTCAGAATTGTGAGTTATGTTTCCAGCATTAAGATATTTGTAACAGTTAGGTTATATGTACGTCATGTTTCATATACAATTTACGAGCTGTAAATCTGCATTAGACTTTATTATTTTTCTGTAAACCAACATTTAGGTCCTGTAGACCCTCCTGACCTCATTTTGTAGTCTGTGGAGATCTAACTTGGACTGTTTCCTATAAAATTTCTTAGTGGCTCAAGAGTATGTCCTGAGGAAGGCACTAGCCCAGTGCCAAAACACGTAGCCTAATAAGACAGTTCAGATTACTTATCCTTATCGCAGATTTCATGATTCCAGTAAGTGCCCCTGAAACTTCATCATTAACAGGAGGGTTTTGGATGTATAACCCCTTTACCGGTTTTGGTGATGACTGCAGTGGATAGGCATACCATCTCTACCATGCCAACATCAGGGTTGTGTCTGTTTAGCACTACTAGTATGGAATACATTTTGTACCATTTTCTCCTTTAGCTCATTTTGCCATAGCTAGCAAGTCACTTGGGCCTAGTAGAGAAAAGTAGGGAATATCTGGATAGCTCCATTTATGATGCTAAAACTCCAAGTAGAGCTTGAAGTAGAGTTATGGAGCTAGCCAAAGTCTGTATTTTAAATGTTGAATGCATAAAGCCTGCACAATAGTAGGCAGGGTTGATACCATATTACAGGCCTATATTGTGCCTCTATCTATTCTCCCATAGAAGCATTGCCGAGTAAAGTGTGGCACTTCTGATCATATTGGAAGCTCAACGCTAAGAAAGTGGTACCAAGATAGATTAGAGAGCATGCACCTCAGCAGCCTCCTGCTTCAAATGAGTTTTGTAATCCCATGTAGTTGTTTTATAAATGGAATACATGATATATGTCCATAAACTATCTAAATATATTTTCAGAGGCCATTAATGGATATAGTATCTCTTGGTGATAGATTTATGACTGCTAGACATGCCTCTATCACACACTCATAGAGAAATTTTGCACAGTTGACAGATTTTGACAGTGGGCACATTATTGGACTGAGAGAAGCAGGATGGTCGTTTTGACAAATTGCCCACCATCTAGGCCATTTTGACCTAGCACCTTCAATACACAACCCAGTCTCTGCCGGGACCATATCCAAGTGCTTGTAACCTTAATTTGCAGTGATGTCGTGAACTAGAAACCTTGACTGGTATGGACTGAAACCATATTGTCTTTAGTAAAAAATCCAAGTTCTGTTTGGGATCCCACTGGTACGGAGGCCTCACAGTAAGCGCTTTAATCCTGCCTTTGCTGTGGAGAGACTGCCCCAACTCGTATAACTATGTGGTGTTATGTGGTGAGCCATAGCATACGACAGTCAGTCACACATAGTAGTGATACGGGGGACACCAACAACTCGATACGTACAGGACATCCTGCCGCTACATGTGTTGTTTCTCGTGACAGGGCTTTCAACTGACATTTTAAGCAGGATAGCGCTCACCCACAAACAACAAGGGCTTCCCAGAAATGTCTCCTTCAGATTGCAACACTTCCTTGGCCAGCCTGGTCACCAGATTTATTGTTAATTAAGCATTAATGCTACCAGCTGGGTTGCCAGCTTCGGCTTCCTTTGAGTGTGCAGGATCTTTAGGCACAGCTATGGGCAAATATAACCTGAGCAACAGATTGGCTAATGCTGAATTCCATAACTATACAACTAAATCTTGTATATTAAAGGGGTTTTCTGGGAGTAAAATATTAATGACCCATCCTCAGGATAGGTCTTCAATATATAGTAGGTGTCCAACCCCAGTCATTCCGACTGATCAACTCTTTGAAGAGGTTGCAGAGCTCTGGTGTGAGCTATGGCATCTTCCTACGCAAGTGACGTCAGTTTCATTGGTCACATAGTCTAGGCGCAGCTTAGTCCCATTCAAGTGAATGGGACTGAGCTGCAATACCAAGCACAGCCACTAAAGTATGCCGCTGTGCTTGGTATGCTGTGAGGAGGCCATAGCACTCACAGGAGTGCTGCATCTTCATAGTTGTTCAATGGGGATGCCAGCAGTCAGACCTCCACGATCAGATATAGGTCATATTCCATGAAAACCCCTTTAAAGTGCAATTATTCATGCAGTAAATTTAAATCAATTCAAGTATATTACCAGTGCTTTTTGTCCAGTGCCTCCCTCTAGGTTCAGAGACCTCAGGGTCAGAGAGGTGTGAGACATGGACAGTACTGGTCTACAATTAACTACAGACTATTTTGCTTTCTAGAAAATGAATCCAATGAATAACAAGTCTCTACATCCTCTGTCAATGGATAACTGAGAATGAGCTGCATCCTGTGCCGGTCTCAGAATTTCACAGAAACAAAGTACTGTATGACGTTCCTCCATCTGTTTATTATTACACAGACACTGTGTTCTCCCAGCTCAGCATGTGGAGCCTGGTATATACAGTCCTGATCAAAAGTTTAAGACCACTTGAAAAATTGCAAAAAATTATATTTTACATTGTTGGATCTTAACAAGGTTCCAAGTAGAGCTTCAACATGCAACAAGAAGAAATGAGAGTGAGACAAAACATTTTTTGATTAAACTGAAACAGGCTGTTTTTCAGCTGATCCAAATTTTAGGACCACATGCCTTTAAAGGGCCAAATCTATGCAAAGATGTAGATTCATTGTCATTTTCTGTCAGGTAGTCACACGTTGTGATGGCAAAGGTAAAAAAACTCTCCCTTTTTGAACATGGTTGGGTTGTTGAACTGCATAAGCAGGGTCTCTCACAGCGCGCCATCGCTGCTGAGGTGGGACGCAGTAAGACAGTCATTTGGAATTTCTTAAATGATCCTGAGGGTTATGGAACAAAAGTGTCAAGTGGAAGACCCCAAAAAAATTTCATCAGCACTGAGCCGGAGGATCCAATTGGCTGTCCGTCAAGACACTGGACGATCCTGGACCCAAATTAAGGCCCTTACTGGTGCTGACTGCAGCCCCATAACCATCAGACGGCATCTGAGACTGAAGGGCTTCAAAAACAAAAAACGTCTTCAAAGACCTCGTCTCCTTGAATGCCACAGAACTGCTCGTTTGGACTTTGCAAGAGAGCACCAAACATGGGACATTCAAAGGTGGAAGAAAGTTTTATTCTCTGATGACAAAAAATTTAACCTAGATGGTCCTGATGGTTTCCAACGTTACTGGCATGACAAGCAGATTCCACCTGAGATGTTTTCTACGCGCCACAGTGGAGGGGGAACCATAATGATCTGTGGTGCTTTTTCCTTCAGTGGAACAATGGAGCTTCAGGAAGTGCAGGGGCGTTAAACGGCCGCTGGCTATGTCCAGATGTTGCAGAGAGCATTTCTCATGACTGAGGGCCCTCGTCTATGTGGTAACGACTGGGTTTTTCAACAGGACAATGCTACAGCACACAATGCCCGCAGGCAGGGCCGGCCTTAGGTGTTCAGGCGCCCTGTGCGAGCTAACCTTGTGGCGCCCCCCCCCTCCAAAAAAAAAATATATATATATTGCGTGGCACAGTGTAGGCTATATGTGTATAACAAACATATTTCACATGAAAACTTACAGTTACTTGGCTTGGCCCTTGGGGATCTCGGACGCCACTTCCACACTTTGGCCGGGGGCTCGGTGGAGCTGATGAGGTGTTTTATCCTAATGAGAAAGATTTCATAATAAGTATTTGGAGAAGGGTCAGAGGGATAGCAGAGCAGGGAGAGGCTGGTGCTGCTACTAGGGGGTCATACCATGGGGGAGTAATAAAGCCCACCATAATGCCCCCCCCCCCCAGTAGTAATAATTCTCCTTATAATGTGACAGTGCAAAAAATACCCCCTTGTAATCCCCCCATTTGAGCTAATGTCCTCATAGTGTCCCCATAATGTGCCAGTATAAAATACCCCTATATAGTGCCCCTAGTAAATGACCCCATAGTGCTCCACACCCTCCTTCCTCCTAGTGCCCCCCATAATGTACCAGTATAAAATGCTCCAGTAGATGCCCTCAGTGTCCCCCATAATTTGCAAGTATAAAATACCCCTTAGTGCCCCCCGTAGATGACCCATGACCCCATAGTACTCCTCTCCCCCCTTCCCCATAGTACCCATCATGTGTCCCAGTATAAAATTGTACTGTACAGAGAGCCCATATAAAATACCCCTTCTTTGTGGCCTCAGTAGATGCCCCTATAGTGCCCCCAATCATGTGCCAGTATTAACAGCCCCCCCGTGCCAGTAATAATAGCCCCCTATGCCAGTAATAGCAGCCCCCAGTAATAACAGCCCCCCTGTGCCAGTAATAACAGCCCCCAGTAATAAGAGCCCCTCTGTGTCAGTAATAACAGCCCCTCTGTGCCAGTAATAACAGCCCCCGCCTTTGCCAGTAATAACAGCCCCCCCCCTTTGCCAGTAATAACAGCCCCCCTTTGCCAGTAATAACAGCCCCCCCCCTTTGCCAGTAATAACAGCCCCCCCCCTTTGCCAGTAATAACAGCCCCCCCCCCTTTGCCAGTAATAACAGCCCCCCCCCTTTGCCAGTAATAACAGCCCCCCCCTTTGCCAGTAATAACAGCCCCCCCTTTGCCAGTAATAACAGCCCCCCCCTTTGCCAGTAATAACAGCCCCCCCCCTTTGCCAGTAATAACAGCCCCCCCCTTTGCCAGTAATAACAGCCCCCCCCTTTGCCAGTAATAACAGCCCCCCTTTGCCAGTAATAACAGCCCCCCCTTAGCCAGTAATAACAGCCCCCCCTTTGCCAGTAATAACAGCCCCCCCTTAGCCAGTAATAACAGCCCCCTCCCTTTGCCAGTAATAACAGCCCCCCCCCCCTTTGCCAGTAATAGTATTGTACATAATAAAAATAATAAAAAAACACATACTTGCCTCCATGTCAGTGATGCGATGCAGGCCTCTTCTGGCCTGTGTCCCACGCTGTATGGCTCAGGCGGCGCGATGACGTCATCGCGCCGCCTGTGCCGGCCTCTGATAGGCTGCCGGCCTAGTGCCTGCAGCCTATCAGAGGAAGGGAAAGGGACACGCCTCTCCCTCCCCTACCGCAGCACAGGCAGGCATCTGTATCGCTGTCCTGAGGACGGCGATACAGATGACTGGAGATGAGCGCTTCCACAATGGAAGCGCTCATCTCCCTGTGCCCAGCCGCCGCCGCCATTATACTGCAGGCTGTCGGCCGCCGGCGCCCCTGTTGCTATGGCGCCCTGTGCGGCCGCACAGCCTGCCCACCCCAAAGGCCGGCCCTGCCCGCAGGACAAGGGACTTCTTCCAGGAGAATAACATCTCTCTTTTGGCCCATCATGCGTGTTCTCCCTGATCTAAATCCAATTGCGAACCTTCGGGGATGGATGGCAAGGGAAGTTTACAAAAAAAGACAACAGTTCCAGACAGTAGATGGCCTTCGTGAGGCCGTCTTCACCACTTGGATAAATGTTCCCACTCACCTCATGGAAACGCTTGCATCAAGCATGCCGAAACAATTTTTGGAAGTGATAAACAATAACGGCAGAGCTACTCATTACTGAGTTCATGTTTGGAAGTTAGATTTCTGTTTTGGGGGGTTTAGTTTTTTTTTGGAGGTATGGTCCTAAACTTTTGATCAGCTAAAAAACAGCCTGTTTCAGTTTAATCGTTGTTTTCATTAAATTGAATGCTCAAAAAATGTTTTGTCTCACTCCCATTTCTTCTTGTTGCATGTTGAAGCTCTACTTGGAACCTTGTTAAGATCCAGCCATGCTAAATATGATTTTTAGCCATTTTTCAAGTGGTCTTAAACTTTTGATCAGGACTGTATATATATATATATATATATATATATAAAAGCAGGGCCGGTGCAAGGATTTTTGCCAACACAAGCGAAGCAACATTTTGGTGCCCCCCCCTTCGCTTCTCCTCTCTGTGGTCCTGGTATCTTCTCTCTGCTTCAGACAATGGCTGGTTTAAGGACCATATTTTTCGCCCTCTAATACACACCTAGGTTTTAGAGGAGGATAATAAGAAAAAAATATTTTCCATTACACCTCAGGTCAGACCCGCAATCAGACCCCCAATGTTAATCAGACCTCAGCTCACAGCCCCAATCAGACCCTCAATGTTAATCAGACCTCAGATCAGAACCCCATGTCAGACATCAGCCTCCAATGTCAGCCATCAGACCCCCATGTTACAGTTCTCCCCCTTCATGTCACATTTTTCCGCCCTCCCCCAGGGTGCGCCCTAAGGCGACCGCTTGGTCTGCCTTATGGTAGCATCGGCCCTGTATAAAAGCATAATGTTCTTATCTAAGTGAACATGGTGGAAGTGAACCTATAGAGTTCACATGACGTCTATCTTACAAACATATATGGTTGTGGTTACATTGAATAAACTGTGTTTATTAATTTTTCTCAGATATTCATATGTAAGATATATTAGATTCCCTACAGACAATGGGGCCCACTGCTATGTTCAAAAATAATAGTGAACCCTACTGTCTATGAAATGTAAGAGGTTTTACTTCTTCCCATCCCTGCCTCGCAATTACTGGTTTGTTACTGGAGGTGAACTAGTGTGACATCATAAGTGTGATTCTGCCAGATAAACCTCTGTGAAATCAAATATGAGTTTCAGTTAGGTAAGCTGTTTTGATATCATAACTGTGTTTCATCAGCTACGCTGCTGTGACATCACAAGTTAGTTTTATTTAGGTAAGCTCTTGTGACATTGCAGCTGTGTTGCTTGAAGTACACTGCTGTGACATCACAATTGAGGTTCAGCTAAGTAAGCTGTTGTGACATCACAAGTGTGTATGAGTCAGGTAAGTTACTGCGACATCATAAGTGTGATTTTATATATTGAACTGATGTGACATTACAAGTGGGCTTTGTAAGCTGAGCTGTTGTGATATCACAAATTAGTTCAGTTGGCGCGTGTGCAATACCCCAAAACAGGGTACTTGAAAATTGTTCTTGATTTGATGGTATTTAGTTTGTGTATGCTTTGTATGTATTCCCAAAAGCTGTCTATAGATGGCACTGTTTAATTATACCCTGGCCCAGCAGAGGGAATTAGCTTTCCCTACTGAGGGAGGAGCTTTCTATTCAGTATTGCATCAGACACTTCCATTTTGCCTTCCATTCAGGGCAGATGCCAATTTATCTCCAGGAGAGACATAATTCCTGTTAAGAAAATAATCCATAAGAGAAAGCGTCAGGACTGTGGGCAATGAGCACTTCCATTGTGAAAGCTCTTATCTCTATAGTCAACTGTATTGATATCCTTGGGACAACGATACAATTGAATGCTACAGCAGGGCATAGGAGCAATATGTTCCTGCCCCGCCATTCCCTCTGATAGGCTTCAGGCCTATTGTTGGTATCCTATCAGAGGCTGGTGGAGGTGGCGCAGTGATGTCATCATCATCACCTGAGTCGGACTGCATACAGTTAAGGGCACAGACTGGCCAAGGCCTGTGGTAATTTTTTTCTACTGGCACACATTATAAGGAGAACTATTACTACTGGGGGGCATTATTGTGGGTATTATTACTATTGGAGGACAATGGGGAACATGATTACTAGTATGGGCACTAAGGGGGCATTGTTACTTCTGGGGCACAATGGGGGACATTTCTTACTATTGAGGGCAATTTTAACCATAAATGGACTCTGGCATTATACAGTGAGTTGCACCCTGGCACAGTATCAGCTTAGCTCAATTATGTTTGGGGGGACACTATATTTATGACACTATTAGTGTCAGGCACAATATTTGCTGGTTGCAGTTATTTTTTAGGGTACTGTATGGCAATAATTATTGAAGGGAACACTATCTACTATAAATACAATACATAAATGTAAAAAAGTGCAGAGTGCAAGATGCAAAGTACATGGATAATATATACTGAACTGTTACTGAAGAGCCATAGAATAGATACCTGAGTGGTGAACCAGAGCGCCCCGACACATGTTTCGCGTAAGCTTCTTCAGGGGGGAAGTGTGTGAGGAACACTTCCCCCCTGAAGAAGCTTACGCAAGATTTTAATACTGTTCTGATGGCCCTGGCTGGATCTATATACTATATACCTAGTTTGGGTCACTTATATAATATGCTGCACCTTTATGACCCTGCCAGTCTTGATATTTATTATATACTATATATAATATCCTCTCTCCAAGCCTGTGTGTATGTTTGAATGTGTTAGGCTACTTTCACACTAGCGTTGTTCAAATCCGGCGACCCGCCGGATCCGGAAAAACGTGTGAAAACGGATTACATTTGAATCCTGATCAGGATTTTGATCACAATGAAAAAATGCATTGGAAAAAACGGATTCGCCATTTATGAACTTGGTTTAACATGCAAAAGCCGGATCCGGTTTGACTGAACACATGGCAAGTCAATGGGAAAAAGACCGGATCCGGCGTTCAGTCAAAGTGTTCAGGATTTTTGGCCGGAGGTAAAAATACAACATGCTACGGTTTTCTGAAAAGCTTGATCAGTCAAAAAGACTGAACTGAAGACATCCTGATGCATCCTGAACGGATTACTCTCCATTCAGAATGCATTAGGATAAAACTGATCAGTTCTTTTCTGGATTTGAGCCCATAGGACGGAACTCAGCGCTGGAAAAGAAAAATGCTAGTGTGAAAGTACCCGTCTCTGAAAACAATTTTTAACTTTCCTGATGGCTCCCACAAATGGGAGAGCTGAAAGGCCATGTGTCCTGAGTGATGGGTAGCTGGAGAACCAACAAGTCAATTGATTGCCTTGATCAAAATAGGCAATACATACTGCCAACAAAACATATTTCAGATATTTCTGCATATTATAGGTTAAAAAGAGGTTACTACATGCACATCCTTCTGTGCTAGCTGAGGAGAGGAAAAGTAAGACAGACCTATGGCCTATTTTTTTTATCACACTGTAATAGTGGAGCCACAAAACAATGGTTAAATCTGACTCCTGGCCTATAACCTATAAAAAAAAAATAATAATCCTGCCAGCAAATTTTACTGAAATGCAAAAATATTCTGTACAATTCAGCATTGTGGGGTTTTGCTCTGGCAGACAGGTTAGCAGACGCAGAATAGAGGCAAGGAACCAGGTTGTAAATTAACTTCAGTGTTTTATTCACACTCATGGTGCTTGTTCACATACAGCAAAACATAATAGTCTTTGCGCTTGTTCACAGCAAAACAAAACAATAGTCACCTGGAATCCTAGGTGTCAGTTCACACTTGGCTATATGCTCAGCCACAGACAAGTTCACTGGCAGGCTTCCAGGCGGCCTGCACGCCAGTTTGCAGTCCTCAGCACAGAATAATCCACAGCTTTAGGCCTCATGCACGCGACCGTTTTTCGGGTCCGCATCCGAGCCGCAGTTTTTGCGGCTCGGATGCGGACCCATTCACTTCACCGGGGCCGCAAAAGACTCCGTGTGCTGTCCGCATCCATTGCTCGGTTCCGTGGCGCCACAAAAAAAATAGAACATGTCCTATTCTTGTCTGTTTTACGGACAAGAATAGGCATTTCTACAATGGGCTGCCCTTTCCGTTCCACGAATTGCGGAAGGCACATGGGCGGCTTCCGTTCTTTGCGGATCCGCGATTTGCACACGGTCGTGTGCATGAGGCGGGCCTTACTGTCAGATGGAGGATAATCTACACCACCTGATAATGCTGACTGATTTTTGTAAGCCTCCCAAGACCCGGCCTGGAACATGGGAAGTAGCCACCCACCCAGCACTTTGGCTACTCCCAGTAAGCGCCATCCCGGATCGGCTTTACAGCCATACTAAACAGCTGAAGTGTCAGACTGCAATCTGCAATCATGACATTTCAGAAAAAACGTCTCTTACCTCACCGAGGCCAGGAACCTCGGTGACACATAACGATCATCAATGACGGCCCCTTGTTCCTTCCTACATACGTCCCCCATTTGTTTAACCCTGAGGGGGTGAACACACATTAAACAGTGTACCCGGGACAGGGCATCCGCATTTCCTAATAACCGGCCTGCCCTGGCTGTGTTCCACTGAGAATTTTAAATTTTACTAAGACAGAAACCACCAGGTGACCCGGGCATTTCTGTCCTTGGCCTGGCTCATCCATTTGAGATGTCTGCATGGAGATCACCACGTCTCCAATATATACTACAAAGAAAAAAGGTTCAGTCAGCACAACCCTGTATGCAGGTGAACATTGCTATGGCGAAATACACATACAAACGCAAAAACACAAATGCAATCTCACTCTGCAACCAGCACTCTGCCCTGCCTCTATGCTGGATGTTGAATGAGGCCTTAGTGTACATTTTGGCCAAAGCGTAATAAGCCACTCACCAAGTCAAGGTCGCCTCTATGAGTGGTCCTTAACACTGGTTCCTACCTGTTATGGGCCATGAGAGCCACACAAAGTCCAGGGAGTGCAGGTACAGCATGCACGCCAGGCACACTCTGCTTTTAACCCCGTTCGGTGCAATAACAGCTTCCATCGGATCCAGGGATGCAAGTACCAACATGCATGCTGAGCCCACTATATATTTCTCCTGGAGCCAAATGGCTACTGGTAGGCGCTATAAAAGCAGACTCAGTTTTATACCATAACAGTCATGCACACCTGACCAGTTGGTCTGCTCTGGAGGCTGGTTTTAAAGTCAGTATAAAACTGAGTCTACTTTTATAGCGCCTACTTTTATAGCAAAATACTGAAAAAGCCATACGGTCGTGTGCAAGAGGCCTTACTGTCAGATTGAGGATAATCCACACCACCTGATAATGCTGACTGCTTTTTATAAGTCTCCCAAGACCCAGCCTGGAACATGGGGAGTAGCCACCCACCCAGCACTTTGGCTACTCCCAGTAAGAGCCGTCCCGGATAGGCTTTACAGCCATACTAAACAGCTGAAGTGTCAGACTGCAATCTGCAATCATGACATTTCAGAAAAAACGTCTCTTACCTCACTGAGACCAGGAATACATACCGACCATCAATGACGGCCCCTTGCTCATTCCTACAGCATTTACAATGACCATCAGCCTCTTAATGTAAAATATGATTGCTGCTTTTAGGCAATCTTTGTCCTGCATTGAAAGCATTACAAATAAGGCTGAGTTCACATCAGTGTTCCGTTCTCCTGCTCCATTATAGGAGCAGGAGAACGGAAAGGACGGATTCGGCACATAACTGAGCCTACGGACCCCATAGACTATAATGGGCTCTGTTAGATTTTCGCTCAGAGAAAGATTTTTGAAGCGGAGACAAAAGTCGTGCGCTCATTTCGGCTCAGTTATGTGCCGAATCCGTCCAGGCTGAACGCTGATGTGAACTCAGTCTATTATTACTTTATGTTCATGAAGGGGGATATGTTTAAGATATCTCAACAGGGTGAAAATAATTTTTAAAAAAAGTTGTAGTCAACTCTAGAGTTGAGCGAAGTTTCCAAAATTTCAATTTGACTCTTGTGCCAAAATTCACAAAGAAATTAGCTTTGTGACGAATTACTTCACCAGGAAGTGTAATTCTTTGTAAGTAGCGATTGCACTCGTCATTGAACCCCTCAGATGCCGCATTCCTCGCTGATCGCGGCATCTGAAAAATGAGTGCTTTCAGGGGTTAATCTGGTAAAAAAAAAAATAAACTCAACTTATCCGTTTGAGAGCAAAGAGGCCGCCAGCGTTATGATGTCATACGTCACCATGCATGAGATTTAGCGTGGGATCTTTAATCAAGATGGCTACGGCAGCCTCTCTTTGCGCTCAAATGGAAGAGGTGAGTATGTATTTATTTCCTGTTTTTTACCGGCATTTCAGGGGGAAAAAAATTGTTACCGCAAAGCACAATGAAATTCGGCTTCGAGGCAAATCAAATTTACCCCGAAATTCGGTTCAAAGTACACTTCGGATAGTTTCAAAATCACTAATCCCCAGTCACCTCAACCATTTTCCGTTGCTGAGGATGCCTGTACTCTGCTGTTCTCTACTGTTTGCTGCAGTGATGATCATAGATAGCAATTGGCTTCTGCACTCATATGTCCATTTGTTTCGACATCATCGCTGCATCAAGAAGTATAGAATAAGACGATCTGCAGCAGCCTCCCATCAAGAAAAGACATTTTAAAAATGAATTGTCACCCTACTTAGACGTTTTAAATATTTTTCCCCGTGCATATGTAATGACCCAGAGTGGGCATTACCACCTCCTTTGTACCCCCACTATTTTGTTTGGGCATCCTGCCTCATTTCTGATATTTTATGTCATTTCCTGCAATGGGTATATATGAATTTCCTTACCAATATTATGTTAACATGTAATGTCCTTGGTTCACCAGAAGGTGGCAGCAACATCGGCAGTGTTAGTTCCCTTCCAGCCCTCTCTAGAGAGGGATGAGTTAGTTAGTTAGTTAGTGTGCAGTCTAGCCTACCCCCTCCTGGGGAAAGGTTGTGTGCTCTGCTAGGCCCAGAGGCCCAGCCTCTGAAGTCTACATGGTTGCTTGTCCCCTCCTGGGCTGGCATTGACTTTATCCAAGCTGAAGATAGAGCTTGAGGTACTAAAAGCAAGGACAATAAGTTCCTAGGATTAAAGTAAGAGACAGACTACAGACACCTAAACTATGTTCCAGCAGAAAAGGAAAAGTTCCTATTTACTCCAGCTAGCATAGCAGAGCTGAGATTGTTGCAGAGATGCGTTTGCCTGCCATTTAAGCCAATACCTGCTGATGACCAAGATAAAGTTTGGAAACTGTTTGGATTACCGTTTATGCCAAAGTAAAGCTGTGTTCAACGTTACTACAAGTCTGGACTCCATTTATTCTACTTATTCATCATTCAAGTTCAACTACCCTTTTTGCACTGCTTCAGACTACACAACGTCTGGGATCCAAGGATATCCAGGTAGGAACACTGTGACATGTGTATACAACATCTACAGAGACATTGTAGGCTACTCTACACCACTCTGGCAATCCTACCTTGGGTACCGAAATTACCATCTACAAAGGGAACTCCATGTCCTTGTTGCTTAACTGCAACTGGCGTCACGTTTACTTGCTCTATAAGATGGACATATTTTGCAGAAACCTCCTAAGGGGCAAGGGATACCCCAGACGCCCTTCACCGTAGGCCCATTGCACATACATGGTGGCATATAAAAAAGAATATATCCACTTTGTACACACGACTGTTCTTTAACAACCAGATGAACTGACTACCAGGATTGTCTAGCAGTGGCGTGGCTAAAGTATCATGGGCCCTGGTGCAAGAGTATAGCTTAGGCCACCCCTTTCCTCAGTGCTTTGTGACAATAGTCAGGAGTGCACCTATCCTTTCTGCTGCCTGAGTCAAAAACAGAAACGGAACCCGCACCCCTCATGTCAAATTCTCAACCTAACCCCTTCCCTCCAGTCCTACCTTTAAAGACATACTTGGAAAATATTACATACAGTGCTACAAGACATGCAGGGTAATACAGTGCCACATACCTCTTACATCCAGTGATGTCTCCTCTGATGTAAACATCTTAGTTTCCTACTTTTCCATCATCCTCCTACTTTCTGAATGCCTCATCTTACTTCCTCCAATATTGTGCCCACTGTGCTCCACAGTACTTGACCACACAGATAGGCCCTCCTTCAACAACTGCACCCAGCAAATAGTGTCCCTGACACTAAGAGTGTTGTAAACATAACGACGTTCAAAAATAATTGTGCAAAGCTGATACTGTGCCAGATTGGACCCCACAGTATTAGTGCTTCCCAAAGTCCCACCAATAGAAATAATTATCTGCCAGAGTATACTTTGTGTTAACAGTGCCCTTAATAGTAATAATGCCCCTATTGTGTCCATACTAGTAGTCATGTTCCCCATAGCCCCAGAGTAGTAATAATTGTCCTTATAACGTGTTCCAGTAGAGAAATGCCCCCTAAAATGTTCCAGTACAAAAATACCCCCTTATAATGTGTGCTAGTTCAAAAGTATCACATTAAAATGTGCGCCAGTGCCAAAAATACCCCCTTATAATGTGTGCCAGTGCAAAAAATACCTCCATACAATGTACGCCAGTACAAAAATACCCCCTTATAATGTGAGCCAATACAAAAAACCTTAAAATGTGTACCAGTGCAAAAAATACCCTCTTATGTGTGCCAATACAAAAAATCCCCCCTTTACAATGTACGCTAGCACAAAAAATACCCTTTTACAATGAATACTCCCTTATAAATGTGTACCACTACAAAAAAATATCCCCCTATAATGTGTGCCAATACAAAAAAAACAAAAAATGTGTGCCAGTGCAAAAAATACTCCCTTATAATTAGTGATGAGCGGCAGGGGCAATATTCGAATTTGCATTATATCACAAATATTTAGGCGAACATTCGCCAAATATTCGTGAAATTATTTCCGATTGCGCTATTATGCGCGCTCGTACTTATGCACGCACTATTAGCTTATAGCTACATAAGTGATGAAAATAGTTGGCAGCCAACTTTTGAGATGGTGAGGAAGAACTCCTGATCACGGTAAGTAATTATACATTACAGCACTGTTTTAGATTTAAATTTCATGCATGTCATAAAGTAATCGAGATCACGCAAATCACCACAGCCTGCTGTTTCTGAGCCTTTATTTTCTAATGTAGCTTCTGCTTGGCTCGCAGCTGAGGGTGGGGGTGACGCTGACAGTGTTTTGGAACCTTTAGCAGTTCCTCAGTGTTTGCCGTTGTTGGACAAATCTAAAGGGGTTAATGAAAATTGTTTTAAAGAATGTTTACCATGTAATATTTCCCCTTTGGGTTCTCATTTGTCAGCAACGGTAAAAGAAAAAATTTGGAATGGTGAATATGTTGATGTTTTATCTCTGCTCCCTGCGTATAAGGAATTTGTTTCTAAAGTGGAACGCAGGGAGGAGAGATCTGAGGAGGATAGGCGCCGTCCTATTCATCGCTCGTTTAATAATTGGTTACAGGCTTTTTGTATTTTGGCTAGTGTTCTTGGTGAGAAACATCCTGAGAAATGTTCAGGATTGTTTCAACATGTTGCTATTGTTTTGGAGGCTTACAAGAGTTTTGGCGGTTTTGGGTGGTTTCAATATGATGAGAATTTCAGTCAGAAATTGGCGGTGTATCCTCATTTACAGTGGGGCCCCAAGGATGTGGGCTTATGGCTCAATCTTTTGGTTTCCCAGAGACCGCCAGCGGTTAATCAGAAAGTATCTGTGTCAGGTAATGCAATGAAACGTGGCTTGTGCTTTGCTTACAATGAGTGCAAATGGCCTGCCAGTTGTAAATATAAGCACGAGTGTGCCTTCTGTGGTTCAAGTCATCCTATGTCCAGATACTTTAAGAAGGCTAGTTTGCCATCGCAGCCGACGGCAAAGGATTTTCTTTCCAAAAGCATGGACGCTGGTAAAATTATCGAGAATGCTGCCTTGGTTAAGCAGGTTCCCAAATCGTCAGATAGCTGATTTATTGGTTGCAGGATTTTCTGAAGGGTTTGTTTTGCCTGCATTCTCTGGTCATGGTTGTCCAATGGTTAGGAATTTGCCTTCAGTTCAGCAGCTACTTCAAGTGGTGGCGGCTAAGTTACAGAAGGAAATTGAGTTGGGCAGAGTCGCAGGTCCTTTTGAGGTGCCACCTTTTGAGGATTTTCGTTTATCTCCTCTTGGGGTGGTGCCGAAGAAGGAACCTAATTCTTTCAGGATAATTCATAATTTGTCTTATCCATTTGGTCAGTCATTGAATGATGAGATTGATAATTCGTTGACTAAGGTTAGGTATGCTACTTTTGATTCTGCAGTTACTGTGGTGAAGTCGTTTGGTAAGGGGACTTTAATGGCCAAGGCTGATATTCAGTCTGCATTTCGCCTCCTTCCCATCCATCCAGCAGCTTTTAATTCTTAACCCTTTCATGAACAAGGGTCATTGATGACCTAGTGTCCAGGTCAAAATTTGCGTCACTTTTTGTGGTAATAGCTTTGGAACACTTTTACTTATCCAAGCCATTCTGAGATTGTTTTCTCGTGACACATTGTACTTCATGATAGTCACATATTTGAGTCAATATATTTCACCTTTATTTATGAAAAAATCCCAAATTTACCAAAAATGTTGAAAAATTCACAATTTTCCAAATTTCTATTTCTCTACTTCTAAAACAGAAAGGCATACCTAATAAAATATTTATTATTTAACATTCCCAATATGTTTACTTTATGTTGGCATCATTTTGGAAATGTCATTTTATTTTTTTAGGACGTTAGAAGGCTTAGAAGTTTAGAAGCAATTCTTAAAATTTTAAAGAAAATTTCCAAAACCCACTTTTTAAGGACCAGTTCAGGTCTGAAGTCACTCTGTGGGGCCTACATAGTGGATACCCCCATAAATGACCCCATTGTAGAAACTACACCCCTCAAGTTACTCAAAACTGATTTTACAAACTTTGTTAACCCTTTAGGCGTTCCACAAGAATTAAAGGAAAATGGAGATTAAATTTCAAAATTTCACTTTTTTGGCAGATTTTCCATTTTATATATTTTTTTTCTTTAACACATTGAGGGTTAACAGCCAAACAAAACTCAATATTTATTACCCTGATTCCGCGGTTTACAGAAACACCCCACATGTGGTCATAAACTGCTGTACGGGCACACGGCAGGCGCAAAAGGAAAGGAATGCCATACGGTTTTTGGAAGGCAGATTTTGCTGGATTGATTTTCTGAACGCCATATGTTTTTTATTTTTCTGCCGATCGTCTTGTGCAGGGGCTCGTTTTTTGCAGAAAGTGTTGAGGTTTTTATTGGTATCATTTTTGGGTACATAGGATTTTTTTGATCATTCATTATTACACTTTATGGGGCAAGGTGACCCGAAAAATTGGCTGTTTTGGAACAGTTTTCATTTATTTATTTTTACAGCGTTCATCTGAGGAGTTAGGTCATGTGATAGTTTTATAGAGCAGATCGTTACGGACGTGGCAATACCTAATAACCATATGTATTTTCTTATTTATTTAAGTTTTACACAATAATAGCATTTCTGAAACAAAAAAAAATGATGTTTTAGTGTCTCTATAGTCTGAGAGCCAAAGCTTTTTTATTTTTTGGGCGATTGTCTTAAATAGGGTATCATTTTTTGCGGGATGAGGTGACGGTTTGATTGGTACTATTTTGGGGGTCATAAGCCTTTTTGATTGCTTGATGTTGCACTTTTTGTGATGTAAGGTGACAAAAATAGCTTTTTTGGCACCATTTTTATTTTTTATGGTGTTTATCGGACGGGGTCTATCATGTGATATATTTATAGAGACAGTCGTTACGGACGCGGTGACACCTAATATGTGTATTTTATTTAATTTTTTATAGTAAAAGGCAATTTCTTTTTTTAATTTACATTATTTATTTTTTTATTTTTCATTTTTATTATTTTCACTTTCTTTTTTCATCAAGTCCCTCTTGGATCTTGAAGATCCAGTGGGGCTGTACTATACTTTGCAATGCTCTTGCATTGCAAAGTATAATACTATTAGATGCCCTGTAGGTGGCAACAGCGGACGCTGCAATCAGGTGCTGCAATCACAGCACTGCAGCCCCGATGGTTGAGAGAGGGAGCTCCCTCCCTCTATTAACCCCATGGATGCCGCAACCGCCAACTTCTGCTGCTCTTGCAGGTTTAAATGAGTCAGTGATTAGACGGATGGGGAGATGGTCATCTAATAGATATCAGCTTTATGTCAGACCCCATTTGCTGATTGATTAATATGTTATTAGTTTTCACAGGTCGTACGGTATGGATTCTGGGCCATTCTTATATCCACTGGGCTAATAGGAGGGCCACAGAGCGCTGCTATGGACTAAATTTATCATTACCTACAGATTCTGTCAAGATCTGCTGGGCTGGAATTCGGGGGCTTCACTGGTCAGGTTTGATCGATCCAATTTTACACCTACATGATGTGTTTCTTAAATCGGGACATTGTCATTATTCATCTAGGTGGTAATGATGTAGGTGGCGGAGACACCATGGAGTTTATTTTTCAAATGAAGAAAACGATGGCAGATCTGCGTCGCCTCATCCCTGACACGAGGGTTGTTTTCTCTGAAATCATCTCCAGGTGGTGTTGGAAGATTTATCCTGCCTTAAGGTTTAAAGACAAGGTCCGGAAGCGGATTAACCGCGCAACGTCGGATATCGGTTATGATATTTTCAACCTCAACCTGCAGGCTATGGTAGAGTTAGTTGTGGGTGGGGTGGGTCCCTTGCTGCCTTCATGAAGGCGCTGCGGGCCTGGTGCGTGGTTGATATAGTCATCCCGGTATGGGATGGACTCTGATATATTGATGGTTTAAACGAGTCTGAGTTTATGACTAGACTCATGGCTTTTATATGGTTAATATTTTGATTATATATTAAAGTTAGTTTGATTTTAAATAAACAGGCCTCGGCTTATCTCCACTCTCTAGTCTTGTGTTTTTATTTCATTAATGCTATAGTTTGAAATTTATTATGTGTTTTTGGTGAGCATGTGCTATGTATTGCCATGGAAGTACCCCGGACAATGCCTGTGTTTTAAGTTCTGGTCACTGGTCAGTCAGTTTTCTGCCCAGTGATTAGAGGTTATTTTAGTCTACGGTTTTGGAGGGAATATTTTCCCACTCTTCTGTGAGGATCACTGGGCAGAATTTTAGGGTCAGTGGGGATGGGGGCTATAAATGTCCGGGATCCACGGGCTGGTTTGCCTGTTTGCCACACCTGCCCAGGGAGCCTGGACCAGTTGTTCTCTACCCCACCCTCTTATTTTGTAATGTCGAGGTCTGTTCAGGGTGGTTGATATAGTCATCCTGGGTCCCTTGCTGCCTTCATGAAGGCGCTGCGGGCCTGGTGTGTGGTTGATATAGTCATCCCGGTATGGGATGGACTCTGATGTATTGATGGTTTAAACGAGTCTGAGTATATGACTAAGCTCATGGTTTTTATATGGTTAATATTTTGATTATATATTAAAGTTGGTTTGATTTTAAATAAACAGGTCTCAGCTTATCTCCACTCTCTAGTCTAGTGTTTTTAGTTCATTAATGCTATCATTTGAAATGTATTATGTGTTTTTGGTGAGCAAGTGCTATGTATTGCCATGGCTGCTGGGGAGAGTCTTAATTTATATAGTGAAGGGGTAGGCAACTTTTCTATTGGTTGCTAGGGATGTTGCTAAGCTGTGACAAAGCCTTCTCATTGGCCCACAAGCTAGAAGAAGGGAGGGATGATCACCTGATGTGTACTGTGTTAAAAAAAAAAAATGAATATTCGTCATTACGAATATATAGCACTATATTCTAAATATTCACGAATTATCGAAGTGCCGATATTCGCAATTAAAATTTGTATTGCAAATATTGGCGTTCAACACTACTTATAATGTGCGCCAGCGCAAAAACAAAAACATTACAATGTGCTCCAGCACAAAAAATACCCCTTATAATACCCCCATATAATATGTTCCAATGCAAAAAATTACCCCTTTACTATGTGCGTTGGTATAAAAAATACCTCCTTATAATGTGGAACATGTCCCTAGGAGATGTCCCCATAGTGCTTCCCCCAGCATGGTGACAAATAAAAAACAATAAGCACATATACATACCTCCATGCAGCTGTCAGATGCGGTGCAGGCCTCTTCTGGCCTGTGTCCAGACCTGTATGCTGCCCGGCTCAGACGGCGTCAGGATGATTACGTCATCACGTCACATTTGACGACCTCAAGCTACAGGCACTAGGCCAGAAGCCTATCAGAGGTAACGGTGGAGCAGGGAGACAACGCTCCCATGCCCCTCTGCAGCACCTAATTGTATTGCCTTCCTGAGGACAGTGATACATAATTGGTGGTGCACCACTGGCAAGCAGGGCCCTGTGGGCCACCCTGGCTTAGGGCCCCAGTAGCAATTGCAACCCCTGAGACCCCTACAGCCACGCCCCTGTACTCCAGTACCTGGCACCATAGTGATCCATCCAATTATTCAGATGAGGTTGAAGGTTCAGATCTCTGCACATGTGAATTATGCTCTGGCTGTCAGGGCATGCTGGGAGTTGTAGCTTCATTGTTGCATAGTTGGTAAGGTTGAAAAAATGGTGCATCGCGTTCAGTCTATTATCCTACAATTTTGATCCAAAGAAAGTCAGTTGTTATTTCCAAGTTTATTACATGCTGGTAATTCACATTAATGGTTGGGCATGCTGGAGTAAGAGCTGTGCTTGTTAGCAGGTCTCTGCACCAGCTAATAGAGAAGGTATTCAGGGGTGGATAAAAACTTAACGTGGCCCTGGAAAAAATCTAAAAGTAGGCCCATATTGTAAGCGGGTCTAAGTTGGCAGCAGGTGGGACCATACAAGTATGCGGGGACGGCAAAGCTCCAGACACAGTAGTAGTAGAATACTAATAGAATACTACTTGACAGGATGAAGCTTCTCAACCCTTGTGGGCAGCTCTTTAGTCAAAGCACCATCATTTTACATACAGCCCTATAGCGATATATGGAGCTCAGTTATTAAAGAGTATCATGACCACATTGATCCAGATAGAGATGAGATATAAAACTGCTCACATTCCATATAGCTTAATCCAAAGAGTTCAGGGAAGTGGAGGAGATACGTTATCTCGAACAACTATCACAATGCTGCATCTGCAGGATGGGAGCTCATTGCAGGATCATTTATTACTTTACAATCTGTCTCCAAAGATATAGCACACAATTCTTTTGGTTTGTGCAATCTTTCCCATCCTGAGAGATGTCTGTTTAGCGCTATTATAACCTGGGACATAGCTATAGGGTAGTGATGGCTAACCTCCGGCACTCCAGCTGTGGTGAAACTACGACTTCCAGCCTGCCCCATTCATTTCTATGAAGTTCAGAAGAACAGCCAAGCAAGTGTATATCTTAGGAGTTGTAGTTTTATCACAGGGAAGCAGGTAAGTATTTATGCAGTAGCGTACACACAATCCATGGGGCCCTGGTGCGAAACTGATCTATGGGGCCCCATCCCCGTCGCCCCGTCGCCCCCCCCACCTGCCTCCGAACCCCCCCCCCCCCCCCCCCCACACTACCTCCCCTACTAGTGTTGTAACTATAGTGTTATGGGCCACAGTGCAAACATTTTTACAAAGAATCTGCAGATTTTCTTACTAAGGGCTCTTTCCGTTCGGGTAATCCGTGGCGTGACTGAGTGCCAAGCCCTATTCTGGACAGCAGAGACGCGGAGCAGTAACATGATTGATTGTGATCTTTTTACTACAAAATCACGGTGACAACTTTATGTCTCTGTGATTTTGTAGTAAAAAGATCACAGAGAGGCACAGAGCATTACCAATTATGTTAATGCTCCGTGTCCCTGCTGTCCGGAACGGGGCTTGGCTGTCTTTCATACAGCGGATTACCCACATGGGATCCGCTCGTGTTAAAGAGCCCTAAGCCCAATGCATGGCTACACTTACCCAGTCCTAATAAAATCTGGTCCTACCTCATCCAGGGTGTCGCTGGCATCGGCGTGATGTCCGCTGGATCCAGACCAAGGTCCCTGTGGTGAGAAAAAAACAATAATCGCATAAGGAAGGGATGGTGACTGCCCCTGTGAAATCACCAGCAGGGGGCGCTGTGCTGGCCTGTAAGACTGAGCCATGCCAATGTATAGCAGGGTAATCTAAGACATTTTCCCTAAGTGCAACCACACAGTACTAATGCCCACCTTGTGGCCCCTCACAGTAGTTATGCCCACCTTTGTTCCTGTCACAGAAGTTGTGCCCAGATATGTGCCCCCTCATAATAGTTATGCCAAATATGTGTCCCCTTACAGTAGTTATGCCCAGATATGTGCCCCCTCAGAGTGGTTATGCAAGATTATGTGTCCCCTCATAGTAGTAATGCCAGATTATGTGTCCCCTCACAGTAGTAATGCCAGACTATGTGCCCCCTCACCTAGTAACGCCAGATTATGTGCCCCTCACAGTAGTTATGGCAGATTATGTGCCCCATCACAGTATTTATGCCCAGTTATGTGCCCCCTCAAAGTAGATATGCCCAGATATGTGCCCCCTCAGAGTGGTTATGCCAGATTATGTGTCCCCTGACAGTAGTAATGCCAGATTATGTGCCTCTTCACAGTATTTATGCCTGGTTATGTGCCACCTCAAAGTAAATATGCCCAGATATGTCCCCCCTCAGAGTGGTTATGCCATAATATGTGTCCCTCACATTAGATATGCCCACATATGTGCCCCTCACAGTGTTTATGTCAGATTACATGCCCCGTCACAGTAGTTATGCCTTCATATGTGCCCCCTCATAGTTATGCCTTTATATGTGCCCCCCTCAAATTAGTTATGGCAGATTAGGTGCCCCCTCAAATTAGTTATGGCAGATTAGGTGCCCCTCAGTAGAGATGTAAAATTTTGTGTCCCCTCACTCTAGTTGTGCCCATCAAACACCCCCCCCTGGCCCAAGTCTGCAGCGTTAGAAAAAAAAATACACATACTTACCTTCTTCCCTGATGAGAGGAGGCAGATTGCCGGGCTTTTAGCTCTCCTCCCACAGCCAGTAGCGCGATCTGGGGCCAGCAGGGGGAGCTCCTGAGCTCTGAGGATCAGTGAAGCAGGGAGCAGAGAGGTTTCCCTGCTTCACTATGAAAACGGAACTGCCTCCTGGCCGGGTGTGAGTGAGTGTGCGCTCCCCCCCCCCCTCTTCCTTGAACCTCCAGCCCCCCCACCCCCATATTATACATGTAATGGAGGCACGGAGCGCTCTGATGGGGCCCGAAATTGCCACTGTACTTCATGCCAGGCCCCATCAGAGCGCTCCATTACATGTGAGTACAGAGGGGCCCCTGCCAACTGCGACCCCTGCGACACTGGTATGTACTCTATGAGGAGGAGGGGCACAAAAGTGGGCATAACTACAGTGAGGGGGTACAAACTGGGCATACCTACTGTAAGGGGCACAAAGATGGACATACCTACTGTGACAGTCACAAAGGTGGGCATAACTACTGTGAGGAGCAGAAAGGTGGGCATAACTAATATGAAGGGGCACAATGATGGGCATAACAACTATGACAGGCACAAAGGTGGGCATAATTACAGTATGGGGCCACAAGGAGGACATAAATACTCTGAAGGGGCACAAAGGTGGGCATAAATAATGTGATGGGGCACAAAGGTGACCATAACTACTGTAAAGGGGAACAAAGATGGGCATAACTACTGTGACGGGCACAAAAGTTGGCATAACTACAGTGAGGGGCCACAAGGAGGACATAACTATTGTGAGGGGGCCACAATGTGGGCATAATTACTGTGAGGGGGCACATTGTGTGCATTTATGCTGTAAAGGAGGTGCAGTGACCAGGAACAGGGTACGCTGACGCCACTTATGCAGTGGGCCAGGATATGGGTATTTAATAGTCTGTAGTTTGTTCGTGATGCCAATTGCAGCGTGCACAGTGTACTATCACTGTGCCCTTCCAAGGTGTTATAACGCACGCCCCAGATTAGTAATGCCAGAGTGGTGTAATGGCCTATAATGTCTCTATAGGGTGGTGATAATTGTGCCAACAGTGTCTCCTACCTGGGTACAGCAGGACTCCTGGCTCACTTGCAATAAATTTGAGTGTAGTGATAGTAGGAGTAATAGAGGAATTTTGCAGCAGAAATGATGTCCAGACCTTTAGGTGAAGTTCAAATATTTCTTTACTGAAGATAACTTGTATCCAAGCAGTATAAAGCTTTGGTCTCTGGTCCCAGCAGATTTTGGCAATCTTTGGCAGGAATAAATGCTTCTGCTTGATATGTGGGGAGCTTGCAGGAAAGGACGTCTGCTTGGTAGCTCTGTAACTGTGGCAGGAATTAATCTTCTGCACTTTTCTGTACCTTCTGCTTTGTGGGGACAGACTAACTGAGGAGGAATGGCTTCTCCTAGGTCCCTGGACTTAACTCACAGATGATTTCTCAAGGGATGCTTTCTTCCTGGAATTCTGGAGGTTGCCTGTGGTTTCTGCTTCTTTCGTCCAGCTGAGGATGCAGGTTCTCAGTCTGGGAATGTGATCAGGTCTCAGCTGAGACAAGATCCTTGCTGTCTTCCCTATGCAGGGGATCGCCTACACACAAACACACCCTACCCCTAGCAGGGGGTGGGCTACACTTACTCTAACTTCCTCCTCCACCCATGCTGCAGGATGTGGTAACAGTCCACACCTCCACAGAGGGGGGGGGGGGGGGATAAGCTGGAATAATCAATTCCAGCCTAGATTCACTAAACTGAGACTAGTACATGGCCAATGTGTTGCTGCCACCTGCTGGTTAACCTGGAAAATTACAAGGAACAATTGAATTTAACATAGTTTTAGATGCACAGTTGTGAAGACATAATATAAATTATATCAGATGACAGTATACAGGCTCTTAGAAGATAGTAGCGGGGTAATGGCGTGTAGTAACACAACTCTGGGGTGTTACATTGGCACAATGTGGGAATAATTACTGTGAGTGGGCACAATAGGGGCATTTGTACTGTGTGGTAGCACTAAGGACAAATGCCCTAGATTACCATGTTATACATTGGGATGTCTTGGTCTTACAGGGCCAGCACAGAGTCCCCTCTTAGATATTTACCAGGTATAGTCACCATCTCATCCTTATGTGATTATTAATTTTTTTTCTATCACCACTTGTTTAGGTTCCAGCATACATCACGACGACGCCAGTGACACCCTGGATGCGATATGACAAGTTGGGTCTTTCGTTTATTGAAAGGTGTATTGGTACCGAGCAGTGGCTTAATGTAAAAAAAAATTGCCACGGCGCGCTGCATGCACCACTTAACTACCCCCTCTTTATGTAGATTTCAGTCGCGGGGGGGCAGGAAATCTGAATCCTTGCCCCAGGAGCAGGAAAGTCTAGCTACACCTCTGTTTTTTGCATTAAGATCCAGGAACGTAAGTTACATCTCTGAGCCTATCTGCTGTAAATATTCAAATATTTTATTAGCTATATAATAGTCACTGCAATATATTCACATCTCTGTTACGGTACCTACTTTGGTAAATGAATTGCTAATTTATTTTTTCTATCTTGATGTTCATGCTGTATCTTTACCCTTTCCATTTTGGTGCTCAAATGCCTGCACCTACCTTAGGGCATAAAGCGATTGGTCCCGATTCTGTTGTTCAGCCCTTGACATATTTTTGTTATAGATATCTGACATGTAACATTTAGAAGGTTACACATTCAGTAATTTGTATCCAGGTAGTGCTCTATGTGCTCCTTGGCCTGCACCTGTCTGGTGAAGTCCCCATGCTTGTGCCTTTGATCTGCCATCACCTTCAGAAACAAAGTCCATGCACATTTGCCATTGTCAGTAGCAGTCAGTGAACTGTAGTCCGCTTCTTTGCACAGACTTTCCCTTGATTAGGTCAGTCTCTATGACACGATGGGTTGTCCTGCCCTGTTGTCTGTTGTGGAGGCTCCAACACAGATGAGAATAAAGCCTAAAGAATGAGTACACTTTTGCAACCGTTTTGTATTAGTCCAATACTTCTAATATGAAAAGTAAGAAGCACAAATGTAAATAGTTTAATTAAAAGCTTTTTACCATTTCTACCATTTGGTTTATGCAGCTGCTATGCAGATGTATGCATATCTATGGTTACAAACCCTGTGCAGCATGATCCTGCAGTCATGTGATGCTCACTCATCCATTTGCTCACTCATCCACTATACGTAAGCAAGAAGAGGGGGGGAAATTAATTAGAGCGCACACATGTGCTTTATTTTTATTTTAGAAACATTAGGTAGCAAAAAATTGGTTGAAAAAGTGTACGTTACCTTTAAACGGCATTCTAATATGAACCTAACAAGGCATGTGCAGTGACCCAGCGAACCACTGCTAAAAGGTGCTTGTTTTTCAATAGTTAAATGTGATTTAATGTTAAAAAACACTAGTGTTTTGATTCACTGTGTTATCCCATATGGTTGTGTATGGACAACAAATAGTTAACACTGGCAGTCTTAGCCTAGATTCTAGGGTGATGGGTTAGTCCCACTAGAGGGAGTCTTTGCTAAGTAGAGCTAGTCTAAGCTCCTGTCAAAATCCTAAGGCAGAAAACACCATTCCTGAGCTGGTTATGAGACTACCCCTTTGAGACTAATTCTGAGGGAAAAGAACATTTGCAAAAAGCTAAGAACCATCAAGGCCGTGTATGGAAAGGAAGTAAGGTACAGCACAGTTATGGCAATATGACTCTCTTGAGTATCTGTAGCACGTGGTGGGGTTTTGTTCCCTTTCCTTAGGAAAAAAAATAGGAGTTCCACTAGAAGACGGCAAAAAAGACAGATAGGATGCAACTGAAACTTAAAGGCTTCTCTGGGGTTAAAAGAAGGAGGAACAGGAGAAATACTGTGACCCTTGGCCCCAAGGCACTGTACAAGGTATAAGGTAAGACTTAGAGATGACCTCTGCATATCATCTTTCTGTGAGAGGAGGAGTGAGCCATCCAGTCAACAATCTTATCCTCTTTGTCCTCAATTATAATGTGCCTTTCGAAAGCAAGGAAAACTGAAGCCTAATACTACTGGCTGGATGGCTGGTGCTGCTACTAACCCCATCCTGACTCTGGGAGGACTAGGTCTTTTTTTTTTTTTGCACTGTTCTGTTTTCAAGACATTTTACTATGATGCCTTTAAGTGAAAAGTCGGGGGTTTCCTTTAAATGAAAGGTCATGCGTTTGAGTATAACTGTAGCTCTAGCAGTTATAGCACTTGCTATGGGGCCAAGAGGGTAGATGGCACAATCAGATAGAAGCACATTGTACCTTTTTGTGGGGAATAACAACATGGTTGCTCTCGTGGTTGTTATGCACTGGTTCAACAATTACATTTTTGTACTAATGGTGCCGAAAACACTGAAACAATTGTAAATGTTGAAAATACCAGAAATTTATGAGATACGGTATACTTGTTTGTACTCGGACAGACATGTATCAGGATCGAATATATCAATGTACTGTAACTTTGTTTTATTTCCTGTTACACAGTCTGATGCAATAATGCGTCCACTGAATAGAACAATGCAGTGTCTTGGGGGAAATTGTCACAGGAGCCAGGAAACCAAAGCATATGCAAACGCAAGTAAAATAAAGTCGTTTATTTAAAGGAACATAAACATTCATCAGGGACTGCGAGGTTAGGAAGAAGCTGGTCAAGTCCATGCAGGTAGTCGTCCAAGCCGGAATCAGGTCCAAAGCGGGTAGTCATTGAAGCCAGGGTCAGGTCCAAAGCGGGTACTCGTCCAAGCCAGGGTCAGATCCTAAGCAGGTACATCTGCCGAATGCGGGGTCGAGAGCCTGAGGAAACGTCAGCCAGGCTGTATCATACACAGGAACACACAAGGAGCTCAGACTGCCAGAGATGCACCTTGGAGCACAAACGCAAGGGCAATGAACCTGAAGCCTGAGAAGACTGATATAGTCAGGTGTTGCCACATCATTAGTGTGCGACACCCATGGCAGCAGGCAAGTGATGATGCGCTACTCAGGCAACACAGAGGGCTGGAAACCAAAATTCACCATAAACAGAGATATTCTGGAGGATGAGTTGATGGCAGAGTTCCTGGCAAACTCCGCCCAGGGCAGCAGATCCACCCAATTGTCATGATGATCAGAGATATAGCAGAGGAGAAATTGTTCCAGGGCTTGGTTGGAACGCTCAGCGGCACAATTAGACTGCGGATGGTAGGCTGAAGAGGAGAGGTGAACACCCAACTGAAAACAAAAGGCACGCCAGAACCTAGAGACAAACTGGCTCCCGCGGTCTAAGACAATCTCTTTAGGCAACTCGTGTAAACGGAAGACCGCCCTGGTAAACACCGAGGCCAACTCCTGAGCAGTAGGCAGCTTCTTAAACGGAACACAGTGGCACATCTTGAAGAACTGATCGACAACCATGAGGATAACCGTGTAACCTTGGGATGCAGCAATTTCCACAATAAAGTCCATGGCCAGGTGAGACCAGAATGGGATGCAGTAGACCCAAGGGTAGGCGGCGGGAAAATTTGTTCTGCGCACAGACAAAACATGCAGCCACATACGCGGCAACATCAGTGCGGAGAGACCGCCACCAGAACTGATGGGAAACTGTTCCAACCAAGCCCTGGAAGCCCTGGAACAAGGATGAACGGCAATTCTTGAATTGTGGTACGTACGCAGCAGCTTGATGCGCAACCCCTCAGGCACAAAACATTTGCAAGCAGGTCTCAGCGTCAGTGCATTGGACTGAGCAGCCAACATCCGTTCCCCAAGAAGAGAGGTCAAGTTAGTGCGGATAGCAGCCAGGATATGATCGGAAAGGTATGATTGGCGTCGGCACGGAGTCCTCCCTGGACAACTCAGAATACTGGCGAGACAAGGCATCAGCCTTAAAATTCTTGGAGCCAGGCAAATAGGAGACCACATAGTTAAAACGAGACAAGAATAAGATTTATCTAGCCTGACAGGGTGTAAGCCTCTTGGCCTCCGAGATATACGTCAGATTCTTATGGTCAGTGAGAGTAAGAACCGTAACCGCAGAACCTTTAAGCAAGTATCTCCACTCTTTGAGAGCAAGGATGATAGCCAAGAGCTCTCTGTCTCCAATCTCATAATTGCATTCTGTTGGAGACAGCTTCTTAGAGTAGAACCCACAAGGAAGCAAGGGTCCATCAGGTGTCCAACGCTGCGACAGGAGGGCACCTACTCCTGTCTCAGACGCATCCACCTCTAGGACAAAGGGCAAACCAGGATTGGGATGAGACAGAATCGGAGCCAAAGCGAAAGCAGACTTGAAGCACCGAAAGCCTGGGAAGCAGCAGGCGTCAAATTGTGGGGATCGCTGCCCTTCTTAGTCAGATCTTAGATGGGTTTGGCCAATGCGGAAAAGTTCCTGATAAATTTCCGATATTAGTTAACAAACCCAAGGAAACGCTGAATGGAACGGAGACCACTGGGGCGAGGCCATTGCAGAACTGCCGAAACCTTCTGAGGGTCCATGGAGAACCCTTCAGCTAAAATGATATAGCCCAAGAAAGCAACCTGAGACAGGTGAAATTCATATTTCTCAAGCTTACAGAAAAGCTCATTACTACGTAACCGTTGAAGCACCCGTCTGACATCCAGGTAGTGTGATTCAATGGAGTCCGAATAAACCAAGATAGTCATCCAAATAGACCACCGCATAGTGCTGCTACATATCACGAAAGACATCATTAATGAACTCCTGGAAGACAGTGGGCGCATTGCACAAGCCAAAAGGCATGACCCAATATTCATAATGACCGGTTCTGGTGTTAAACGTGGTCTTCCACTCATCAACCTCCTTGATCTTTACGAAGTTATATGCTGCCCTTAGGTCAAGCTTGCTAAAGACCGTTGCTTCCTTGAGGCGGTCGAACAATTCAGTAATCAACGGAATCGGGTATGCATTCTTGACAGTGATGCGATTGAGACCCTATAGTCAATGCAAGGTCTCAGTTCGCCTCCCTTTTTCTTTACAAAGAAAAAGCCAGCACCCGCTGGAGAAGTGGACTTGCGAATTTGTCCCCGGAAAAGCTCGTCTGCAACGTACTTCTCCATCGCCTTATTCTCTGGAAAAGAAGGAGGAGGGGGAATGGCATCGGGTTGCAGATCTACAGCACAATCATAGGGACGATGAGGATGAAGGGCACCAATGCGCATCTTGTCAAATACATCCAGTTACTCAAGATATTCAGGAGGCAACACAGAATCCGAAGAGGTACAAAGTACCTTAACAGGCCCATTTATGCAAACAGCTCCACACTGTGGAGACCAAGAGAGGATCTCGGCTGACTGCCAATCAAAGGTCGGATTGTGCCGCTGAAGCCAAGGGAACCCCAAACCATGGAGTAGTGTGGGGACGAAATAACCTGAAAATAGCCAGATTCTCTGTGAATAGCCCCAATCGCCATATTGACCGAAACCGTCTCATGGGTAACCTGCGCCGGTCACAGAGTTCTCCCATCAATGGCCTCGATGGCCAGTGGAGTAACACGAGGCTGCAGGGGTATGGAATTTGAAGCATAAAAAGTCTACACAACTGTCACGACCATGGTCATGGCTGTGACTCCTGGAACCGCATGCAGTTGCCTGTGGTCTTGTCTTGTTGTCAATCACAGGTGAGGGCTGTAGTATGTTGCTTCACCTGTGGTTGCCGTTGGCAACATAATGTATGTGGCAGTATAGCAGCCTGAGCTGGTGCTAGGCAGCTTGCTGTAAAGTGCATGCGGTTAGCACCAGGCAACCTGTCTTTGTATGTGTGGCACTTTTGTTGTTTGGTGTGTACGGGATTTATGTATGAGTACACTTCCCCTATAAGTGGCTGTCTTCCCTTACCTGGTGTAGGAAGGGTTAACTCCCTTCTTTGTGTGAACACTGGGTGTGTCTGTGTGTGGGTGTGGCTACATGGGCTATTTAGCCTCAGTTAAGATCAGAAGTCTGAGGGGTACTCCAGCCTTGTTTGTAAGCTGGAGTCACACACGCCATAAAAATAAAAAATAAAAAACTATGATGAAATTGAAATTTTGCCCACCTTACTTCCCCCCAAAAAAGTAATAAAAGTGATCAAAAAAGTTGCATGTACGCCAAAATTGTAACAATCAAACCGTCATCTCATCCCACAAAAATCATACCCTACCCAAGATAATCACCCCAAAACTGAATAAACTATGGCTCTTAGACTATGGAAACACTAAAACATGATATTTTTTTTGTTTCAAAAATGAAATCATTGTGTAAAACTTACATAAATTTAAAAAAAGTATACATATTAGGTATCGCTGCATCCGTATCGACCGGCTCTATAAAAATATCACATGACCTAACCCCTCAGATGACCACCGTAAAAAAATAAAAATAAAAACGGTGTAAAAAAAGCAATTTTTTGTCATCTTACGTCACAAAAAGTGTAATAGCAAAAAGTCATATGCACCCCAAAATAGTGCCACTCAAACCGTCATCTTATCCCGCAAAAAATGAGACCCTACTTAAGATAATCGCCCAAAAACTGAAAAAACTATCGCTCTTAGACTATGGAGACACTAAAACTTTTTTTTGTTTTAAAAATGAAATCATTGGGGCGGAGCCTGGACTGAGAGCATGGTGGACGTGTGTTAGCTCGCTCCACCACACTAGGCCCGTGCACAGCTCATACCTTCGCTGTACTAGCTACAAGAATAGTCAAAACCGGCAAAGACAAAGCTAGAGACTCGAGAGACCTCACGAAGCCTGATTTGAAGAGCGCCGATATGGAGAAATATCTTAGTAAAGCGGCCGCCACGGCAGGGGACAGTGCGCGCAAGATGGCGCCTGAACGACGGAGAGACCAGTCAATTGAATCTGATGCAGGCAGTGTCTCTGACTCTACTGTGGCCAGCGGTAATGGGAACCGGGACCGAATCACTAAGCAGTTCCTCAAGCAAGCGCTATCCCACGCTATAACCCCAGTGATGAAAGAGCTGGCTGATATTAAAGGTGACCTGAAACAAATAGGGCACAGGGTCGAGACCTAGGAACACAATCAAGCCGAAATGGTTGCTTTCAGCTCCCACCTGGAGAAGCGATCTGCCCTGCAAGCGGAATCCATTAATACCGCATTTAGTCTCTTGGAAGACCAGGAGAATCGCAGTCGGAGGAGGAACGTCCGGATCCGAGGAGTCCCTGAAGCTGTCCTCCCTGACCAGATCCTGGAAGTGGTCTCATCTATCTTCTCTGGTCTCCTGGGGGAAGACAGAGCGGCTACGATAGTAGTTGAAAGAGCCCACAGGGTGCTGAGACCTGTGCCTAAACCGAACAAACCCCCCAGGGACACTGTATGTGGCCTACTAAATTACCTGGACACTACGGCCCTGCTTAAGGAGGCCAGGAGCCGCACTGACCTGCAACATGGCGGAGAACGGATCCAACTGTTCCAGGACATTTCTCCAGCTACCCTCAACAAAAGGAGATTACTACGACCTCTGACAGATCATTTGAAAGCCAACAACATCATGTACCGGTGGCTTTTCCCGTTTGGTCTGGCGTTTTCCAGCAATGGCCGGAGGTGTATAGTTAGGAACCCGACTGACTTACCAGCTGCTTGGCTCATCCTCCAGATCGCGCCCATAGAGATACCATCTTGGCTCCAGATCGATACTTCGGAGGACTCGCTGCCGGACTTGCCGGAATCGGGATCCTGGTCGCAGCCGAAGAAAAAGAAATCCACCAGCCGGGACACTGCCAGCACGTGAGAGGTCTCAACCTATGGCAGCATTATGTGTGCTAGTTTGGCGTGTTACATGACCTCAAGTTCGTAGTTGCATGTTTCTGCGATCCGATTTTTCTTTTGAGGCATGTCCTGCTTGTTCGAATGGTGGAGGCGAGGGAGCATGGTGGTTCCACTTCATCACAAGAGTTGCCTTATCTGAGAGTGGAATCACATGGCGGGTAGTAGTAGTGCGAGCAGGGGTTTCGCCACACCACCCTGCGTTCCCATCTCTGGCGCAATGTGCACCAGCATTACCTTACCTTCCCCCCTTTTTTCCTGTGTGTTCCCCTTCTCACCTACCTTCCCCTTATTTTTGACAGCACATGTCTCCGCATGGTTTTCACGCTAGGGATGATGTGCGTGCCCTTATTGATATGTACTGTACAGTTACTGTATGTTGTAATGTTTTGATGCACGTGTGAACCGATATGTATATCTCATTTATGTATACCGTCTGTATCGGCGGTTATTCAGGGATGTTCATACAAATGGAACTTTCATTCCGATGCTGTATTATCTGTTTTCTCTTTCAATAAAAAGAAATTTGAAAGTAAAAATGAAATCATTGTGTAAAACTTACATAAATAAAAAAAAATTGTATACATATAAGGTATCGCCGCGTCTGTGACAACCTGCTCTATAAAATTACCACATGATCTAACCTGTCAGATGAATGTTGTAAATAACAAAAAAAAAACGGTACCAAAAAAGCAATTTCTTGTTACCTTGCCGCACAAAAAGTGTAATATAGAGCAACCAAAAATCATATGTACCCTAAACTAGTACCAACAAAACTGCCACCCTATCCCGTAGTTTCTAAAATGGGGTCACTTTTTTAGAGTTTCTACTCTAGGGGTGCATCAGGGGGGCTTCAAATGGGACATGGTGTCAAAAAAACCAGTCCAGCAAAATCTGCCTTCCAAAAACCGTATGGCATTCCTTTCCTTCTGCGCCCTGCCGTGTGCCCGTATAGCAGTTTACGACCACATATGGGGTGTTTCTGTAAACTACAGAATTAGGGCCATAAATAATGAGTTTTGTTTTGCTGTTAACCCTTGCTTTGTAACTGGAAAAAAAATATTAAAATGGAAAATCTGCCAAAAAAAGTGAAATTTGGAAATTGTAACTCTATTTTCCATTAAATCTTGTGCAACACCTAAAGGGTTAACAAAGTTTGTAAAATCTGTTTTGAATACCTTGAGGGGTGTAGTTTCTTAGATGGGGTCACTTTTATGGAGTTTCTACTCATGGGGTGCATCAGGGGGCTTCAAATGGGACATGGTGTAAATAAACCAGTCCAGCAAAACCTGCCTTCCAAAAACAAAACGGCACACCTTTCACTCTACGCCCCGCTGTGTGGCTGTACAGTAGTTTACGGCCACATATGGGGTGTTTCTGTAAACGGCAGAGTCAGGGCAATAAAGATACAGTCTTGTTTGGCTGTTAACCCTTGCTTTGTTAGTGGAAAAATGGGTTAAAATGGAAAATTAGGCAAAAAAATGAAATTCTCAAATTTCATCCCCATTTGCCAATAACTCTTGTGCAACACCTAAAGGGTTAACGAAGTTTGTAAAATCTGTTTTGAATACCTTGAGGGGTGTAGTTTATAGAATGGGGTCATTTTTGGGTGGTTTCTATTATGTAAGCCTTGCAAAGTGACTTCAGACCTGTAGTGGTCTCTAAAAATTGGATTTCTGAAAAATTTCAAGATTTGCTTCTAAACTTCTAAGCCTTGTAACATCCCCAAAAAATAAAATATCATTCCCAAAATAATTCAAACATGAAGTAGACATATGGGGAATGTAAAGTCATCATAATTTTTGGGGGTATTACTATGTATTACAGAAGTAGAGAAACTGAAACTTTGAAATTTGCTAATTTTTCAAAATTTTTGGTAAATTAGGTCTTATTTTGTGCAAGAAAAAAAAATTGTTGACTTCATTTTACCAGTGTCATGAAGTACAAAATGTCACGAAAAAACAATCTCAGAACGGCCTGGATAAGTCAAAGCGTTTTAAAGTTATCAGCACTTAAAGTGACACTGGTCAGATTTGCAAAAAATGCCTGGTCCTTAAAGGGCTTCTGTCACCCCACTAAAGTCATTATTTTTTTTTGGGCTAGTTACATTCCTTATACTGCGATATATGAAAATATAATGGTGTTACTTACTTTTATTCAGCCGTTTCTTATAAAAACGAAGTTTTATAATATGTAAATCAGGTCTCTACCAGCAAGTAGGGCGTTTACTTGCTGGTAGCCGCCACAAAAAACCGCCCCCTCGTCATGTTGATTGACAGGGCCAGCCGCGATCTCCTCCTCCGGCCGGCCCTGTCAGCATTTTAAAAATCGCACGCCTCTGTTCATTCGGCGCAGGCGCTCTGAGATGAGGAGGCTTGTCTCCTCAGAACTCCCTCAGTGCGCCTGCGCCGATGACGTCTTCTCTTTCGGTGATGTCATCGGCGCAGGCGCACTGAGGGAGTTCTGAGGAGACGAGCCTCCTCATCTCAGAGCGCCTGCGCCGAATGAACAGAGGCGCGCGATTTTTAAAATGCTGACAGGGCCAGCCGGAGGAGGAGATCGCGGCTGGCCCTGTCAATCAACACGACGAGGGGGCGGTTTTTTGCTTCGGCTACCAGCAAGTAGACGCCCTACTTGCTGGTAGAGACCGGATTTGCATATCATAAAACTTCGTTTTTATAAGAAACGGCTGAATGAAAGTAACACCATTATATTTTCATATATCGCACTATAAGGAATGTAACTAGCCCCCCCCCCCAAAAAAATGACTTTAGTGGGGTGACAGAAGCCCTTTAACCACTTAAGGACCACAGGTTTATACCCCCCTAGTGACCAGGCCCTTTTTTACAAATCGGCACTCCACAACTTTAGCGGTTTATTGCTCGGTCATGCAACTTACCACCCAAATGAATTTTACCTCCTTTTCTTCTCACTAATAGAGCTTTCATTGGGTGGTATTTTATTGCTGCTGACATTTTTTCTTTTTTTGTTATTAATCGAAATTTAACAATTTTTTTGCAAAAAAATGACATTTTTCACTTTCAGCTGTAAAATTTTGCAAAAAAAACACATCCATATATACATTTTTCGCCAAATTTATTGTTCTACATGTCTTTGATAAAAAAAAAATGTTTGGGCAAAAAAAAAATGGTTTGGGTAAAAGTTATAGCATTTACAAACTATGGTACAAAAATGTGAATTTCCGCTTTTTGAAGCAGCTCTGACTTTCTGAGCACCTGTCATGATTCCTGAGGTTCTACAATGCCCAAACAGTAAAAAAACCCCACAAATGACCCCATTTCGGAAAGTAGACACCCTAAGGTATTCACTGATGGGCATAGTGAGTTCATAGAACTTTTTATTTTTTGTCACAAGTTAGCGGAAAATGATGATGATTTTATTTTTTTTATTTTTTCTTACAAAGTCTCATATTCCACTAACTTGCGATAAAAAATAAAAAATTCTAAAAACTTGCCATGCCCCTCACGGAATACCTTGGGGTGTCTTCTTTCCAAAATGGGGTCACTTGTGGGGTAGTTATACTGCCCTGGCAATTTAGGGGCCCAAATGTGTGAGAAGAACTTTGCAATCAAAATGTGTAAAAAATGACCGGTGAAATCCAAAAGGTGCACTTTGGAATATGTGCCCCTTTGCCCACCTTGGCAGCAAAAAAGTGTGACACATCTGGTATCGCCGTACTCAGGAGAAGTTGGGGAATGTGTTTTGGGGTGTCATTTTACATATACCCATGCTGGGTGAGAAAAATATCTTGGTCAAATGCCAACTTTGTATAAAAAAATGGGAAAAGTTGTCTTTTGCCAAGATATTTCTCTCACCCAGCATGGGTATATGTAAAATGACACCCCAAAACACATTCCCCAACTTCTCCTGAGTACGGCGATACCAGATGTGTCACACTTTTTTGCTGCCAAGGTGGGCAAAGGGGCACATATTCCAAAGTGCACCTTTCAGATTTTGCAGGCCATTTTTTACACATTTTGATTGCAAGGTACTTCTCACACATTTGGGCCCCTAAATTGCCAGGGCAGTATAACTACCCCACAAGTGACCCAATTTTGGAAAGAAGACACCCCAAGGTATTCCGTGAGGGGCATGGCGAGTTCCTAGAATTTTTTATTTTTTGTCACAAGTTAGCGGAAAATGATGATTTTTTTTTTTTCTCTTTTTTCCTTACAAAGTCTCATATTCCACTAACTTGCGACAAAAAATAAAAAATTCTAGGAACTCGCCATGCCCCTCACGGAATACCTTGGGGTGTCTTCTTTCCAAAATGGGGTCACTTGTGGCGTAGTTATACTGCCCTGGCAATTTAGGGGCCCTAATGTGTGAGAAGTACTTTGCAATCAAAATCTGTAAAAAAATGACCGGTGAAATCCGAAAGGTGCACTTTGGAATATGTGCCCCTTTGCCCACCTTGGCATCAAAAAAGTGTCACACATCTGGTATCGCCGTACTCAGGAGAAGTTGGGGAATGTGTTTTGGGGTGTCATTTTACATATACCCATGCTGGGTGAGAGAAATATCTTCTTCTCACACTTTCGGGCCCCTAAAAAGCCAGGGCAGTATAAATACCCCACATGTGACCCCACTTTGGAAAGAAGACACCCCAAGGTATTCAATGAGGGGCATGGCGAGTTCCTAGAATTTTTTTTTTTTTTGCATAAGTTAGCGGATATTGATTTTTTTTTGTTTTTTTCTCACAAAGTCTCACTTTCCGCTAACTTAGGACAAAAATTTCAATCTTTCATGGACTCAATATGCCCCTCACGGAATACCTTGGGGTGTCTTCTTTCCGAAATGGGGTCACATGTGGGGTATTTATACTGCCCTGGCTTTTTAGGGGCCCTAAAGCGTGAGAAGAAGTCTGGAATATAAATGTCTAAAAATGTTTACGCATTTGGATTCCGTGAGGGGTATGGTGCGTCCATGTGAGATTTTATTTTTTGACACAAGTTAGTGGAATATGAGACTTTGTAAGAAAAAACAAAAACAAAAACAAACAAAAAATTTCCGCTAACTTGTGCCAAAAAAAATGTCTGAATGGAGCCTTACCAGGGGGGGGTGATCAATGACAGGGGGGTGATCAATGACAGGGGGGTGATCACCCATATAGACTCCCTGATCACCCCCCTGTCATTGATCACCCCCCCTGTAAGGCTCCATTCAGACATCCGCATGATTTTTTACGGATCCATGGATACATGTATCGGATCCACAGAACGCATGCGGACGTCTGAATGGAGCCTTACAGGGGGGTTATCAATGACAGGGGGTGATCAGGGTAATCAGGGTGATCACCCCCCTGTCACTGATCACCCCCCCTGTAAGGCTCCATTCAGACATCCGCATGATTTTTTACGGATCCATGGATACATGTATCGGATCCACAGAACGCATGCGGACGTCTGAATGGAGCCTTACAGGGGGGTTATCAATGACAGGGGGTGATCAGGGTAATCACCCCCCTGTCACTGATCACCCCCCCTGTAAGGCTCCATTCAGACATCCGCATGATTTTTTACGGATCCATGGATACATGTATCGGATCCACAAAACGCATGCGGACGTCTGAATGGAGCCTTACAGGGGGGTTATCAATGACAGGGGGTGATCAGGGTAATCAGGGTGATCACCCCCCTGTCACTGATCACCCCCCCTGTAAGGCTCCATTCAGACATCCGCATGATTTTTTACGGATCCATGGATACATGGATCGGATCCACAAAACGCATGCGGACGTCTGAATGGAGCCTTACAGGGGGGTTATCAATGACAGGGGGTGATCAGGGTAATCAGGGTGATCACCTCCCTGTCACTGATCACCCCCCCTGTAAGGCTCCATTCAGACATCCGCATGATTTTTTACGGATCCATGGATACATGGATCGGATCCACAAAACGCATGCGGACGTCTGAATGGAGCCTTACAGGGGGGTTATCAATGACAGGGGGTGATCAGGGTAATCAGGGTGATCACCCCCCTGTCACTGATCACCCCCCCTGTAAGGCTCCATTCAGACATCCGCATGATTTTTTACGGATCCATGGATACATGGATCGGATCCACAAAACGCATGCGGACGTCTGAATGGAGCCTTACAGGGGGGTTATCAATGACAGGGGTGATCAGGGTAATCAGGGTGATCACCCCCCTGTCACTGATCACCCCCCCTGTAAGGCTCCATTCAGACATCCGCATGATTTTTTACGGATCCATGGATACATGGATCGGATCCACAAAACGCATGCGGACGTCTGAATGGAGCCTTACAGGGGGGTTATCAATGACAGGGGGTGATCAGGGTAATCAGGGTGATCACCCCCCCTGTCACTGATCACCCCCCCTGTAAGGCTCCATTCAGACATCCGCATGATTTTTTACGGATCCATGGATCGGATCCACAAAACGCATGCGGACGTCTGAATGGAGCCTTACAGGGGGGTTATCAATGACAGGGGGTGATCAGGGTAATCAGGGTGATCACCCCCCCTGTCACTGATCACCCCCCCTGTAAGGCTCCATTCAGACATCCGCATGATTTTTTACGGATCCATGGATCGGATCCACAAAACGCATGCTGACGTCTGAATGGAGCCTTACAGGGGGGTTATCAATGACAGGGGGTGATCAGGGTAATCAGGGTGATCACCCCCCTGTCACTGATCACCCCCCCTGTAAGGCTCCATTCAGACATCCGCATGATTTTTTACGGATCCATGGATACATGGATCGGATCCACAAAACGCATGCGGACGTCTGAATGGAGCCTTACAGGGGGGTTATCAATGACAGGGGGGTGATCAGGGAGTGTATATGGGTGATCACCCGCCTGTCATTGATCACCCCCTGTAAGGCTCCATTCAGACGTCCGCATGTGTTTTGCGGATCCGATCCATGTATCCATGGATCCGTAAAAATCATGCGGACGTCTGAATGGAGCCTTACAGGGGAGTGATCAATGACAGGAGGGTGATCAATGACAGGGGGTGATCAGGGAGTGTATATGGGTGATCACCCGCCTGTCATTGATCACCCCCCTGTAAGGCTCCATTCAGACGTCCGTATGCTTTTTGCGGATCCGATCCATGTATCCGTGGATCCGTAAAAATCATACGGACGTCTGAACGGAGCCTGACAGGGGGGTGATCAATGACAGGGCGGTGATCAATGACAGGGGGGTGATCAGGGAGTTTATATGGGGTGATCATGGGTGATCAGGGGTTTATAAGGGGTTAATAAGTGACGGGGGGGGGGGTGTAGTGTAGTGTGGTGTTTGGTGCGACTGTACTGACCTACCTGAGTCCTCTGGTGGTCGATCCTAACAAAAGGGACCACCAGAGGACCAGGTAGGAGGTATATTAGACGCTGTTATGAAAACAGCGTCTAATATACCTGTTAGGGGTTAAAAAATTCGGATCTCCAGCCTGCCAGCGAACGATCGCCGCTGGCATGCTGGAGATCCACTCGCTTACCTTCCGTTCCTGTGAGCGCGCGCGCCTGTGTGCGCGCGTTCACAGGAAATCTCGCGTCTCGCGAGATGACGCCTATTGGCGTTAGTGTGACCTGGGAGAGCCGCCGCGATGACGCCTTTCGGCGTTAGCGTGGCGGCAAGCGGTTAAGGTGAAATAAGGCTGTGTCCCTAAGGGGTTAAGAACAGTGTGACCAGCAGCTTTTACATGATTTGTTTGGAGCAAATCGCAAACAGCTTTGGGTTCATTTTGTGGATGAATGTTTGTGAAGATCATTACAAATCCGATTTATTTAGAATCGATTTGCTCATTTCTAGAGCAGGATGACCTGTGGACCATCAAATTGTCCATCAGCTTTTCAGACGGAATCTGCAGCTTTTTTCAGGAGCTGTATATTTCACAAAGAAGCTGTGCTCACCCCCTCTCTTCCTAATGTTGCAGTATGTGTTAGTTGGGTTGTCACCCTGTTTAAATGGGTGAATATAGGTCAAGTAATGGTGAACACGCACATTTAAATACCGCTACCATCTACATGCCACCCCTTCCACCAATGCTGCTACATGAGCAGCTGTAGGTTGGTGTTTGAGTGAAACATGTATCTGTATTGTTATGGGGCAGAAAGCTGCTACATCCTTATAATTAGAAGTAAGATCTCTGTTTACAGTAACAGTCATTTCCAACCTGTCAAGGTCTGTGAAATGGAGTGACAGAGAACAGGGATCAAGAGTGATTATTGCTTGTTGATTGTCAGAAGGTGAGCATAGCTTTCCAGGAATAAGACTTATGACCTTGACTTATGTAAAGGATTCCTTAATCACACAAAAACACTTTCAAAAACACTATCAAAAGGCTAAAAATGGTTTTCAAAGATTGAAATACTCATTACCTACCCTCTGGATAGGTCATCAGTATCTGATCGATGGAGGCCCGACACCCGGGACCCTCACCAATCAGCTGTTAGAGAACCTGTGAGCTCCTCTGCCTTCTTCTCTGTGCTCACCAATAACAGCACCATACATAGTACAGCAGCTGTGTTAGGTATAGCAGCTCAGTCCCATTCACTTGGGGCTGAGCTGTGCGTAGGCCATGTGGCAGATGAACAGTGTCATCACTTGGCCTAGGGAAAGCTGAGAGAAGGCCATGGCGCCACTGGCTTCTTAAACAGCTGATCGGCAGTGCTTCCAGACCCCCACAAATCAGGATAGATCATCAGTACTTAAGTCTTGAAAAACCCCTTTAATCTGATAGCACTTCACATATACATGTCGCGCCACAGCACACTGGGTAGACTTTTAAGTCCTTAAAATTGTATCAAAAACTCTAGCAGTGTCTTTGATTACATAGATCATAAAATCACTGGAGGAATTATTCACTTGTTAAGCTCATAACCTGTTGCTGATGAGTTGACAGGGGAACCTCTGTTAAGGCCTGTCCAAACTTGAGTGTAAGTGAATTATATATATAGGGCTATAGATGATGTGTACGAAAATTATATTTGTTTTTCATTGTCCCAATTAGGCTACAGCAAATCAACAGTCCCTATTGATTGGAATATGGATTACATGTGGAAATCATTTTTCAGTCTCATTAAGGAAATATTTCTGTTGATCTGTATTTTTTAACTAAAATTACTAGCATATGTCTGTCTGCCAGTATAGTATGTCTGTGAAGAATAATATGTTAGATAATGCTTAAAGGGGTTGTCCAGGTTCTAGATATGAATAAGCTCTCCTCAGGATAGGTCATCAATATCAGATTGGTGGGTGTCTGGCATCAGCATTGATCAACTGTTTCGGGTAGTTGCCATCACTAAAATGGGTAGCTAAGGTGCAGGAACCCAGCATGGCCACTACACGGTGGATTGAGCTTTCTGCTTCTGACGCTGTCCACTGTGTTATTTCCAACAGCTGCCAGGTATCAAACTCCCACTGATCTGATACTGATTACCCATTCTGAGGATAGGTCATAAGTATCCGGACCCCAGACAACCCCCCTGAAGTCAGATATGGACTGAGACTGGTCAGGAATAGTGATCCGATATCTTACCAACAGTTATAATATACTTGAGATAGGTTAAAGGGTATGATGGGCCAATAAAAAAAAATAAAGAAATTGAAGAGGGGTAGAATATGGTAAAACAATAAAATAAGTAATACTCACCTGACTGATCCCTGCTGCTGCCATATCGATGGTTACCAGGTCCTCCTTGTCCCTGTTTCCTGGTCTCCCCTGACACACAGGAAATGTCGGCTCAACCAATCACTGAGAAGAGCAGTAATTATGCCCCATTCATATGTCTCCACAGGACATTTCTATATATTGAGCTCATTTCTGGTACTGTACATCTCAGTTCAGGAATAACTGTAGTGTTAGGCTACTTTCACACTAGCGTTCGGGCGGATCTGTTCTGAACGGATCCGCTCATAATAATGCAGACGGAGGCTCCGTTCAGAACGGATCCGTCTGCATTAAAATGGCAAAAAAAAAGCTAAGTGTGAAAATAGCCTCGGACGGATCCGTCCAGACTTTCAATGTAAAGTCAATGGGGGACGGATCCGCTTGAAGATTGAGCCACTATTGTGGCATCTTCAAACGGATCCGTCCCCATTGACTTACATTGTAAGTCTGGACGGATCCGCACGGATCCGCACGCCTCCGCACAGCCAGGCGGACACCCGAACGCTGCAAGCAGCGTTCAGCTGTCCGCCTGTCCGTGCGGAGGCGAGCGGAGCGGAGGCTGAACGCCGCCAGACTGATGCAGTCTGAGCGGATCCGCTCCATTCAGACTGCATCAGGGCTGGACGGCTGCGTTCGGGTCCGCTCGTGAGCCCCTTCAAACGGAGCTCACGAGCGGACCAGCGAACGCTAGTGTGAAAGGAGCCTTATTTGTACGCTAGTTACCTCAGTGTCCATTATGATGTTACAGTAATTGCTATGTCTTATCTCCTATTATAATGTTGTTTAGTGCAGTTCAGAAGAAAGGTGAAAGGTTTATTTAAAAAAAAAAAGGATTCTAAGAGCTAGAAGGAAAGCTTTGGCTTAGTCAGCAACTTTATGGTGTACAGGTTTCCTTCTTACTGATAAGATATCTGATATCATGAGAAACTCTTAACTCCATAGTGACTAGCCTGTTTTGGGCCTTACTGACCAAGTGTTTTTCTTCCTTTTTTTCATTGTCACATTCCAAGAGCTATAACTTTTTTATTTCTCCATCTATGTATGAGGGCTTGTTTTTTATGGGACAAGTTGTAGTTTTTAATGTTGTAATTCTAGGGTGCACATAACTTTCTGATTAACTCTTTCTGGGAGGGAGATTTTACAGTGTTCATTTTTCAGTATAAATGACATAATATCATTATTCACTGGGTCAATACAATTACAGTGATACCAAATAAATATACCGTGTTTTTCGCCCCATAAGTGGGGGAAAAATGCCAATGCGTCTTATGGGGCGAATACTAATGACCCGCATTCATTATGTAGGCGCTCATTAGTACCGGAGGATCGGGAAGCGGTGAAGGCTTTGTACTCACCGCTTCCTGGTCCTCAGCTGTCGGCTGTGCAGGGCTGCGCACAGCGTGAGGCGCTCTGTGACGTCACTCTGTGCGCAGCCTTCACAGCACAGCCGACAAGAGGATGATGCAGATCGTGCTGGAGGAGAGGAGCGGCGGCGTATTTGTGAGGCTGATGGACACTTCTGGGGGCAGGTTAGAGGCACTGGGGGCTGATGGAGAGACTGCTAGGGACTGATGAGAGGCTACTGAGGGCTGCTATGAGGCTACTGGGGGCTGATATGAGGCTATTGGGGGCTGATGAGAGGCATGGGGCTCTTATCTGAGGACTGATTGGGGTTATTCATATTGGGGTCTGAGCTGAGGTCTGATTGGGGGTCTGATCTGAGGTCTTATTGGGGTCTTATTAACATTGGAAATCTTATTGGGGCTGTTAGCTGAGATCTGATTAACATTGGGGGTCTGATTGGTGGTCTGACCTGAGGTACAATGAAAAATATTTTTTTCTTATTGTCGCCCTCTAAAACCTAGATGCGTCTTACAATATTTTTTTTTTACGTTTTACTACTTTTGTGCAATAAAAATCTTTTTGCACAGCGGCTTCCCAAGACCCAAAACTTTTAAAATGTTATTTCTATGGAGTTTTGTGAGGGGTTGATTTTTTCAGGACAACGTGCAGTTTTTATATGTATAATTCTGGGGTAAATTACGCTTTTTGATCTCTTGTTATTAAGTTTTTTCGATGGCAACTAAGAATAAATGAGCAATTCTGCTTTTTTTTTTTATGGCGTTCACCATAGGGGATATTTTACATGATATTTGTGTAGTGTGGGTTGTTACGGACGTGTAGATACCAAACATTTCTAATTTTTTTTCATTGAAAAGCGCATTTTCAATTAAAAAGAGCATATTTATTTTTTATTGGAATTTTTTTATTTTTTTTATTTTACTTTTTTTACCACTCAATAGTCCCATAAGAGGACTATAACAGGCAATATTTAGATTCCTTTTAAAATGCAATGCCCTATTCCTAATGCCTAAGGCCTCTTTCACACGGGCGTCATGTTTTTTGCCCAGATAAGAGCCGGGTGCGTTGCGGGAAAATGCGCGATTTTTCCGCGCGAGTGCAAAACATTGTCATGCGTTTTGCACTCGCGTGAGAAAAATCACGCATGTTTGGTACCCAAACCCGAACTTCTTCACAGAAGTTCGGGTCTGGGATTGATGTTCTGAAGACTGTATTATTTTCCCTTATAACATGGTTATAAGGGAAAATAATAGCATTCTGAATACAGAATGCTTAGTATAATAGTGCTGGAAGGGTTAAAAATAATAAAAAAGTTAACTCACCTTCTCCTCTTCTTAGCGTAGATCCCGGTCTGTTCTTTAGCTGTGGACTGAATGACCTGAGGTGATGTCAGATCACATGCTCCAATCACATGGTCCATCACCATGGTGATGGAGCATGTGATCTGACGTCATCAAAGGTCCTTCAGCCACAGCTAAAGAACAGACCGGGATCTACGCTAACAAGAGGAGAAGGTGAGTTAACTTTTTTATTATTTTTAACCCTTCCAGCCCTATTATACTATGCATTCTGTATTCAGAATGCTATTATTTTCCCTTATAACCATGTTATAAGGGAAAATAATACAGTGAATAGACTGTCACCTAGAACCCATGCGTGAAAATCGCACCGCATCCGCACATGCTTGCGGATGCTTGCGATTTTCACGCAACCCCATTCATTTCTATAGGGCCTGCGTTACGTGAAAAACGCACAAAGAGGAGCATGCTGCGATTTTCACGCAACGCATAAGTGATGCGTGAAAATCACCGCTCGTGTGCACAGCCCCATAGAAATGAATGGGTCAGGATTCAGTGCGGGTGCAATGCGTTCACCGCACGCATCGCACCCGCACGGAAAACTCGCCCGTGTGAAAGGGGCCTTAATGTCAGTGCTATAGGCCTCTTTCACACGAACAATACAGATTAGGTTCGGTTGCGTTCAGGAAAACTCACACCATTTCGCAAGCAAGTTCAGTCAGTTTTGTTTGCGATTGCGTTCAGTTGTTAAATTTTTATTGCGCGGGTGAAATGCGCATTGATGCGTTTTTCACACGCGAGATACAAAACTGAATGTTAACAAACGACATCTCCTAGCAACCATCAGTGAAAAACGCATTGCATCCGCACTTGCTTCCGGATGCAATACGTTTTTCATGCAGCCCCATTTACTTATATGGGGCCCGCGTTGCGTGAAAAACACAGACTAGAGAACATGCTGCGATTTTCACGCAACTCACAAGTGATGCGTGAAAAACAACGCTCATGTACACACACCCATTGAAATGAATGGGTCCGGATTCAGTGCGAGCGCAATGCGTTTGCATCACGCATTGCACCTGCACGGAAAACTCGCTCGTCTGAAAGGGGCCATACAGTGCTATACATACATGCATGGATTTTATGCTGTGATCTGGTTGATCCAGAAACCTGATTGTGGGTCCCCTGTCAATAGACTTGATAGGACTCCATTCACACTAGCGTTATTGCCAGTCTATCTTGTTTTTTGGTAATTTGATGGCAAAAACAACACAGTCTCCAGCTCTTTTCTTGCCATCAAAAATTCCAGAAACCTCATAGAAATCTCATGGACCCCAATAGAAGTAAATGGGATCTGTCAGGCTTTTTGAACTTCATTCAAGAACTACATTACGAAACTTCATGGCAATGAGTTAATACAATCTGAGCAAAGGAGATCTGCCTTGCACCCAGATCAACATCTAAAATCAACCAGGCAGAAGCCCCAACACCAGGTTGTGCCCCGAGGGAAGAAAAGGTGCACTCTCCAGTCACTGCACAGCCCAAGGAACCATGCAGTGACTACTACTACCACTAACACTCTTAGAGACCCACAACTTCCAGAAGCCATGCAGTAACTACTACTACTATCACTCTCTCCACCACTTACAACTCCTGGGCTACTATAATTGGTATAAATATGCTGTTATTGTAGCACAACTTGTTCACTAGTATGTTTTTTAGAAAAAGAAAAGGAGCAATTGTTCAGCGTTTCAGCTGAATGTATTCCTATTCACGCTGGAGGTGCTGACAATAAACCTATAAAACACTTATAAACTGTAGGAACTTTAGTTTTTTTCAAGGCTGGGTTGGATTCTCTGGTAAAACCCTAAATCTACCCTGGTAAAACCCTAAATCTACCTAATTATGCCCCTATATTCCCCCTACTACACCTATAATTGTTGTGAAATGTGTACTAAATCTGGCTCATTCAGAATTGATTCAGTCATCTTTAAAATTTAAAACGCAGCAGGTGTGAACTTACTATGCCACTGAACAGATTTGATTTAGGGCTACTCCTCGACATTGTCCAAGTGGTATGCTGGTATTCACCCTGTTACCCCTTATGGGGATCTGGACTTTGTGCCAAGGCCAGAAGCATGCAACCTCTAGGAGTAGTCTTATTTCAGAGGCTGCTGACCCTGGTGGGACACTGGTGTGTGGCACCAAAAGTTCAACTAGAGGCATGGTCAGAGGGTAAGTCAAGGTCAAGATTTTTGTGCAATATGGTAAAATAGCCAATAGGGCAGGGCAGGTGGCACAGGATTTATATGCTAACCAGGCAGAGGTGAGGGCAGATGGCACAGCATCAATGCAGGTATCAGGCAGAGGTCAAACACGTGTAGTCAAAAAACACAGTAACTGTACACCTTCACAGGAACTAGATGAACTAGGGCACTTATTGCTTAGAATGGGGACAGATTAACCCCTGCGCGCACTGACCCTTTGAGAGCAGGGGATCGATTAGGACTGTTGGAGTGCCCTTTCACAAAAGCTAAAGGAAGGAGAAGGGGGCCGCTGTGAGTGGCATGGATTGAAGCTCAGTGGTAGAGATGAGTACTCCAGCAGCTGTGACAGGAGAGATGGCGGAAAATAAGGACTACCAGCATTACAATAAATTTGGTGGGCAATTTATTTTTCATTTGTATTGTCATCCACATCATCCCACATTCTGTTGGCTGAAGATGATACAGCCCATTTCAAAATGGATGTAGCCTAAAAAAAGAGAGTACATTTGCCCTCATTTGTTAATCTGGAATGTTGGGGCATATATAAAGCCAGAAGACTAGATAATTAGGATGTGGTGCCTGGTCTATTCACAGAAACGTATAACTAGTACCCCTCTTAATATTTTCTCAAGGCACTAAAACATTCCATAATAGAGAAAAGCAAATAAAAGCATACTCTCTGGAAGAAAACTCTGTTGGCCTGCAGGGATATTTTAATTATAGCTATTTCCAAGAAAAACAGTGGAAGAGCGGGAACAACATATTTGAGATTATTTGTTGCAGCTGATGTGGTCTCCATGACCCAGAGTAAATAGTTATCTATGAAAAGAAGAAAGTTTGAAGAAAAATGTTTGCTAGGGGTCATATTATATAAGCAGGATTTCTGTAAACTTTCTTTTCTAAAGAGATCTAATCCTTAATTGTTTGACCGAGTACTTAGCCCCATCTGGAAGTCATGTAAATCTCAGTTAATGACTTTGGTTCCTTTCCAACCATAAGTGCTAAATTGTGGGAATTTGTTCGATGTCAATTGATAAGTTATTCTCACGTAATTTAGGTACATTTCTAAAATAATCCTGTACCATACATCAAAGGTTTAGAAATATAGGGGGAGATTTATCAAACTGTTGTAAAGTAGAACTGGCTTAGTTGCCCATATCAACCAATCAGATTCCACCTTCTTTTTCAAAGGAGCTGTAAATAATTAAAGGTGTAATCTGATTGGTTGCTATGGGCAACTAAGCCAGTTCTACTTTACACAAGTTTGATAAATCTCCCCCATATCCGTGTGATGCAACATTTTCTATTAAGGGTTTCCTTTCATACGTTTTTTTTATTTATATGCCAGGTTAATTATTTCTAGATCATCAGCCTATCATCAGTAGTTCAGAAGCATGCTCCATTATAAGACTAACTTTTTGCAGAACTTTTTTCCTGCCTTAGATATCGATGGCTAAACTGGGCCACTAGAGGAATGTTTTATGGTCCTATACTCTAAAACAATAATTGGTCCCATTAGTTCAGCAGAAGACAACTCCTTTTGAAGATCACTTTGGGACCACCTGCCACTATTAGATCATATTGATATGTCCTGTGTGTGTGCAATGATAAAGAACACTATTTACTATCCAATTAAAATTAGATGTGTACATGGCCTTTATAGATGTAGATTGGACCCAAAGAATCCAAGTTCAAAACTATATATACCAGTTAACAATCATGATAGACAGCCATTATTATGGTTATCCCCTGGTTATCACACACAGACAGTTTTACAGATGAGCATAGCACATGGATGAAAAATATGGTTGTGTGCATAAGCATTAAGGCTATAAACACAATGGACGTGTTATTAAAGGGGTGTTCCATAAAAAAACACAAGTCATTATCCACAGGATATGAGATAAGTGTAAGATTGGGTGGGTCCAACCAATGGGACCTGTGACAATCACAAGTACGGGTGCTTTGTTGTAGTCAGCCATTTCTGGCAGTCACATAGAGTTGAAGGGAGCAGCAACAGTCATGTGTAACTACAAAGGTAATAATTTTAATTGAAGTACATTACAAAGCAGTGTTAATTTTTAAATGGAAATTTATTAAGAGGAATTTGGTTTATAGAACAACATTTTGAAGGGGTTTTTCAGGATTTGTTATCCTCAGGATAGGCCATCAATATCTGATCGGCAGAGTTTGATACCCCACTCCCTGCCGATCAGCTGTTTCAGGGTAGCTGTGGGGGTGCAGCTATAGGGAGTACAGTGTGCAGCATCCCACTAGCATACGTGGGCACTGCAAATCTTGTTATGATGTATGTTGTACCATGTCTCCTCCCCGCACATTTCGCGGCTGCTAAGCAGCCAATAAATGTGCAGGTAAGTACTGCCACCACTGTAATGCCAGGAGCCATGTTGGCTGCTGGCATTACAGTGATTGGCTGGCCGAAACGAGTCATCGGGTGCTATATAGCACCTGATGACGAGGGTTCGGCTCATTGCGAGTCAGGGAGAGCTGCGCTTAGGAAAGGGTCAGATGGTATAGGGAGTTTGTGATCGCAATTTATTCAATTTTAAAATGTTTCAAAGACCCAAAAGTCCTTTTAAGGACTATTCTGTGTGGTGGCAGCAATTTAATTGTGCAAAGTTGTACTCAAATAAATTTTTTTTATATATACTTTTCGAAATAGCGATTATTTTGCTATAAAGAAGGATTTTCCCATAATCCACATTTTTGCTGTCAACGGTGTAATCCAGTGAATTGTGTTATCTGTGCTTCAACACCTTGTGTGGTTGTCAGGCCCAGATATAGGGAAAAAATTATAATACAGAAAACACAATTTTTTTCTCGTAATCTATCCACATTTTTGCTGTCAATGGTGTAATCCATAAATTGTGTGATCTGCGCTTCAACACCTTGTGTGGTTGTCAGGCCCAGATATAGGGAAAAAATGTAAAATATAGAAAACAATTTTTATCCCATAATCTGTCCACATTTTTGCTGTCAAAGGTGTAATACGTGAATTGTGTGAGCTTCGCTTTAATACATTGTGTGGTTGTCAGGCCTAGATATAGGGAAAAATGTATAATACAGAAAACAATTTTTCTCCCATAATCTATCCACATTTTTGCTGTCAAAGGTGTAATCCGGGAATTGTGTGATCTGCGCTTCAATACATTGTGTGGTTGTCAGGCCTAGATATACGGAAAAAATGTAAATACAGAAAACAGTTTTTCTCCCATAATCTATCCACATTTTTACTGTCAACGGTGTAATCCGTGAATTGTGTGATCTGCTCTTCAATACATTGTGTGGTTGTCAGGCCTAGATATAGGGAAAAATATAAATATAAACTACATCAGAATACAGTGTCTGTACCGCAGATTCCAATAATTTGGGCCTAAAATAGTGTCCATATTCTGTGGTGTTCTGTGACATATACTGTCCTGCATCAGAAAACTGTGTCTTTAGTGGACTGTAAAAAAATCTGCACCACCTCTAGTGACAAAACCATTAATATGAAGAAGGCGAGCACTAAGGGACGAGGAAGTGGGCGTGATGCTGTTGGTGCACGCAGAGGTGGCCCTGGGTGCAATGAAAGAGTGGTAGTTTGCAACCTATGCCGTACCAAAATGATCCGGGGCGTGAACACTAGCAACCTCACCACCACCAGTATTATCCGCCACATGGCATCCAAGCACCCTAACAAGTGGTCCAAACGCCTGGGTCCACAATCTGGGTCTGCAGGTCACACCACTGCCTCCTCTTCCCCTTTGTTACGCACTGCTGGCCAATCCCCTGTTGAAGGCGCAGACCCGGATGCCCCTGCACCTTCGCATGAACCATCAGCAATAACATCCACTTCCCTATCCCAGCGCAGCGTCCAAATGTCCATAACACAGTCATTTGAACGCAAGCACAAATACCCAAAACCCACAGGCCATAGCACTAAATGCGCAACTTTCAAAATTACTGGCCCTTGAAATGTTGCCATTTAGGCTTGTGGACACTGAGGCCTTCCACAGCCTGATGTCGGCGGCTGTCCCTCGGTATGCAGTCCCCAGCCACCACTATTTTTAATGGTGTGCCGTGCCCACCTTACAACAGCATGTGTCCTAGAACATCACCTGTGCCCTGACCAACGCAGTTACTGGGAAGGTCCACTTAACCACGGATACATGGACAAGTGCTGGTGGCCAGGGACGCGACATTTCCCTGACCGCACACTGGGTGAATGTTGTGGAGGCCGGGAGTGAGTCGTACCCTGGGATGGCACAGGTGCTACCCACGCCCAGGATTAGGGGCCCTACGTCCATCAGGGTCTCCATCAGCAGCTATATTACTGGCTCCAACCCCCACTTCTGCTCCTCCGCTGCCTCCACCTCCACTTCCACCTCCAGCAGCAGTCAACCATCAGTCGCTAGCTGGAAGCAGTGTAGCACTTCTGTGGGTAAGCGTCAACAGGCCGTGCTAAAGCTGATTTGCTTAGGGGACAAACAGCACACCGCTGCAGAGCTTTGGCAGGGTATAAGGGACCAAATCGAGCTGTGGCTCCCGCCACTCAACCTGCAACCAGGCATGGTTGTGTTTAACAATGGCCGTAACTTGGTGGCGGCTTTGGAGCTCGGCAACCTGACACACATCCCATGCCTAGCCCACATCTTAAACTTAGTGGTTCAGCGGTTTATCAAAACCTACCCCAATTTGCCAGAGCTACTAGTGAAGGCGCGCCGCGTGTGTGCCCATTTAGGCAAGTCGCCCACAGCTTAAGCCGGTCTGTCAATGCTGCAACTGTGCTTGCGGCTTCCAGCTCACTGACTGTTGTGCAAGGTGAGCACGCGCTGGAACTCTACATTCTACATTTTGGCCAGGCTTTGTGGGCAGCAGAGGGCAATTGTGGAATACAAGCTGCAACATGGTCGTCGCCTTTCGAGTCAACTGCCACTATACATAAGAGAGGAGTGGGCATTGATGTCAGACCTCTGTGAGGATTTAAAAAACACTGCTGTGTCTACTCAAACGATCGCTGCTCACAATTAAGGACAACGCTCTGAATGTGGCAGACAAGGAAATGGGGGAGGACATTACACAGGGTGATAGCCAGCCCACCCTCAGTTAGTCTTCTCAGTGCGAATTGGATCATGAAGAGGAGGGGGAGGAGGAGGAGCTGGAGACAGTTGCCTCTGCTACAGAGGGTAGTACCCATAGAACTTTAATTCCATCTGTTCAGCGTGGATGGGGAGAAGAGGAGGAGGATGAGGAGATGGAGAGTCATCCTGATGTCGACATCAACGTCTTGCCTGTTGGTACTCTGACACACATGGCTAACTTCATGTTAGGCTGCCTTTCCAGCGACCCTCGAGTTATACGCATTTTAGATAACACGGATTACTGGGTGTTCACCCTTTTCGACCCCTGCTACAAAGATAACTTCTCATCTCTCATTCCTCTGGTGGAGAGGACAAGCAAAATGGTGCAATACCAGAAGATCCTTGTTGGAAAATTGCTCCAAAATTTTCCATCTGACAACGCTGGCGGCAGAGTCCGTACTTCCTTAGGCAACCGAGGAAAGGAGACAAGGGGAAAGCACAGCAGTTCCAACAAAGGCAGGGCAACACTCTCCAAGGCATGGGACACTTTCATGACACCCTGCCAGCAACTTCACCCTGAAGCACGGCCTGGTGGTACAAGGAGGGAAAATTTTGGGAAGATGGTGAAGGAATACATAGCAAACTGTGTCAGCATCCTAAATGATCCCTCATCCCTAAACCCTGCCTCATTCTTCTATCTCCATACTAAAACCACTCTCATCATTTTGAACCACCAATGTGCTGGTGTCACAACATGAACTAAGTCAGGGGCCCAGTTGCACAAGCACCCAGAAAAGCCAATCACCATCAAGAGCACCTTGATCACCACCTGGCCGGTGTCCCCTGTAATAGAGTGTGCCCCGGAGAATTTGGTGCTGTTCTCCCCTTCACTGCACTGCTGGCCCAGGGAGGCATCTGCTAACCGTGAGTACCCGATGAACTATTGTACCCTTTGTCCCACCGTGAACCTCATGTGTTCTCCCCTGTGGACCGGTACATTGCATAATAAATTGGCGTCACGAACAGGATACATATCCTCTGTGCCTTATGTGAATGAGCCCTATTTGTTTAACCATTTTATTGGGCTAAAGAACTGTTCAAACTACTTGAAAAGTGCATGGATGAGGTATGCCAATTGTCTACTTTAAAATTGCACTGTTAAAACTGGAGAAATCGCAGCTTTTTGTGTCACTAAAACTGCTTGCTGTGACTAAATTGACTTTTTCCTGGCACCCAAAATGACTGCCGGAGGCCTTCTTGTTTAATATATGGCACCATCATTCTGCAAAACACCCTGTTTGGCGGGAAAAATTAAGTGCTGCCCCTTGAAAAGTGCAGGAAAATAATTTCTGCTGCTCCATCACCTCATTAACATGGATTACAATATGAGCGCCACCTCCCCTATGCTGCATAACCTAGGGATTGTGCAAGAGGAAAGGTGTAGCCTGCGTGATCAATGGATCAGTCTGCTAGAGGAGCTCTTGTTTCCAGACATGCAGAGAGACACTATGCCTACAGATATGTCACAGCCTGAGCCAGAGTGCGAAATGAGTGCAACGCTGGCATACAGCCAAGGTGAAGGACTGTTACCTTACCCTTGCCCATGGCCGCGTGAAGGACCCTGGAATTACCATCAAGGCATCTATGAGCCTATTGCACGTGAACCGCCGTCACCACGACCGCGAGGAGGGTTCGTCCCGCCTAATCCATTATGACCTGCACTTATGGCAGAGATCCACGAGGCTGCAGTGAAGAGAACCAACCAAACCAAAATTTATTTTGAAGAACTGACTAAACGCCTAATGGAACACCCAGCTGACAGCCATCCCCGGTTGGAGAGGCGAGTGGGAGTCGTGTTAGCCTTCGACAAGGAAAGAGGCTTTAGGTTCTTGAAAGATCAAGACACAGGCAGAGACTACTATGTGAACTGCTAATCTGTAAAAAGGAGTTATCTACCCGGCCGGCTACACAATCTTCAGGTGAGAGAGTCAGTAGAGTTTACCCCTGCCGAAGGCATGCGAGGCCCATACGCCACTGCGGTGTCCAGACCACGACCCGAATCGGAAGACTGAGAAGGTTCAGATGATGACGCCGAGACAGGTAGCGAACAAAACCCCCCGCCAGGGCCTGTCCAGTCCACTTACCAGCAACAGGCCTCCTTTATTGGGTATAACATTTTTGGGCAGCCAACAGTCCTAGAGGGAGGAGCCAGGCCTTATCCGTCGCCTGACCTTAGCAAAAGGGCAAAAGAGGTGGCCGCAACTGAAGAGCAGGAGAAGCTTTGGGCCTACCTAGAGAGTCAACGCCAGATGGCTGCACAGCAGGAGAAGATTGACCTCCGTAAGCAGGAGCCTGGAAAACTGGTTGATACACCAGAGTCAGCCTGCCACGTAGCTGCACATGTTCCAGAAAAGCTGTGCTATGCTTGATCGAGGATCCGCACCCAGGAGGAGATCCTGGCTGACGCAATCGAGCCTACCCACTGGGGAGTCCGAGTGAAGATCCTGTCCCCTGACGGTCGAGTCCTTTGGGCCGTACCTGTGGAGGACCTAGAGGAAGAGGACACCTACTTGTAAGTAGGCCTGTAGACCATTCCCTACTGACTGCCGCAAAGGAGTCTGTTGTTACCCAGCATGCACTGTTGCCAGTTCCCCAAGGCACAGTGACAGTTTTCCAAGTCACTGCTCAGCCTGCTGTCCCTTTGAGGAATTTCCCAGGACCCCTTCTGGCCTGTGTTTCTTTCCCTGTTGCGCCTGTTCTGCGCAAATTTTCCCCTTTTATCCCCTATTTAGGTTGAGTGGGGTTATGCAACAGGACTATTTTATAATGTTCAAGGTATGTACCCAGAAGGATATTTTCTGTGCTTGCTTTTATGCAATTCTTATGTTTACAAGTCAACAGACTTTTTGCACTTTAATTATTATGCTGCACTAAAAAGATTTTATATTCTAAAGACTTGATTGGATTTTGCCATGGACTTTGTACTATATTTGTGAGATCAACGCCCATTTGTGTCACCGGCAAGTTCAGAAGTTATGCCGCCCCACGTCCCTTTTTGCGTTGTGATCCACATAATTTTTGATGTATTCCTAATGTGTATATTTATACTGTTTGTTGCATTTATATTTTTCAGGAGATTTTGTCATGTCCTGAATGTGTCGAGGCCAACAAATGTTAAAAAAGGGTGTATGCAGCGTCCCACTAGCATATGTGGGCACTGCAAATCTTGTTATGATGTATGTTGTACCATGTTGAATTGCACTTTTGCATAAAGATCCCTGTTAACAGGCTGTCAGGTACACTACACACATTCCACCACTAGATGGGGATAGCACCACAGTATATAGTGAGGGGGGTTGGAGTGTGGAAGCAGGAGGAGATGGAGTGAGGGGCAAGGGGGAAGGAGAGGACCCCCTCCTCTGAGCTCTATATTGGGCTCCACGGCCCAGAGGAGCCAATTCATGATCTCATTGTCAGGCAAGGAAAATAGGCAGAGGTGAAGTAATTATTCTACCGTCTAATCTTCCGGAGTGCCAAGTGGATTTTACAAATTTTATTGTGGAAAGACAAAGGAAGGACAATAGCCATTATTCTAGGCTCTTGGAGCCTTTGTAATAAGGTGAAGGTTTATCAGCTTCCGGCAGCCTCACCATTACTTTAAGGACAGTCAGGCCATCTGTTGCATCACTTGTGTGTAGAAGAAAAGGACTTGAACCACCTTTACTGAGATTGGAGCAAGGCAAAGAGCAAAATACTTGTGAGTACACAACCTCCTACTATAGCCTGAGATATAGCCACATATATAGCCTGTTACTTGGATTTGTCACATCCAACCTACATGTTCATAAGAGACTGTTTATAACTGGATGTAAAATTGCTGTCAAGATTCTGGTTACAGTAAAGTTCTGAGTTGGATTCAAACCCTGCCTCATTCTTCTATCTCCATACTACAACCATCATTTTGCACCACCAAGGTGCTGGCGTCACGACATTACCTAAGTCAGGGGCCCAGCCGCACAATCACCCAGAAAAGCAAATCACCATCAAGGGCACCTCGATCACCACCTGGCCGATGTCCCCTGTAATAGAGTGTGCCCCGGAGAATTTGGTGCTGTTCTCCCCTTCACTGCACTGGTGGCCCAGGGAGGCATCTGCTAATCATGAGTACCCGATGAACTATTGTACCCTTCGGCCCACCGTGAACCCCACGTGTTCTCCCCTGCAGACCGGCATGTTGTACAGGATTCAGCCACACCTAGGCTCTGTGGCATAAGAAGATATAAGTGTTATAAATGGCATATGGTAGTTGGGGCCCTGTTACAAATTTTGCATAGGGGTGCGGGAGTTTCTATTTATCCCTCTTCCTATACAAAGTTGGTCAGCTATAAGGTCTGCTCTTGATTACTAATGATGGTGATGAACTTGTAAAGTCCTATAGATGCCATCATCGTATAGATGGGCAAGCACACAGGCACAGGTACACACATCACTTACATGTTTTGCGGACTATGAGTAAGAGCAAACTTGGTACCGGTAACGTGTAAGCGAAGTGTGTGTACCTGTACTGGATTTTATACTGAATACAATAAAGTTAAAATTTTTACAGGAATTGGATGCTGGAATTTTTCTTCCAGTGTTTCAGTGCATCTCAAAAAATTGCCATCAGTGATTTAGGGGGAGATTGTGAGTGATTGAAACCAGTGGCGACTCTAGGAACAATATATAGGGGGGGCACAAAGATACCACAGTCAAAAATGGGGGGGCACAAACAAAATAAGTATATATCAATAAGATTACAAAATACGAGAGAATTGCGATATGCAGGGATACAGTTATAATAAAGCAATTTACTTACAAAAGAAGCTATTCAGTCGTCTGCAGTGCCGTCCTCTGCTTGCTTCCACGGATTCTTTCCCCTTCTTTCTGTCTCTCGTCAGTGCACAGGCGCACTGTTATGGTGGATCTGTGGAAGACACACTGTTATGGGGGCATCTGTGGATGACACATTATGCCTCTCATTAGCCCTCATTATGCCTCTCATATCAGCCCCCATATCAGCCCTTATGCCTCATTAGCCCCCATATCAGCCCTTATGCCTCATTAGCCCCCATATCAGCCCTTATGCCTCATTAGCCCCCATATCAGCCCTTATGCCTCATTAGCCCCCATTATGCCTCTTATTAGCCCCATTATGCCTCTTATTAGCCCCATATGCCTCCTATTAGCCCCCATATGCCTCCAATTAGCCCCCATATGCCTCCAATTAGCCCCCATATGCCTCCAATTAGCCCCCATATGCCTCCAATTAGCCCCCATATGCCTCCAATTAGCCCCCATATGCCTCCTATTAGCCCCATATGCCTCCTATTAGCCCCATATGCCTCCAATTAGACCCCATATGCCTCCTATTAGCCCCATATGCCTCCTATTAGCCCCCATATGCCTCCTATTAGCCCCATATACCTCCTATTAGCCCCATATGCCTCCTATTAGCCCCATATGCCTCCTATTAGCCCCCATATGCCTCCAATTAGCCCCATATGCCTCCAATTAACCCCCATATGCCTCCTATTAGCCCCCATATGCCTCCAATTAGCCCCCATATGCCTCCAATTAGCCCCCATATGCCTCCTATTAGCCCCCATATGCCTCCTATTAGCCCCCATATGCCTCCTATTAGCCCCCATATGCCTCCTATTAGCCCCCATATGCCTCCTATTAGCCCCATATGCCTCCTATTAGCCCCATATGCCTCCTATTAGCCCCATATGCCTCCTATTAGCCCCATATGCCTCCAATTAGCCCCATATGCCTCCAATTAACCCCCATATGCCTCCTATTAGCCCCCATATGCCTCCAATTAGCCCCCATATGCCTCCAATTAACCCCCATATGCCTCCTATTAGCCCCTATATGCCTTCAATTAGCCCCCATATGCCTCCAATTAGCCCCCATATGCCTCCTATTAGCCCCCATATGCCTCCAATTAGCCCCATATGCCTCCAATTAACCCCCATATGCCTCCTATTAGCCCCCATATGCCTCCAATTAGCCCCATATGCCTCCAATTAGCCCCCATATGCCTCCAATTAGCCCCCATATGCCTCCTATTAGCCCCCATATGCCTCCAATTAGCCCCCATATGCCTCCAATTAACCCCCATATGCCTCCTATTAGCCCCCATATGCCTCCAATTAGCCCCCATATGCCTCCTATTAGCCCCCATATGCCTCCAATTAGCCCCCATATGCCTCCAATTAGCCCCATATGCCTCCAATTAACCCCCATATGCCTCCTATTAGCCCCCATATGCCTCCAATTAGCCCCATATGCCTCCAATTAGCCCCCATATGCCTCCAATTAGCCCCCATATGCCTCCTATTAGCCCCCATATGCCTCCTATTAGCCCCCATATGCCTCATATTAGCCTCATATGCCTCCTATTAGCCCCCATATGCCTCCTATTAGCCCCCATATGCCTCATATTAGCCCCATATGCCTCCTATTAGCCCCATATGCCTCCTATTAGCCCCATATGCCTCCTATTAGCCCCCATATGCCTCCAATTAGCCCCATATGCCTCCAATTAGCCCCCATATGCTTCCAATTAGCCCCCATATGCCTCCTATTAGCCCCCATATGCCTCCTATTAGCCCCAAATATGCCTCCAATTAGCCCCAAATATGCCTCCAATTATCCCCCAAATATGCCACCAATTAGCCCCCATATGCCTCCAAATGCCCCCATATGCCTCCAATTAGCCCCCAAATATGCCTCCAATTAGCCCCCATATGCCTCCAAATGCCCCATATGCCTCCAATTAGCCCCCATAATGCCCCCAGCAGCCACATTTTCTATAAAATAAAAAATAAAAACACTTACCTCTCCTGCTCCTGGACGGACGCCGCCTGCCATTTTCTCCTCAGTCGACTGTGCTCTAAACTGGCGCGCACAGCGTGAGGTCACAGAGCGACCTTACGCTGTGCGCAGCCCTGCACAGCCGACAGCCGACAGCCGAGGACCAGGAAGTGGTGAGTACAGAGCGTTCACCACTTCCTGGTCCTTCGGTACTAATGAGCGCTTCCATAATGGAGGCGCTCATTAGTATTCACTCTGGGGAATCAGCGGGGGGGCACCCGGGGGGGCAAGGGACAACATAGGGGGGGCAATTGCCCCCCCTCGCCCCCCTCTAGCGACGCCACTAATTGAAACACAGAGAGAGAGACGTGCAGTGGTTTGTGGAGCTTGGTGTCTGTTTGGATACTTGTATAAAGACTGTAGTGGATGTTCCTCATCTGCTCTATTTGTGGAATACAAGGCAGAGTGAATCCTTATTTTAAAAAAAAGTGAAATATAGTGAAAAAAACACCTACTTCAAGGTGATATTGCAGCACCACAATGGATTAAAATGTTTTGTTTGAAGATTACTCACCTGCTTACTGGCACTGTCTCCTCGGTCCTTGTCCTCCACGTCTGTGATGCTCCGCTCGGCTCCCTTGATGTAAACATCCGGTTTGACATGGCCGCAGCCAATTACAGGCTGAAACGGTAACCGGCTCCCCTTACATCATGACAAATGGTCTCATGGTGCAAGGGGATCCTGTCTCCAAACCCCACCCCATTCTTGCCCAACCTCTTTATATTTAAGACACAGGTTTATACAATTCACCATTTTAGATCTTAGTGATCATTACATTTTCTTTTCATGGACTGACTATGAGTAGTTTATTTAGTGGTAAAGTCTAAAGGTGGATTCACACGGTATTCGGCCAGATTATTGGGAATGAACGTTCCTGCGAACACTCGTTTCCGAAACCTGCCCTTGTAAATGTGCCGCCAATCACCCGATGAACTAGCAAAGTGCTCGATTATCAGGGGATCCTGTTCGTGCAGGCAAGTAAATTATCGTTTCAGATAGCTGTTTAGACAGTGCGGCTGTATGGGGACAAGCGATTGCAATAGCGATCCCTCATCCTCATGCTGTAAAGGAGATGGCTGCACATAAATACGGAGCTCTCCTTCACTGAACGAGCAGCCTACTGTTGGGAATGAACACTTCCTTCCCCACAATCGGCTTTAGCTTGGCCCGTGTAAACCTGCCTTAACTTTACCAAAGCTTCCCTTTATCAGGCGTTGTTTGTACAAAGGCAATAATAGACCTGTTTTTCTGCAGAAATACCTGGAAGTCGTATAGCTCAAGGTCATTGGTTTACCATATCAGAAAGCAACAGCTGATGGGCTGGACTTACATGTTACAACCCGTGTCAGCACACTGTGCTACAAAATGGGCTGTGTGAAGTCTTTAAGGGACATGTGTGGAACCCAGTGATTGGTGGTGATTTATGATGCACAAAAGTAAAGTTCACGTAATCATCATTGAAATGACTGAAAATGATTGCCCTAAGGAACCATAAGGACACAGCTAAGGCTACTTTCACACCTGCGTTAGGTGCGGATCTGTCTTGTATCTGCACAGACGGATCCGCACCGATAATGCACACGCTTGTATCTGTTCAGAACAGATCCGTTTGCATTACCATAATGCAAACGGATCCGTTTTGACTTACACTGAAAGTCAATGGGAGGCGGATCCGTTTTCAATTGCACCATATTGTGTCAGTGAAAACAGATCCGTCCCCATTGACTTACATTGTAAATCAGGACGGATCCGTTTGGCAAGCAGCGTTTTGGTGTCCGCCTCCAGAGCAGAATGGAGGCTGAACGAAGGCAAACTGATGCATTCTGAACGGATCCTTATCCATTCAGAATGCATTGGGGCTAAACTGATCCGTTTTGGACCGCTTGTGAGACCCCTGAAACGGATCTCACAAGCGGACCCAGAAACGCCAGTGTGAAAGTAGCCTAATTGTTTTACTTTTTTCATGTCGGTATTCTTCATCATATCTTTTTTATGTTAGCTAAATTAGATCTTGTTGTTCGTAGGACAATCTACAATTTCTTTGTGTAGCATTTTAGGTATAGGATAGCATTTTATTTTTATTATTGTAATTTTGGAAGTACAAGCAAAAGAATACAATTTCTATATGATTCATTAATCTTTTACCCCCTTTCACGATTATTACATTCATGATATATATCCAAGCCCGTAGCATTATCCCTTCTCCACCAAACTTAACAGTTGGCACAATGCAGTCAGGCAGGTAATGTTCTCCTGGCATTCAACAAACCCAGACTCGTCCATCAGACTGCCAGATAGAGAAGCTTGATAAGTCACTTAAGAGAACATGTATCCTCTGTGGTAGAGTGCTTTACACCACTCCATCAATGCTTGGTATTGTGCTTGGTGATGTAAACATTGCTTGTAGCTTCTCGGCCATGGAAACCCGTGCCATCAAACTCGCAGTGCACAGTTTTTGTGCTGAGGTTAACACCAGACGAGGTTTGAAGTTATTGAGTCAGAAAAGGTGGTGACTTTTGTGCATTGGTACATTACGGTGTCTTCACTTCATGATTGAGTTGCTGTGGTTTCAATGTGCAACGTCCCACTAAGGGCCACGCCTGAGGTATCCCTTGCCCCTTGGGAGGTTTCTACGAAATATGTCCCTCTTATAGAGCAAGTAAACGTGACGTCAGCTGCGGTTAAGTAGCGGAAGCACAAGGCTCCCTTTGTAGATAGTAATGTTGGTACCCAGAGGTAGGATTCCCAGAGTGGTGCTGGGATGGCCTACGGTCTCTGTAGATGTTATGTACATGTGTCATGGTGCTCCTACCTGGATATCCGTGGATCCCAGACGTGATGTGGTCCGAAGCAGTCCAAAAAACGGGGGTAATCGAACTTGGATGGTGGACAAGTAGAATAAATGGAGTCCAGACTTTGTAGTAACGTTGAACAGTTGCTTTTACTTGCCATAAATTGGTGATCCAAACAGCTTTCAAACTATATCTTGGTCATCAGCAGGTATTGGCTTAACTTTGGCAGGCAAATACTTCTCTGCAACAATCTCAGCTCTGCTATGCGGTAGCTCTCTCAACTCTGCTATGCTTGGCTGGATAAATAGGAAACTCTTCCACTGGAACTTAAGTTAGCTGTGGTCTGTCTCTTACTTATAGTCCCAGAAACTTCTTGTCCTGGATTTAGAGTACCTCAAGCTTCGGCTCAGCTTGGGTGAAGGCAATGCAAGCTCAGGAGGGGACAAGCAACAATGTAGACTTCAGAGGCAGGGCTTCTGGGCCTAGCAGAGCAGGCAGTGAGTAACTATATCTGCCAATGTTGCCGCCATCTGCTGGTGGACCAGGTTATTACACTTGAACATAACAATTTCAGGAACAAATATGCACGTTATTAGGCGATGATATAGAATACATTAGATGTTATACATTAGCACATAGGAAATGGTAACAAGGTGTCAAAAGAAGTGGTAATGGCACTCTGGGTCATTACAAATGTTCTTCCACTTTGTAATAATACCTCTCACAGTTAATGGTGAAGTATCTAGAAGGGAATACATTTCAGGAACTGACTGGTTGCAGCGGTTGTATCCTATTACAGGACCACTCTGGAATTTAGCAAGCTCTTTAAAAAGACCCATTCTTTCACAAATGTTTGTAAAGGCAGACTGCATGGCCAGAGGTTGGGATTTATACACCGGTGGCAATGGGACTGAATGAAACACCAGAATTCAATGATTAAGAGGTGTGTGCCAAAACTTTTATAGTGTATTTACAGGAGACATACTGGGGGACCTTTGTCAATTCCCAGACTGCCTTTGTGATGGTATCCACTCATCAATAAAGTCTCCTTTGTACAGTGCTGCTATCACAGGTGAGTTTTCTAACGGTTGCAGCAGGAGTAAAACTTGGAAAAATAGCCTGGCTCCTGCCATTGATCTTGCAGCTACACTGGCATTACCAACAAGATCACTGTGACAAAAGAGAACTTTATGGTGGGGGAGAATTGTCCAGGTCCTGGCTACACACTGTCATGAGTCTCTTGGCCTCTGCATCCACATCAGCCCCATCAACAGGTTCAGAAGAAAGATTTTTCATCTTCTCTGCCTCGGTCGGCACCGCAGCGCCACCATCCCGAGACCCCTTCTTAACAGGTCCTGGCTTAGACTTCTTGGCCTCTAACTCTTCAGGCTTAGTCTTCTCCAAATCATAGATGTTCTTCCCGACGTCATACTTTGAGATCATGATATCCTCCATCTCTGCTCCAAGTTGCTTGTTCAGCCTCTCAAACTCATTTAGCTCCTTTTGCGCTTCTTCAAGGGCTGTAGCCAGGGAGAGGGCATTGGTTTCCTTCTCCCGAGCATCAGCCTCTGCTCGGTCACATTCTTTGGCATATCGGGCTGAGATGTATTTCTCTTCAGCCAGGAGTCGGTCAAACTTCTTCTTAGTTTTTTGCACCAGCTTGTTGGAAGCACCCCACTCTTGGGCTTCCGGTTCCAGCGGCTCTTCGCTCTGTTTTGCTGCAACAGCAGATGTAGGAGTACCACCATTCTCCTTTAGACACCCTGTGGGAGTTCCACCCAGGGACTCTTCAAGCCCATTGTCGATGTCTACTGTAGACCTTTGTGTCTTTCTGGAGTCTTTTCTCTTCTTGTGGACATCAGGCCGTAAACCCTTTAATTCCCTTATCTTTTCCGTGGTTTCCTCCTTTGACCCCTCTGCAGCCTTCTTCGGTGACTCTGTGCAGACAGCTAGTCCCGTCTCTATCTTATCTAGGGACCAGGTGGAGAGAGAGAAATCGTCCTGATTGCAGCTGTACCAACATGTCAGGTCATCTACCACTGCCTGGGTATGGGTCTCAGACACTAGGCTGACATTTCCCCCCGTCACATTAGGTATAACTATCGTGTGGTCGCTACCAGTAACCACCTCAGTTTCGCAAGACCATGACATGGTAGCTTCCCTCTTGGAGTTGCTAACGGTCACAGCACATACGTCACCTATACTGCTCATGTCCTTATTAATCCTGACCGCTAGGGGCCCTGATGAGCTGATCCCAACCTGGGACACCTCCCAGCAACCATAGAACACCATGGAGACCACACATCCACCTCTGGTACGTGTGGTACACTCTTTAATATTGCCACACCTAACGGTCCGTTCACCGCATTGGGTTCCCCAGCTGTATTTTCTAAACATTTATCAACACCTCTGTCTTTTTTATAATTTTTATTCTAGGGGGTGCTATTCCCCTGACCACATACTGCAACGGTAAAGGCATGACAATACTATCACATTTTTCATAAGACGTCACCTTTTCATTATGAACTTTATGAGCACTATTGTTTCTAATGTCCACTTTGCTTAAAGGGTTAGGTACCAGTTCTGCAGGAGTCTCATTACTGACTGCAGAAGTGTTTCTGCAACATCCCAGAGTATGTCACTAAACTCTGTCTCCCTGTTACAATATGTCAAGTGTATATTTATTGTCATCTTGTGTAGTCAAACTTTGCATTTTCCATTATATGTATTTTCTATGCCCGTTTCATATAATTGCTGTGATTTCCATGTACACCAGCAGGTGGCAGCAATGTGTTTAGCATAGACTTAGACAGTTTAGCATAGCTAGACTGGAATAGTACATTCCAATCTAGCTCCCCCCCTCTTTGAGGAGGTGTGGAATGTTCCAACTTCCTGCCTCATGGGGAGGAAAGAAAGTTCTAGTTAGTGTACCAGCCACCCCGGCTAGGGGAAGGCTGTGTTAGTAGGAGCTCCCAGAAACAGGGATCCCAAGACAGGATTGAGCCTCGGCTGAGGCAAGGATCCATCTTCCCAGCCTGAGCCATCAGCCTCAGCTGGTTGACAAGAAAAGCAGCCATCTCCAGCCTCCAGGAAGAAGCATTCCCTGTGAGCCAAGCTTTGAGTACATATCCAGAGTCCAGGAGAAGCCAAATTCCTCCTCAGCTAGTCAGGCCCATTACAAGCAGAATACAGACAGAGCAGAAAATAGATACCTGCCAGATTCTCCAGACACATAGTATAGGAGCAGAAGAGCTATTGATCCCTGCCATACATTGCCTATACCTGCTGGGACCCAAGACTATTGCTGTAATTTGTATGGATTTAAAGCTGCCATTCAGTAAAGACAAGTTGGATCATATTACCTGTTTGGATCTTATTTACTGCTACCAAAGTTCCTCAATTACTCTTATTAGCAACACTCAATTTATTGCAAGTGAGCCAGGATCCAGGAATCCAGCCGTACCAAGGTAGGAGACACGGTTGACACTACACAGAGACATTATCCCCCTCTGGCATTCCTCACCTGGTACGTGAGTTACAACATCTTAAAGGGCCCTGAGACTATAACTTGCGCACATTGCAATTGGCGTCACAAACTAAAAACTATTAATTTTGCGCCAGTGTGCATTAGTCACAATCCGGCTTACTGCATTTCCACTTCCCCACAAATTACGGAACAACGGGAAATCACCGCCCAACATTCCCTCACACATGAGAGTATTTATGCCAGCAAGTCCATCAGTCCCAGTGTCACCGTAGTCTCGCGCCCAGTGAGAACTACCTTACAGTCCTTGTTAACTGCATGTCTGTCCAGCACATTGATCCCTTTACCTCTCTCAGGCTTTACTTTTCTGCTACCTCTTACCCAGGCTAGCATGGGATCTCTGATTTTTGCCATCCCTAAACTAGCTTTGGTCATGGGCAATTTAGGCAACACAACAACTTTCACCCCTGCAGACTCCTGTGAGGTAGCAACCACAACAGGCTTATCTGCCTGTTAAGTCACTGCTTTTTTTACATTGTCCCATATTTTTGCAACAGTCTCTTGCCTCAGTGACTTATCACCTACCGGCCCAGCAGGTAGCAACTGCCGCCGGCTCGCTGTCACTGAGTCGGCCACACAATCAATAATAGGAACGATCTTACCCACTGTTGTCACGGGTTCAGCAGTCTCGGGAGAAGAGGACAACCCATGGACATCTCTACCAAGATCATCATCCAAATTCCAGCTTTTGGAGACCTGCCCTTAAATCCTGGTACCATGATCACCTGCAGACTCCGTGAGGCAACCGTCGCCACTGGAAACGACATGGCCTGGAGTCCTGACCTTTCCCGGACGGTCACTCCAGCCGCAGACGTTGGCACTCTGTGCACAGTTGCAGGGTATATGGGAACTCTTGAGAGCTGCACCGCTATCTACCTCCTTTTCTTCCCAATGTTTGCCCTTGGCAACGGCACACTTTCGCTTGTCCTCCAGAGCTCCAATCACAGAACTAGAAGTACTCCTGCCATATCATGTCTGCCAAAATAAGGATAAATCCTTGCCCAGTACGAATTCTGGCCTCAGGGTCTTGCATTTCAATAGCTCCCACTGCACGGAGCCATAGTCCGTCACAAAGGTCAGTGACACCTTAGTTTTCATCTCTGGCCCTCGTGTTACAAAGTGCAGAATTTCGGGCAGGACCCGTGACACTTGCTGGCGGGAGTCTGGTATAACCCCAGCGGGATTCTCCCGATCACCAACTCGCAGGACTTATGGGCTCCACCATTTTGCAGCCCTTTCCACTAGTCAGTCTCTCTACCTGGGCTCCTGGCCCTTTAAACCACCGCACAGCTTGCTCCACAGGGGAAAAAAACACCAGCAAAAACACTATAGGCACTAACTACTACAAAAACATAAGCCCTGACTCACCTATACAGAGCGCTATTCACACAAGGAACATAAGTGCGGCTTTCTCCAGCCCTATAGTCCCGCAGCCTTCTGGCTGTAACCCTTCAACAGCTTCTGCAGGGATTGTGGCCCAGTAGTCCTCCTGACTCTAGCCTCATGACCCTTAGTCCCAGGCGTCACAGCGTCACCCAAAGTTCCAGCTAGCACCTAGCCCCGTGGCCCCTCAGCCAACCCGGTTGAGACCACTTCTACAGAGCCTCCACAGGACTCTGTTTCACCAAACTGACAGTCTAGGCTGGGCTCTTATCCCAGACTGATTGTGGCCCCTGGTGCTGCCTTAGACCTGATGATTGCCGGGGAAGACATAAAAACTCCTGCCATAAATCTCCCCTAGCAGCCATGAGGCCTATCACTGCCTCACAATATGTATATAGACAGATTAAGTATGAATGCTGCAGCAGCTGAACAAGATAACCACAGCAATATATTAGACCGCCTGTTGAGACTAAATCTGACGCACAGTAAGTCTATGTATATGTGGAGGAGCTCCCGACATCTCTCCCGTGCCGTATCTGCTCTCCCTGGTACCGTAGATTGCTGCCTAGGTCCCTTGGGTAAGGACAGCTCAGGGGCAATATACGGTACCAGAATGAAAAATGTGTGGCAAATATGAGAATAACCCCCCTCATCCATAGGAATGTGCCCATATACTGCAGTATATGGGTGCATTCCTATGGATGAGGGGGGTTATAGTCATATTTAATATAAACACTGTCCAGGGACTGTTCTATAATTTACATGTGTATATATAAAATATGTTCATGGAGCCGAAATAAGCCCTACCCCAATAATAAGCCCTAACCCTTTTTTCGGAGAAAAAATTATATAAGACCCTGTCTTATTTTCGGAGAAACACAGTATTTGCTTGCAGCTAAAATACAGCTATCACCAGTGAATATGATGATGTCCTTGCTTCTTATGACTTTATGTGAAGTCATGTGTCTGTTCTTAGAATTACCTCCTTGTTATGCTCCTGCTTTGTAACTTATTGTACGAGACGAGTACATTGTACTTTGATGCCTGTTTGTAAGCCGGCACTTGTTTTTGTAACTTCTGGTATAAGTCGCTGTGAAGTGGTTTTTATATATGCAAAAGGTAAACACTGTATTTCCAGTAAATATTTGACAATGAAAAGAAAGTTCCATAAAGTCCCAGTAATCAAACAAACAAAAAAAATAAAACTATAAATTCATAATTATACATATACTCTCATTTATTATAACAGAAAAAAATACCCCCTGGAAGAAATCTGTGGGAGTCTCATGTCCTTGCATGTCATTTCTTCCTTTTCTATAGGACAGGGGTATGACAAGTAACCATAGCAAAAATAATTTTATTCTTTCTTCTGCATAGAATAAAGTACATAGTGGTATCACAGTACATAGGCAATGCACACAATAATGTCACGGTACTGGGGTAATGCTCACAGTGATGTCGCAGTACAGGAATAATGCACATAATAATGTCACAGCACAGGAATAATGCACACAATGATGTCACAGTACAGGAATAATGCACACAGTGATGTCACTGTACAGGAATAATAGACAAAATGATGTCACAGTACAAGGAAAACACAATGATGTCACAGTTATGGAATAATACACACCATGATGTCACAGTTCATAATAATACACGCAGTGTTATCACAGAAGAGGATTAAGGCGCACAGTGATGTCTCCGTACAGGAATAATGTACACAGTGATGTTACAGTAGATAATCTACTTAGTAACATTACAGCACAGAAATGATGTAGACAGTGATGACATAGTTAGTGATATCATAACACAGGAATAACACACAAAAGTTGTTTCTAAAGGATTTTGGGGGCGCTTCACTCCGCCTAACTATTAACATACTGTTCCCTTGTGTCCTGATGTGTGTATGTACTAAGATTAGGACTCCACACGTTGCATACTAATAAAATATCATTATTACATACTCCAGAGTCTAACAATACAACACTATGAAATCCACAACCTTTACATATAACTGTCACTAAAATAAAGGGTTAACCATAGGGTATAGAATAAGGCAGGGAAAGGTAATGGATTACCCTCAGTGAAGCAGTGAAAGGGTTAATCCTATTGCCGGTCTTATTGCAGTAAAGGATTACCCTCAATGCAGGGAAAGAGTTAATCTTTGGAGCGAGGGAAAGGCTTCAATGTGGCAAGGCAATGAAGCCGGGAAAGGGTTCAGGGCTGATTGCGGCAGGAAAAGGGTTAATTATGCAAGAAGCAGGGAAAGGGTTAATGGTCCAGGGGGTAGATGCTCGTCTCTAGGGGGTTCCAGGGGTCTGCTTATCCGAGGGGGTGATTCTCGTGTCTTGGTTATTGCCAAGGGGACCTTCTCGCTTGTGGTGGGGCTGCTGAGCTCAACTGATGTGCCCTCCACCTCCGAGCTATTTAAACCTGGTGCTGTGATATGACGTCACTGAGCCGGCCCGCGTATGTGCCAGCACACAGGTGGCGCTGCATCACCTGGAGGTAACTGTGTCCTGCCGGATGGCAGTTGCAGCCAGGCAGAGGATCACTATGGATTTGAAGTGTGCACACACACATCTGTGCACTTCCCTCTACAGCTGTCATGCATCCTGTGACATTACAACACGGGGAAAATGATGTCACATGGAGGCATTACAGTAATAATATCACAGCACTTGCATGGTGCAAAACTTAAAATGCACACATCAGGGGTAAACATTGGGGCTCCGTAGTAAAACTTGTATAGGGCTTCATTCAATTTCCTTTGTTCTTATTCAACTGCACCTTATATCTGAGTAGAAATGGGCCTCCCTAGTCTTCTACCCTGGTAGTTATGCGCTTGATACCGGATCCAAAAATAATAAGATATAATATGAACTCTTCTTCTCATCCAATGGCCATTTTGATATATTAACACTTTCCAGGATCTGTACAAACAACACTCAGTCCAGTCTCTTTTCTAGTGCTCTTCCAGTCAGTACATTCAGAATAATAACACCATAATCAGACACCTGACTTTTGGGACGGTAGAGGTAAGGGAAAATGGCTGCTTTGTAGTTATCTTGAGAGTGAGATATCCTCTTACTCTACAAAAACGTAAAGATTAATCTATGGAACTTCCGGTTCCGGCGCGCGCATGGACGGCCGCTAGTGAGGGGAGCTCCGCTCGACCGGCCCGTACTTTGTGGAACCGCCGCTTATCGGGGCTCATAAATATCCCCACGAACCCCCCAAATACACCAGGGGGCTACACATGGAAAAATTTGTGGTCAGAGGCGGTTCGCAACAGAAGGAGATGCAGGCAACATTCCCGACCGGAGACGAGCTAAAAGCCAAGGGCAAGATGGCGCCGGTGAATGAGAGATACCACAGACTCACCCGCTCGACTTCTCAATCCACACAGAGGAGTACAGAGGCTTCCGGTTCGGAGGACGAAGACGTGGAGTGTGGCCACCTCCCGAAAGGGGACATCACAGCCTCGTGTAAAACGATGGCTATAGAAGTGGCGAAGCTCTTGGCTCCGGATATCAAAGCCTCGTTGGAGGCCACAGTCACCGCGGCTCTGCAGCAGCTGCATAATGAAGTGGCACAACATACCTCTCAAATCTCAGAGGTGCAGCAAAGAGTGGTGGTGGTGGAGGAAGACCTGGAAAGAGCTCAGAACAACATCAGTGATCTCCTGCGGAATAATCAGTTCCTGAGAGAAAAGATCGACGATCTGGAGAACCGCTCCAGGAGGAGCAACCTGAGGATCATTGGTTTGCCGGAGTCGGTCCCTCTGAACCAACTGGCGGATATCTGTGAGGCGGAAATACCGCAGGCGTTGGGGCTGAGGGGCGCCTGCATAGTGGAGAGGGCGCATCGGCTGGGACCGCCGCAACCGGCGGGAACGCGCTCAAATAATGCAAGGCCCAGAGCTACGATAGCGAAGTACCTTAACTATGCCGCCAAAGAGGCCATACTGGCGAAGTACCGGCGCAAGGAACAGCCCTTAATTATTCGCGGCAGTAAGATCCTGCTGTTTAGTGACTATTCCGCTGAGGTGGCGAAACGGAGGAGAGAATTTTCCCAAATCTGCTCCGCGCTGGCTGGAAATAAAACTAAATTTGCTTTGATATATCCTGCTATCCTGAGGATTTTTCGACAGGATGGCTCGGTTGATACCTTCCACTCCCCAGGGGAAGCACAAGCAGCGTTGGACTTGGATCCACCAGGCCAGGACGTGATTCCATCTCTTTCCCAAAGGTCCACTGCTTCAACCAGGGGAAGAGGGGCCAGATTTAATCCGGGAAGATCGACGCCGAGAGCCAAAGGCCCGGAACAGCTAGAGACGGATCCAGACTGATTAAAGGCGCCATGGAGTCTGAACTTTCTCTGATGGTGAATCCTGGAAGGGACACGTGAGACAAGCATTGGGCTTATGGTCCACTACCGTTGAGTTTATAGCAACCTGTTATGTTTAACTATATGGGCTGGAGAGTGGGAAGCGATGTGTGAAAGCTAATGGGACGGTTTGAATGTTGTAGTGACAACTGCTACACTATGAGATGCGCGAAAAAAGTGAAGTCAGAAATGTGGGTTCTTATGTTGTGGGTTAGGTTTCAGGGGCTGGGGGGGGGGGGGGGGGGACGGGTTCACTAGTCAGGGTCACATTGACATATGGATTTCCAGAAGTCACCAAGCATGTTATATTGAACGTTGTACCAGAATGGTCTCTCCTGCAGAGTTCTTCAAAACCCAGACTCAAGTATGCGAGTAGCAACATGGAATATTAAGGGCCTTCGGTCCCCTGCTAAGCGTATGGCAGTATTACGCCATCTCAAAAAACTTAGAATTGATATAGCACTTCTGCAGGAGACCCATTTGGAGGAAGCGGATTTTATGAGGATGCGTCGGTTGTGGGTGGGTCACGTGGTGGGTTCGCCTTCCATAGGAAAAAAAGCGGGAGTGATGATCTTGTTACATAAGCGCCTGCGGTATGATATATTAACAACGTCAATAGATGACCAGGGGAGATGGATACGTATGTGTCTTGACTCACCAGTGGGGAAGATAGTACTACACAACATTTATGCTCCGAATGACTCCCAAGCGGCCTTTTATAAAAAGTTGGAAGGGGACATCCTGACAGAAGACTCGCAAATGTTATTGGTGGGGGGGGACTTTAATCGGGTAGTTAACGAGCAGGAAGACAGGAGGAGGAAGGTCCCAGGGTCCGCTATTAAGCAAAGGAAAAACCAGACGCTAGCCCCGTTATTACAGAGTACGGGGTTACATGATACATGGCGGCACCACCACCCCGACGATCGGGAATTTACCCATTATTCGTGCTCCCAGGGGTCCTGGTCCAGGATTGATTACCTTTTAACGTCAGCAGGATTGTTGAGCAGAGTACAGAGGGTTGTCATTGCGGACTTGTTGGTGTCAGACCATGCCCCAGTGGTCGTGGACCTCATGGACACTGTCCCTAGAGGCCAGGATTTCATATGGAGAATGCCCCAGCATCTGTCCAGGGACAAAGAGTTCATTGACAGACTGAAAGGCTGGTGGTGGGAATACGCACAGGACAACGTGGAACATGCGGCGAACCAGGGTTTATTTTGGGATGCGGCGAAGGCGGTACTGAGGGGCAGGATTATGTCCTACACGATAGGGAAGAAGCGGGAGGAGAGGAAACAGTTTGATGAAGCCACGGGTCAGGTGCGGAGGGCCTATACGGACTTCCTCGGAAATCCCACTGACTCGAATAAAGTGCTTTGGGCAACAGCCAAACATAACTTTGACTATTGCCAGGAAAGACGTGAAAAATGGGCCGGAGATTACCAGAGGGCTAAGTTCTTTCGCTTGGGTAATAAAGCCGGGCGACTACTAGCTAATCTGACACGCCCCTTTGCTAAACAACCCACGCTCCATCCCTTGAAAGATGCGTCAGGAACACTGTATACCCAACCGAAAGATATAGTAGACCTCCTTGGTAAATACTACCAGTCGTTGTATACTGGGGACAGTTTTGACCCGTTGGCAGCAAGGTTTTTTTTGGATCAGGTAGACCTGCCGCAGTTGTCGGCAGATGTGTTGGAAGCCCTAAATGGTGACATACGGGAAGAGGAGGTAGAGGCGACCATTAAATCTTTGTCGAATTGTAAAGCACCGGGACCAGACGGGTTCCCCGCGGAATTTTATAAGTCATTGCAACACGAGCTGGCCCCGACTTTGACTAGGATGTTTAATGCCATCATGGGAGGAGGGAGTTTGCCCGGCACGGGCAAAATGGCCTATATAAAAATTATCCCGAAGCCAGGAAGGGACTTAACCCAACCGAGTGCATACAGGCCGATTTCCTTAATTAATCAGGATATTAAAATCCTGTCCAAAATCTTGGCAAATAGACTAGCGACTTGTGTACCTGATCTAATTGGCCCCCACCAGGTAGGATTTATGAAAGGTAGGTCCGCAGTAACAAATGTCCGTAAAGTCCTGGCGGCTCTGAGTACCAATCGAGAGATTGAAGATGGACCATGTCCAGCGTTGCTGGCACTTGACGCCGAGAAAGCGTTTGACAACGTTAGCTGGCAATGGCTGGACATGGTACTAGATAGGTTTAATGTCCGGGGACTTTTTAGGAACTACTTGACAGCACTATATGACAATCCGCAGGCGAGAGTGAATATACCAGGCTTCTTATCTAAACCTGTCACGCTCAGTAAGGGAACACGTCAGGGATGTCCCTTGTCCCCGTTGCTCTTCAATCTGGCGATGGAGCCCCTAGCTAGATGGCTGCAGAGGTCGGACATCTTTGACGGGATCAAGATAGGCAGAAGGGAGTTAAAAATAAGCTGTTTTGCTGACGACATTATGCTATACTTGGGGGCGCCTGAGCTACAGCTAGACGGGATACTAGACGCACTGGATACGTATGGGAAGGTGACAGGGTATAAAATTAATGTAGATAAGAGCCAGCTCCTATTTTTAGGGCATAAGCCACACGGGGGGAACGGAATGAGGAACAGGGTGGAGGTTCGAAAAGACTATCTGACCTATCTGGGTATCAAGATAGGCCGTACCCCAAGCTCAATATATACCCTGAACTATCCCCCTCTCTTCTTGAAAATAGAGAAAGAATTGGACAAATGGCAAGAGCTACCCCTGTCACTGTGTGGTAGAGCACATTTAATTAAAATGATGAGCTTCCCAAGGTTGCTTTATCCGCTCCAAACGATTCCGCTATTGTTAAAGCACACAGACGTCACTAGGATGCAGAGAGCGTTTAGCCGCTTCTTGTGGAAGGCTAAAAGGCCTCGTATTGCCTATTCTAAATTGACAATGTTGAAATATGATGGGGGGTTACAACTTCCGAACATACGCCATTATAACCTATCATCTCTATTTCGACATATACGGGATTGGGTGTGGGGAACGGGCCATTACTCTGCGACTTTATTCGAGAAGGAACTGGCTGGCAAGGAGAATTTAGAAGCCCTATTGCACTCCAAGCTAGGAGATATTCCAGCATCAATTAAGCAGACGGTCTTATTAAAAGACACCATAATGGCGTGGAAGGCGATCAGGAAGATCTACGGTCTCCCCTACTATGTTTCGCCTAGGTTGCCATTGTGGTCGCTGCCGGCATTTCCCCAAGGTAGGGAGAACAGCTTATTCCAGGAGTGGAGGCGCAAAAACATTATGCGGCTTAGTGACCTGTTGCAGAGCGACAATATTGGGTGGTTGTCATGGGAACAGGTGAAAGGAAAATATGCCCTCCATGACACTCATTATCTCCCCTATCTACAAGTCAAAAGCTATTGCAAAGCACAGGCGAGCAAACTGGGCGACCCTGACAGGTTGGCGTGGTTTGCAGCTTTATTGGGTAGGGATGGCTCTCATATGTCACTGTCTGATCTCCACCAAAAAATCCATAACATTCAGATGATAGGCCTAGTTAAGGGGGCATATAAACCATGGGAGAAGGAGCTGTCAGACCATAATGTGGGGAAAAAAATGAGAGAGGGCCTTGAATTGGTGCGGCGGGCAACGTATAATGAGCAATGGAGGGAAACGCAAATAAGACTCATGCATAGAGCAACTTACGCCTTTAATCTAACATACCGGGATGCACCCGCTCACTACCTGCGCAAATGCCCTAAATGTGACTTCCCAAGGGCTGGACTCTTGCACGCTATATGGGAGTGTCCTAAAATACGGCCACTATGGCAGCAAGCAATAGCTATGATAGAGAAGGTCTGGGGGGACAAAGTGGGATCAACGCCACAGCAATGTGTATTTCACTACATACCGAAAAACCAGGAGGAGGAAATAGGGTCAGTGGTCAAGAAAGGAGGGATACATCTCTTGTTGATGTCAGTGAAGAAGTCTCTTCTGCGACACTGGCTGGGAGGGGAAGTGCCGTCATGGGATGAGGTGGTTGGGATGATGAAGAATGTCCTCTATTTGGAAAGGCTGGAGGTGGAACAAGACAAGGAACAACAGGTGGGGAAGTTCATCAAGAAGTGGAAGGTCTTTGTTGAGGAATTTTTGTCCCCTTGTGAACTCAGAGAACTGATGGCCCCATTTAAGCTGACAAAATGGTACTTAGAGGCACAACTTGCAAACAGGTTGGGGAAGTTGGAATTATAGCGCATTTTGGGTGACATGCTGACGTGTGGTATAAGGAGTATCCGGTATGGCGATGTAAGGTGACCTGACTAGTGTTCCTGGGTTGGGGGGCTTTGGAAGGGGGGGGGGGGGAGGAGGGGGGGGGGGATGGGAAGAAGAAATTTATAAAATTGTGAGTGGGGAACTATGCAAAGTAATCTGTTTGTACAATCTACAGAAATTGTATTTTATCTGGTATATCAAGTGATTGCTGTACTTATTGTATGATTCCTTACTTTTCAATAAAGAGATGTTTAAAAAAAAAAAAAAAAAAAAGATTAATCTATAGTAGTTGTACACAATGTAAATTAAAAAAAAGTCTTAAAAAAATTATTCCAGTGTATTCAACATGAATATTCCAACAATTTCCATCTCATATGCATCTTAGGGTACTTTCACACTTGCAGCAGAGGATTCCGTCACCAGAACTGCCTGCCGGATCCGGCAAACCGGACGCAAACGGATGCATTTGTGACAAGGATGTTGATCCGTCTCACAAATGCATTGCAATACCGGATCCGTCTCTCCAGTGTCAACCGGAAAAACGGATCCGGTATTAATTTCTTCTGCATTATAAAGGTCTGCGCATGCACAGACCGCAAAGCAGGATCTGTTTTGCCGGAACACTTAATGCCAGATTCGGCACTAATACACTTCAATGTAAATTAATGCCGGATCTGGCATTCCGGCAAGTGATCGGTATTTTTGGCCGGAGAGAAAACTGCAGCATGTTCGGTATTTTCTCCTTCCAAAAAACGTAAGAGGGACTGAACTGAAGACATCCTGATCCAACCTGAACGGAACGCTCTGCATTCAGAATACATTAGGATAAAACTTCCCCGAGGACGGAACTCAATACCGGAAAACTGCAAGTGTGAAAGTAAGTACTCTTAGAGTGCCTAAATAACATTGTTGTAAAGTGCTCAAATACCACTAACAATAAAATAAGGAAGGAAACCTGTATCCTGTTCTGCTACCTTGGGAATGGTCACGTGTGCCAAGTGTGGACCGTCAAGGCTTGTGACACCCTCTTTGGTAATAATACATAATGTGCCTTGGCCGGCCATGATTGCTTAATGGGCTCTGAGAAAGCTGATTATACACATAAAATATATGTTAGCAGATTTTGAGGCTATCTCGCTGTCCCCAACATTTGTAAGAAGAAGCCAGAATCACCCATGTTGGGTGTAAATTGCAAAAAAAACATGACTGATGGCCCATTGTACAGGATGAGAGTTATTTCAAGTATGACGTTTCAGTATGGAAGGAAATTAGAGATCCCCCCCCCCCCAAAAAAAACTATTAGACATTAGGAGAACATTCTCATAAGCAACAATTCATAGAGACCCTTATCTTCCGAGTTTACAAATAAAATTCCTTTACGATGGGTGGCCTGGGTTTACTAAGCATAGTACCTGGAAACCTCTGAGATTCCAACAACAGCCTGTTATGTAGTGCAGGGCACAAACAGCACGTCACATGTGATCCCTTGTTCAAGGTCTTTCAACCAGGGCCTTCTCTTTAGATGTAGGTGTTTTTAGCAATGGTTAATTATTAACTAATCCAGCTGTTTTTCTATCCATTCACCTACATTGGGAAATGTCATTCAAACTGTTGTGAGTTTTCTTTCAATAGCCTAGTAAAGGGCTTGAAAATAAGGCGGGGATACATGGGCCATATATCTCTCGTAAATAAGACAAACAAGGGTTAGCGATGTTCCTTTAGAGATAACTCAAGCCAGAACAGGCAGCATTCCAAGTGCAGAAAACAACAAGATTGATGATTTACAGGGAAAGAGTATGTCGCTATTACATACAAAACAAAATATGTTAAAACAATGTCATGTACTGTCTATAGTCATGTAGAAGAATCAGCAATTTTTTTCTTTTTTTTTTCTTAGAATTGTAAAAATGGTTTGGAGAATGGAAAATGTGCAAGTCAGCAAAAATGTTTAACTGGCTAGAATGATTCAAATGTAAGAAAAAGTTGTATGAGCAAACATAGGGCTAGGATATATACCGTACATACAGTCTAATGTATGCTGAATTATTTGACGATGAAGTGTCTCTACTATTGCTTCAGGCTTGTTTGCTACAATAGAATGTAAGTCAAATCGGGAAAATTTGCAAAATACAGGTCCTCACGAAGTAGATAGATGACTCTCCAAGTTCATTGTTCATAAATATATGATTTGGGGGAGGCAAACAATGAAAAAAAGGATATTGTAAAGCAGAAGTTAGATCAGTAGATCAGTGGTGTGCCTAGGGCGTTTGGCACCCGGGACGGGTCCATTCTCTAGCACCCCCCTCCGCAATACTTGAAAAAAAATTGTACCCCCTCACAGTAGTATTGCCCTCATTGTACAACCTTCACAGTAGTTTTGTACAGATGTGTGCCCCCTCACATTAGTTATGCCCACATTGTGCCCCCCTTACAGTAGTTATGCCCTCTCTGTACCCCTTTCACAGTTGTAATGCCCTCTTTGTGCCCCCTTCACAGTAATAATCCTTATTGTGCCCCCTTCCTAGTATTTATCCCCATTGTGTCCCCTTCATAGTTATAATACCCATTGTGCCCCCTTCATAGTAATAATCCCCATTGTGCCCGATTTATAGTAATAATGCCCATTGTGCCCCTTTAATAGTAATAATGCCCACTGTGCTAGTAATGCACTCTGTGCCCCCTCCATATTAGAAATCCCCATTGTGACTTCTTCACAATAATAATGCCCTCTCTGCCCCCTTCATTGTAGTAATGCCCTCTGGCTCTGTGCCCCCTCCATAGTAGAAATGCCCATTGTGCCCCCTTCACATTAGTAATGCCCTCTGTGCCCCCTCCATAGTAGTAATGCTCTCTGTGCCCCCGCTATAGTACTAAAGTCCTCTATACCCCTCCATAGTAATAAAGTCCTCTGTGCCCCCTCTGTAGTAATAAAGTCCTATGTGACCCTCCATAGTAATAAAGCCCTTTGTGCCCCCTCCATAGTAATAAAGCCCTTTGTGCCCCCTCCATAGTAATAAAATCCTCTGTACCCCCCTGTATTAAAAAAACAAACAAAAAAAACACTCACCTTGTCCCGCTCCTGAAGCTCACATACCTCTCTTCCCTGCAGGCACAGATCGCTCTGCAGCACTGTGTGGGCGGAGCATATGCAGATTTCTGGACTGCAAGCTCCGCCCACACATGCCGGCAGCGCGATCTGTGCCTGCAGGCTGAATGGTGGAGCAGGGAGAAGTCTTCCTGCTTAGCCATTCAGAGCGCCGCCGGCCTGAAGGAGGTGAGGAGTGCAGGGAGCAGAGCGGTGAGGGACAGGACCGCAGCTCCCAGCGCTCCAGCAATGAGCGCTTTCATCTGTATTGATGGAATCGCTCGTTGCTTCTGGCACCCACCTGAGAGCCGGCACCCGGGGCGGACCGCCCCCATTAGTACGCCACTGAGGTAGATAGATAGATAGATAGATAGATAGGAGATAGATATAAGATAGATAGACTTTCTAATAGGATCAAATCGAATCTGATGACCGATTAGTACTCAAAACAAATTTCAGGAAATTCACTCATCTCTTTATACAAAGTTGACATTAACACAATAAAATATGTTGAGTTTACCAAGATATTAGCAATCAGTATTGGCACAGATCGATAGACCCACAATAGTCTATAAGGACCTTACAGTGGAACTATGCTACTACCCTGATATGTATTTGCCCCAACACATTTTTTGTCCTATCTATAAAGAAAACACTGGACAGCACAATGAAAACAGGAGCAGAGGGTTGAACTTTACCCTATGAAGCATATAACACATGTGGGGAAAACTGGACATGACGCTATTTGGGAGAGTAATCATTATTTACATTACTGAGACATAGAAGAGCAGGATCATGTAAACTTTAGTTCATGTGGACAGGTGGTGCTTGCGAGACGGTTCTCTTTCTTGGGACTTATCTCTTTGCATAGTGGACAAAACAAGTTTACTGGTAGCAGGACTAGAATCACATGAAAACAGAAATACAAGTGCAGCACGCCAGACCTGCAGGGTATAGCGATAGTGAGGTCACGGTTATGGGCAATCGAGGGTTACTCAATTTTTAGAGGGGAACCCTGGGCAGGCATGCGACAGTGAAGGAGAGATAGACACCAGTTCCTCTGGGGCACACTCTGGATGTAGGGACCAGGCTTGATGGTTGTTGAGGTGCCCTGGATGTTGCAGGTATTTTGAGTGCCTGGGGCAAAGTCCCTTTAAGGATCGCGACGCCAGTGCCTGTAATGGTGGTACACTGATTTATAGGAGTAGCAACTGAGGTACACAGATGGTATGGTGAACCAAACGTTGCTTTACTTGGAAAACAGTCCAAACTTTATACAGACAGTAGATTATGATGCAGTCCCTTGAATCATATAATTCACAAGCAGGTTTACTTCACTATATGGCAGGTAACAATCTTGCAAGATACTTGGAGGGTATACAGTTAATGCTTTGCAGTACAATGGTGTACTATCCCCTCAGCTATTCTAGCTGGCTGGATCCCAAGGCCCGGATGCCTAAAGGCTGTCTTTAAAGGGCTTCTGTCACCCTACTAAACCTTTTTTTTTTTGCTTACTTATAATCCCTACACTGCGATTTATGGCTACATGATCAAATTAATCATTTTGGTCCTGTAGATTTAGTTTAAAACAAGTTTTTAAAATATGCTAATTACCTTGCTACCAGCAAGTAGGGCAGCTACTTGCTGGTAGCAGCCGCATCCTCCGATCGTAAAGACGCCCCCTCCACATTGTGATTGACAGGGCCAGGGAACGGGATCGTTCTCTGCTGGCCCTGCCTGTTTGCATTTAAAATCTTGCGCCTGTGCCGCGGCTGTACCTGTCTTCAATTGGCGAAGGCGCACTGAGAGGCGGCCGCTCCATCCTCAATGCGCCTGCGCCGGGTGTAGATGTGACGTCATCGGCGCAGGCGCATTGAGGATAGAGCGGCCGAGCGAGCGGCCGTCTCTCAGTGCGCCTGCGGCAATTGAATACAGGTACGGCCGCGGCGCAAGATTTTAAATGCAAACAGGCAGGGCCAGCAGAGAACGATCCCGTTCCCTGGCCCTGTCAATCACAATGTGGAGGGGCGTCTTTACGATCGGAGGATGCGGCTGCTACCAGCAAGTAGCCGCCCTACTTGCTGGTAGCAAGGTAATTAGCATATTTTAAAAGCTTGTTTTAAACAAAATCTACAGGACCAAAATGATTAAATTGATCATGTAGCCATAAATCGCAGTGTAGGGATTATAAGTAAGCAAAAAAAAAAAAAAAGGTTTAGTGGGGTGACAGAAGCCCTTTAATCCTTGGTATTAAATCTTCCTCCAGTATTGACCCTTGCTTCTATTTTGTAGTACCTCTGCCCATCAGCTTACTTATCTGAGCTGGTTGAATTGTTCCTGTTGTGAGGGAAGCTGCAGGTTTCTCCCGGGAGGTTCATCCCTACTACTGGGGTTACTTCTGTGTTTGTTGGATTACTGGTCTCCAGGCAGGCTGTACTCCTTCACTAGCCTCCTGGGGCAACTAGAAGCCTGGACTATCTAGCTGTATGTCAGGAGGAGGCCCTCAGCTTGTCTCTGACTGGTGTCTTCTCACTTCTGTCTCCACAGACTCCTGACTATGACCTAACCCCTCCCTGTCTAGGCCTGGACAATTATACTAGGGGCATCCTATCTCCCTCTAGTGTCTGGGATGTCTAACTACACCCCAATAGGCCTGCTGAGCATATAACAGGAAAACAACACATGTAATAACACATAGAAAAATACATTAGATGCATAGTTAAATATAATATCACTGTCCCTTGTGAGCAAAAGTAACACGTGACCCAATTAACCCTTGTGTAGTGCCCACTCCTACCTAGTGGGACACTACACAAGTATCATAGGTTTTATTCTATATCACTCCAGGTCTACAGTTGGGAAAATAGAAGGGATAATTTTGATAGATATTTTCTAATCTAAGTAATTCATTACTCTAAAGATACAGACAGTGCATAGAGCATTTCCCTATGGCTGTACCAAACTCTGGATATTGGGGTGGGACATCTCAGAATGGCTACATGCCCTTACCTATCAATCATCGCAGGGTGTCTCCTGTACCTACAATAGAAATGAGTGGGGAAAATAATGTATCTATCTCCTTGCCTTTTTTGTTCTTAAAAGAAGAGGAAGGCCATCATGTTGTGAGATGAACGGGGATTGTGATATGAAATATTGAAAGGTCACTGGCTATTGTTCTGAAACTAATTTTAAATCCAGAACCACCCAATACTTGGAGTAAAGACGGATGAAGCCCCCCAAAAAGTTGTCTATAGGACTTGTATACTCCAATCCAGTGTTGAGAAGGTGTCACAACCAGACATCTGAGAAGCTCTGACAGATGCCTTTCAGAACCTCCTCCTTGAGCTTTCTTTGTTTTGGTTTTCAGTTCCTCATCTCGTTAGCCTCTCTCAGCTGTCTTGTAGTTGGACTGATTGCATCCCTTTAAATTCCTCCCCATAATGCATTAGTGTGCGGTTTATACAGCTTCCTGGAGTGTGTGTGCATGCTGATCCTATTTCCCAGTCTTCTACAAGATAAGTGTTGTACATTCATTTGTGATTTTCTATTTGCTGGATCCCAGGTGACCCTGACTCCCTCCATGTCTTGTGTGGGGAGCCGGTGGTCGTGTCCCCTCACTATTGTAGGGTGTTCAGGTGTTATATAGTCGAGGTACGAGGATATGCGATCATCCACCATTGGGGTGTTCACATAGGCTGAGAAGTCAGGGACAGTGCCAGGTCTTATGCAGGGGTCTCCCTTTTGTTCCTTAGTTTCGGATCCAGTGAGTCATATTTTCATTTTGCATTGTCTTGTTTCCTGTACACCTTCCGTGACATTATAAACCGCCAAAACCGTCTCAAGCATGGATCCGGTTTCACTTTTGACTGAACGCTTCCAGGGTCTTTCATTGGAGGTAGCTGATCTCCGTAAGACTCTTTCTCAGTTTCTAGTGACCGGTTCAGCTTGCGTTCATGGAGTTTGTTCTGAGCCTAAGCTCTCGCTCCCGGATACGTTCTCCGGGGGTAGTGAGAATTTTGTGCGTTTCAGAGAGGCTTGCAAACTCCATTTTCGCCTTCTTCCCCATTCCTCTGGTGATGAGGAACGGAGGATGGGGATCATTATATCGCTGCTCAGGGGTAACGCTCAGTCGTGGGCCTTTTCGCTGCCGGTGGGGGCACGGCCCCTCCGTTCAGTGGATGAATTCTTTCTAGCCCTGGGTCACATATATGATGATCCGGATCGTGTTGCTTTGGCTCAGTCTAGACTACGTCTGTTATGCCAGGGTAAACAATCCACAGAGATATACTGCTCAGAATTTCGGAGATGGGCAGCTGATACTGGTTGGAATGATGCTACACTCCGAAGTCAATTTTGCCATGGTCTTTCAGAGGGATTGAAAGATGCATTTGCCTTTCATTAAAAGGCCTATCTCCTTGGACTCTGCTATGTCTCAGGCCGTTCGTATTGACAGGTGTCTTAGAGAGAGAGGAGAGATCTCTCCTTCCTGTCATACTCAGTCCCAGGACAGTGCAGCGGTCTCATTCTGTGCGCAGGGGTCTCAGTCGCTGTCAGCCCCTTCTGAGCAGGAGCCCATGCAGCTGGGGTTGATTGCCTCTGACAATAGAAGATTCAGCCTGCATGGGAAGGTTTGTTTTTGTTGTGGAGGTATAAATCATTTGGCAAATGTTTGTCCCTCTAGGAGATTCAGGCAGTTTTCTGGGAGTAATAAAGAAACAAAAAGGAAAAAATCTTTTAAAAATCTTCCATCTGTTACTATTGGCAGGCTTGAGGCGGAAATTGAAGGTTTTCCGTTTGCTTGTAGTTCCCGTTTTGTCCTGCCTGCCAGGGTGGTGCTAGAGAGCAAGAACATTTTTTGTGAGATTTTTGTAGATAGTGGAGCAGCTGTCAATCTCATTGATAATCATTTTGCGATAACTCATGGTTTCCAGGTATGCACTTTGGGAAAGGATATTCCTGTTTTTGCTATTGATTCCGCTCCACTTTCTCAGAAATCATTAAAGGGCATAGTTCACAATATTCATTTAATTGTTGAGGATGGTCACCTGGGTGAGACAGACAGCTTACATGGGACACTTCCCATGTCATGGCGTGGATATGACCCATTGAATATCCAGAGTGGAAGTACGAGGCTAAACATTACCTTCTTCTTTCATTACCCCTGAAAACATCGTTGAAGTCCCCTGATGAGGTCTGGACATTGAGACCGAAACATGGCGTGTAGGGCTGCGCAATTAGGGTATTAATAGGATTAGGCCCCTACTGAGGGAAAGGTTCGGTATGGGGTCGCCCCTGTCGGGGCGGGTGCTCCATGTGTGCTAGGCAGGTGTGTATCTAGCTCCCAGCCCACTTGTAGGTAGGAAAGACACAATAGGGCTATACAGGAGTACTCACACTGCCTGAGACATCAGCACCCAGGTCACGCAGATTCTGGTAATCATCGAATACCTGAACCACCCTTCACAGGCCGAGGCATCCACTAGACGTGGTAAGATCAAACCATTTTCTTATCTCAACGTGAGACACTGTCCGTAGAGGTATTTGTAATTCTTGTTTGTCTGTGGAGGTTCTTGTAATTATTGTTGTAATAATTGTTGTTTTTCACCCATTAGTAATTTCTAATTTTAAAGGACCAAGTAAACGTTATATTTTAATAATTCTCATTCACATAAATAATTCAGTTTCGTTAAGAATGTGAAGGCAGATGCCCTGTCACGTTGTTTTCCTGGAGGTGGGAATTTTGAAGACCCGGGTCCCATTTTGGCTGAAGGTGTGGTGGTCTCTGCTCTTTTTCCTGAATTGGAGGCAGAGGTGCAGGCAGCCCAGTCAGAGGCTCCTGATCTTTGTCCTCCTGGGAGGTTGTTTGTGCCTCTCGCTTTAAGACACAAGATTTTTAAGGAACACCACAATACGGTCCTTGCTGGGCACCCGGGGGCAAGAGCCACAGTTGATTTCATCACTCGGAGATTCTGGTGGCCTGCGCTTCGTAAGACGGTTTTGGGTTTTATGGCAGCCTGCGAGACTTGCGCTCGTGCCCAAGTCCCTCATTCACGGCCATCAGGTCCTCTTCTTCCCTACCCATTCCTTCCCGTCCTTGGACACATCTGTCCATGGACTTCATAACGGACCTGCCTCGTTCCTCGGGGAAGACTGTGATTCTGGTGGTGGTGGACCGTTTTAGCAAAATGGTGCATTTCATCCCTTTTCCTGGTTTGCCCAATGCTAAGACGCTGGCGCAGGCATTTATTGATCACATTGTCAAATTGCATGGTATTCCTTCAGACATAGTCTCTGATAGGGGCACGCAGTTTGTTTCCAGATTCTGGAAGGCTTTCTGTTCTCGCTTGGGGATTCGGTTGTCATTCTCTTCTGCTTTCCACCCGCAGTCGAATGGCCAGACAGAGCTTGTCAATCAGAATCTGGAGACATATCTGCGCTGTTTTGTGGCGGAGAATTAGGAGGATTGGTGTTCTTTTTTGTCCCTTGCTGAGTTTGCTTTAAATAACCGTCGTCAGGAGTCCTCTGATAAGTCACAATTTTTTGGTGCATATGGGTTTCATCCGCAGTTTGGGACATTCTCTGGAGAGGGGTCTTCTGGTTTACCTGATGAGGACAGATTCTCCTCGTCTTTGTCATCTATTTGGCAAAAGATTCAGGATAATCTAAAGAGCATGAGTGAGAGATATAAGCGTGTGGCAGATAAGAGATGTGTGCCTGGTCCGGTCCTGAATGTTGGTGATCTGGTGTGGTTGTCTACCAAGAATATCAAATTGAAGGTTACCTCCTGGAAGTTGCGTCCTAAGTTTATTGGGCCTTACAAAATCCTGTCTGTCATCAATCCTGTTGCCTACAGTCTTGATCTTCCTCAGACTTGGAAGATCCATAATGTTTTTCATAAGTCCTTATTAAAACCTTATGTTCAACCCATTGTACCCTCGCCTTTGCCTCCTCCTCCGATTATGGTTGACGGGAATCTTGAATTTTAGGTCTCTAGGATTGTGGATTCTCGTGTTGTCCGCGGTTCTCTCCAGTACCTCGTTCATTGGGAGGGTTATGGTCCTGAGGAGAGGATGTGGGTCCCAGTGACGGACATTAAGGCCACTCGTCTCATCAGGGCTTTCCATAGGTCCCATCCTGAGAAGGTGGGCTCTGAGTGTCCGGAGTCCACTCGTAGAGGGAGGGGTACTGTCACAACCAGACATCTGAGAAGCTCTGACAGATGCCTTTCAGAACCTCCTCCTTGAGCTTTCTTTGTTTTGGTTTTCAGTTCCTCATCTCGTTAGCCTCTCTCAGCTGTCTTGTAGTTGGACTGATTGCATCCCTTTAAATTCCTCCCCATACTGCATTAGTGTGCGGTTTATACAGCTTCCTGGAGTGTGTGTGCATGCTGATCCTATTTCCCAGTCTTCTACAAGATAAGTGTTGTACATTAATTTGTGATTTTCTGTTTGCTGGATCCCAGGTGACCCTGACTCCCTCCGTGTCTTGTGTAGGGAGCCGGTGGTCGTGTCCCCTCACTATTGTAGGGTGTTCAGGCGTTATATAGTCGAGGTACGAGGATATGCGATCATCCACCATTGGGGTGTTCGCATAGGCTGAGCAGACAGGTACAGTGCCAGGTCTTATGCAGGGGTCTCCCTTTTGTTCCTTAGTTTCGGATCCAGTGAGTCATATTTTCATTTTGCATTGTCTTGTTTCCTGTACACCTTCCGTGACAGAAGGAGTCAAAAGGTCTTAAACGAAATGTGTCACCAGAAAATGACCTATTGTTTGAATCATGTTTTTATGTTTAACATATGCTTAGAGAATATTTGGAGATGTTATGTTTAATTTTCCATGTCAATATCTATAGTTAACCCTTTCATGACCAAGGGTCATTGATGCCCCAGTGTCCAGGTCAAAATTTACAAATCTGACATGCGTCACTTTATGTTGCAATTGTAATTGCTTTGGAACACTTTTATTTATCCAAGCCATTCTGAGATTGTTTTCTCGTGACATATTGTACTTCATGATAGTCATAAATTTGAATCAATATATTTCCCCTTTATTTATGAAAAAATCCCAAATTCACCAAAAATGTTAAAAAATTTAAATAAAACAGAAAGTGATACCTAAAAAAAATATTTATTACTTAACATTTCCCATATGTCTATTTTATGTTGGCATCATTTTGGAAATGTCATTTTTTTTTTTTAGGACGTTAGAAGGCTTAGAAGTTTAGAAGCAATTCTTAAAATTTTTAAGAAAATTTCCAAAACCCACTTTTTAAGGACCAGTTCAGGTCTAAAGTCACTTTGTGGGGCTTATAAAGTAGAAACCTCCCATAAATGACCCCATTGTAGAAACTACACCCCCCAAGTTACTCAAAACAGATTTTACAAACTTTGTTAACCCTTTAGGTGTTCCACAAGAATTAAAGGAAAATGGAGATGAAATTTCTAAATTTCACTTTTTGGGCAGATTTTCCATTGAGGGTTAACAGCCAAACAAAACTCAATATGTATTACCCTGATTCTGCGGTTTACAGAAACACCCCACATGTGGTCGTAAGGGTGCACGGCAGGGTGTAGAAGAAAAGGAGCGCCTCATGGTTTTTTGAAGGCAGATTTTGCTGGACTGGTTTTAGATGCTATGTCCCATTTAAAGCCCCCCTGATGCACCCCTACAGTAGAAACTCCCAAAAAGTGACCCTATTTTGGAAACTAGGGGATAAGGTGCCGCTTTTTTTGTACTATTTTGGGGTACATATGATTTTTTATTGCTCTATATTAAGTTTTTTGTGAGGCAAGGTAACTGAAAAATGGCACAGTTATTATTATTTATTTTTTTTACAAGATTAATCTGACAGGGTAGATCATGTGCTATTTTTATAGAGTAGTTGTTACGGACACAATGATATCAAATATGACTACTTTCTTTGTTTGTTTCAGTTTTACATAATAAAGCATTTTTGAAAAATAAATTATGTTTTTGTGTGTCCATATTCTGAATGCCATATGTTTTTTATTTTTCTGCCGATCGTCTTGTGTGGGGGCTCGTTTTTTGCAGAAAGAGTTGAGGTTTTTATTGGTACCATTTTTGGGTAAATAGGATTTTTTGATCATTCATTATTACACTTTATAGGGCAAGGTGACCAAAAATTGGCTGTTTTGAAACAGTTTTTAATTATTTATTTATTTTTACAGCATTTATCTGAGGGGTTAGGTCATGTGGCAGTTTTATAGAGCAGATCGTTACGGACGTGGCAATACCTGATATGTATACTTTTTCTTATTTATTTAAGTTTTACACAATAATAGCATTTCTGAAACCAAAAAAAGATGTTTTAGTGTCTCCATAGTCTGAGAGCCATAGTTTTTTTATTTTTTGGGGTGATTGTCTTAAATAGGGTATAATTTTTTGCGGGATTAGGTGACGGTTTGATTGGTACTATTTTGGGGGTCATAAGCCTTTTTGATCACTTGCTGTTGCACTTTTTGTGATGTAAGGTGACAAAAATGTTTTTGTTGGGCATTTTTTTTTTTTTTTTTTTTACGGTGTTCACCTGAGGGGTTAGGTCATGTGATATTTTTATCGAGCAGGTTATTACGGATGCGGCGATACCTAATATGTACACTTTTTCTTATTTATTTCACTTTAACACAATAATAGCATATTTGAAATAAAAAAAATGTTTTAGTGTCTCAATGTTCTAAGAACTATATTTTTTTTATTTTTTGAGCGATTTTCTTATGTAGGGTCTCATTTTTTGCGTGATGAGGTGACGGTTTTATTGGTACCATTTTGTTTGATATACACCTTTTTGATCGCTTGGTGTTGCACTTTTTGTGATGTAAGGTGACAAAAATTGCTTTTTTTACACAGTTTTTTTTTTTTTTTGGTGTTTATCGGACGGGGTCTATCATGTGATATATTTATAGAGACAGTCGTTACGGACGTGGTGATACCTAATATGTGTATTTTTTTTCATTTTTTATAGGAAAAGGCCATTTATTTTTTTAATTTTACATTTTTATTTATTTATACTTTTATTATTTTCACATTTTTTTTTATCAAGTCCCTCTTGGATCTTGAAGATCCAGTGGAGCTGATGGCTGTACTATACTTTGCAACACTGGACACTTTTGCGAAACGTCCGGCTGCCATGGCAACCACCGGGCGCTGCCATCGCAGCGCGGCAGCCCCGATGGTGGAGAGAGGGAGCCCACGGCATCTATGGGGTTACAGCAGAGTGTCAGCATAGAGCTGACACTCTCTGCTGATGGCGGCGGCTCAGGAATGGAGCCGCCGCCAACACACACAGCAGGGGGACCGCATCGGAGGCAGGGGGCAGGGCTGGAAAGGGGGGGAGGGGGGGTACAGCCAACATTGAGGGAGGCTGAGGCAGCACGAAATGGGAGCAGGAGGAATGTATGGGGCGTGGAGGGGGCAGACTGCATCAGGGCAGAAGCTGCATAGCATTACGGCAGGCGCTGTGGAGATGAGCTTCAGAGGCAGGCAGCAGGCGGACACAAGGGGGGGCTTGGAGGGGCACAGTTCGGGGGGACACGAGGAACACTACCTGATTTCAGGCTCTGATCTGCAGAGTGCAGATCAGAGCCTGAAACCGGCATTTTTTTACTGCCGCGATCCGATTGGTTAGTCTGCATAGACTAACCAATCAGATCGAATGCCGGCAAGGGGCCACTCTGATTGGTCCCTTGCCAGCATTACTGAACTGTATGCTGTCCGTGACACCAGCAGGACAGGGGCAGAAGCTTTAATCCAATCGCTTTGCAGCGTTTGGATTAAAGAACTGGCTTGACGTTTATACACGTGGTAGCTGCACGGGGCATGTGCAAATATCACGTATATAAACAGATTGCAGTCGGGAAGGGGTTAAACCAAAAAAATGTAATCCTGCAGTTTTCACACTGGCCACTAATCCTAATAACCGGAGCCACTTCTTGGTCTGTACAGATCACTTTACTACAGTTAGCTGCTTATCTATACACAGAGGTGATATAATTATAGGCAGGATTACAATGACAGATAATACAGGATCACAATAGGTGATTCTCAAAGAAGATCTATTCTTTCCTTGTAAAATGACCTCTGCACAGGTCACAGAGCATGCCTAGAAAACTCTCTCCTAGAAGTCAATAGAGTCCCCTTCTGACCATTGTGTCTATGGACCATGGGGCTGCTAAAAAGCAATTTTCCTAATGCTTTCTAAATGCTGATAAAGGGGTTATCTAACCTCCGAAATGCTGCACCATTCGCCCAGGTCCCTCACACACAATATACTTACCTTGCTCCCTGGCACCCGCGTCGCTCCTGGTCCCCATACGGCCGCTGCTGCTTCTCCCCGTAAGCGGATAAAAACATTCGGTGTCGGTGGGCAGCCAATGGCAGGCGGCGATGGGGACGAGCCTCCCTAGCATCGCGAGTGACGCTAGGGAGGCTCGCCCCTGTCGCGGCCTGCTATTGGCTGCTCCTCCCCAACACCGGATGTTTTCATCCGCAGGGACTAGAAGCGATGCGGGTATCGTGGAGCAAGAAAAGTATATTGTGTGTGAGGGGCCTAACTGTTCTGGGCTCGGGCAGAAAATGGAGGTTTGCTTTAGATGATATCTCCTGACTGGTAGCAGCTAGAAACATGCAACTTGTTTAAAAGCTGACATTCTAGGCTTTCATACAAGACCAAAATGACAGCATTATCCTAAGAGACAGAGAAGAAATCACTGTTAGAAATCGAGTCGAGAATAATCAAGGGTAAAATCTGCTTTTACTTTCACATTCAGCTGCATTCACAGCAATTTTAACGTGACTGTTAGGAGGTTAAGCTGGGAACTAATAACTAGGTCTAAAACTTGAAGCACTATTAGGCACAAAATTGTGGTCCATTTAGTGACAAAATATAGGCACAATCACATTAGTAAATTTACCCTATTGATCACTACTTACATAGAATAGCATTTGTAGCAATGAGCGAAACTGTGATGCTATTCGGCTCTTGTCTGTAATCTACTGTGGCTTCCTGGAAGCCACATGCTTCTTGGTCTATCCTTCCAGCATTAACTTTGTCTTAAAAATCCAGTACTCCAGTTGGTTTTCTGATTTTAGCTTGTCCACTTTCTAAAGCTAGAAATAGTTTGGTGCAGGGTAACATTAGGGCCACTAAACTTTTCTATTCAACCCCGGGGCCTCATGACTCCAGATACTGATAATGTATAACATATTCCATCTGCTGTCTCTTTGGCGTTCAGATACAGAAGTTATTGATGCCAAAAGTAAACATTTGTGGTAAGTGAAAATTATAAATCTGATATATAAAGTTTAATGTCCCACATTTTTCAGAGGAATCTGCCTCTAGCAGTAATTTGAATGAACTTCTTCCAGATTACAAATGTCATGACTACAATTGGCAGGACAACTTGTAGATTAAAATATGCTGCGCTGAGAAGATAAGCCTCTGTTTCACGCTGTAGATCCTTTATGCTGTGTCAGTTTTTGGGCCTTCAGCCATTAAGTTTTTGGTCAATTAGGGTGATGAATATTGGCAATAGAAAGCCTTGATATCTGGAAATGTGCTGATACCCAGCGCACAACTGGAATATAAATGAGTAAAAGATGATTCATTATTTTACAATACCAAGTAAGAGTTTGTCAGAATGTTTAACAGATTCATTACATAACACCTTATAAGCATATAGCGTGATATTTGTGACTTTGCAGGAAGAGACCTTTTAGGTAAAATTACTATCTTCTAATGTGGTATGTATTAAAATATATCAGAGTGTCCATGTAACTGCAACAAAGGAGGCTATACAGTAAAAAAAAAAGTATAAAGCAGGCCAGCAATGAAATATTATGCAGATTTGGTTCATCCAAACCATCAAGTATTCCTGGGGGATAGGGGCACCAAATTCCTGAGCGGAGCTTAGTGCACGAGAAGCAGTAGAATCAAGAAGATGACTGCCAATTTTTTTTTCTTTTTGCACAGACAACCAAAGGCACTTGATAATTGCCATGGATATTGAACAAATGTACGGTATAAGTCCAATCAATGGTATATATATATTACATATAGATTCTATGGGGCTCTTGGAGATCACATGTCTTGTCCTGGTTGGACCCATCACTTTTGCTACAGGTTGGCAGGAACATGTGCCAGACTCAAGGTAGTGGAGAATTGGTCCACTGGTCTTGAAATGGCATGAAGAGTAAAAAACAACAAAAACAGATCTGATCCATCAGCTATAGGCAACTGCTCCCCTTTCTCTTCTGTTAGTTTTGATAAATCCCTCATTCTAGTCAAATTTTTAGACCTTGTTGCTTCACCTGCACTACCATCTAAACAGCACCCTGCTGCCAGCAAACAATGATTTTGTATGGGGACAAGCGGTGCCATCAGTGATCACTCCTCCCCATACTGTAGAGGAAATTGTTGACGAAAAGGCGTTTGCGGGAAAGGAACACTTCCTTCCTGATAATCACAACAGAGTTTGCTATCAATTCAATGAACTTGTAACTTTAAAGGGGGTTTCCAGGACAAACAGTAGCTATGAACGACCTTTCCTTGAGCTAGCTCATGAATATCAGATTGGTAAATGAGAACAGATCTACAGTAACCAGGCATGGCCACTAGAAGATGGAGCTGTGTAGTTCCGCTGCTGGTAGCTAGTGGGAACAGCTAATTGGCGGGTTTACCAGGAATCATACACCGCCAGTATAATATTGATGACTTATCCTAAGGATAGGTCATCCATAGGGAAAGTTTCATTGAGCCCACACTAGGTAAATCAGCTTTATTCTCGTTACAAAAACTTTGAGCCAGAAAAGACAAATTACTTTGTGTTGTAATCACAAAGTATAGTTTTACTGTGTGTCATAAAGATGTCTTCATATCAAAATGCTGCCCTAGTTAAATTCTTAATGTCACTTAAAAAAATGGGACGACATGCCTATTTAGATAACCGTTTTACTCATTTAAAGGGACACTTGTGTCAGAAAAGGGGGGAGGGTGGCGGGGTTAAATCAATATTCAAGAAAATAATTTTCTTTAGAATCACAATAGACTGTTTTTCTTTTTCATTTTGGCAGTACCATTGAAAAGTACATACTGTCTTTCAGCAGCAGTAATCAATAGGTTATCAATCGTCAATTTACTGCTACGAGGAGAAAATGTTACATAAAGATTAATCCTCTTTATAATAGTAGTAGAATTAGGATAACATAATGACAAATCTTTATTTTCTCTTGATAGGCCTAGATAAAAGCATTGTACTTATCAGTGTAATATGTAATGCTCTAACAGAGTCATTACAGGCAGGTTCTCTCTGGTCGCAGTGATGGACTAACAGGGGTGCACAACTTGCAGCCCTCAACTATCTGGTAACAGACATGTATGTCTATGTCTTGTGGCTGCTCACATGCATTTTTCATGTATTCTCCCATTAGATGGGAATCCTGGAGTTGTAACTAGACATTTATAGTATATACTGTATGCACAATACGCCATAAATACAGTATTTCAGTTGGTAATAACCCTTTAACTTTTATTTTAAGCCCTTGGGATTCTTTCAATATGACAATGTGGCCCCCAGCTGGAAAAGGTTGTGCACCCCTGCTTTAAAAGAACAGTCTGGGCAAAACTAAACTGTTTAATGCAGGATCTGAGGGGGTGAGACATGACAGGCATGTGCATAACTACCATGGTCACAGACATATCAGCTGCTATAGGGCCCACTTCCACTCAAAAGGTGCAGTTAGTCGTGCAATGTATGCAAGGTGGCATAGAAAACGGAATATGTCCCCATTCTAAATTTTACATCGATTGACATCTCTGATGTAATAATGAGCAAACGGGTTCAGATTCAGTCGAACACAAATCTTTTGTGATTCGTTTTGGGAGAGAGAGAAAATGTGTGTTTCTCAACAATATACATTCAGGTCCATAAATATTGGGACATCAATGCAATTCTAACATTTTTGGCTCTATACACCACCACAATGGATTTGAAATGAAACAAACAAGATGTGCTTTACCTGCAGACTGTCAGGTTTAATTTGAGGGTATTTACATCCAAATCAGGTGAACAGTTTAGGAATCACAACAGTTTGCATATGTGCCTCCCACTTGTTACGGGACCAAAAGTAATGGGACAATTGGCTTCTCAGCTGTTCCATGGCCAGGTGTGTGTTATTCCCTCATTATCCAAATTACAATGAGAAGATAAAAGGTCCAGAGTTCATTTCAAGTGTGCTATTTGCATTTGAAATCTGTTGCTGTCAACTCTCAAGATGAGATCCAAAGAGCTGTCACTATCAGTGAAGCAAGCCATCATTAGGCTGAAAAAACAAAACAAACCCATCAGAGAGATAGCAAAAACATTAGGCGTGGCCAAAACAACTGTTTGGAACATACTTAAAAAGAAGGAATGCACCGGTGAGCTCAGCAACACCAAAAGACCCGGAAGACCATAGAAAACAACTGTGGTGGATGACCGAAGAATTCTTTCCCCGGTGAAGAAAACACCCTTCACAACAGTTGGCCAGATCAAGAACACTCTCCAGGAGGTAGGTGTATGTGTGTCAAAGTTAACAATCAAAACAAGACCACCAGAGTGAATACAGAGGGTTCACCACAGGATGTAAACCATTGGTGAGCCTCAAAAACAAGAAGGCCAGATTACAGTTTGCCAAACGACATCTAAAAAAGTCTTCACAGTTCTGGAACAACATCCTATGGACAGTTGAGACCAAGATCAACTTGTACCAGAGTGATGGGAAAAGAAGAGTATGGAGAAGAAAAAGGAACTGCTCATGAGCCTAAGCATACCACCTCATCAGTGAAGCATGGTGGTGGTAGTGTCATGGAGTGGGCATGTATGACTGCCAATGGAACTGGTTCTCTTGTATTTATTGATGATGTGACTGCTGACAAAAGCAGCAGGATGAATTCTGAAGTGTTTCGGGCAATATTATCTGCTCATATTCAGCCAAATGCTTCAGAACTCATCGGACGGCGCTTCACAGCGCAGATGGACAATGACCCAAAGCATACTGCAAAAGCAACCAAAGAGTTTTTTTAAGGGAAAGAAGTGGAATGTTATGCAATGGCCAAGTCAATCACCTGACCTGAATCTGATTGAGCATGCATTTCACTTGCTGAAGACAAAACTATAGAGAAAATGCCCCAAGAACAAGCAAGAAATGAAGACAGTTGCAGTAGAGGCCTGGCAGAGCATCACCAGGGATGAAATCCAGCATCTGGTGATGTCTATGCGTTCCAGACTTCAGGCTGTAATTGACTGCAAAGGATTTGCAGCCAAGTATTAAAAAGTGAAAGTTAGATTTATGATTATTTTTTAATTATTATTATTTTTTTAATACTTTTTTTTCTTTATTCATCTTAACCAACACTTATAAAATTAAGAACAACCGGATACATACATTCCCAGCCACCCACTTCCCTTCCATATCCGGGAGAGGGAAAATATATATAATTTTTTTAATATAAAAAATAGATACACATAAGATATTTCAGTTATTCTTTCACCCATTCCATGCTGCCCAAATCATATGAACCTCTCTACCTGTACAAAATGGCCTGCCTCATAATCTCTGATTTTATTGTCTAATTTCAGCCACTGGTTAACATGAGGAGGGGTAGGTGCAAACCAAGACCTGGAGATCAGGAGACGGGCCACAAACATCACCCTAGTCAAAAGGCACTGCTCGGGCTTCTGGCAATTTAGAACAGAAAGATCCCCAAGGATCCATAGCTGAGGCTGGGGCCGCACAAGAAATTTGTGTATTGCTCCCCAATAACCATCTAAAAGGCAGAATCCGGACTCCCACAACGCATACAGTTGGAGCTATCTCGTAATCCACGCCTCTGAAGCCACAGTGGTGTTACATATATCCTGTGCATAATATTAAACTAAACAACTATGTGATTAAAACTTAAATAAACCAAACCCATGTTCCTCAATACACTCTCCCAAGCCTCAAAAGATGGGTTAGGATAAGTGAGTCTCCAGGACTTTTGTCCAGGCAAGAGACAATCCCAAAAACATTCCCTTATTAAGTGTTTGTAACAATAAGCTATTTTAGCCTTAACGGCATTCTTTTTCCTTATTAGGCTGTGCAAAAAACTTGACGTGTCTATACTTAAAAATGTTCTATCCACGATAATACAAAGTGCCAATCGTAACTTAAAATATCTAAACCAAACTATTTCTCCTGTGTTTTCCTTCTGCACGATCTCCTCGAGAGGGAGAATCCGACCATCACCAACTACTTGCGCTATGTAGTGAATATTCTTAGACCTCCAGTACTGCTGGCAGTCAAAGTCCCCCAGCACTGGAAGTCTTTGATTTTGACATAGTGGAGTGCAAACCATTGAGGATTTGATAGATAGCCAGCTCCTGATCAGTTTCCAGGCCCTGGTAACAAGCTTACTCCAATAGAGTAAAGAAATCAAGAAAACCAAATTGATCCACAAATTTTTTACATAAGGGGAAGGCCTCCCACTCATGAGAAAACCTTACCGGGACGCAATAAAGTATCCCCTGAAACTCAGAAGGTTCAAACCCCCCATTCCAGCGGCATTGAAAAATAATCCAGTTTCAGCCTTACCCGCTTTCTTCCCCATAGCAAATCATTGATCATCTTCTCTATCAATTTAAAGAATTTATCCTCTATCCAAACCGGGGAATTTCGGAGAACATAAAGCAGTTGCGGAAGAACTATCATTTTCACCAAGGAGACCCTATCTCCTCTCGAAAGAGTGAACCAATGCCATATTTTAATTTTAGATCTAATCTTTATTATGGCCGGGAGTAAATTAAGCTGAACATAGTCCTGAATATTAGCAGAAACATTTATCCCCAAGTACTTCATGGAGTCCTCAACCCCCAGGCCCAGAGGTAGACTTATCTATAGGAAGGAGGGTAGTTTTGGACCAGTTTACCTCCAGGCCCGAGAACCTGGAGTACACTTCTACAATCTCCATAACTTTTGGCAGGGTAGTATTGGTCTGTTGCATAAAAAAATGAATATCGTCTGCATACAAGGAGATCTGATCGTGATCTCCCGCAATCCCAAATCCAAGAACCCCCGGGTCCTGTCTGATCTTTATGGCCCAAGGCTCAATATAAATGTTAAATAGGAGTGGCGAGAGAGGACATCCTTGACAGGTGCCTCTCTCCAACATCAAAGACCTAGTCAGGGTCCCGTTGATCCTAAGTTTGGCCAGAGGGGATTTGTAAAGCAAACAAACCATAGCTATAAACCTTGGACCAAATCCCATTTTTCCCATCACCCTCCAGAGGACGCTCCACTCAACCCTGTCGAAGGCCTTCGTGGCATCTAATGACAGGATCGAGCGGACGGTCCCCCCGGAAGATTGGATATTAGCAAACAAACGGTGTATATTTTAATGGGTACCCCTCCCAGGCATAAACCCATTTTGGTCTGGGTGAATTAGTGATGTAATCACCTTGGAAAGTCTGTTAGCCAGGACCTTGGAGAGCAGCTTAATATCAGTATTAAGTAAAGAAATAGGTCTATAAGCACCCATCTCCAAAATATCCTTGTCTTTTTTTGGACTTAAAACTATCCGTGCCTCATACATGGAGGTCGGGAGGCCTTCTCCCTGCAGCCCCTTTATAAATACTTCTGAGAGATACGGGAGAACTATATCCCCATATTTCCTGTAAAATTCGTACGGAAGGCCATCCAGCCCCGGGGACGAAATGGACCAAATGGATCTCCTGGACGGTTATCTCCCTCTCCAGCAAGCCCTCTGGCCTTCTGACAGAACCGGAAAAGAAAGACCATTAAGATAAGCGTCCACGAGGCTTTTCGGCACAAGAGGAGCCGCCCTGTAGATCGCTGCAAAGTATTCCCGAAAAGTCTCAGCTTTACCCTCCAAATCTCGTACAATCCTACCATCAGGCCCACGAATACCAGTTATTTCCTTCCTCCTGTTCTCTTGTTGCTTATCTATCCTAGCTAAGAGCCTGCCTGGTCGTCCTGACTCCGAAAAACATTTCTGTCCCTTAAAAAACAGAATATGGTGAGCCCTATCCAAGAGAAAATTTTTGAGGTCCTGACTGGCTTTCTGCATTTTTTCTCTATTTTGTTCCGTCTTTTGAGTAATAAACTGCTCCGTGGTACAAGCCACTAAGTTAATTAAGGCCTCATGCACACGACCGTTGTGTGCATCCGTGGCCGTTGTGCCGTTTTCAGTTTTTTTTCACGGACCCATTGACTTTCAATGGGTCCGTGGAAAAATCGGAAAATGCACCGTTTGGCAGCCGCATCCGTGAGCCGTGTTTCCTGGCCGTGAAAAAAATATGACCTGTCCTATTTTTTTCACGGCCAACGGTTCACGGGCCCATTCAAGTCAATGGGTCCGTGAAAGAACACGGATGCACACAAGATTGGCATCCGTGTCCGTGATCCGTGGCCGTAGGTTTTAGTTTCATACAGACGGATCCGAAGATCCGTCTGCATAAAAGCTTTTTCAGAGCTGAGTTTTCACTTCGTGAAAACTCAGATCCGACAGTATATTCTAACACAGAGGCGTTCCCATGGTGATGGGTGATGTGTACAAGACTGCCCCCTGCTGCCTGGCAGCACCCGATCTCTTACAGGGGGATATGATAGTACAATTAACCCCATCAGGTGCGGCACCTGAAGGGGTTAATTGTACTATCATATCCCCCTGTAAGAGGGGTTAATTGTACTATCATATCCCCCTGCTGCGATGTCTGCGTCCGGCCGGGAGCTCCTCCTACTGGTAAGTGACAGCAATGCGCCGCACAGACCTGTCACTTACCAGTAGGAGGAGCTCCCGGCCGGACACAGAGATCGCAGCAGCCAGCAGCCAGGTAAGTATGAATCTTCTACTCCGCTGCCACCGATGATCGGGGGGGGGGGGGGGCACACTGGCCCCAATGCTATTATTACAATAGAGGGAGGGAGGGGGGGGGTTGGGGGGGCGCGCACACTGGCCCCAATGCTATTATTACAATAGAGGGAGGGAGGGAGGGGGGTGCGCACACTGGCCACCAACGAGTTAACAACAGGGGAGGGGGGGCCCACTGGCCACCAATGAGTTAAAAACAGGGGGGGGGGGTCTGCCCCCTGCTGCCTGGCAGCACCTGCCAGGCAGCAGGGGACAGTCATGTACACAGTTTTTTTGTATATTCTAACCTGAAGCGTCTCCATCACCATGGGAACGCCTCTGTGTTAGAATATACTGTCGGAAATGAGTTTCACGATGTAGCTCATATCCGACAGTATATTCTAACATAGAGGCGTTCCCATGGTGATGGGGACGCTACAAGTTAAAATATACCATCGGATTGGAGAAAACTCCAATCCGATGGTATAACAGAACTCCAGACTTTACATTGAAAGTCAATGGGGACGGATCCGTTTGAAATGGCACCATATTGTGTCAACATCAAACGGATCCGTCCCCATTGACTTGCATTGTAATTCAGGACGGATCCGTTTGGCTCCGCACGGCCAGGCGGACACCAAAATGACTTTTTTTTCATGTCCGTGGATCCTCCAAAAATCAAGGAAGACCCACGGACGGAAAAACGGTCACGGATCACGGACCAACGGAACCCCGTTTTGCGGACCGTGAAAAAAAACGTCTGTGTGCATGAGGCCTAATTCCTTCTCTCTTCTCTTGAATGATCCTCTTAGTGCAGAGATATTACTAATAAACAACCCCCTCATATAGGCCTTCAGAGTATCCTATACACAGCCAATGCCAGCTGAGGGGTAGTTAATCTGCCAAAAAGAGGTTATCTGTTTTTTAATAGACTGATGGTCATCCATTATAGCCAACCAATTTGGGTTCAACCTAAATAGCGAGTCTGATTTGACCTGACCTGACCCTACCAGAATTTCTATTGAGAGGGGAGAGTGATCTGAAAGAGTTCTCGTCCCATATTTAACTTTTAAGATTTCTAATATTGTCTCTGTTGGTCAGTGCCAGGTCAATCCTGGACATTGATCTCCCTCCATTACTAACACATGAGAAGGCACTCTTTCCCCTCCCCATATACTTCCACACATCCACAAAGCCCGTCTCCCGGCAGAAACGAGACAGCAGCGTCTCAGTCCCACTGGTTGTGGTGCTGGGATCCGACGACAACCTGTCTCTACTGGGATCCATCACATTATTGAAGTCACCTGTCCAGAAACTGCAGGACCACTCCCCAATGAAATACCAGGCATGCATTGATTATGCCATCCTGGGTACACTCCCAGAGACAGACGAAAATAAAACAGAGCAGATACTGTGGTTTCGGGGCATCACACTAGCCAAAATAATAATTGTGAAACATTGGGGCACCATGAAATACCCCAGTTTTCAGGAGTGGTTGGAGTGGATGAACAGAGTTAGGCAGTATGAACACACTCTAGCCCAAACAGCACGGAAAAAGGCAACCTGGCTGCGGATCTGGGGTAACTGGAAATAATGACAGTCTATGTGGGCACGGCGGTTTTGTGGAGGAGAAGGGGGGGTCACTGGCAACCGGAAACAATAACAATGTTAAAGATGCAGACACGGCAGCCCCGCGGAAAGAAAAAGGGGGGGGTGGAGGGAGGGATAGGGGGGGTTTATAATTAAAATGGAAACTTAGTACAGGTTTAGATGAAACTATTACTGCACTCTCACTTTATCGCTTTTATATTGAAATAGAAGATTGTTGTACATTAATTTTTTGGAAAATAAAATATATATAAATAAAAAAATATTAAAAAAAAAAAAGTCACCTGTCAGGACCACCCGACAGTCTGGCCACCATTCTACAACGGACAACAGGCAATTGAGGGGGTGCAAGGAGAATGGGGGAGGTATATAAAAAAAGGCAAGTATATATGGCTGACCCCCAAGTTAAACAAATCTTCCCTGATCATCTATCCAGGAGTCGGTCAGGACAAAATCCACTGCTTGGTGTATCAGGACTGACACCCCTCTAGAGTAGCTATTACATTTTGAATGATAGATCTGTGCTGCCCCCCCCCCCCCCCCACCCCAAATGAGGGGCCACCATCCCTGAAAAATGAGTTTCAACCAAGCAGACTATTGCAGGAAGATAGCTCTATTTTTTTAGCACTATACTGTAAGTCCACTGTGTACATTACTTTTGTACTGTGACATCACTGTGTGCATTTTCAACATTGAATCCATGCTTGCATTTTTCCATTATAAATACCTCACTGTAAACATTATACCACTTTTATTACATAATTTTCCCGTACTGTGATATCACTGTATGTACTGAAGAAGCTATGATGCTGTGCTGGATTTATTGTTCGACACATACAAATGGTGTCTGATGGATTCCTATATAATTATTATTTATTATTAAAGCGCCATTCATTCCATAGCGCTGTACATATCAAAAGGGGTATACATACATAATACAGACAATTTCACTAAGCGTGTTCACGACGAGTTACAAACTGGTACAGAAGGGGAGAGCGTTAGGGTTTGCAATCTACATGGTATGGGAGAAGGACACAGTAGGAGAGAGTAAAGTTGATTATGGCGGGATAGAGGCAGCAGGGTCACTGGTTGTAGGCTTGTCTGAAGAGGTGGATTTTTATCATGGAATTCCATCAAGGTGTCCTCATTTAGAAAAAAAATTACTTCATGCACTCTTTTCTTGCCATCAAAAGTGTCAGTACCACCCACTAAAAGCAGTTGTCAACATTTCTAGAATATAAAAAATGAAATGAAATAAAATATAGAAATAAAATAATAGTGGCATAGCTCTGTATAATTATGGCATAGCTCTGTATAAAAAGTAATTCTTGAAAGAATTTGCTCAAATCATATAATGTAAATGTAATAAATAAGAAGATGTTCTACAGTGTAATAACAAATTCTCAGAATAGGCATGGTTATCAGAAGAGACTTGTACCATTGATGTCTGATTGAATAAGCAATATCGTAATAACCCCTCCAATATCCTAAAAGGTTCCAGAGGGTCAGGGTTGAGCAATGAGTCTCTGGAACACGACACTGGCTTATTGAGCTGTTTTTCACTTACACTGTACCAAACATGTTTGTGACATTACCTTTGATCGACAGGAGTTTTTTTTTTTTCTTTTGACGAAGTAATTTTTTTTTTCTATGGGTCCAAAGGTCATAAAGCAGGTTTTTCAGCGGTAAACAGGAGGCCTGGGACAGTATAAATATTGCTGAAGGCACAGAATGCCACACAGTACACACAGAGATACAGACAGTCTGAAATAGACAGTCCTCTAGTGTAGAGAACTAATGAACTCAATAATGGAGAACGGGATGGATGGTCTTCACCACTCTGGAGTCGAAATGGTCCAATACCTCCAGATGAACTACAAGAGTTCCCAAGACTGGTTCATGTTCATCTCCTTTGCTGCTGATCTAAGAAATACTTTCTTCATTTTTTTCCCCATCTGGTTCCACCTTTGTGAGTCAGTGGGCATCAAACTAATCTGGGTGGCAGTGATCGGGGACTGGCTCAACCTTGTCTTCAAGTGGTGAGTATATTCACAATATGTAATATAGTATTGAATAGAAGCAATGCAAGTTGGTGGGTTCTGTTTTCTTGGTTGGGAGTATATCATACCAGTGGTAATAGTGATTAGCTCAAAGTCTGTCAAGACCATTAAAAACAAATTGACAATTTGACCCACTGGGTTGTTCCATTTTGAAATTTAGAATAATTGGCATAATTCTTTAATCCATTATTGGAAAACCTGTGGTATGAAACTGTGAACATAGTATAAATTAAGGGATCCAAAAATGTCTTAGGCCCTTGGCACCTCTTTACGCTAAATATGTAAAGACATAACACACCAAACCCAGTAATTGTTAGTGTTGTGAGTTTCCTACTGGTAGAGAACCAATATTTTAGACCCAATACAAAAAGTCTTGTGCCTTTAATATTCTTGCATAAAACATTACTACCAAAATATTTTTACTTTGAACTTACTCAACTCTTTATTTTCCAGGATTCTTTTTGGCCAAAGACCATATTGGTGGGTTCATGACACAGATTACTATGGAAATACAACAGCTCCAGTCATTGAACAGTTTCCCGTGACATGTGAGACTGGCCCAGGTAAAAAAAAAAAAAAAAAAAGCTATAATTATGACACATCTCTTCCATTGTCCATTCTTCATCTTACTAGATAACATGTACCATAATTAAAAAGCACTCGGATCATATTACTCGGAGAACTAGGAAATTACCCTTCTCTCCCTTACACTCAAAACAGTTTAACAGTTTTTAAGTAGCTTGAGGAATACAAAAACTGTTAAATAACAGGGTGATAAGCAAAGTGCAAAGTCCCTTCGTATTTTAGGCCTGCTTCTACTACTTCTTCACATAGGCTCTTTCTATATCTTCTAGATATAGACAATGTAGTAAATGGAATTATGCCTTACTTGGTTTACTCATGCTTCTTTCCACTTCTAACATTTCAGGAAGTCCTTCAGGCCATGCTATGGGGTCTGCTGGAATTTATTACGTCATGGTCACAGCCATCCTTACAATCATGTTAAAGAAAAAGGAATCCATGTTTAAAAGCTGGTAAGTATGTAGATACAATTAAGACCATCTCATCATAAATCATATGAAGCAAACTGTAGAGTTGTCAGCAGGCCCTTTTTAATAACACACTTCGTGATACTGCAGTGACTTAACACAACTTAATCTTGATCCCAATATTAATGTCCAAGTTCACCTAGCAAAAGGATTGCCCTAAATTTTAAAGTTTCCCCATGCTCTTGTTCTTCGTACCAGATCAGCGATAAAGTTCTCCTACAGTTACTAGCTACTTTTTGTTTCCAGATCTCTTTGTGATCATGATCATTTTATACTACAGTATAAATTGTAGTATTTAGGGCTAAGCCAACTTATTGTGATTTAATATCTATATTGTCATTCTTCCTTTTTAGGTGTCTGCGTGGAGCACTTTGGAGTGTCTTTTGGGCGGTCCAAGTCTGTGTCTGCTTATCTAGAATCTTTTTGGCTGCACATTTCCCACACCAGGTTGTAGCTGGTGTCATTTCAGGTGTGTAATGTGAATACCTGTATGCATATTCATTTATGTGACATGAATTAGGAGTGGGCGTAGTTATGTTTTTTGAAGCCTTACGTTTGCATGTTTCATTCACCTTTATCAAGAAACAGCTGACTACATGTTTAGATTTAAAGGGGTTTTCCAACTATATTTGTCAATTATCCACAGGATAGGTGATAAGTATATGATCGTGAGGGTTAGACCCCTGGGAAAGCAACAGTCACTAGATTAGGGGCCCCAAGGTCTCCTGTTTCAGAGTCAATTAAATAAAGAGGTGGTCATGCAGACACATCTGCGTCCACTGCTCCATTCAAATGCCTTCGGAACAGGGGGTTTGGAACCACCGTTCTAGTGATGGGTAGGGGTCCCAGTGGTTGGACGCCATGATTATACATTTATCAGCTATCGTGATAACTCCTTTAACTCCATAGATTTTTTACATGTTGACCCATGAAAGAGGAATGTAGCCCCTTTTCAGTTATGGTTGACCCCCCAATGCCCTGTGATTACCTATTTAGCACAATCACAGTTGGAACAGAAAAAAGCAAGCTACCAAAATTATGTTTTACGCCCTTACTTACATTTGTTGGGATGAGCTTGAATGGGTTGTGGTTCATTTTATTTCTGTAACATTAAAAACATATGTTTAGCAATGGCATCCCAACAAAGACGTACAAAAGACAAAATTATTTGTGCTAGTTGATAAATGAATCCAAGGATCCAGAAGTTAACACAGTTGTAGGTGCTGTAGATAAAGTGGTCCCTCACACATACTATGTTTTGTAAAGCATACGGGGAGAATATACATTGAGCATATTCCTGTGTAAGGTCTAGCAGATACAGAGTAGATAAGGAAAACTTAAGGGATGCGTGTAACCAAACAAAACTGCAAAACCTGGTTTACACATCTGTGTATATGAAAAAATACATGACACTTTTTTTCAGCTCTAGTAAGGTGTTTCCTGTTATTTGTGTATGAGAATTACTACTGAGATCTAATCATGACTATATTCCTCCTTCTAAACAGGCATGCTAGTGGCAGAAGCATTCCATCACACACAATCTATCTACAAGTCCAGTCTCAAGAAATACATCCTTACCACCCTTTTCCTGTTTTCATTCGCTTTGGGATTCTACCTCATTCTTAAGGCTATGGGTGTGGACCTCCTGTGGACAGTGGAGAAGGCTAAGAAATGGTGTGAAAGACCTGAATGGATCCATATCGACACCACTCCTTTTGCTGGTCTCCTTAGAAATTTGGGCATCTTCTTCGGCTTAGGGCTGGCTCTCAACTCTAAACTTTACCAAGACAGCTGTCATGGCAAGCAAGGAAGCCAGTTCACCTTCCGAATTTGCTGTATCATAGCTTCCCTTTTTGTTCTACATCTCTTTGACTCTTTTAAGCCACCCACTAAAGTGGAGATGCTTTTTTATGCCCTTTCATTCTGCAAAAGTGCTGCTGTGCCCCTGGCTGCCGTAGGAATTATCCCTTATTGTGTTTCTCAGCTTCTTCACCAACAAAGTAAAAAGATTCTCTAGGGTTTTTTATTTTTATTTTTATATATTGCATAGTTTTTTAAATTGACAAAATATAAGCCATTGGTACACACAGAAGACTCTTCCAGATATTGTCATGCTGTCTTCCATTATGAGCACTAATGTTTTTTAAAGAATATGATTCGATGAAAAGCAGAGACTCTATTGCTTAGGAATGTCACTTTTAACAGAAAGTATTGTGACCATCACCATCATGTTGATGTTGTCAGAGGATTTTAAAGTGACCCATAAGTGGCGTGGACATGTTGAGAAACCCTTGGAGCATCAAATTCAAATAGTAGTAAAGAAGTAATTGAATATTTCATAATATATTATATAATATATTATACATTTTCTACAATTTAGCTTCTTTTCGAATTTGGAATGACTTTTCATATTATATTCCCACAATCCTTTTCAAGAAAACAGACTTTTATGGCACATCCATTGAAGGAGTTACAATAATTATCTATCAAGCTGTTCTTAATCTACAACTCCAGTCCTTGGCTTCCAGCTAACAGATGTACCTGGACGTAATGGTACTTTGGGTCTGAAAATAATAAGCAAGCTAAGGATTTTGTAACCCAATATTAATATACAGGCAGTCAGAGATGTAATACTCTAAATGGTTAAAATGTGTCTGCTTTTTTATAGTTAGTATCTTTATTATTATATATTTATTCACAGATTAGCACCTGATGTTATTTGGTTATTTTAACCACAACAGACATTGTTAACTGTGTAAAGTTTTTAATAAAAAAAAAAAATACACATTATTTTCTTCCATTACTTGAATTTATGAGAAATAAATATGTGCCATATGGTGATAGGAATTGCACAGAATGGGGCAGATTTATGAAAACTGTCTAAAAGAAAATCTGTCTTTGTTGCCCATAACAACCAATCAAGAGCACAATTTTCACTATAAAGGGCACTTTAAGAAATAAAAGCTGTGCTGTGATTGGTTGCTTTGGCAAACAATGACAGTCTTTCTTTTAGACAGTGCCTTACATTTCTTCCATTTTCCCCAAATAAGATGGTAAAGATAGGAAACTGCTACCAATGGTTCATTCTCTGTTGAAGGCACAATCAATCCATTTTAAAGCTAAACAACTGAAGCCTGGTTTCTGGAGATTTCTGACTGGTTGCTAAGGTCTCCAACACCCAGCAAACCCTTAGACACAGAAGCTATACCACAATAAAAGACAGGGGTGATTGGCAATGTACCATACCAGCAGAATTGCTGATGGGCCAAATGCCTTCAATGTGCTATGAGACATGCCCTCCATTTCCCACATTGTGGCATGATAGTGACATTGCAGCAGGGCCACCATCTACTGCCATCTTCTGCAATGTATATAGCAGTGAAGGCTCTGGAACACGGGCAGCCCTGCTGCCATATTATTATCAAGCAGCCAACCATGCTCCGAATAGGCCGCCAGGCTGCTCTTATGTCCCTTGGCGGCCGGATAGTAGTCACAACAGACTTATTTATATGGGTGCATTAAGGGGGCATAACTACTGTGAAGGCAGCACTAAGGAGGCATAACTAGTGTGTGAAGGCACAAAGGAGTATAACTACTCTGTGGGGGCACAAAGGGAGCATAACAACTATGAATGTGGCACTAAGGTGGCATAACTACTGTGTGAGGTACTAAGGGGAAATTACTGTGTGAGGGCACAAAGGGGGCACAATTACTGTGTGGGGGCATAACTACTGTATAGACACAGAAAGGAGGCATAACTACTGTGAAGGCGGTACTAAGGAGGCATAACTAAGGTGGAATAATTACCATGTCGGGTAACTAAGAGGGAATAACTACTGTGTGGAGACACTAAAGGGACTGGATTAGGCATGTATAGATAGGCCTCATGCATACGACCATAGGTTTCTGATGCAGACCCATTCATTTCAATGAAAAAAAGATAGAACATGTGAAATTTTTGTCCATTTTGCAGACAAGGATAGGCCATTTCTATTGAAGTGAAAAAGAAAATGGCAGCATGCACACATCTGAGTTCCGTGTCTTATGGATCTGCAATTTGTGGACCGCAAAACACATGAGCCCTTAATCTAATAAAAAATTGTGATTGTGCTAAGCATGCCATTGATATTGTCCCTCCTTATGCTTTTCAAAAGTTTGGAGGCATGACGTGTGACTGTGCAGTGTGAACCATGCCTAATGGTTTGTTGACCCCGTCTTCTGCCAGTTTGGCTCTGCCTCCAGGGCCAATTAGCCTCAAAAGAGTTCCTTGGCTCCATATGACACTGTATGGTGCATTCATACTGTATTGTATCAGAGAGCTATTTTTCCCTAGTGGTAAAGACTTCTGTAATACATCAAAAACGGCACAATATATGTCTTTTTGATTCTTGAAGAAACCAACAGAAAAGCATTAGGAGATTTATCAAAACCGCTGTAAAGGAAAACTGGCTTAGTTGCCCATAGCAACCAATCAGATTCCAGCTATCATTTTTCAGAGCTCCTTTGGAATATGAAAGGATCAATCTGATTGGTTGCTATGGGCAACTAAGCCACTTTTTATTTACACCATTTTTGATAAATCTCCCCCTATATGTCCCATCATAAAAGTGGAAGCATAGGGAGTAGAGATGAGTGAATCGAATCAGACTAAGTGTAATTCGAAGTTCAGGAAAAATGTGATTAGCAACGAATGCGAATTTCCTTGCGTTTCGTGGTAATGAATCGCAATTTTCCTAAAATGGTGGCTACACGTGTGAGGACATTGGGGAAGGAACTCTGGGAAGGCGGGATGACCCATAATGCCATGCATGTAGCCAATCAGCAGCCAGCCAGCCCTGTGATGTCAAAGCCGTATAAATACGGCGGCCATCTTAGAGTCAGACATTTTCCAGTATTCTGAGTGCAGGGACAGACGTGAGAAGGCGCTAGGGACAGCATTTGGAAAAACCTCATTGTGAAAAAAACTGAAAAAACTATTTATAAGTGCATGAAAAGAATAGGAGGGAATCTTTTTTACAGCATCTTAGTGCAGAGAGAGATGTCAGAAAGCGCTAGGAACAGTGTCAGAAAAGCGATTTACAAGTGCAGGGAAATGATAGGGAGGAATCATTTCACAGCATCTTAGTGCAGGGAGAGACGTCAGAAGGCCCTAGGGACAGTGCTAGAAAAGCGATTTACAAGTGCAGGGAAAGATTATTTGGGGATCCAAATAGCCGGTGTCTGACTGGGGTACCTAGGGCCCACCAGTAAAATTTATTTTGGGGGCCCACCATACGGATACATTCAAATGTAATAAATAATCTAACAAGTTTTTTATATAAACATCGGCTGGATGAGATGCTGCACATTAAATATATGTATGTAGTGCAATAAATCTAATGTGTTATGTGCCACTTGCAGGGCCGGACTGGGGATAAAAAACAGCCCTGAAAAAAGTTGCATACCAGCCCCACAGCATTGCGTCATTATTTACTTGCTTATAAAAGGGGAAAGCATTCATTTTAAAACACGTGTGTAAATACGAATATGAACTTTGCCCCACAATAGCTCTTTTGTAGAACCCCCATTGTTCATATTATAACCATAGACCAGCTTTTCCCTACCAGGATGCCTCCAGCTGTTGCCAAACTACAACTCTCAGCATGCCCAGACAGCGTTTGGCTGTCAGGGCATGTTGGGAAATGTAGTTTTGCAACAGCTGGAGGCATCCTGGTAGGGAAACACTACAGTAGACCATTATCCCATCCAATTAGGTCAGAACTAAGAATAATCAAAGAAATTTACTTTAAAGTAGAGGTGGGACGAATCCAATTTTTTCCGAATTCGAATCCGAAAAGGTTCTCAAATCTCTCTAATCTTTCGAATCTCGAATCTTACGAATCGTACGAAGCCTGTACACAAGAATTGTGTGAATAGTGTAAGAAACAAAGTAATCCAAAGTCAATATTCTTTTAATATGAAAAAATAAAGAGTCCTTTTTTAACAAAGTATTTTCGGATTTGGATTTAAAAAAATTGGAAATACAGGGTAATACAGCGCCACATACCTCTTACATCCAGTGACGTCTTTTTGACGTAGATGTTCTCTTTCCTCATCTTCTCCTTTCAGACCTTCAGATCAGACCTCCAGTTTTCAGCCATTTTTCGTCTCTGCAGTTTGACCCAAAAAAAATCTTAGTTTACTACTTTTCCATCATCCTCCCATCTTCTGGACAAATCATCCTACTACCCCCAATACTGTGCCACTGTGCTCCCCAATATTATACTGCAGAAACAGATAAACCCCCTGATAATACTAGTACCACACAGAGCCCCCCCATATAAAATACCCCTTCTTTGTGGCCTCAGTAGATGCCCCTATAGTGCCCCCCAATAATGTGGCAGTAAAAAGGGACCCCCATAATGCCCCCCAATAATGTGCAAGTAAGTGTCCCCATAGATGCCCCCCATCATGTGCCATCTCTCCCCAAATGTGCCAGTATCATAGTGCCATCTCCCCTCCCCCCCCAATGTGCCAGTATCAAGTGCCTCTCTCCTTCCCACCCCCCATGGGCAAGTATCATAGTGCCAAACCTCTCCCCCATGTGCCAGTATCAAGTGCCAAACCCCCCATGTGCCAGTATCAAGTGCCTCTCTCCCCCCCCCATGTCCCAGTATCATAGTGCCATCTCGCCCCCCCTCCCAATGTGCCAGTATCAAGTGCCAAACCCCCCCATGTCCCAGTATCAAGTGCATCTCTCCCCCCCATGTCCCAGTATCATAGTGCCATCTCGCCCCCCCTCCCAATGTGCCAGTATTAAGTGCCTCTCCCCCCCCCATGTGCCAGTATCATAGTGCCAAACCCCCCCCCCCCCATTTGCCAGGACACTCAGCTATGCTATATCTCTATATATCTATCTACTGTATAGTAATACTTAGAGATATATAGATATAGCAGAGCTGAGTGTGCAGGGGCAGCTGTCATGTGTATAGATGTAGCAGAGCTGGGTGTGCTGGGCAGCTGTCATATATAGAGATATAGTAGAGCTGAGTGTGCAGGGAGCTGTCACGTGTATTAGATGTAGCAGAGCTGCTTGTGCTGGGGCAGCTATCATATATAGAGATATAGCAGAGCTGAATGTGCTGGGGCAGCTGCGGACTCCCCTGTACCCCTGAGGGCCAGCCCGAGCCTGCAAATAGCCATTATACAGCTCTGTCATTCCAGCAATTTGTTCTTGGGGTGCAAGTGCTATATTAAAAAGGCTTATATCTTTTCAAACAAGAAAAATATATACGCAGTTCACTTCTGCAGTTATATGTGTTGAAAGCGTACAGAAATAAAAAAAATATACGCAGTTCACTGGTGCAATTATTTCTGCTAAAAGCGTTTACTGGCCTATTTCAGTACAAAAAGAAAAATATATTCTCAGTTCACTTCTGCAGTTATATCTGTTAAAAGCGTTTAGTGGCCTATTTCAGTACAGAAAGAAAAAATATACGCACTTCACTGGTGCAGTTATTTGCGGCAAAAGGGTTTAGTGGCCTATTTGATTATATAAAGAAAAAATATTCGCACTTCACTGGTGCACTTATTTGTGTCAAAAGCATTTAGTGGCCTATTTCATTATAGAAAGAGAAAAATATATCCATAGTGCCCTATTTCAGTACAGAAAGAAAAATATATACGCACTTCACGGAAGTAGCGGCGGTAGCTGTCAGTCAGTGCGGCGGTTAATTGTGTTATTTTGTATTTCAGTACAAAAAGAAAAATATATTCTCAGTTCACTTCGGCGGTTATATGTCTTGAAAGCGTTTAGTGGCCTATTTCAGTACAAAAATAAAAATATATTCTCAGCTCACTTCTGCAGTTATATGTGTTGAAAGCGTTTAGTGGCCTATTTCAGTACAGAAAGAAAAAATATACGCACTTCACTGGTGCACTTATTTATGGCAAAAGCGTTTAGTGGCCTTTTTCAGTACAGAAAGAAAAATATATACACACTTCACTGGTGCACTTATTTCTGGAAAAAGAGTTTAGTGGCCTATTTCAGTACAAAAAGGAAAAATATATACGCATTTCACTTCTGCAGTTATGTGTGGTGAATGCGTTCAGTGTCCTATTTCAGCACAAAAAGATAAAAAATATACGCACTTCACTGGTGCATTTATATATGCTAAAAGCGTTTACTAGCCTATTTCAGTACAAAAAGAAAAATATATACGCATGTCACGTCTGCAGTTATTATTTCAGTACAAAAACTAAATATATTCAGCGTTCACTTTTGCAGTTATATGTGGTTAAAACTTTAGTGACGTATTTCGGTAGAATAACTAAATATATTCAGTGTTCACTGTTGCAGTTATATGTGGAAAAACCTTTAGTGACGTATTTCGGTCGATAAACTAATTTTATTCAGCGCTCAGCGATGCAGTTATATGTGGTAAAATCTTTATTGAAGTATGTCGGTCGAAAAACAAAATTTATTCAGCAGTCAGTGCTGCGGTTATATGCGGTAAAATCTTTATTGAAGTATTTTGATTGAAAATCTAAATTTATTTAGCGGTCAGCGTTTACTGGCCTATTTCAGTACAAAAATAAAAATATATACGCATGTCACTTCTGCAGTTATTATTTCAGTACAAAAACTAAATATATTCAGCGTTCACTTTTGCAGTTATATGTGGTAAAAACTTTTGTGATGTATTTCGGTAGAAAAACTAAATATATTCAGCGTTCACTGTTGCAGTTATATGTGGCAAAACCTTTAGTGACGTATTTCGGTCGATAAACTAATTTTATTCAGCGGTCTTCCGGGCTCAAAGCTATTTTGACATTTTGTCTTCTCATTGTCTGTAGCTACTAGAGGCCTGTTCATGCCAGGCAGGTTCCTCCAGAAGTATCTGGGTCGATGAGCAGCCGATACCGCACTCGCATCAATCTTGACAGGATTCGTCTCCAGGTGGAGAGAAATTGTTTTTTGGAATGCTTTCTCCATCATAACTACGTTGTTGAATAAACTGAAGACTGGTGGATTCTCTCCTGTCTTAGGCAACAATTAATTTTTATTATTAAATTTATTACATATTGAATATTAAATTGAACTAACTTGATTAAAATTATAGGAAAGTAAACTTAAATTCGCAAATATAGTATCCCAATCTTCGAGGGAAATTAATGGACAATCCATTTGCCAAGCCTTTTGGGCCGGAGAACATGTGATATTAAATTGTGTTTTAAGCAACACTTTATAAAGTTGAGAAATTTTAACCTTCTGTTCTGTCCCATATTCTCTATAAATGAATAGACGAAGCGGCCACTCTGTGGCCTCCTCATGCTGCTGCCACCTCCACGATCTCTCGGTGTCGTGCCACTCTGTGGCCCCCTCATGCTGCTGCCACCTCCGCAATCTCTCGTCGTTATGCCTCCTCATGCTGTGGCCTCCTGATGCTGCCTCCCACCTCCACACTATGTCACTTTGCCACTCTGTGGTCTCCTGATGCTGCAACAACCTCTACTCTCAGTCGTTGTGCCACCTTGTGGCCTCCTCCTGATGCTGCTGCCACCGCCACCTCCGCACTTTGTCATTGTGACACTCTCTGGCCTCCTACTGATGCTGCTGCTGCCACCACCTCCAGACTCTGTCATTGTGCCACTCGGTGACCTTCTCCTGATGCTGCTGCTGCTGCCGCCACCTCCAGACTCTGTGATTGTGCCACTCGGTGGCTCCCTCATACTGCTGCCACCTCCGTAATCTCTCGTCGTCATGCCACTCTGTGGCCTCCTCATGCTGTGGCCTCCTGATGCTGCCGCCACCTCCACGCTATGTCACTTTGCCATACTGTGGTCTCCTGATGCTGCCGCAACCGCTACACTCGGTCATTGTGCCACCTTGTGGCCTCCTCCTGATGCTGCTACCGCCGCCACCTCCGCGCTCTGTCATTGTGCCACTCTTTGGCCTCCTACTGATGCTGCTGCTGCCACCACCTCCAGGCTCTGTCATTGTGCCACTCGGTGACCTTCTCCTGATGCTGCTGCTGCTGACTGGCCACTATTTTGCCTTTCGGCCTGTCTGACATCATTTGTTTGACCCTTCTTCTGATCTGTCAGAAGAAAGAAAAAATGAGACGCACAACGGATCCTGTCTGTGTAGCAGTTGTAAGACCTGTATGGTCCCATCAGAATTGGCTTATGATTTGGTAGCCAAAAGCAGGAGTGGGTACAAAACACAGAAGACATGCAAATATTCCATTTACGTTTCATCTCTGTTTTGGATCTACTCCTGTTTTTTTTGGCATTAGCAATACTGATGGATTATTGAGGAAATGCTGACCGAGTTAAGGCGTATGCTCCACAGACAGGATAAGTTTTTTTGTGGGTTATTGTTCTGACGGATCAGGCGAAAGGCAAAATAATCAGCTGACACCCTCTCCACTCTGTCGGGGGGGCTCTACTAGTATAAGTGTTTAATAGAACAGGTTCAGATAACATCTATGTGGAATTTGCTCGCAACGGTGTAAAAGGAGTGCGCTTATTCTTGGCACTAACATCGACTTGTAAGGTTGAGTTCATACTTGAGTTATTTGGTCAGTTTTGGCCCCGTAACTGCCCTAATAAGTGAAGTGTGCAGTGATTCTAAGAGCGACGCCTGTCATCTGCATGTGATACAAGACTCAAAGTATTATTTCACTATTAAAGCAGACTCCCTATGCGTGTTACTACAAGGGACAGTTTTTTACACCACTATAAAGGCTCCTAGCAGCCAGGAAATAGCAGTTTTTTTACGTAATTCCCCGTGAATATATTTTTTTAAATTTGCTCATCTCTAATAGGGAGATATAGGTGGGTCCCACAGAACTCTGTGGGTCTTCTACTACATAGAAGTTGAATGGAGCCATAATATGGTAGGGCAAAAGAGTGCTAACTTCTATCCATTTAAAGGGCAATTCAAGCAACATGTCCCTAGCTTCCTTTTTCATAGATTATTCAGGTAAACCAGGGATTACTTTGTTTTAGGCTTTCAATGACCCCAGTGGGTCAGCTGTCAACCACACCAGGGCTATTCCAAGAGGTAGCAGCCTGCTGGCTCCCCTGCAGTGAAGCCCAGATCCCTGTATAGGGGTTAAAGGCTGAATACCAGGGGACAGCCAGGATAACATCCTTAGGTCTTCTCCAAAGTCAAACCAGTTGGTTGATGCAGTAGTTCCGCACTCACTGTCCATAGCACTGCGAATCACGGTATTATTGAGTTACAGTACAGTAGCATTGCCTATTAATGGTATAGTGGTAATATTGGAGACTATATGATGGTCTTATTCTTTTACTCTATGGTGGTTCTGCATTCACTGTAGGATGGTGGTATGGCAGTATTGTGCATTCAGTGTATGATGGTGTTATCAATTGTGGAGCACTCATTAGTACAGCCTTTAACTCCTGCCCCTTCCCCACTTGTGTTAAGAATGAAAATAAAAAAAAAATAACTCACCTCATCCATTTGATCGCGCCGCTGTGAACACTCGCTGCGGACTGGATGTGCAGGACAGGACCTGCAAAATGTCATCATGCTGGAGCACAGGTCTTGCTCTGAGCTTCCAGTGAACAAGGAGTGTTCACAGATGAGCGATCAAATGGAGGAGATGAGTTCTTTCTTTTTTTTTTTTTGCACAGAGAAGAGAAAGGGGCATTACTATTACTGGCTGGCACTACTGGGGGCATTAATATTACCACAGGGCTCTAATGGGGGCATTATTAATTCTGGGAGGCACTAATGCAGCATTATTATTGAGGTCACTAATGGGCTGAAAAATAATTCTGGGGGGACTAATGGGGGTATTACTATTACTGGAGGCACTAATGGAGGCAATATTAATTCTGGGGGCGCTAATTGGGGCATTATTAATTCTGGGCAAGCTAATGAGTGCATTATTAATTCTGGGGGCGTTAATGAGGGCATTATTAATTTTGGGGGTGCTAATGGGGCATTATAATTTGTAGAGGGTGCTAATGAGGGCATTATTAATTCTAGGGGGCACTAATGAGGGCATTATTAATTCTGGGGGGCACTAGTGATGGCATTATTAATTCTGGGGGTGCCAATGAGGACATTATTAATTATGGGGGGAGCTAATGAGGGCATTAATAATTCTGGGTGCGCTAATGGAGGCATTACTATTACTGGGGGCACTAATGGGGGCATTATTAATTCCGGGGTGCACTAATGGGGGCATTATTTATTCTGGGGGCACTAATGGAGGCATTACTATTAATGGGGGCACTAATAGGGGGCATCTGGTAAAATGATCATTTGTACGGTCACCTAAACAACACTCTGCTGCCGGCAAACAATGATTCTGTATGGGGACAAGCGATGGCATTAACGATCACTTCACCCCATACTGTGGAGGAGATCACTGCATGTAAATGCAGCGATCTTCTTCACTGACGAGAAGGTGATTGCCAGGAAGGTACGTTACCTTCACGGCAATTGTCTTCTAAATTGTGCAATGTAAAGGGGCCTTTAGAGAGTTAAATGAGACTGTTTGCCATGCTAGAAGACCAAACAAAGATAAAGTTAAAAAGGCAGGACGGGAAGTAGAATACATGGAGTGATTTCAAATAAGTATATCCAGAAAACCATTCACCCATCTTTTGTAAAAGAATGACATAGAATATTCACATATAGGCTTTTCATATGTTATAAAAATTTTGATGCAAGTGCCCCTTTTAGGCCGAGTTCACTAGCTACAGTCACGTGCATCATATATTTTACCAGCTTTTGCTCCAGTTTTGCAATGTGGTTATTAGGCATGTAGTTTTTACATATTTAAATCATTTATATAGCGCCAACATATTCCACAGAACATACAGCTACAATTGTGTATGTTGGGGCTCATAATGTAGGTTCCAAACTGAATAGTACATTTTGGGGTATGGAAGAAAACAGGAGTACCGGGAGGGAACCCACGCAAACACAGGGAGAAAATGCTAAATCCGTGCACATGTCACCCTTGGTGATATTCACATTCAAGCTCAGGACCTCAAACTTCCTAGTGGGCCAATTAAACTATGTACCTGGCCGGTAGCTGCAGATGCCCTCCTTAATTCAGCTATATTGCCAACCTGAGGCAACAGGAGTAGGGGGACAGAACATGGGAGCTGGCACTGGCCACTACAGAAGGGCAGCTTCTGGAGAGGTATTTTGTGCTTCTGGAGAGGTATTTTCTGCTAAACTGTGGTATTTGTTTCTGCTGGGGCAGTATTTTGTGCCAATATATGATATTGCTGGCTCCGTCTAATGGTGTTTCACCTCCTTCTGTCGGCTTAGACCTGCTTACATCATGGGACCACTTTTAGTTTTTTCCCAGGATCACTTTAAGCTGTGGGCACTTAGTGATTTTAGTGGCCATTTGGTAAGGCATACTTTGGTTCTCCTTGCACCCAGTGGAATCAGATGTTTAGCTCTATGAGCATACAAGTAGAAAGATTCAAGGAAGCATTTTCCTTCAAGAAAGTAGCATTTGGTGTTTAATCTCAAAGTTCCATCCTTTGAATGAGTTTAACTGATGCCAAAGCACATAAGCAGGACTACAAAAACAAGGCCATATCAAGGCAAAGCGGAACAGAATGGTAATCATTGATTAGGAAGAAGGCAGTCCGTGGCCAAAATGAGAAGATATGTTGGAAAATCAAGTGGTGAAATCTTTGTTTGATGTCTCTTGTTTGAAGAGTTGGAAAGGAGGGAGGCATGGAGGAGAGGCTATATAAGCATGGGGGCATAGGTGTACTTTGCTTTGCCACAAATAAAAAAAACACAGTGCGCCAGAGAGTTGTAGGATGGAGGTGAGCATGGACTCAATTCATGCTGCAGAAATTTCTATAATTAGATATCTACAGGAGAACTTAATGAGTTTCCAAGACTGGTTTGTATTTGTCTCACATGCAGCTGATCTTAGAAATACCTTCCACATCTTCTTTCCTATATGGTTCCACTTGTGTGAGTCTGTGGGTATCAAACTGATATGGGTGGCTGTGGTTGGTGACTGGCTCAACCTTGTCCTCAAATGGTAAGTACTCAAGTGCAACAGCACTTCCATTCCTGGATTTAGCAACAATGTCTTGTCTATGCTATACAGGTCCTTCTCAAAAAATTAGCATATTGTGATAAAGTTTATTATTTTCTGTAATGTACTGATAAACATTAGACTTTCATATATTTTAGATACATTACACACCAACTGAAGTAGTTCAAGCCTTTTTCCTTCTCACAGACTTCCCACTGAGGTGCCTTGATACAGCACTCTGGGAACAGCCTATTCGTTCAGAAATTTCTTTCTGTGTCTTACCCTCTTGCTTGAGGGTGTCAATGATGGCCTTCTGGACAGCAGTCAGGTCGGCAGTCTTACCCATGATTGCGGTTTTGAGTAATGAACCAGGCTGGGAGTTTTTAAAAGCCTCAGGAATCTTTTGCAGGTGTTTAGAGTTAATTAGTTGATTCAGATGATTAGGTTAATAGCTTGTTTAAAAAACCTTTTCATGATATGCTAATTTTTTTAGATAGGAATTTTGGGTTTTCATGAGCTGTATGCCAAAATCATCAATATTAAAACAATAAAAGGCTTGAACTACTTCAGTTGGTGTGTAATGAATCTAAAATATATGAAAGTCTAATGTTTATCAGTACATTACAGAAAATAATGAACTTTATCACAATATGCTAATTTTTTGAGAAGGACCTGTATAAGATGGCTATGTTATTTCCTTTTACAAATCCAGTATAATTTTATATAACCGTTGATGGCAGGATAAATAATCAATAGCATGTAAGGTTTTCTCTTACCTTTAAAATTTGGCTAGACATTTTAACACATATAGTCAGAGAATGGACACATTATCAGGTTTCCTGATGCAGTTTTGGAAGCCAAAATCAGGAGTGAATCATAAAAGGAGAAAAAGAGCATAGGCCAAATACGACCTCCTCTTTTTTTAATTCATTCCTGGTTTTGGTTTCCAAAACTTTTTCAAGATACCAGAACGTATGGCCCTGTCCTTCAAAATCAGGTTTGTGAGGTTCCATGTGTAGTTTACTTTTAGTACATTTTCTACAAGGAAATGTGATGACACTGTTTAGACAATTTTCATTAAAACTTTTTTTTAAATAAAATGTGAGTAGAAGACCATATCGATTTTTATCTACACAGAAATTATGTTGAGAAAAGTGGCAGTTGGTTAAATGGGGCATATTCCATCTCAGTGCCCAGGGCAGCATGAGATGTAAATATGGCTCTGAATAAAAGGGTTGACCCATACTCGTTGGCTTGTCATTCACGTGAATGGGACTGAGCTGTTTTATATTTATTGATTGTTTAGTTTATAACTACATCTACCAACGAGAGTGAGCACGAAGCACTATCTGGCCTTGTCCAGGTGCTCCATGCAGAGCACATGTGTGATACACCACCTTCGTGTACTTGCATATAATACACTAAGCACGTTCTCAGAGGCTGCTGATGAAATGGCTCCATAAATAGTCACAAGGCAGAACTAATGGAGCAAACACAATATTGTTATCCATTTCCAAGAATAGAAATGAACATTCTGCTAGGTCACCCTCATTTTCCACATCATCATCAAAATCTCTTGATGCAAGGGCAAAAACAGCAGAATAAAATGCTACTGAAAAATATTTCTATGGCATTGTTAATATATATATATACAGGTGAAACTCGAAAAATTAGAATATCGTGCAAAAGTCTATTTATTTCAGTAATGCAAATTAAAAGGAATTGCATTATTGCAGCTTAAAATTAGAGTTTTGTGAAAAGGTTTAATATTCTAGGCTCAAAGTGTCACACTCTAGTCAGCTAATTAATCCATACCCCCTGAGCAAAGGGGACCTGAGATTGTGACTTTGGGGTTTCATAAGCTGCAAGCCATAATCATCAAAGGCTTGAAATATCTCGCTTTGCATGTAATGAGTCTATCTCATATGTTAGTTTCATCTTTTAAGTTGCATTACTGAATAAATTAACTTTGCATAATATTCAAATTTTTCGAGTTTCGCCTGTATATTAGAAGAACAATTTCTGGGGGTCACCTCCTCATGTTTATGTGGCTTTCCTCCATGAATGTAGCTATATAGGAAGCAGAGGTAGCAGTTACACCCGAACCCTAGTGCCTGAGGGGGCCCAAAGACATGTCTGTAACATAAGAAGGCATTAGTATTATAAATGGTACTTGGGCTCTATTACAAATTTTACATTTTCGGACCCATGGGCCTCTGGCTATGCCTGGTTTCCACACAGAGACCAAACTACAATTTTGAAATATTCTTTTGAAATATGCTGAGCTGAAGGCAGCATGTCAGGGGGAGCTCAGCAGATTGATATATAGTTTCTGTGAAGGAAGATTCTGTTTTTGTCTACTTTCCATCATGGATCTGCACAGACGGATCCGTTCAGATAATACAACCGTCTGCGTCCGTTCAGAACGGATCCGTTTGTGTTATATTTAACATAGCCAAAACGGATCCGTCTTGAGCACCACTGAAAGTCAATGGAGGACGGATCCGTTTTCTATTGTGCCAGATTGTGTCAGTAAAAAAAGGATCTGTTCCCATTGACTTACATTATATGTCAGAACAGATCCGTTTGGCTCAGATTCGTCAGACGGACGTTTTGGTGTCCGTCTCCATGGCGGAATGGAGGCGAAACGGAGGCAAACTGATGCATTCTGAGCGAATCTTTTTCCATTCAGAATGCATACTGATCCGCTTTGGACTGCTTGTGAGAGCCCTGAACGGATCTCACAAACAGGAAGCCAAAATGCCAGTGTGTTTCATTCAGTTAGTTTCCTGCTTATTCTAGGCTTTAAAGTCAAGGAAGTGGCCCTATCAGTGATTGATAGTCTTCCCACTATGATAGGGCATACACAGATGACTGTGTATCACTGATAGGACCTCTTTCTTGACTTCAAAGTCAATGAGCAGTAATTTAAAGGGATTCTGTCAACTCGTTTTAGGTTATAGAGCTGCAGACATGCACGGTTAGATCGCAGCTAGCATGTACGCAATATACCGGCCCTATAGGGATGTGTGCTTTTGTTTAGTTTAAAAAATGATTTTAAAGATATGTAAATGAGCTTGGTAAGGAGCCCAGTTCCTTCCCTGAGGCTGATGCCAGCATAGGGAAGGAACACTATACCGGCACTGCGCATGTGCGAGCTCGCACATCGCTCGATTACGGCAATCTAACTGTGAAGAAAGGAGGAGATTCGGAGGACGCAGGCGTGGCTGGGCTCCTTCACTGGGGGCGTGGCTGGGCTCCACGAAGGTTAGTACAGCCCCTTGGGCTCCTTACCAAGCTCATTTTTTAAACTAAACAAAAGCACACATCCCTATAGGACCAGTATATCGCGGACATGCTAGCGGCGATCTAGCCGTGCATGTCCGCAGCTCTATAACCGAAAACAAGGTGACAGAATCCCTTTAAATGTATGAAATACAATTCTGAATCTTCTCCCACAAAATGATATATCATTCAGGCTCAGATTCTTCTGCTCTGTACTGTATTTTCTGTGTGAAAGGTTCATTTTAAATTATTTGCTATACCTCTTAATATAATCAAGGCTCTGATGATGGCTAGTGTCCGACTGGGGTTCATTAGGCCCATCAGTGGAAATTATTTTCTGTGCCAAACCCGTATATCGTCTACAAAATCTAATACGTTTTGATTCAAGGAAATAGACCGTGGTTGCAAGTGATCTGGTCCAAAGGCATCTTCAAAAGTTTTTTGTCCAGGACATTTCACCCGCGGGTGCAATGCTTGATGCGAACGCATTGCGCCTGCACAGAATCCGGACCCATTCATTTCAGTGGGTCTGTGTACATAAGCGTTGGTTTTCACGCATCACTTGTGCGTTGTGTGAAAATCACAGCATGTTCTATATTCTGCATTTTTCACGCAACGCCGGCCCCACAGAAGTGCATGGGGCTGCGTGAAAATCGCATCGCATTTGCAAGCAAGTGCGGATGCAATGCGTTTTTAACGGATGGTTTCTAAGAGATGTTGTTTGTAAGCACTGAATGGACTTCACTGAACGCATCCTCAACGCATCCGGACCTAATCCGCTCACGCTCGTCTGCAAGGGGCCTTATGGTATCAGAGCCTAGGTCCATCAGAGGATTCTCCAGTGCTCAGCTCCACCAGTCTGGCGCCGATGATAACCCTGTGATAGGTTCATATTGCTATGAAGTACTAGCAAATCAGTGTATAGAGGTGAATATGAGTTACCTGCAGTACCATTAACAGCCTATGAGCAGGAGTGGCACTGTTTATGAAATACAAAACAGTCCCTTTTGTCTCACACCCCTTTTGATGTAGCTCTGTATAAGCCCTGCTTCATAGCAGCCCGTTCACAAGACATGCATCAGTGTAAAATAACCACAGTCAATGACGTTAAGCGCTGTGTTATATGGTGGCCATTAGCATTAGATGAAATTTACAGTAACTGTGGAATAACGTAATGTGAGCAAAAAAGTTTCCAACAAGTTGAATTACAGTTTGTTTGTTTTTCACTACAGGATTCTTTTTGGACAAAGGCCTTACTGGTGGGTACATGAAACATCCTATTATGTCAATACCTCATCTCCAGACATTATGCAGTTCCCAGTAACCTGTGAAACTGGACCAGGTACTAAACACCTACTTTAGTGACTAAATCAAGTTTAGATGTTTATTTGCATGATCATAGCGTATAATATGTATACTGCAAACATCCAAGGGACCAGGTGCACTATCCAATGGTGACACCCCCGCCAATAACAGTTACAAGAATGAATTTTATAGAAAGGAAGGCACGCTTATATCTGGTGTTTTATCAAGAAGAAAAAATATTAATTTATTCAGATTTAAAAGTGAACGTTACATTTAAACATTAAAAAAAATTATGAAAAGAGAAAAAGGTGTATCTGTCTCTATCCCTATTCTTGATCTGTAAGGAATCTATAAAGATATAACTTCTAGTAAAGCTCAGTACTCATGGAAAAAGATATAGACAGAATACATAATCATTGCATATGCAAAATAGAATCTTCGGCTGGGTACATGAAATAATTGCTGAATACATAAAAGTAAAAAATATGATTAAAAAACACAGTATTATGAATGTATTATTGTAAATCGAAAAAAGGAAAAAAAAAAAAAAGGGGTAAAGAGTTTTTTGTACTAATCCGCTGGGTACATCAGGTTTTTGCTGAATATATAAGTTTACGCTAAATACATCCAATCTTTGCTGAATATATCAGTTCATGCTGGATACATCCAATCTTTGTTGAATATAAAAGTTCACGCTGAGTACATATGGCTACCCATTGAATACATAAAATTTGTTGAGTATAGAAAGAAATTTTTATCCACCTATATTCTAAAGTTTAGGCATTATCAGCCTGCTGGATTATAATTAATGCGTAGGTAGCATTCGATAATATCATCTGATGTAATTCAGATGGGTCATTATCTAGGGTAATACTTAGATTTGGCCCATATAGAGTTAATGGCCGTAACTCACTAATAATTATATGTGCAGAATTTCTATACCTTTAATGGAACAGTTCTCAATCAACAATATTGCCAAAGGTTGAGGAGGGGTATGGGGGATCAATGGTTACATTACCGCAACTTGTACATGACCAGGAATGTTCAGTTGTTCAAGGTAGAAGTAGAACGCGATGTCTTTAACGATCTTAGTGTATGCCAGGTTGTCCAGATGAAACCTAATTCTGTCTATGGAAGGGATGCCCAAGACTAGAGGCCCTCAGTAATGAGACTAGAAATGAGAAAATTGATGCTACATGAATCAAAATTATTAAAAAATTTCCAAAAGATCTGAATTTCACCAAATTCAACCCATATGTGCCTCGTCCCATCAATTCAATCAATATAGTGGCCACCATTTTACAGATCAGAAGACAGATGAGAAGATATCTGTCACCAAAAACTATGATTTGTGGACCGTTTTTTAACTACATAAAAATGGAAAGTACAGTGTTTTATTAAACAGCCTGTCTGTTACCACAGATCCCATCCGTTAACCTGTAGCCATATAGGTTTCTGTCACTTTGACATTACTAGTGCTGTCTTGGTGTTAGAGAGTTTGAAAGGGGTTGGATACAGTCCTAGGAGACCTCAAAGTGTCTTACTTTCACTTTGAAATCGGACCAAATTTATTCTGAACAAATCAAATCTGATGGTCGAATCGGACTTATCACAAAATTGGGAAAATTCACTAATCTCTAAATGGAACAATAAAAAAAAATATATTTAATACATTTAACCCCTCAGAGGTCCCTCAGACAAGCGTCCCCAAGCTCCTGCTAGATATAAATCCAAATAAATAAGCATTAAACTATAGTAACCAGAGAAAATAATTTAAGACTACTGTAATATTTTATCATTTTGCATCCTGTTGTCCCACCTGACCCTGTCCATAATGATTTTTCTGTATAGCTGACTACTGGAAAAGACAAAAAGAAGGAGGGACCCTGGCCAAAGGTTTCTCAAGAATGTATTTATAAAACAGTTATGTCAGAACTCATCAGTAACTTCAGATAAAAAAACGTTTCTTTAAGTTAGATCTGCATCGACCCTCCCATCCTGGAGTATTCTTGTAATGATTTCCTGCTTTCTTTCTAATCACAGGAAGCCCCTCAGGGCATGCTATGGGCTCCTCGTCAGTGTACTATGTGATGACATGTGCTGCGCTCTCTCTACTGAAAAGTCACAGCTCCTTTAAGAGTCGGTGAGTGGTGAGGAAACTTTGGCTGAACTTACTTCTGTGCTAGACAGTCATACAAGTTTACAATGCAAGTCTTTCCTCACTGTGGCAGGCAGGGCCGGCCTTTGGGGTGTGCGGGCTGTGCAGCCGCACAGGGCGCCATAGCAACAGGGGCGCCGGGCGGCCGACACAGCCCGCCGAACTCTAAGTGAAGTCAGTCTGTCTACTTCATGTGCCCCAACTAAAATGCGCCCCCTTTCCCCCCCCCAAGTGAGCCGCCGCCGGGCCCAGGGAGATGAGCGCTTCCATTGCGCTCATCTCCTTAGTAATCAGCCTGTGCCAGCGGCGGTGCAGGGGAGGGAGAGGCGTGTCCCTTCCCCTTGCTCTGATAGGCTGCAGGCACTAGGCCGGCAGCCTATCAGAGGCCGGCGCAGGCGGCGCGATGACGTCATCGCGCCGCCTCAGCCATACAGAAGAGGCCTGCATCGCATCGCTGACATGGAGGTAAGTATAAGTGTTATTTTTTTTTACAATAGTGATACGGGGGGACGACTTACTTAATAATGGCACATGATGGGGGGGGGGGGACTTACTTAATAATGGCACATGATGGGGGGGGACTTACTTAATAATGGCACATGATGGGGGGGACTTACTTAATAATGGCACATGATAGGGGGGAACTTACTTAATAATGGCACATGATGGGGGGGACTTACTTAATAATGGCACATGATGGAGGGGGGGAACTTACTTAATAATGGCACATGATGGGGGGGAACTTAATAATGGCACATGATGGGGGGGGACTTACTTAATAATGGCACATGATGGGGGGGGACTTACTTAATAATGGCACATGATGGGGGACGACTTATTTAATAATGGCACATGATGGGGGGGCCTTAATACTGGCACATGATGGGGGGCTTATTACTGGCATGTAATGGGGGTCTTATTACTGGCACGTAATAGGTGGCTTATTACTGGCCTGTAATGGGGGGTCTTATTACTGGCACGTAATGGGGGGCTTATTACTGGCACGTAATGGGGGTCTTATTACTGGCACATAATGGGGGGCTTATTACTGGCACATTATTGGTGGGCACTATAGGGGCATCTACTGAGGCAACACAAAGAAGGGGTGTTTTATATGGGGGGCTCTGTACAGTAGCATTTTATACTGGGACACATTATGGTGGGTACTATGGGGAAGGGGGGAGAGGAGTACTATGGAGTCATCTACGGGGGCACTAAGAAGGGGTAATTTATACTTGCAAATTATGGGGGACACTGAGGGCATCCACTGGGGCATTTTATACTGGTGCATTATGGGGGGCACTAGGAGGAAGGGGGAGAGGAGCACTATGGGGCATTTACTGGGGGCACTATATAGGGGTATTTTATACTGGCACATTATGGGGGACATGAGCTCAACTGGGGGCATAAGGGGGTATTTTTTGCATTGTCACATTATAAGGAGAATTATTTCTACTGGGGGGCATAATGGTGGGCTTTATTACCCCCCATGGTATGACCCCCTAGTAGCAGCACCAGCCTCTCTCTGCTCTGCTATTCCTCTGCCCATTCTCCAAATCCTTATTATGAAATCTTTCTCATTAGGATAAAGCACAACATCAGCTCCGCCGAGCCCCCGGCCAAAGTGTGGAAGTGGCGTCCGAGATCCCCAAGGGCCAAGTAACTGTAAGTTTTCATGTGAAATATGTTTATGTTATACACATATAACATACACTGTGCCCCACAATATACAGTATACCTCTACACTGTGCCACACAATATACAGTATACCTCTACACTGTGCCACACAATATACAGTATACCGCTACACTGTGCCACACAATATACAGTATAACTCTACACTGTGCCACACAATGTACAGTATACCTCTACACTGTGCCACACAGTATACCTCTACACTGTGGGTGTGACCACTGAAAGGGCGTGGTTACTGAGGGGCGTGGTCACTATGGGGCGCTGTAAAGCTTTCTCGCACAGGGCGCCTAAAGGCCTAAGGCCGACCCTGGTGGCAGGAATGAACTCTCTAGAGGTAACATCATCATTAAATGGCAGAGCTGTAAACTGAAGCTGGACTATGTCACCAGTAAAAATAGCTATATAACTGGAGACAAAGCGTACGTTCAGATTGGACCTACACCTAACAACTTGGGTCTAGAAATAAGAAAATTAAGTTGTGATCACAGGGTATCCTTCTCCTGAGATCCTCAGTGCTGGGCTGTAATCTGCGGGTAGGTGTTCAATTCTCCTACAGCACCAGGGGAGGTCTAGACATAGACCCCACTGGAAAATTTCCCGGTGGGCTGATGTCCAGTGGGCCGCCTGAGCCCTCCTCAGGGCGGCTGGCCAGGTACATAACAATCCGCTGCTGTCAGTATTAAAGGGTTTGTCTCATTTCCACAAATGATGTAGACAAAGTTAATACAGGGCACTTTGTAATGTATTGTGTCCATATTGCTTCCTTTGCTGGCTTGATTACTTTTTCTATCACATTATACACTGCTCACATCCAGGAGTTACGACCACCCTGCAATCCATCAGTAGTGGCCGTGCTTGCACGCTATAAGAAAGAGAACCTGCCTCTCTGGTGGCCAGGACTGGGAGAGGCCAGCAAAGGAAGTAATATGGACAATCACAATACACAATAAACTTTATCTGCACGATAAATGCCATTTGTTCAAGTGAGAAAACCCCTATAATTAATGCTAGGAGTATCAGGTACTTATCTTACTTACTAACCGGAAGCCACAGAAGCCTTCCTGAATCAAACTGTATTACCGCAGGACAGTGATACAGTTGAATACTGCAGCAGGAGCAGCAGTATTTTGTGCTGTATTGTGGAATTTGGTTCTGCTGGGGCAGTACTTTGTGCTGCACTGTGGTACTGCTGGCCTCCCCTAGTTCTGTTGTCTCTCAATTCTTGTGTTTTCCCCACCTTCTGTCATTTAGGACTCGACTACATGAGGCATCTTTTAGTTTATTTTGCAAGGCCATAATGTATTCTGATTGTCCATATTCCTTCTTTGCTGGCTTGATTAATTTTTCCATCACATTATACACTGCTTGTTACCATGGTTACGACCACCCTGTAATCCAGCAGTGGTGGCTTGGACAACATTCTATGCATACTCCCGACCACTGTTGGATTACAGGATGGTCGTACCCACAGAAATGAGCAGTGTATAATGTGATGGAAAAATGAATCAAACCAGCAAGGGAAGCAATATGGAGAATAAAAGTGCATTAGAAAGCGACTTGTATTAACTTTCTGTACATGATAAATGTCACTTGCTGAAGTGAGACAACCCCTTTAGGTTCCCAGTCCACTCCTGTACAGCACTACGAATGGATAAATGAAGAATTGCACAGATCTTATTTGAAGAGGAGCTGTCACCTCTCCTGACATGTCCGTTTAATAACCAACTGCCTTCCCCATCTAATAACAATTCTGGTGCATCTTTTCATATAAATGTGTTTCGCCGTTCCTCTATTATTCCTGCCTGAAGTTTATTAATCTATTTCTAGGTATCTGCAATGAAGGTCCATCTGGGTGTTACCAGTTGGGTGTGTGTCCCTGTACTTTGACACTGGCAGCACTGATTGAACAGCAGCAGGCCAAATGGTAACACCCAGATGGTCCTTTATTAATTCCTACATTTTTAAACTCGATAATAAAGGAACAGCTGCTAGTTGCTAAAACAGACATGCTAGAGAGGTGACAGGTTCTCTTTAAATCAATGCGCTGTGCATATACTGCATGCTGGGTCCTCCCCCGCAAGAAACATGTTTTGTAGCCTTTATCTACTCTACCTAATGAGAGTCCTGCAATTGGCACTCCACGCTATAGTATTTGAAAATAGTTATTTTAAGCTAGGTTTCCTGAAAAAGAGGTTCTCTGATTTGGACAATGTCTACTTGCAAAAAAGGATCCCTTGACAATAAGATGATCACAAAGTGTCCCCCTGGTAGGATCAGCAATTATCTGTAATCTGTAGGGAACCTTACAGTAAGGGTGGATTTACACGTACCAATAATCAGCTAAATTATCGGGAACTCTCGCTCTTTCATCGGGTGTCACCAATCACCTGATGAACGAGCGAAACACTTGTTCATCAGGAGATCCTGTCGTTCATGCAGGCGCATCAATCTTCGTTTCTGGGCAGCAGATCATGCCTTCCAGAGTATTTGTAATGGAGTCTAGGCCACAGACCCAGTAACTTGCCATGTACTAACATCTGGTTCAGTTTGTGTTTACACCGTCGTTAAATTTAGTAATGGTTCTTCTGTATGACCTAAAAGTAGATTTTGTCATGGGTGTAACATATGATCATTATCACAAGACATGAAAAGGAAATGTGGTCTAAATACAAATATGCTGATTATCGCCCTTCAACTCAACACTAGGTGTCAACGTTGGTGCTTGTGGTCTTTCTTCTGGACAGTGCAGGTCAACGTTTGTCTATCCAGAGTGTTTGTGGCTGCACATTTCCCCCATCAGGTCATTGCAGGTGTCATTTCAGGTAAGTAAAGATTTTTGGGGGGAAAACATCGGTTGATTTTAGACCCTACATAAGATACATATGATATCAAAGGCATGATATAAGGATGACATGCTGTAAGATCAAACATTTTAGAAAGAAGAGAAGTTAAATGAAATGATAGTCCTAGGCTATTTTATTTTTTTCACACCTTTCATTTTTAGGATATCTTATATGACATTCAAGTTGTTAACCTTGTCTGGTGGTAATTATTACTTGTTGGTTTTGTTTCTAGGAATTGTGGTGGCCAAAGTGTTTAATCAACTACAAATTATATATGGTGTCAACCTGAAAAAATACATCTATATCACCGTGTTCCTCTTCTCGTTTGCTTTGGGCTTCTATTTGATACTCAAAGCGTATGACGTGGACCTTTTGTGGACCCTTGAAAAAGCATCACATTGGTGTTCCAAGCCAGAATGGATTCATATTGACTCCACACCATTTGCAGGCCTTATCAGGAATGTAGGTATTTTCCTTGGCTTAGGAATAGCCTTAGACTCAGAGATGTATAAATATACTTGCAAGGAGAAACAACGAACAGAATTTATGTTTCGCTTCAGCTGTATCATAACCTCTTTAGTTGTTCTTCACCTCTTTGACTCCTTTGAACTTCCATCTGATGTGGAGACGATCTTCTATGTTCTCTCGTTCTGCAAAAGCATAGCTGTTCCTATAACTGCTGTAGGAATCATTCCTTACTGTATATTACATGTATTAAGAAGACAAGATAAGAAGGTCTTGTGAAGAAAAGTTTATAGGCCTACTGGACAAGACATTTAAAAAAATATATCCTGTTCTTCCACAATCGGATTCAATTATATGTGTAAGCGGTTTAGTATCTTTTTGAAGTTTTTGTCATTCTGTGTATCAAGCATTTAAAGATTGGAATGCATGTTACAGGTGTGGTCTGCATCCTCCTAGTTCTTCATGTCTATTTCTCACAGTTTGTCAAGTATCTTTAACAAAAAGCATACAGACCTTCTGCCTCCTAATAGTAAATGTTAGTGACATTACCCTCAAAATATGTTTATCCTTAGTCATTGCATGAGACTACAAATGTATTTTTTCCATAAATAGTACCGCTGTTGTCCATGATCTGTGTGTGGTATTGCAGATAAGCACTTAGATGGGGTTGAGCTGTAATACCACAGACAGTATATAGACAAGAAGGGGGTTGTTTCTGTAAAAAAGTAGTTTGTTTAGTCTCATAAAAGCCCTTTAATTAGATGTAATCAGGAGTGGACTAAAGTGATACGGACTCCTGGGCATTAAATGACATGGGCCCTTCATTAACCACTATAGATTTGAAATATGGGGGGGGGGGGGGTTAATAGTTATACTTTTAGTTGAGGTGCAACTAACTGAAGGTGGCCATATACATTTGATTAAAGTAGTTTTCTGAGATTCGGATATTGATGACTTATCCTTGAAATAAGTCCTCAATATCAGATTGGAGGGGTCCGACTCCCAGCACCCCCAACATTCAGCTGCTTGAAGAGGCCAGTGATGTCACATTCATCAGTCACATGGTCTTAGTGTAGCTCGGTCCCGTTCAAGTGAATGGGGCTAAGTTGCAATACCAAGCATGGCCACTATCCAATCTATGCTTTGTAAGCTCACTGGAGTGCTGCAGACTCTTCAAACAACTGATCAGAGGGGGTCTCAGGTGTTGGAACCCTGCCAATCTGATATTGAAATGACAACTTATCCTGAGGATAGGTCATTAATATCAGAATCTCAGAAGAACCCTTTAATGTCAATCTGCTGATTTTGATGGAACCAGCCAACCATCTGTGAATGGGTGTGTTGCAATTCTCCACAATGGAGATGTTGGGGGTCCAATTCTTATGTCCTCAGGAAAGATAAGCCACTGATAGAGATGTCTGGCAGAGGCTTACTACCCTCTCCCCATACTGAACATATGTGGATTCGGAAAGAATAACTGTCAGCCGACAGCTAGTGTATGGACCCCTTAAGGTACTCTAAGCCTAGTTCTTGCCATAGGCAATCCAACACTATTCAAACACTTTACTGGTATGTCTACCCCTGGGTCATTAGCAATAGCAATCTACATGATTTATTGTATTCCTCACAATCTAAAAGCTCATTTCTAATCCATCTGCTTTGTTCAGATATGGACTCTAGAACTTAACATCAAGCTTTTGCTTGGGCTAGTGTGCAACTAGCCTTAGGCTTATTAACTTAAAACTGATGAAAATCCATACAGGGCTGTGTCTAAATACAGCGCCTTTGCATAGACACTTAAAGGCCCATCTACCTAAAAGATACTTGATACAAACACTTTTATCTTTGGCAATCCCATGTACTGAGGGATCCCATGACACAAAATCTTGAACAGTTAGGCTGCTTTCACACAGTCAGTGTTTGTGCAATGCCGCATAATAGGGTACTTGCAAACTGTTTCTTGTTCAATACTATCTTCTGATGTATTATATAACCCATATAGCTCTGTGTGGATCAGTCAGGGTTAACAATCCTGACTCTGTCCTTGTAAGAAACTAGGTGATGTACTGAAGTCTGCTCCTAGTTCAGTGTAGTGTGTTAGCTAAAGTAAGAGGAGCTACATGTGCTCACTCCTTGAAGCTTTGCATCGAGAAAGCCATCTCTGCTTTACAGTACTCCAGAAAGAACTAGAAGATCCAGAATCTGCAAGGCCAAGCATTGGAGTCAGTCAGTAAGGTATTCACTGTTTAAGGCTGATGGAGACTTTGCTGCAGTGAAAGGGACATTGCTAAGACACCATTCTACACTTTGACACAGGGCCGGCGCCACCCATAAGCAGAGTAGGCCACCGCGTAGAGCGCACTCTACTCTGGAGTCCGAATTAGTAACACCCGCCCCACCCCCTACTTGTGATCCATCTGACATCATCTCCTTGACTCCTTCTGTTGCCGGCCAGATGCACTGCGAGTGCGAGTATGAGTTTGTTCAGTCACTTCGGGCAGATCGAGCGGCACGCAGCTGACACACAGCTACAAGACCCTGGTGTATTTAAATCTCATTTAGCCTGTTTTCCAGAAAAGTTTCTCCTAGGATTCGAACTCACGTCCTTTCATATCAGAGGCAAGGCATTTACCCACACAACTATATAGGCTGTATTGCCTGTGACTTAAAAAAAAAAAAAAAAAAATATATATATATATATATATATATAACTTCTTCTGTAGGTAACTTTGATACCTGTGTACTGGGGCAGCTGTCATGTGTGTGGATGTACACTAGGTATCAAAGTTATCTACAGTAGAAGTCTTATATATTTTTTTTTTTAAAGTAACTAGCTATACAGCTCTTATAGCTGTGTGGGTAAATGCCTGGCCTCTGATGTGTTAGGTCATGAGTTCAGATCCCAGGAGAAACTTTTCTGAAAGTGTTTTTGTTTTTTTTAAAATACTGGACTGTTACTTTACTTTTTAAAAGGGGTGGGTAAAAGGGTGCGGTCAATGGGCGGAGTCAATGGGGTGTCAAAATTAGCTTTTGCCTAGGGTGGCAAAAATCCTTGCACCAGCCCTGCTTTGACACGGTCCTGGTCAGTGCATCTTAATCCTGTATTCCTCAGCATGGGAATTACAGACAAGTTTGCAAGAACCTTATTGCCAGCTTTCGGCAGAGAAAGAGACTTTGAAGAAATAGAGTAAAAGTTGTCCAATTGTTTGGAACTGTGTTTGATACTGTTGCGTGTACTACAACCCCCTTTCTGCACTTGAGAGACTTTACTATTTTCTACATCTGGCCTAGTTAGTGACTCCAGCACTATTCGCCAGCCACAGCACCTATATCTCAAGGGTACCCCAACTACTATCAGGCAGGAGCATCGGTGTGAGAACTGCCACTGTGAATAAATGTTGCAACTAGAGCCAGGGCTTGCGGCATTTGACCAGTGATTTCATTCAGTGATTTTGAGCCAAAACCAGGTGCGAGTCAAAAACACAGAAGTGCAAATTTTCCATTATCTTATCTCTATGTAAGCTTCACTTATGGTTCAGGCTATCAATCACTGATGGAAATTACTGATTAAGCACTGATCAAACACTGAGTGAAAATGGCGTAAGATTTAGGCCGCTTTCACACAGTCAGTGTTTGGTCAGTGTTTCTGATACAGAACCAAGTGCGGGTCAAAAACTGAGAACAGGTGAAAAGCTTTCCCTTATACCTTATCTCTGGGTAGATTCCACTACTGATTTTGGCTCACAATAACTGATGGAAATCACTGACTATGTGAGAGCACCCCTAGATTGGAAGAATGTGGCAATTTGCCCAGCTGCTTTGGTCAGGTTTTGACGGGATTGAATAATTGTTTTTTGCTGAACTTTTGGGTCACGAGGTAGAAGATGCAGCCATGTGTTAATAGCTTAACAATCGTCTAATAATAAAGGACTCAGAAATGATGAAATCATTATAATGAATGACTGGTGTGTAATAATGGTTCAACATATGTATGGTGTGACATGATGAGGTCATACCTAATGTTTACAGGTTTGCAGGTTACTAGGAAAGCAGTGCTATGTGCCAGTCATGCAATACATTTGTTTTGTGTGGTGTTTTGTACATTTTTACATGAAGTCCTTAAAAAAAAACATTAAATAAAGAGATCTTTTTAATAAGTAATGAATTGAAATGAATCATTGCATTAACATAAGATTAAGAGGATTGTCCGAGATAATTAAAAATCCTGGACAAGCTCTGCAAAAATATAAAATAAAATAAATATTCTTGCTCTCACAAATTGCTCCAACACCATTTTCCGCGGTTCTGATCCGTTCATCCTGCAGCCACTTCTTTACAAACTGCAGTGATTGATGTGCCGGTATGTAGCACATGACAGCTGCAGCCAATCACTGTCCTTTGTGGTCTCATGAACATGACAGAGGTGTATACAAGGATCCTGTATGGAGGCGCACAGAGACTGTACAGCTCCTTAGTGCCGAGCTTCTGTGTGCTGCCATACAGGCTGCATATGCACTGTCTGTCCCCCCAAAAAAAGGTCACACACTCTTATATTTCGTTGGACCGCCTTTAGCTTTGATTACGGCTTGCATTCGCTGTGGCATTGTTTCAATAAGCTTCTGCAATGTCACAAGATTTATTTCCATCCAGTGTTGCATTCATTTTACACCAAGATCTTACATTGATGATGGTAGCGTCTGACTGCTGCCCAAAGCCTTCTCCAGCACATCCCAAAGATTCTCAATGGGGTTAAGGTCTGGACTCTGTGGTTGCCAATCCATGTGTGACAATGATGTCTCATGCTCCCTGAACCACTCTTTCACAATTTGAGCCCGATGAATCCTGGCATTGTCATCTTGGAATAAGCCCGTGCCATCAGGGAAGAAAAAATCCAGGATTTTAGCAAATTTTTTCATTAAAACATTTATATGGTCGCTTGGAAGCTGGATTTCCTCTTTTTACTTATATTCTATTATCGCTGAGTTCCTGGCGAATTTCCGTGCTTCCATCTCAGACCGGGACCAGGTGAGCCTCGACTTCTGTTTTTTCTTAGTACATATTCAGAGGTATATGAAAGCACAGTAGAGGTCTCAAGCACAACTATGACAGCCCTATTATGGTTCCATACAAAAAAAAGTAGTGATATGCCTTAGCCCTAAAGGCTTCATGTTATTACAATGCTTCCAGGTTTTTTGCTTTCAGAAATCAATTAACAAGAATCCAAGACCCCAGATAAACAAGCCAGTAGGAAGGAAGAAGACAAGTAAGAAGGGGCTGCCAAGTCCATCAGCTATAAACAACAATCAAGGGTGTGAGAGTCCATGCTATCAGTGGAGGAACATAAACATGTTAGGCAGATGTTGACATCTCCACATAACTCTGTTAGGTCCCTGTGGACCGACTGTGACGTCTCATGCACATGGCAAACTCTGTGCAGCAGCACACAGAGTCCTTATGGTTCCAGGCTACAGGACAGTGGTAATCTGGGCCATTATTATGAAACTGCCTAAAAGAGAAACTGCCACTAGCAACTAATCGCTAAGGATAACATCTGCATGAAATTTGTATGTTATGCCCGTGTCTGTGTGGGCCTTGTCACGGTTCCTCTGGCTGGCGCTGCCTCGCAGTGGCAGCAGTGGCCAGGTGCCAGGGGAAACAAATCTTTGGAGCAGCCCTCCCAGGGAGTGGAAGTCATGATTCTCCTGGATGGCACTGGGGAACCAAGACAGTGGCGCACACCTCTCACGAATCTGAGCCCTGACCAATGAAGGGGTGCATCAGGGCTTCAGCTGACAACTCCGCCCAATGTGTAAGGAAGCCAGCTGAGATCATTTCCTGGTCTTTATATAAGGCTGGTTCCTGTGTGTGAATTTCTTGTACTTTGGCTCCCCCTGCTGGTCCCTTGTGGTATTTCTGAAGACTCCTCTGGCTTGTGAATTTCTGGACTGGTTTTGTGACTACGCTTTGGTTTCTGGCAATTTGGTATTGTACTGATGTCCTGGTTGTTGACTTTTTAGCACGTTGGTTGCCTCGTTTGCTTCTGTTTTCCATACTTCTTCGTCCGTCTGGTTTTTGACCCATTTCCATATGACTACTCTTTGAATTTCAGCACAGGGACTGCAGTCCCGGTTGTGGGGTCACTGCCTAGGGTGATCATACAAGTAGGTAGTGATCATGGGTCTGGGAAGTTTTAGGGTTGCACTATCCCTGTTTGTGTGGTTATAATGGAAAATAATAGCATTCTTTAATACAGAATAATAAGTATAATGCCAATTGAGGGTTAAAAAATTATAAAAACATAACTCACCTCATCCACTTGATCACGCAGCCGGGATCCTCTTCTTTGTTCTTCTTGAAGGACCTGCAAAAGGACCTTCGCTGACATCATCGCGCTCACCGTTGTCAGCACAGGTCCTGCTGAATGAAGATAGAAGGACCTTCTCTATCTTCATTCAGCAGGACCTGCGCTGACGTCACCGCACTCACCACGTAGTGAGCGTGATGACATCAGTGAAGGTCCTTTTGCAGATCCTTCAAGAAGAACAAAGAAGAGGATCCTGGCTGCGCGATCAAGTGGATGAGGTGAGTTATGTTTTTATTATTTTTTAACCGTCAATTGACATTATACTTAGCATTCTGTCTTAAAGAATGCTATTATTTTCCATTATAACCATGTTATAATGGAAGATAATAAAGTAAATGGGGTCCCGGGCCATACATCCCTCATATCCTTAGCAATCATGCGTGAAAATCTTGCTTGCGGATGCAATGCGATTTTTATGCTGCCCCATTTATTTCTATGGGGCCTGCGTCGCGTGAAAAACGCAGAATATAGAACATGCTGCGATTTTCACACAACGCACAAGTGATGCGTGAAAAACATTGCTCATGTACACAGCCCCATTGAAATGAATGGGTCAGGATTCAGTGCGGGTGCAATGCGTTCACCTCACGCATTGCACGCGCGCGGAATACTCGCCCGTGTGAAATTTACTGATAGGGAACTAAGATTGAGCACATCACTGGGGACAGCAAGCAATAATAATGTCTGTAAAGCACTGCAGAATATGTCAGTGCAATATAAGAAAGTAAAATATATATTGATGGCCTATTCTGAGCATACAGTCATGTGAAAAAATTAGGACACCCTTTGAAAGCATGTGGTTTTTTGTACCATTTTTAATAAAAGGTTATTTCATCTCCGTTTCAACAATACAGAGAGATTAAAGTAATCCGACTAAACAAAGAAAACTGAAGAAAAGTCTTTTCAAGATCTTCTGTAAATGTCATTCTACAAAAATGCCTATTCTAACTGAGGAAAAAGATAGGACACCCTTGCCCCTAATAGCGAGTGTTACCTCCTTTGGCTGAAATAACTGCAGTGAGACGGTTCTTGTAGCCATCTACCAGTCTTCGACATCGGTCTGAGGAAATTTTACCCCACTCCTCAATGCAGAACTTTTTCAGCTGTGAGATGTTTGAGGGGTTTCTTGCACGTACAGCCCTTTTCAAGTCACCCCACAGCATCTCAATGGGATTCAAATCTGGACTTTGACTTGGCCATTCCAGGACTCTCCATTTCTACTTTTTCAGCCAATCTTTGGTTGATTTACTAGTATGTTTTGGGTCATTGTCATGTTGCATGGTCCAGTTCCGCTTCAGCTTTAATTTTCTAACTGATGGTCTCACATGTTCTTCAAGCACCTTCTGATACACAGTAGAATTCATCGTGGATTCTATGATGGTGAGCTGACCAGGTCCTGCTGCAGCAAAGCAGCCCCAAACCATGACACTTCCACCTCCATGCTTCACAGTTGGTATGAGGTTCTTTTCTTGGAATGCTGTGTTTGATTTACGCCAAACATGTCCTCTGCTGTTGTGTCCAAATAATTCAATTTTGGACTCATCTGTCCAAAGAACATTATTCCAGAAGTCCTGGTCTTTGTCAACTTTATCTATGGCAAATGTCAGTCTGGCCTCGATGTTTCTCTTGGAAAGCAAAGGTTTCCTCCTTGCACACCTCCCATGCAAGTTAAACTTGTACAGTCTCTTTCTGATTGTAGAGGCATGTACTTCTACATCAACAGTAGCCAGAGCCTGCTGTAGTTCTCGAGATGACACTTTAGGGTTTTTGGAGACCTCTTTTAGCATCTTGCGGTCTGCTCTTGGGGTGAACTTGCTGGGGCGACCAGTCCTGGGCATGTTGGCAGTTGTTTTGAAAGCCCTCCACTTGTAGACTATCTTCCGGACAGTGGAATGGCTGATTTCAAAATCTTTTGAGATCTTTTTAAATCCCTTCCCAGACTCATAGGCTGCTACAATCTTTTTTCTGAAGTCCTCTGACAGCTCTTTTGCTCTCACCATGGTGCTCACTCTCACTTCAACAGTCAGGAGCACACCAAACTAAATGTTTGAGGTTTAAATAGGGCAAGCCTCATTCAACATGCAGAGTAACGATCTACTAATTATGTGCACCTGGTGTGATATACCTGTGTGAGATCTGAGCCAATTTAAGAGGGAATACATGTGAGGGTGTCCTATCTTTTTCCTCAGTTAGAATAGGCATTTTTGTAGAATGACATTTACAGAAGATCTTGAAAAGACTTTTCTTCAGTTTTCTTTGTTTAGTTGGATTACTGTAATCTCTCTGTATTGTTGAAACGGAGATGAAATAACCTTTTATTAAAAATGTTACAAAAAACCACATGCTTTCAAAGGGTGTCCTAATTTTTTCACATGACTGTATGTCATTGATATAAAAGAACTGGACAACCCCTTTACAGAGAATGTGTTAGCACTTTGACCATCCTAAACTACTGACAGCACTAAGTATGGGCTGGGGAAACCAGTACAAACATACGTTTTGTGGAGCTTTTCTCATTAGGAGTAGTGTGAATATGAAGTTTTATTTTGCCAGATTTTGCTACAGCAAGTGTCCTGGAGACAGAGCTTCGCTGTGAAGTGAACCATGTCATGGTAATCTCACTGCTTACAATCTTTCTGAATAAGAAACATTCAATCTAGGGATGAGCAAATTGATTTTAACAAATCGATTCAGCTAAATAGCCAGAGTTCATCACATGTGAGGTGAAGAACTTCCCCATAGGTGGAGAAGTCCCCATCGGCCTGTTGATTGTCAGGGCTGGTGCTTCTTCGCTTGTGGGGACAGCCCCTTAATGGTAATGAACTCTTGCTAATTATTCAAATCGATTCACTCATTCATAATTCAATCACTTTAAAGGTAGGTAATTATGATGATGATAAGGGATAGATAGACAAATAGATAGAGTGTCTCCATACAGGGGAGTTGATTGGTGCATGTAGCATATTTTCCCCTCTGATTAGCAAGCAAATATCAGGAACAAACAGTTTGTTCCTGATAATTGCCTGCTGTGTCAGCCCATGTAAAGGAGCCTTTCGGTGACTACAGCAGGAATGCTTTCACCCGATGCATGATTGGCATCACCGGGTGATTGGCAGCACCGTTATATAGGACATTTATCAGGAAGGAGCATTCCTAGGAACGCATCATACCAATAATTGCCCCCATCATCGTCAAAAGTAAAGGCACCTAGCACACTACATAATTTGGCTCAAGGCTTGGAACTACTATTGAATGCAATCAACAGCTTCTTAGGTAATCCAAGGCCAAGCTTTGTCCATGTTGAGAAAAAATTCTCAGTCTGGATATATCACAAAGGTTTTTATACATTTACAATCTGAAGAAAACCCAAGAGATGCAACGCAATCACAAGAACTGATTAATTGCCTGTTTTTATTGGATGCAAGCGGGAGAACTTCTATTGTTTATTGGATGTGAGTGGGAGCACGTAAGCACAAACCTAAAGTTATGTGTTTTTTGCCTGAATCCCCTGGGGCAAAGATTGCGTTCTTCTTAGGTTCTTAGGTCACCTTTGTTCTTGACCTCTGCTTTTTTTCATGGCACTTGCTTCCACTGGCCTGGGGGGTGTTTTTGTCTGTGTGAAGGCTCCTTTATACGAGTAGATAATTGATTAGATCACACTATGAACAACAAGTATTTAGATCCGCAGAGTATCATGTAAAAACGTGTGAGCGTGATGGTGTAATAGATCATCTTTCAAGCAAACAGCTGCATTTACACTAAAAGACAATTGACTGTGTGGGTCAAACAATTCTCTATTGTTCAATGCTGTCACACTGCTCGATAATTGGTCACTTTTGCTTGATTTTATGTTTTTTTTAAACGGTTATCTATTTGTGCCTTAATATTTCCTCTGCATGCACAATGGCCTACTGGGAATGTATATGGTATAACGTACGGTGCACGCGGTATTATATTGTGCATTTGCCATGAACAGTATAACATATACAGGTATGCTAACAACTGTTCCTGACAATTAGTCAGCATCTGCCATGCTTCTTTTGTGGCACTAATGGGAAATAATGGGTCTAAATCCGTGCTCTAAAATCACTAGAGAATTCTCTTCTTTAAGTGCCCAGACCCCTAGGTGTCGGCTAAACTGGAGACCCCCATATACATTAACTCAGTTATCTGATCTCGTCTAAATCAAGTCTGGCCAGTTCATCTAATATGTATGAGCAGTATGTGCTGTAAATTGTGTATGTGTATGGCCAGGACAGACATCAGATTGTTAGCAGGGCTAATAAAGCTTATGTTATGCCTTAAGGATGTATTACACCTGCAGAGTTTTTGGCAGATGATCACTAACGAGCATTCATAACGCTCGTTAGTGATCATCTTGCAGTGTAATACTACCGCCAATTGCAAACGCTTGTTGATCAGGCAATTCAGATTTTTAAACATGCTTAAAAATCATCGTTTGCCGGCGGCAGATTGTGCTGTCTAATTCTGAGGGAACACTTCCCTCCCAATAATCGCTTGCAGCATCGGGGTGTCTAGTACACTTTTTAGGCCCCTTGCAGACAAGCGTGTCCGGATTAGGTCCAGATGCGTTGCGTGTAGGTACGCAATTGCAGTCAGTTTGCGATTGCGTTCCGATGTTCTTGTTTTATCGCGCGGGTGCAATGCGTTTTGCACGGGTGTGATAAAAAACTGACTGTGGTACCCAGACCTGAACCCGGACTTCTTCACTAAAGTTTGGGTTTGGTGTTCTGTATATTTTATCATTTTCCCTTATAACATGGTTATAAGGGAAAATAATAGCATTCTGACTACAGAATGCTTACTAAAATGTGCTATAGGAGTTAAAAAAATATATAAAAAATTTACCTCATCCTGTTGTTCGCGCAACCGGCATCATCTTCTTTCTTTTTCTTTCAGAACTTGCCAAAGGACCTTTGATAACATAATCGCGTTCACCACATGGTGAGCGCTATGACGTCACCGAAGGTCCTTTTCCAGCCAGGTCCTGCAAGAAGAAAGAAGATGAGCCCAGCGATCAAGTGGATGAGGTAAGTTACTTTTTTTTTTTTTAACCCCACAATGGACCTTTTACTTAGTATTCTGAATTAAAGAATGCTATTATTTTCCCTTATAGCCATGTTATAATGGAAAATATTAAAATCTACAGAACATCGATCCCAAACCCGAACTTTAGTGAAGAAGTCCGGGTTTGGGTCTGGGTACCACAGTCAGTTTTTTATCATGCGTGTGCAAAACGAATTGCACCCGCGCGATAAAAAACTGAACATCAAAGCGCAATCGCAGTCAAAACTGACTGCAATTGCGTACCTACTCGCACGATTTTCCCTGATCGCAGACGCAACGCATCCGGACCTAATCTGGACATGCTCGTCTGCAAGGGACCTTAGAGTTCTCATGGCGTCTGAGGTCTGATAAATTTTTTTTTCTTATTTGTGATGTATTTTCTTATGTGTGACACATTCTTGCTACGCCAAACATATAAAGGATACAGGCCACCATTTTATTTCAGTTACGACATGCTGGACACAAGCTGATTTTTGACTGATTTTTTTTTTTTTGCAGTCATCAACAGTTTTTGGTGCATGTTTTGGACAGAAAACTATACTACACCAGGGTGATAGAAACAGTGGTGTAACATAGTGTTGAATCCTCCTCTCACCACTTTTTAAACTAACGTCACCGATTTAGAGACATTTAATAATCCAAAAATCATAAATTTGGTGCAAACTAAAAATGGCACAGGCACAATATTCTGGAGCAAAATAAACGTATCTTCACATCTGCACCAATGTATCTAGGTTTGTGGAAAACTTCTACGCCCTTCTATTTGTTGGCTCAAACCATCTGGAACTTGAATGGCATATCACTAGGATATATAGGGGTCCCACCTGTGAAAACAGCCCCCCAAAAGTGAATGAGAGCACACCATGCATGCATGACGTGCTCTCCTCTCATTGCTTTGGGAGTTTTGAACATAACCGAGTTTTCAGAAGTCCTATAGAAATGAATGGAGAGCTCACCGCACAAGCGCAGCCACTGCTCCTTGTCTTCTATGGAACGGCCAGTTTGACAGTCAAAAAGAAATGAATAGCAGGCAGCCGTGCATGTGCAGCTGCTCCACGCTCACTTCGGGGGTCCTGTTCCCTGGGACCCGCACCTATCTGACATTGGTAGCATATCCTATTGATATGCTACCAATTAAATGTCTTTAATTCATGTGTTTCTTGACTTCCAGCAGGAGGTAATGGGGAATAGATCTACTGTGGTGTAATATGCTGTGCATCTGTTCTGGGGACAGTTTCTTGCTGCAGGGACTGAAGTTCATGCAGGGCAGGCGTGATCTGTGCATCTCCTCTTCATGCTGCTTTCACGCTTTTAGCGCCTGTGACAATAGCTGGAGGCAAGACAGCACTATCTTGACCTTGTGTTTACTCTCCGCCTGTTAGAAAATAACTACTGTAGGATATTATTGAAGTTTATTTGATTGTAGGATTCTGTACAAGACGGGGGCTTTTGGTTATTTACCAGTCACTTTTGTTCAGTGCCCAAAATCACCCAAAATTGCATTGAAAAGTGGTCTCCTAGAAAGTAGTGATGGCCAACAGTAGGTGAAACTGAAAATCTGCCCTAAAAATCTGGTCTAAGGTTTATTTTTCAAGTGGCTGCACTGTATATGAATTTTTTTTAAACATTATGGGTCCATTCACACATACATGTGTGTTTTGCGGATCCACGGATCCGCAAAACACGGACACAGAATTTGCGGACTGCACATTGCTAGCACTAAGAGAATATGCCTATTCTTGTCCGCTATTGCGGACAAGAATAGGACATGTTCTATTTTTGTCAGGATCGGAATTGCGGACCCGGAAGTGCGGGTCCGCAATTCCGATCGGGGCCGCACGTCGTGCGGCCCCATAGAAATGTATGGGTCCGCAATTCCGTTCCGCAAAATGCGGAATGGAATTGCGGATGTGTGAATGGACCCTTACTGTGAAATAAATATTTGCTGTCAATTCAATTAGATTACCATATTTTTCGCACCTAATGATAAGATTCATCCCAGGTTTTAGAGGAGGAAAATAAGAAAAATATATTTTTCATCAGACGTCACATCAGATCCTCAGAGCAGACCCCCAAATCAGGAACTCAGTTCAGAACCCCATCAGACCTCCATGTCAGTCCCCCATCAGACCTCACTTGACAGTGTGCAGCGTACGCTGTTCGGACCAGCAGTGCAGCGCAGCCCCCGAGAAGAAGACAAGGGAAGGTGAGTACCAGCAGCACTCACAGTGTTTCACTCCCCTACCTAATATATACCAGTAAGTGCTTCCCCTAGTATTCACTTTATAAGATGCACGGCCATTCCCCCACACACACACACTTTTGGGGGCGGGGGGAGTATGTCTTAGTGAAAAATACAGTAATTAGACATTAAGTTGATTGACTTTCGAGTTCTCCTCAGTGTCCTGTAAATCCCACGTCTGCGCCGTCCCGCTTAGTATTCGGCGCAGTGAGTGAAGGACGCGCTCCTGCTGCCGGCTTCCTTCCTTCCTTCGGCGCAGTGAGGAAGCTGGCAGCAGGAGAGCGTCCTTCACTCACTGTGCCGAATGCTAAACAGGACGGCGCAGGTGCGGGATTTACGGGATGATGAGGAGAACTCGAAAGTCAATCAACTGGACCTGGGCGTGCCAAAGGGTGCGTAGACCGAGCCTATAGGTGCTGAAGCAACGCCCTCATAGCACCTAGAGGCTCATTAGCATATTTTAAAAGTCTTTATTTTAAGAGAACAGCGGCAGGCAGGGCGTTATAAAGCACACTGCTATGTACTGCTGACATTAGAACAGCGCTCATGACAGAAACCTTTTAAAGGGCTTTTGTGAATGTTTTATACTGATGACCTATCCGCAGGGTCTGACACCAGGGACCCCCACTGATCAGCTGTTTGAAGAGGCCGTACCTTGTATAGCAGTGGTGCTTGGTATAGAGGCTCAGCCCATTCACTTGAACAGGACTGAGCGGTGCCTAGGCCACCTAAACAATGAATGTGATGTTACTGGCATAGGATAAGCAGCGAGGAGCCTCCTCAAACAGCTGATCGGACCCCTACTAATCAGATACTCATGACTTATCCAGTATAAAGCAGTCGTAAAACCCCTTTAGGCTACTTTCACATCTGTGCCATGAGTTCCTGCAGAGAACAGCTTGCTGGTATTCTCCGGATCTGGCACTGCCTGATGCAACCGGAATGCTCAGCAAAAATCGCGAGAATCAGCCGGGCACAAACCACTTATCTGCCAGAACCGGCGGTCGGATCGCAGTGCTGCAGATGTGAAATTAGCCTTAAAGAGTAAGAAACTTTAAATACAGTAGGTCTATGTTAGGTACCAGAACCACTCTTCAGAAACAACCGATTATCCCAGTCTATGGACGTCTGTCTGTCAGCTATTTTTGCTGCAGTTGGACATTTAGGAAGAATCATGTACTAGACGTTACTAGTTATCTTTTATCTCACATGATCTGTGCCTGGTGCTGACATCACTTCTCCAGGTTCAGTGACCCATGACCCAGAATAAACAGCCCTTTAATTCAGGACATATTGACTTAACATCTGTTTTTCAGAATTACACGTAATAAGAGAAAACTTTGGTGTGGCCAACGACCAGTTTAAAAGGGGTTGCCTTCATAAGCCTTTTACACTTACAGAGAAGGTCTTGTTCTTAGATCTGTTATCTAAAAACACGTGGCATTCTAAGCATGGATCTCGGGTCCTGAGGACGACAAGGACGCTTTTTACATACATCAGGGGCGGATTTGCCATAGACCTTACAGGGAAATTTCCTGGTGGGCCGATGCCCAGGGGCCGCATGGGCCCTACTCACGGCCGGCCAGTGGAAGTTTTTGGGGATGTATTTTGTGCTACTGGCAGCAGTATTTTGTGATGGACTGCGTTATTTGGCTCTGTTGTGGTGGTATAATGTGCCACAAAATAGTATGGCTGGCCCTACCCTCCATTAATTTGGACCCAACTACAAAACAGGGCCACTTTTAGTATTTTTTCCAGGGCCACTTTAAGTTCCCAGTCTGCCCCTGCATAATATAAAAAGAAGCACATGATGTTGACATGGGGTCCCTGAAGACTTTAATAGATAATGAAGCCTGAAAAAATATCTCTCAATTATAAATTATGGGCAAGGGTTAAAACATAGAGATGAGGGCAAGCAAGCATCAATTACCTCTGTTAAAAAAGCTAACCCTGGGTTCAGACCTGAGCGTTCTGAAACGAGCGCTCTGTATGCGCGATTGTACCAGCGTTTACAATCGCGCATACAGAGACAAGCGAACACACATTGTCGCGTGTTCCCGAAAGTCTATATACGGGAACGCGCGACAAACGCCCAAAAAAAGCTCAAGAACTTGTTTGAGCGTCGGGCGTTTTACAGCGCGATCGTACGCGCTGTAAAACGCCCAGGTGAGAACCATTCCCATAGGGAAGCATTGGTTTCTCCTTGTTGAGCGTTTTACAGCGCGTAGGAACGCGCTGTAAAACGCTCAGGTGTGAACTTAGGGTAAGTGTGCAAAAAGCGGCACGGTCGTGTGAACGAGCCCTTAGGCGTAGAAAAGTAAGGAAGCTGTCTTACATTTACATTTGGCAGGGAATACGCCAGTCTTAATAAATGTGCCCCATTGTTTTTCTGTGTTACTTCTAAACCATGGACAGAGTGTTTTTTTCTGCATCATTTTTGCACAATCCTGTTCAAACTGGAATTTTCCCCTTCAAGTAAACTGAGCATAACAGATGCCAGGAGCCAAAGATAGCAGAGAATGGATATCCTAATGCCTCTGTCACAGATATGCGGGGGTGGGGAAGCCTAGATAAGACATATGGACAATGGAAGAGAAAACACTACTGAAAAGCTTTGAATCCCAGCTGGGAGCCCCTGTGGGAAGTGGACACATATGCATGTCTGACATTAGACATGCCTGCTACAGGACATGGATTCCACAAGGTTAGAGGGGATCCAATGTGTCTCACATACTAAATTCTAAAACTAAAGTCATGTAGAGCTGTAAATTAGTAAAAGCTGAGTAATTCCTACAATGCAACCAGAGTTTGCAATTTAACCCTCTTTGAGCCTTAAATGTCCCTCTTTTTGACCTGGGGAATGAATGCATAAATGTGCGTTAATAAATTTACTAAACTGCTCCGTACTAAAGTGTCTGTATAGTGCCTACCTGTATATTAGACCACAACTTCATTATTTGGTGCAATTTGGACCTTAAAATATCTATAATCCGATGAATTATTTGCTAATCCTTAAATGGTTATTAAAGTGCAAGAAAAAAAAAATTGTCCCAGGGGCGCCACCTGCTGTAAAAAATAAAGGAACTTACACTCAACTCACCCCAGCTGCTGTAGTTCTGACGGAGTCAGTAATTATGCTTTGGGCGGAGTTAGAGGCGTGGCCTAGTATGAAAAAAAACTGCCGCACATATTGTCCCTCTTTGCGATTTTCAAAAGTTGGGAGGTATGATATTAGGCAAAGGAAAGCAAAATGAGATGCACAGGGGGCAAAGAAAAATAATAACGCCATCCCCCACCTTTATTTTACTCACTTATATAGCACTGACATATTCTGCAGCGCTTTACAGACATTTATCATCCTTTGCTATCCCCATGGGGCTCACAATCTATAAGTTCCCTATCAGTATGTCTTTGGAGTGTAGGAGGAAACCGGAGAACCCGGAGGAAACCCACGCAAACACGGGGAGAACATACAAACTCCATGCAGATGTTGTCCTTGGTCGGGTTTGAACCCAGGACCCCAGCGCTGAACATCTATTCTCTTAAATTTGTCCTCACTGGCAGTAACTAAGTTAAAGAAGGAAAGGGATGCAAATGAGCTCTTAACAAGCTCTGCCTCTAATGCCACCAGATGATAGAGGCAGAGCTTGTTAAGAGCTCATTTGCATCCCTTTCCTCCCAGAATTCCAGAGGGGCATGTATGGCCTATATGTCTCCTCATGCTGATTAAGGCGCTCTCTCCCTAAGGAGAGATAGCACCCCCCTAAGGTAAAGAATGTACATTATGCACTGCATACATTTTTTTTACAATGGCCAACTATATAAGAAAGGACAGCTGCCTACTTTTTCCTTTACAGTAAATAAAAAGGAACATTGACATATTCCATAAACCGGGAGATATACTTCATAGACTCCTACACACAGTGTGAAGACAGATAGATAGAATAAACGTATTATGACATTTTCTCTACTGGTCTTATATGTGCATGATAAAAGACCATATAAGCAGGAAGAAGAAGAAGAAGAATCATCTGCAATATGCATGAAGTAAGTGGGGGCTGAATTTTGTGAGCACTGCAGTTTCCTACACTACTAGCTATGTACGGACATCAAAAACTTGCTCTTCTGTCCTGTTCCACACTGCAGACATCTTCAAACAAACAACATTCCCTCGGTCTGTGGGCAACATGTGCAGATTTTCTTGGGGGCACACGGGAAGTACAATGCATTCCTTGACGGGGGTGAAATGAGGTTATAAGACAGAAGTTACTCCCCCTCTGTGTCTCCTCCTTGAGATCCTCTAGTTGTATTATGGATAATTATATGTATGAATGTGTGTATGCATATTGATATGAGCTATAGCTAATAATACGTAAGATAAGACACAAATCCAGCCTTTTTAATATGTCTAGACATGTCTGTTACTGGGACTTTCTTTATTTTTGGATACTTTTGTTCACTGTTGAGTGTTGAACCTTTTATCATGTGATAGAGAGTCACATCCAGTAGTGCAACTGTGACCAAGCCCAGGGGTTTGGATTCATCTAATAGATAATGAACCATAATATATAACTGTCATCAGGACGCAGTGTGCAGGAGTCCACAAAGCAACCTGAAGCTGTTGGCACTAGGACCCAGTGCACTGCAGCGGCCTGGAACTGGAGAGGAGTCCAGGAGTTAGCAGGGTGAGTATATGAGTCTTGTCTTGGCTATGAATATTTTTTCTTTGGGCTAGGTTCACATCACTGTTTAGCTTTCTGCTCTTCTGATCCCTCAGTAGAAGAGAAAAGAAAATAAATAAATAAATAAAAGATGGATCCTTCATTTTGAGCATCTGTTGTGTTTATTTTGCATCTGTTTTAGCCATTTCCATCTGAGATCCATTATTTGTGACAGGAGGAATAGTTCTGTATGGCTAAAAAGGATGCACATCGCCAGAATGGATAAGCGTAACTGATGCTCAAAATAAAGGATTTGTGTTTTTGTTTTTTTCCTGATGGATCAGGAGAATGGAAAACTAAGTGGTGATGTGAACCTAGCCTTATCTAGACCAAAATCAAAATTTAGGGGTCTGCAGTATGAATTCATTTAGAGGTTTTAGTATAGGATCTGAAGTAATGTAAAGGTCTGTTCGAGTCTTAAATCATTCATGAGTTTTCAAAAAAAAAGGTTGCATAATGTCTGTGCTTCATTGTAGAATCATAAATGTGAAGGATCAGGTCTTTTTTGGGCTTCCCTAATGTATTCCTCAGCCATATTATTCCTTGTTACAGCTGCACAGCTAGACGCATTTCTCTCACAAGAAGGGACATCTCCCTTCTGTGGAATCTGCCAGTACTGTATGCAGTGACCTCACTCCCCTTCCCACTATGTTTATTTTCTTTTAGGGAGCTCAGAAAGCTGGTAAGGAGGGAGAAATCAGATAGACACACAGGAGCTTCTCTTCAGAAGCAGCGTAGTAGCAGTGCATCTGTCAGCCTCAGCAGCTCAGCTAGTTCTGACACGCCCCCAGTTCCTGGGAACCGTCTTCTGTGTCTCCGACAGATCTAGCCTAACAACAGGCAGTGGACTATAAGTTAGGTAGGGTTGTTGTCTGCTGTTTCATAGTTAAGAGTTTTTGTGGCATGGCCATTCCTACCCCTTTGCAGTTTCCATCAACTTTAAAAAAATGTTAATGAGGAGTTAATCAGTTCTAGAAAATGACTTATTGCAACCTGAAAAGTATGTGTAATCTATAGCTCAACCAAGAAGACAATGCCGGCAGTCATGCAGGTTTGACTTCAGTAGAACTTTTTTAAGCTGCCATTTGGCAGTTTGTGATTTCCCTGAGGAATCCATGTATACATCCATTATCATACTAAAACTACCTGCTATAATGACAAGTTCCCCCATATATTCTTCCATCTGAGCTAAAATATAATTTAAAAAGATAACATAGCCTGTATTTTCAGTATATACATTTACCAAACATCTGATTACTGTAGCATCTTGTCACTGTATGTTAGCATAGTGTAAGTGAAGCAATGTTTTATCAAAAGATAGGATTTCTGAATCAAAAGCACATAACATTTTGCTTTATTTATTTCTCTCCATGAGTTTAGTCCATTAACATTTAAAGAAACTATTTTCCACCTCGTATACTGTAAAGTTCATACATAATGCATATTTACCAACATTTTAGCTGGTAAATTTGTGACATTTAAAGGGCTTGTGTCGCTTCAATACATGGCATTTATCATGTAAAGAAAGTTAATACAAGGCACTTCCTAATGCACTGAGATTGTTCATATGCTGTAGCTTTGCTGGCTGGAATAATTATTCTATCACATTATACACTGCTCGTTTCCATGGTTACGACCACTTTGAAATCTATTAGCGGAGGCCATGCTTGCACGCTATTGAAAAAATCACCAGCCTATCTGAGCTTCCACTTTCCCAGCCACCAGAGAGGCCAGCGCTTTTTCCTATAGTATGCAAGCATGGCCACCACTGCTGCATTGCAGGGGGGTCACAACTATGGAAACAAGCAGTGTATAATGTGATGGAAAAATGAATCCAGCCAGCAAAAGAAGCAATATGGACAATCACAGTACATTAGTAAATAGCTTGTATTAACTTTCTCTACATGATAAATGCCACTTGCTGAAGTGAGACAACCCATTTAAGTCCCATCTGTCATGGATGGTGTTGCAGAAAACTAGAAGACACAAATGAAGAGCCGACTGACTTGATCCAAAACTAAGGAACAAGAGGGTAAGCCCTGTAACAGCCCTAGCACTCTCCCTTACTGCTCAGCCTATCCAAAAATCTCTATGGTAAATAATTGCATATCCTCGTTCCTCGACTGTGTGACACCTGAACACCCTATAATAGTGAGGGGACACGACCACCGGCTCCCTACACTAAATACGGAGGGAGTCAGGGTCACCTAGGATCAAGACCACAGGAAAACAGAAATAAAGGAACAGACTTATCTTGTGGATGCAGCAGTAGCAGCTTCTAGCATCAGAACACAGTCCAGGAAGTTGTATAAACCGCAAGGTGAAGCAGTATGGGGAGGAGATATATAGGGAGGCAATCACTGCTAATAGATGACAGCTGGGAGAGGGAGGAGAGATGTCAAAATGAAAGCAAAACAAAAGAAGATCATGCAGGAAGTACTGAAGAACGTCTATCAGAACTTCTCAAAGATCTGGTGGTGACACCATCTCAAGATCACCCAAACCACTGGGACTGCCCACATACACTGACGAGCTAAAGGGAAACAATGTTTTGAGCTTTTGACTTTCAGGCGCCATATCTCACCATCCACTACAGCTTCGAACATGAAACTACCATAATTTTATAGACAATCATCTTGGCTATCTCATACATAAATTGGACTTCCAACTATTTAGCATATGATTAATTACGCAGATTCCTGTAATGTAACTGCATTGTTACTGTTTTGCTCCTGGCGGTGGAACAATATTTTTCTTCTTGCAAACTACAAATTACAACCTGTTCTCACATTTCCTAATAGCTTAGTGTGTTATTAGGTTGATTCCCAAATGAATGTTCACTGGTTTGAATCCAGGAGCAGCCATGAAGAAGATTTCCAAAGAAAAGACAAAAAGCATCATCCAGCTCATCGATAGCGGTATGTTGGCCCATAAAATTGCCAAACGGCATTATGTAAGTGCCATGACACTTGGAAGAATACGAAATGACGTCCGTCCATCTATTCCAAAGCCAAGAGGTGGATGTCCAGGCAAAATATTGGAGTCAACAAGTCAGCTCATCACAAAGTCAATTAGTTTTTTCACAATAAACATGGCCGTGGAGGTGGCTCATATGCTTTGTAATAGTGAGATCACAGACGCCCATGCAAGCACCATGCGACACACATTACACAAGTCTGGAATGGTGGCCCGAAGAAAGGTGAAGAAGCCTCGACTTTGATATCGTCATAAGAAGCCTCAGCTCCAGTTTGCAAAAAAGTACAAACAGTGGACAGTAGAAGATGGCAAATGGGGGATTTGGATCGATTACACGAAAGTCAATAGACTGGGCTCTGATGGGTGCAAATGGGTCTGGAAGAAACAAGGGAAAAGGGGGCTAACAAATCAAGAAATTGAAGGAACTGTCAGGTTCGGTGGAGGAAGCCTGATGATATGGTGTTTCACAGCCAAAGGTGTTGGATGCTTGGTCAGGATTGATGGTGGTCTTAATGCTGAGCTATATGTGAGTATCCTGCAAGACAAGTTACTTCATACACTCGAGTACTATGGGTATGAAAAGGATGACATGCTGTTCCAGCAGGACAACGACCCGAAGCATATGCCGAGATTCGCGAAGAAATGGTTCAATGGCAATGAAGTAGAGGTGCTGGATTGGCCCTCACAGTCCCCAGGCCTCAACCCAATGGAACGCTTGTGGGTAGAGTTGAAGAAAAAGCTGTACCCAAATGAGTCGACCAGTATGCACCAACATTAGGAACGTGTAAAAGAGACCTAGGAACAGATTTCAGTCGATACGTGCTTGAATCTGATCGAGAGCATGCTCAGAAGGATTCAGGCAGTGTTGAAAGCCAAAAGGTGGATTTACAAAATACTAACAAAATAAATAAAAATATTTAACATTGCAGTTACATGACAAGAATCTGCGTAACTAATCATATGCTATATAGTTGCAAGTTCAATTTATGTATGAGATAGCCAAGATGATTGTCTATAAAATGATGGGAGTCTCACGTTCATAGCTATAGTGGATAGTGAGATATGAAGCCTGAAATTCAAAAGTTCTAAACATTGTTATCCTTTTGCTCATCAATGTAAGCCTGTCCATTTTCAACCCAGGACAGCCAAAATTTGCCAAGACTTTCTCTGGAAATAAGAAATAGCCACTGCAAATTTGGTACTATTGTCAACTAGGCTGTAAACTGTAACCCCCACAAAAGAAAGAGAAGACAAATAAGACAAGAGAGAAAAAAAAAGGACAATAAGCCTGGGACACAGCTGATATTTGTCGTTGATGTCCAGCGAGAAGTTAGAGCTGAGGTGCTAAATGCCGAACCAGCGGAAAGCGCTGCACTTTTGCTGGAGACTAAAACTGTGGGGAGCCGCTACCCATGTGACAAGAAGGGTAAAGTGAGTGGTCTACAAGCTTGATGTTGATTACAGTGGTGGCACTGGGGATTACTACTGAGCCATGCCTCCTATGAGGTGGCTCAGTTTGAGCCCAAAATGAATAAAGTTCTGGCCAGTGACCTGCACCAGCCCACAGACCCACTGGCATGACTGGGAGGAAGTGTCTAAGAATGACGCAGACAATCCATGGCAGCAGTGAATAAAGTTGGGGTCATGAAGTAAAAGTGTGCATAGCTGCACTCTGGAGGGATTTTCATTAAAGGGGTTATCTGGTTATTAATATTGATGGCCTATCCTCTGGATAGGTCATCAATATCACATCGACGGGTGTTCAACACCTGGCGCCCCTGCCGATCAGCTGGTAGAAGAGGCTGGCGCCCCATGAACGCCACGGCCTCTTCCTAGACCATGTGATGTCACCGTACATTGGTCATATGACCTAGTTGCATACCATGCACAGTAACTGTACTATGTACGGAGCAGTGCTTGGAGAGCTGCCGGAAGCCGGCTGTGCTCACAATACAGTAGCTTTGGTGAGTGTGAAAACAGTAGACTGGCGGGGTGCCGAGACTTGGACCACCGCCGATGTGATAATGATAAGCTATAATGAGAATAGATTATTTATTCCTGGATAATCCCTTTAAGCCTGGACTATCGGTTGAAGTGGTCTATGCTTCTAGAAGAGTCACAGGGGAAAATATAACAGCTATGAGAGTTCCAATGAACAATGATGCTGGCTATAAAAGGTCAGTGGCAGCAACAGAAGTTACCTAATACCTTTTTTTATCAAATCTGTTACATATATATCAGAATTCACAACCTATTATATAATTATTATTACTACTTGTCTTGTATGTTCTCCTATTTATTACTACCTGATTAAATATATTTGAATTGACTATTCAATGCATATCTCGTGCTCGACTTGACCTACTTGAAGAGGGTCGGAAATCAACTTACAAACCTCTTACAAAAAACTGAATCCTTTAGGACAAGTTCACGTGGAGTTTTTTGACACTGATTACAGCACATTTCCAACTCACAATTAGCTTCCCATTCATTTCAATGGGAAGCAGCCGTTCCTTTTTTGTCCACACGGAAAAAAAGAAACATGGAAAAAGAAAGCAGCATGCCCTGTCTTGGGGCTAAATCTCCCTTTTAAAAGAATAGGAGGCATAAAAAAAACCTGCACTCTATTTGTCTGTGCAGTTTTTGTACTTAAGTAAACAAAATAAAGTTAGTAAAAAAATAAATGCATCAAAAACACACAAAAAACTCAGGAAAAAAGCATCAGCAAATTCTGTGCTTATTTTCAAAATGCGTTATGTGGACATACCCTTATAACTGTTGCTTTAGGTTACCCTTTGACCCTGGCATTTAGTAGAATCGTTGAACTGCAATGTGACTGCTGCCCCCATACTGATATGCCATGTTGTGATGGTATGTGATTTTCCATGCACTGTGCCTTTAAGCTGCTGTGAGAATCAAGAGAGGCAATGGTAAATGAATGTGCAGTACTGTAAAAGAGATACCATGGAGGTACAACACTTCTGAAGCAGCTGTTCTTATGGCTCTATATTGTGCCATTCCTTTATTATTTCTACTAGAAGTTATGAATGAATTGCTAGCAGTGTGCAGTAAGGGCACAGAGGGGCGGTAACCAGTTGGGGTGTGTACCTGCATAGTCTGACTCTATCCAATCAGTGCTGCTATTTTCAGACTGTGCAGGTACACCCCCCCCAACTGGTTACCACCCCTCTGTACCCTTACTGCAGACTGCTGGCAATTCATTCATGACTTCTAGTTGAAATAATAAAGGAATAGCACAACATAGAGCCATAAGAATAGATGCTCCAGAATTGTTATTACATGGGGAATGCATGAAGCTATTAAAACAGGCATGTCAGGTCCTCTTTAAAGGGCGGTCTAATATATCGCCACATGCATTTTGTTCAATTGCTGAAGCATTCATAGTTAATCTGTTATTTTATACATAGACTTATTGTGCCTCAGTATTAAAGGGCGGACTAATATATCACCGTGTGCATCTTTTTCAACTGCTGCGACACTCATAGTTAATCCGTTACATTACTGATACAGTTACTGTACACTATGGCCAACAGACAGTTGCTTGGGCCCTACAAAAGAACAGGCAGTGGCAAAAATTTTACTGTAGCGGTCACAAGTAGCAGCAGAAAATGGGGGGGGGGGGGGGAGTGGTAGTAGCCGCAGCAACAGGCCAGCAAGGATGAGCTTTGTGAGGACAGTCAGACTTGGAGGAGAGGTCCGCTGCGGACTCTTCTTGGCGTGCAACTACCATTGATTACAGTCAGGTTTAAGCAAATGTTGCGAGAGGTCAGGGACATGCGCAAGAGACAGGTGATGGGGACTCAAGCGATCATTAGTGTTGAGTGAATCTAAGACAAATGAATTTACTTCGATCTGAATTTCAGGAAAAATGTGATTCGCCTTGAAGCTGAATTTTCTCGCTCTTCATGGTAACGAATACATTTTTCATTAAATGGCGGTAAAAAAAATACATATTCACCTAAATCATTTGCGCTTGAAGAGGCTGTCTCAGCCATCTTGATTGCAGAAATCGAGCGAAATCTCATGCCGGGTGACTTATGACATCACCACGCTGGCTCGGTGATGACGTCACCACACCCAGCCAGCGGGATGACGTAATCTTGTGAGATTTTGAGCGTGTCTTCAATCAAGATGGCTGCAACGCCCTCTACGCAAGCAAATGGATAAGGTGAGTATTTATTTACCCTGATTAACCCCCAAAAGGTCTAAATTGTAGCCTCGGATGCAGCGAACATTGATGAATGTTGCATCTGAGGGGTTCAATGACTGGGTGCTGCCTGATTGCCGCTCCCCATAGTTGCACCTGCTACATACAAAGGAATGAGCTTCATGACAAAGTAATTAATAACTTTGCTCATTTCTAATGATGACCAAACACATGATGATGATGAATTAGCCGATTGCACGTGGGAGCAGTGCGAAGAGGGGGCATCGTCATCATCAGGGGGTGAGGGTAGCAGCATGTACGTGAGACAGCAGGGTGGAAGTGTGTTCACAGGTTCACAAAAGCAGCGGCAAGCAGGGATCACTCAGTGGTGGAAATAAAATGCCATACTCCTCAATGTGGGAATTTTTCACCAAATCGCTGGGGGACATTACCGTGGCGGTATGCAGGATGTGTAGGTAGAATAGGTAGAAGGTGAGGCACCGCCAGGGTGCTAGGGTTGGCACGACGGCCCTGCGTCAACACATGGAGCGTCACCATAAAATGGTGTGGGAAAACCGTGCCACATGCTGCAGACTGATGCAGCAACCGTTGCATCTCCCACCGTCCCGCCCCTACCCCCCCCCTCCTGCAGTCAGGGCTCGTTAACATCAGCAGAAGGAAGCTGTTTTTCCTTCCCATCGACTTCAATGTTGTCTATAGCTCCTGATGCTTTTCCTCCTCCTTCTGTTTGTCACTTGTTTCGACAGCAATCGATCACCAAGGTGATTGCAAAAAGACAGTATGTGTGCACTCATCCAATGGCGCAGAAGATGAATGTGCACCTGGCCAAGTTGCTGGTGCTAGTCACTCACTTTCCATGTAGTTGACTATGGAAGTAGTATGTATTTGAATATGGAAATTATTCTTTTTTGTATGCACCCCTTAGGGGAGGCCAGGTCTTATTGATCATCCTTTTTGCTGGCTTTACTTCTTCCAAATCATCCTTTCCAGTCCCCATGTCTGAGAAAAGTCAGCAAGATGCAAAGAGATGAGGAACTAGATTTTCCTAATGATATATCTTCGGTATTCGATCATGTGGAAAAGGAGGAAAAGCAGATGGCAGAAGAAGGGTCTCCCCCCCCCCCCAAGAACCTGGAATCCTTTGATCCCTTGTCCTATTTTGACATGCTCCTTGCTGAGCTGTGCCTCATGCACAGTGCAGCAGGAAGAGTACCATTGCAGCCATGGGAAGCTTCAAAAACTCCTAGGCTGCCATGATAGCCGATCTGAGCCCCGCAATTTCACAGTGGGGGCTGCAAATGGAAGGCACAGGGAGCCCACTGCCTTCCAATTGCAGCCTTTTTTTCCAGCAGAAAACTGGTGTAAGTGGAAGGATAAATTATTCCTATAGTGTTCAGAGAAACCATTAGTCAAACTGGATTTGTGTTTATCCTAGCACATAATCTATGTGTTGTGTTGCCTATATACTGGAGTCCACAGGAGCATTCCAGTATGTAGATAACAGAGGTAGATGCACATTTAAGAAAAGTATTTAATTTGAAATGTTACCCTGTGGTATTATTCTTAAAGTTGCAGGTGTTTTCTAATACACTTAATAATATGGGAACAGCTTCTGTTGAGCAAATGATCCTGCCATACCTCCCACATAGAGGATATTTGTCCATGACTGTATACAGTATATTATGACCCACAATGTGTTCTCCTTTGAGGGGAAAGTTTACAGGCAAACTTAGGGCACTGTGATGGGCACGTTGTTCTCCCTTAGTTTCACCAACCTGTACATGAGCTAATGAATCCTCCACGTTCTGTACAAATTCCCAAATACGAAAACCCTTTCTAAGCCCAAAAATAAATCCCAGATACATACCCACCCACAACCTAACTATGCCAGTGTAGGGGTAACAGAAAAATCTATGAAAATGTTTAATAACTTTCAAATTACCCTATGACAGGACAGTACTTCAATTCTTGGGCCCTTGCAATTTAACAGTAATGCATTAGGGTTACACTAAAAAACTCAAAAACGAGGTGAAAATGCATAAACTCAAATTAACAGATCTGATAAATCAAGATGGAAGATTATGTACTTGAGTAAAATCCCTCAATCTTCAATCAAGGATCATCTATAATGATTCCCCTGGGACATACTTGGCTATATCCCCCCGATATACCACATACAAGGAAAAATTTTGTACTGGCGCACATTATAGTGGGTATTTTTTTTAATTGGTACACGTTATAAGGATATATTTCTTGCATTTGCACACATTATGAAGGACTGTTTTTGTACTGGCACATTATAACGGGGCATTTTTCTACTGGCACACATAAGGAGAATTATTACTACTGGGGGACTATGGAGAACAGAATTACTATTATGGGCACAATGGGGACATTATTACTATTGGGGGCACTTTAAACAATAAGTGTACTCTGGCAGATAATAATTACTATTGGGGGGACTTTGTGGAGCACTATTACTGTCGGGGGCACCCTGGCACAGTATCAGCTTAGCACAATTATTTTTGGGGGACACTATGTTTATGGCACTATTCGTGTCGAGGACACTACTATCTGCATGGTATTAGTATTTTCAGGGTGATTATCTGGTTCTGCAGTATAGTATTGGGGGTGACAGAATGGAGTGTTGAGAAGGTGGGAGGATGATGGAAAAGTAGGAAACTAAAATGTCTGTCAAACTCTGCATAGAGAAAACATGGCTAAAAGAAATCATCATGGAGGTCTGGTCTGAATGGAGAAGATGAAGAAAAAGAACATCTATATCAGAGGCAACATCACTAGATGTAAGAGGTATGTTGCACTGTATTCTTTAGTATTTTTTGTAGTGCTGTATGTAATGTATTCCAAGTACTGTAAGTATTTAACAGTAGGCCTGGACGGAAGGGGTTAGGTTGAAAATTTGGCACAGGGGCCGTTTCAATTGTTGCCCCAGGCATCAGAAAGGCTAGGTGCACCCCTGCCGGTTGCCACAAAGCACTGAGGGAAGAGGGGCCCAAGCTGAATACTTGCACAAGGGCCTTTTAGCTACACCCCTGTGCAGTACAGTACTTTACAAAACTCAACAATATGCAAGGAGCAACTGTCCAAAAATGCACTGTTGAAACTAAGTCTTGGTCCAAATAATACCACATAGGTTGACCAAGAATTCAATATATAATGAAAACCTGCAGCTGATGTAATGGATAATGTATGCATAAGTGCATAGAACAGAAGTAGTATTTTCTGCCAGCTAATCAATATCAGTGGACAAGGACTAAGTTAAAAATTCTATATAATTCATTCCAGACAGGTACATTACCTTCTAATTTCATGAACAAACAGACAAGAACAGCAGTATCACCTAATAGCTAAGCATTTTCAGCACTACCGGCATTCTGACGTCCTTTAATAGGTGGACTCTGCCCTCTGCATAGTCAACAAGGTTATTTTCACCATTTCTTCATCTTTTCACAGTAATATGACACTGGTCAACAGCTTTTATCCCTACCCCTACCTGCGTCATCCATGTAATCTTGTCAACAATGTGTTGTTACGGGGATGTTCATGGGGGTCAAAGATCACAGTGACTGGCTTGAGATGCAGACCGTATAATAGGCAGCTGCAGGCTGCAAGTATTCAGATGAAGAGACTCAAAGCAAGTAAACAACCTTCTAAGAGCTCAACAAAGAGATGGAGACCGGGATGGATGCTCTCTACCACTCTGGAGTCCAAATGGTCCAATACCTCCAGATGAACTACAAGGGTTCCCAAGACTGGTTCATGTTCATCTCCTTTGCTGCTGATCTAAGAAATACTTTCTTCGTTTTCTTCCCAATCTGGTTCCACCTTTGTGAATCAGTGGGCATCAAACTCATCTGGGTGGCAGTGATCGGGGACTGGCTCAACCTTGTCTTCAAGTGGTGAGTATGTCAGAGAAGTTATGTATGATATTATTCTCATAAAAGGATCTGTCTATTATCTAAATTATCTTCAAATTGTGTTTATGGGTCAGGTCTATCTACAGTATCTGTCTATCTATCTATCGTGCTATAAAATGGCAGCACTTTACAGTAGGTACAAAAATAAAGTTCTTTTGTTCCCCCAAAAATGGTTGCAACCCTTTTGGGTGAATAACAAAAACTTTAATTTTGTACCTCCTGGAGCGTTTTGGATTCCTGATTCAGGCTTCTTCAGGCTTGCACCTTATATTTACTTTTTCAATCCAGTTCTGCTATTGTTGTATCTATCATCTATCTATATCATCTTAAGTAGTCTATATCATATAAGTAATCAGTATTTCATTAGTCAAGCTCACACTTGTTCATTTGGGGGTTTCAGCTTCTTAGTTTGTGCCAGGTGTCTCATTGTGAAGACAATATTATGTTATGTTAACAGTCATCTATAGGATTCTTTGATAATTACTTACTTTTTTTTTTTCCAGGATTCTGTTTGGCCAGAGACCATACTGGTGGGTGCATGACACTGAATATTACAACAATATGACTGCCCCCACCATCCAGCAGTTTCCTGTTACCTGTGAGACTGGTCCAGGTGAGAAAATCTCATCTCAGATTCCATGTCAGTGTCTTGTGTCTTGTGTCCCACAGCAAATAGACGATACACAGGTCTTTTGCAATTGCAAAGCCCTTCACTACACATATACTATATCCAGTTATTAGATCACATCATACACAAATGTGCTATGTTTAGTCTAACAAAATAATACTGGTATACTCAAATAAACCCTCTTACGTAGATGTCTTAATCTATGTGTCAGGATATTTGAATGTTGTATATTCGGACTATATCATGTAAATAATATAAAAAATGTATTCTCACAGGAAGTCCTTCAGGTCATGCCATGGGTTCAGCTGGAGTCTACTATGTAATGGTGACCTCACTGCTTACAATCTTGTTGAACAAGAAACATTCAATCACTTTTAAAAGCAGGTAATTAATATAACCATACTGATGATGATAAAGGTTAGATGAGCAAAAATGTAATAAATAGTAAGGATAGATAGATAGATAGATAGATAGATAGATAGATAGATAGATAGATAGATCAATAGATCGTCTCTAAGGGAAAGACACAGTAGGTGAGGAAAAAATCTGCTGTGTAGTGGCAGAATGCTTATTTCCGGTTGGTAGACTTTCCTGAAAAGGTTAGTTTCCAGGTTGCTATTGAAGGTTCAGTTGTTGGAGAGAGTCTGGTGTGCCCGGGTACTGAGCTCCAGGATCAGAGAATTTGTGTCGGGATGTATCTAGAAAGCAGATCAGAAATGATAGGAGAGGACAGATTGTGGACAGCCTTATACATAGTAGTTACTATTTTGAATTCACTGGGCAACGGAGAGCCAGTGAAAGGGGTGGCAGAGGGCAGCAGAAGAGGAGAAACAAGGGGAGAGTTGGATTAACTGGGCAGTAGGGTTGAAAATAGATTGGAGGATTGGAGGGGTGCAAAAGTGTTAAATGGGAGGCAATAGAGAAAGCAGATGACGAGGGCATATGATAGCCTTTGACTTGACTCAGGTAAGGAAGGAGCGAATACGAGAGATGTTCTTGAGTTAAAACCTGCAGGTGGTGGTAAGAAATATAAGAAAGTCAGTACCGAATAGTCAATCCTACTTTGAGCGCTGCAGGTTTCAGGCGTGGTGGGTTCTATTCACACTGAATTCCTATGTTCATAATATTAAAACCGCGCTGCTCACCTGAGTGGATTCTCTGGTGAGCAGCACAGTTTTAATATTATGAAGATGGTGGTAAAGGTTTAGATGTGTGACTTGAAAAAGGCAGAATCAAATGTTATCCGAAAGCAGCAGACCTATGAGACCAGAGAAATAGATGATAGATTTAATATCTATTAGATAGGTTAATGTAATAGACAGATGTAATATCTAATAAATAGATTTAATATGTATTAGATAAATGTTAGATAGAGAGAGAGATTTAAAATCTAGTTATGGACAAATAGATTTACAACTATATTTTTGTGTATTTATTACTTTTTTTCTCTTTTCTAGATGTCCTTCAGGCTGCTTTGTGGGCTGGATTCTGGGTTGTCCAGATTTGCGTTGGTCTATCACGAATATTCCTTGCTGCTCACTTTCCCCATCAGGTTGTGTGTGGAGTCATATCAGGTCAGTATTTCAGTGCCTAATGCTTCCAGCACCTCCTACTTAGGAGAAGCTCAATTCAGCATAACCCATAGAAGAGAGAGATCATTCAAAATTATGTATATGATAGATGGCAGATCAGACATGTTCACTTTTCCCTATATGAACTCGTATTTCTCCAAAAATAAGTTGCGCCCAAACTGTCTGTAAGCTCATCTTTCTACACTGTCATGGACCTAACATGAAGAGAATGACCATGTTGACTGCCATCCAAAACATCTACGGCCACCTTCGATATTTAAACACATTTTATATTTAAAAAAATCAGTCACTCATGAATTTGACCGCTAATTGTACCGTTCTTTCTTATTATAGGAATGCTGGTAGCTGAGGTTTTTGGAAATGTTCGATACATCTACAAGGCCAGTTTAAAGAGATATGTATATACCACTCTATTCCTGTTCTCCTTTGCTTTGGGTTTCTATCTGGTCTTGAAAGCAGTGGGAGTGGACCTCCTGTGGACACTGGAGAAGGCCAAGAGATGGTGTGACCGCCCTGAATGGATCCACATCGACACCACTCCTTTTGCTGGATTGCTGAGGAATCTTGGTATCCTCTTTGGATTAGGCCTGGCGCTCAACTCCCAAATGTATAAGGAAAGTTGTCAAGGGAAACTTTCAAGGCAGTTCCCATTCCGTCTCTGCTGTATGGCAACATCTCTGTTAGTACTCCATATTTTTGACAGCTTCAAGCCACCTACAAATGTTGAGATGATCTTCTACCTCCTTTCCTTCTGTAAAAGTGCTGCTGTTCCCTTAACCTGTGTAGGGATTGTTCCATATTGTATATCCCACATTATAAACAAGAAAGAGAAGATTCTATAAGAGTCAACTGCACATTTTACATTGGACATCTACAGGACACTATTCCAAGATGGTTGTCCTCTACCACACATGTAATTAAAAAGATTACATGGGAAAATACATTCCTGTACTAGTGACTACAGAATTTCTATGAAGGAAAAAAGGTCAAGCTATGGAATGAACTTCTAGTAGGGACTACAAGGAACTTCTAGTAGGGAATCACAAAAAGACTGATGTTTTTGTATAGGGCTGCTCTACTGTCAAGATCAGCCAAGTATAGGACTTGTTGCATTGAAAATAATGGAGGCTACAATTCAATTCCATATTTATGGCTCACAGAAGTTGTCCTGGATTACAGAAATATGGCTTCTTTCTTCCAGAAATGGTGCTATTGCAGCTCAGCCCATTTCAGCTGGACTGGAGCTGGACTGGAGCTGGACTGCAATACCATATAAACAGGTGTGGCGCAGATTCTGGAAGAATGCAGCCATATCTTTCCTACCCTGTACAATTATCTTACATTTTTTTTGCATCAAAAAAACTGATCAAGCCGTGACAACACTAATGGTTGATAAAAGCTTTTGCTTACCTCCTAAAAAGGTGTTAAGCAGGGGCGTAGCTATAGGGGAAGCGGCTGCTTTGGGGCCCTGACCCAGAAGCGGGCCATCCATGAGGAAGAGGACTAAAAGATTTTGTCAGGGCCCCCTCAACAGTATTACACAATGAAATTATATACAGTGCCAGTATAGACAGTGTAGAAAATGGATGGAACAGCTGCCAGGCCTGGTCTGAGAGAGTGATCTTTACTAGCCACAGGAATGGGGCAGCATGAAAGGAAGGGGTTGCAAAAAAATTACTGTATGAGGGGGGCCCCAGTCATTTCTAGCTACGCCACTGGTGCTAAGTACCATCCAGTAAAAAAATACTATGCCCATTCCATCTCTGATACAAAAATTGTTTATTGTTTGTTAGCCAATCAATTTCAGGTTTATTACTTCTCTAGAAGCGAAAGAGATTTGTCACTGAAATGCTCGTTATATTGTAATACGACGATCAAAGGAAATAACGTCTTGTTTTTATGGTATGTTTTATATTGTTAAACTTATTATAATAAATATGGTTGTTTTTCTATAATAAGGTTTTTTTTCATTGTATTATCATTATTCAACAAAAATAACCTAACAATTATTTAGCTATGGTTGAGAAGAGGAACTATTCATAATTTTTTGGGAAAAAGACAAGATGGTGGACATTTGTCTACCTCTACAATATGGCTTCTTCCTTCTGAGGAAGATCAGCTATAGAGCACTAATACACATTCTTACATATGGTAGTAGTTTTACTTACTGTAGTTTAGTTTATGACAAAGTGGGGACCATTTTGGGCTACTGAGCTAATTGGATTCTAGTTACATCCATGTTCAGATGGGGGTACAACAATAAAATGCTCCTCCCAACATTCTGACAGTAGCAATTGCCACTAGATGAAGCAAAAGTTGAAGGTATGGGCTCTCACCACTTTGGACCCATAGTAGAAATAATACTATTTTCATAGCGACAACATATTCGTCAGCACTTTACAACTTGAGGAACATGTACAGACAAAATCATATATTACATAGTAGCAAACTAATCAACAATTTAAACAACAGGAATGAGGACCCTGCCCTCAAGAGCTTACAATCCATAAGGAAAATGTAAAGTGGCACAAGATGTAAAAGAATGTTTTGTACAATGGTCCAGACAACTTGTTATAAAAAAACAAAACAGATAAGTATACATAAAGCTAGATGAGCCAGTCACCAGCCAGTATCTGTGTATGTACAGTGGTGGGGGAAAAGAGTCAGATAACCGAATGTGAAAGACCTCCCCAAAAAGATGGCTTTATAAGTCATGTAAAATGCTGAATGTTGAGAATTCAAGAACGGGTGCAGCACAAGAAAAGTCTTGGAGACAGAAGTGGGGGGGGGGGGGGGTGGATTTTGGGGAATGATAATTTTAACTTGGCGAAATGTAGAGCATGGTAGAAGATTTAGAGAGGTGCAGTACTGTAGAGAGCTTTGTGGGTGAGAGTAAAAAAGCTTAAATCCCATTATAAAGTGAATGAGCAGTGATTGCCATGATCTGCGTCTATGAGCTACACCAATGCATATGAACATATTCCTTGTCCAACTCCCTCCTTCCTACCCAAGCATGGGCACCAAGATAAGTCATCCGACATGAAATCATATACTATATGAAGAATATACTACATTTTCGATAGATAGATAGATAGATAGATAGATAGATAGATAGATAGATAGATAGAATATCGAATCTTTTTCCTTTCAGGGTTTTGCACAGGTTCTCCAGCTATTCTCCCAGTAACAATACTAGTCAATGATTTCTTTATTAACTGAAGTGCAGGGACATGTTTTGTTTGACTGCACTGTCCTCCAGTTTCTTGGAGTTAGTATATGGCAGATTTACAGAAGTGGAGAAAGTTGTTGGAGTAAAAACATGTTTATGCTGAAAAGCACACGAAACAAATTCCTGCCTTGTGACATGTACATTTTGTCTTCTTTGAATTGCTCTCTGAGAAATTCTCAACTAACGCCCTGTCACCTACTTTCTTTGGATGTACTCATTTACTGTCATGAAAAACAATTGCCAGGACATGTCTGCTGCAACAGAAAAACAACTCGACGTGGCCAAAATTCTTTACAAAAGGAACTACAGTTAACAATTTACAGGGGCGGACTGGGAACTCAAAGTGGCCCTGAAAAAAACTGGCTCCATTTTTTAGCTGGGTCCAAATTGATGGCAATACCATATTGTGGCACATTATACCACCCCAACAGAGCCAAATACCACAGTCCATCACAAAATACTGCCAGCAGCACAAATTACCTCCCCAAAAACTTCCATTGGCCGGTTCTGATGGGGGCCCAGGTGGACCTCTGGGCATCGGCCCACCGGGAAATTTCCCTGTAAGGTCTATGGCCAATCTGCCCCTAACAGTTTATACTTCAAGGAAAATGTCTCAGCATGAAAGAAGGGGGTACCCTGCTTTGGACAATCCTTGTCATGAGAAGGTTCCCTCAAAAAATAAACTTATCTTAGGGACCGTAATGCTAAGATTCTTGGTGATCAGCTTTTTTGTACCCGAATACCTTTTAATATTTTCAGGAGATTCCAGTGCTTTCTTGCATTTTCAATCGCCCCCTGAGTTCCGCCACATTGCCCCCCCCCCCCTTTTCTCCTTTTTTGGGGCCCAATATGCAATTGGCTAGTAAAGGAGGAGAAGGTGACTTCTGCTTTCCTCAATAGGAGTCATCTTTTCCCTGGTTGTGACGCTGATCAATCATTGCGGACTGCTTTACAGCCAGGAAGTTTTACAAAATCACGTAAGAATAGCCTATGAAAGCATGTAATTGACAACCAGAAGTTGCCATAGGCAGAATGAATTACTTGCTTAGATAAGCTGTTCTCTTGAGATTTGGTAAATCACACAAAAACTGCACATCTTCCTGGATGTGAATCGGTCTGCAGCATCACTGCCATGGAGAAGAATCTACCCACTGAAAAGAGCACATCCGCTACGCTCACTATTCATTTGCATATTAGGCACCAAAACAAAGAGGGGGTAATGTGTTGGAACAGAGGAGTTGAATGGAAAAAAAATTGAATTTCCTTAGGACTAACAACAAAAGTTATTAGTAGAGGTGAGCGGACACCTGGATGTTCAGGTTCAACGAGTTCGGGACCCGAACTTGACCCCGAACCCGAACCCCATTGAAGTTAATGGGGACCCAAACTTTTGAGCACTAAAATGGCTGTAAAAATGTCATGGAAAGGGCTAGACAGCGGCAAATGCCAGAGAAAATGTGGTTAAGAGCATGGCAAGTGCCCTGCAAACAAAAGTGGATAGGGAAATGACTTTAAATAACATAAAATACGTAAAAATAAAAAATTATAATCTTGATCTAGGAGGTCCATATGGAGTAGGAGGTTGAGGAGGCGGTGGATGTGGCGGTGTAGGTGGAAGCGGTGGTGGAGGAGGAGGTAGCCTACACAGTTTTTTGGTTTTAAATGTATTTTTTAATTTTTTTAAATTAGGGTACACTCCAAAACATTGGGAAATATAACCTGTGATAACCCCCTCCAGTCGTGCTAAACACACGTTCAGACAATACACTGGTTGCAGGGCAGGCCAGCACCTCCAAGGCATAAAGGCCAAGCTCAGGCCATGTGCCCAATTTGGAAACCCAGAAGTTGAAGGGGGCAGACCCATCATTCAGTACGTGTAGACAAGTGCGCACATCCTGCTCCACCATGTCGCACGTCCCCGTGATGTCCATGATCCAATTGGATATCTTCTCTATCAACTTTCGATGTTCTTTTATGCTCCTTCCATGGTGATCACGGGTGGCGGGGATTCAGGGTTCCACGCCTGAGGAGGAGCCTGAGAAACGGATACCACATCCAAGGGAGGTCAATGGATGAAAATAAATGTAATCGAGCGGAAATGTAGGACATAAGCTTCCAAGTTAAGAAGGGGGCGCGCGGCAATTACCCACTCCCGACTCAGGGAGGTAGTGATGATAAATAACAATACAGGACTCTTAAGATGCCCTGTTATTGGAATGATTAATAAAAAAACTATAGGGACTGTGACTGGGGTATTTTTGATTTGGAAACGTTAGCCAGGAGAGGCCCTGCTGCCACTTTGTTGACTCTAGATAACTTCTGCTTGATCGCACGTCCCTGTGACGTCCACAAACCATTTGGATATCTTCTCTATCAACTTTCGATGTTCTTTTCTGAGCCTACCATGTTAATCACGGTTATCGGCGAATCAGGGTTCCACGCCGGAGAGGGAGCATGAGAAAGAAAGACCACATCCAAGGGAGATAAATGGATGAAATTTTATTTTGATCAAGCGGAAATATGGGAAAAGTTATTGAAGCGCAAATGTGGGACAAATTATGGAAGCGCCAATATGGGACAAATTATTGAAGCGCAAATGTGGGACAAATGATTAAAGCGCAAATGTGGGACTAATTATTAAAGCGCAAATGTGGGACAAATCATTGAAGCGCAAATCAGGGACAACTTGTTAAAGTTTAAGCATTGAATGAATGAAAGGATGTGGTGCATATCAAGTAAAGAATTTCTGAAATTTTATTCCCTGTCACCTATGCAGAGCAGGAGTTTATTCACGTCCAAAATTGTAAAATGTTAACCCAAGAATGTAACAGAAAAATTCGTTAAATGTATTAACCTGTCTACTAGTTAGAGGAGGGGTATATTACACCCAGAAAATTGGTGAATTTCACCTGAAAATGTAACAGACAAATTAGTAAATTTTTTTAACCTGTCTACTAGGTATAGCAGTGGTAAATCACACCCAAAAAATCTCACCCGAAAATGTAACAGACAAAGTAGTGAAATGACATAAAATAAAATAAAATACGTACAAATAAAAAAAAAATTTGATTTATGAGGTGGAGGTCCATATGGAGTAGGAGTTTGAGGAGGCGGTGGACGTAGCGGTGTAGGTGGAAATAGAGGTTATAGTTTTTCTTTTCTTTTTTAATTAGTGTACACTCCAAAAGAGTGTGAAATATCCAAAATACAAGAATGAGCAATTGAGCTGCAGTATAACAATGGCTGGTTAAGGCCAGTATACATGTCTATTCTGCACAAGGTATGGACAAGTCCTGTGGGATCCATGCCTGGTTCATTTTAAAGAACGTGAGCTTGTCCACATTTGGCTGTAGACAGGCGGCTGCACTTGTCTGTGATAACGCCCCCTGCTGTGCTAAACACAGTTCAGATAATACACTGGCTGCAGGGCAGGCCAGCACCTCCAAGGCGTAAATGGCAAGCTCAGGCCATGTGCCCAATTTGGAGACCCAGAAGTTGAAGGGGGCAGACCCGTCATTCAGTACGTGTAGGCGTGTGCACACATACTGCTCCACCATGTTGGTGAAATGCTGCCTCCTGCTAAGACGTTCCATATCAGCTGGTGGTGCTGGTTGTTGCGGCGTGCTGACAAAGCTTTTCCACATTTCGGCCATGCTAACCCTGCCTTCTGAGTGCTAGCGGTGCCCCAGCTGTGTTGGTGACCTCTTCCTCCTCCTCTGCCTTGTGCTTCCACTGTGCCCCCGCTGTCAGGTGGGAATGCCACCAGCAGCGCGTCTACCAGCGTGCGCTTGTATTCACGCATCTTACGATCACACTCCAGTTAGGGAATTAAGGACGGTACGTTGTTCTTGTAATGGGGATCCAGCAGCGTGGCCACCCAGTAATCAGCACAAGTTAGAATGTGGGCAACTCGGCGGTCGTTGCGGAGACACTGCAGCATGTAATCGCTCATGTGTGCCAGGCTGCCCAGAGGCAACGAAAAGCTGTCCTCTGTGGGAGGTGTATCGTCTGTGTTCTCTGTATCCCCCCAGCCACGCACCAGTGATGGCCATGAGCTGGTCTGGGTGTCACCCATGCGTGCTGCAGCTGAAACTCTACTATCGCCTGCTGCTGCTCACACAGTCTGGCCAGCATGTGCAAGGTGGAGTTCCACCTTGTGGGCACGTCGCATATGAGGCGGTGGGCGGGAAGGCTGAAGTTAAGCTGCAGCGCTGACAGGAGAGCAGCAGCAGGGTGAGAACGCCAAAAGCACGCACAGACGGCCCGCACTTTATGCAGCAGCTCTGACATATCGGGGTAATTTTTAAGGAATCTCTGCACCACCAAATTCAGCACATGCGCCAGGCAAGGGATGTGCATCAAACCGGCTAGTCCCAGAGCTGCTACGAGATTTCACCCATTATCGCACACTACCAGGCCGGGCTTGAGGGTCACTGGCACCAACCACTCACTGGTCTGTTGTTCAAGGCCCGTCCACAGCTCCTGCACAGTGTGGGGTTTGTCCCCCAAACAGATACGTTTTAAAACTGCCTGCTGTCGTTTACCCTTGGCTGTGCTGAAGTTGGTGGTGAAGGTGTTACGCTAACCGGGTGAGGAGCCGGTAGAGGAAGAGGAAGCGGAGTAGGAAGCAACAGGAGGCAAACTGAAGCGCCCTGCAATCCTTGGTGGTGGCAGGACATGCGCCAAACTGCTATCCGCCTCAGGCCCAGACGCCACTGCATTTACCCAGTGTGCTGTTATGGAGATATACAGACGTGGACAAAATTGTTGGTACCCTTTGGTCAATGAAAGAAAAAGTCACAATGGTCACAGAAATAACTTTAATCTGACAAAAGTAATAATAAATTAAAATTCTATAAATGTTAACCAATGAAAGTCAGACATTGTTTTTCAACCATGCTTCAACAGAATTATGTAAAAAAATAAACTCATGAAACAGGCATGGACAAAAATGATGGTACCCCTAACTTAATATTTTGTTGCGCAACCTTTTGAGGCAATCACTGCAATCAAACGCTTCCTGTAACTGTCAATGAGACATCTGCACCTCTCAGCAGGTATTTTGGCCCACTCCTCATGAGCAAACTGCTCCAGTTGTGTCCGGTTTGATGGGTGCCTTTTCCAGACTGCATGTTTCAGCTCCTTCCAAAGATGCTCAATAGGATTGAGGTCAGGGCTCATAGAAGGCCACTTTAGAATAGTCCAATTTTTTCCTCTTAGCCATTCTTGGGTGTTTTTAGCGGTGTGTTTTGGGTCATTGTCCTGTTGCAAGACCCATGACCTGCGACTGAGACCAAGCTTTCTGACACTGGCTAGTACATTTCTCTCTAGAATTCCTTGATAGTCTTGAGATTTCATTGTACCCTGCACAGATTCAAGACACCCTGTGCCAGACGCAGCAAAGCAGCCCCAGAACATAACAGAGCCTCCTCCATGTTTCACAGTAGGGACAGTGTTCTTTTCTTGATATGCTTCATTTTTTCGTCTGTGAACATACAGCTGATGTGCCTTGGCAAAAACTTCGATTTTTGTCTCATCTGTCCACAGGACATTCTCCCAGAAGCTTTGTGGCTTGTCAACATGTAGTTTGGCATATTCCAGTCTTGCTTTTTTATGATTCGTTTTCAACAATGGTGTCCTCCTTGGTCGTCTCCCATGTAGTCCACTTTGGCTCAAACAACGACGGATGGTGCGATCTGACACTGATGTTCCTTGAGCATGAAGTTCACCTTGAATCTCTTTAGAAGTCTTTCTAGGCTCTTTTGTTACCATTCGGATTATCCGTCTCTTAGATTTGTCATCAATTTTCCTCCTGCGGCCACGTCCAGGGAGGTTGGCTACAGTCCCATGGATCTTAAACTTATGAATAATATGTGCAACTGTACTCACAGGAACATCTAGTTGCTTGGAGATGGTCTTATAGCCTTTACCTTTAACATGCTTGTCTATAATTTTCTTTCTGATCTCTTGAGACAGCTCTTTCCTTTGCTTCCTCTGGTCCATGTCGAGTGTGGTACACACCATATCACCAAACAACACAGTGATTACCTGGAGCCATATATATAGGCCCAATGGCTGATTACAAGGTTGTAGACACCTGTGATGCTAATTAGTGGACACACCTTGAATTAACATGTCCCTTTGGTCACATTATGTTCTGTGTTTTCTAGGGGTACCATCATTTTTGTCCATGCCTGTTTCATGAGTTTATTTTTTTACATAATTCTGTTGAAGCATGGTTGAAAAACAATGTCTGACTTTCATTGGTTAACATTTATAGAATTTTAATTTATTATTACTTTTGTCAGATTAAAGTTATTTCTGTGACCATTGTGACTTTTTCTTTCATTGACCAAAGGGTACCAACAATTTTGTCCACGTCTGTATAACGTCCCTGACCGTGCTTACTAGTCCACGTATCCGTAGTGAGGTGCACATTGCCACAGATGGCGTTGCGCAGTGCACACCTCATTTTGTCCCCACTTGGTTGTGCAGGGAAGGGATGACTCGCCTGGAAAGGTAGTGGCGGCTGGGCACGACGTTACTGTGGGACAGCCACCGCCATAAGGCCTTTAAAACTCTCCATCTCCACCAGACGGAATGACAGCATTTCAAAAGGCCAGTAATTTAGAAATGCTGGCATTCAGGGCTAGGGATTGCGGGTGGGTAGGGGGGTACTTCCTCTTCCTCTTCAGTGTTTGGGAGATGGAGAACTGAACGCTTCCGTGGGAGGCTTGGTGACCCAGGTGGTGGTGTTGCTGGCAGATCCACTGTTTGCGGGGTGGCAGGCGGCACTGTCACTCCAGAGGTGGATTAAGAGGCAGAGTCTGCAGCAGAAGAGGAAGCAGGAGGAGCAAGAGACCTTTCTTTGTTTTTGAGGTGTCTACTCCACTGCAGCTTGTACTTTGCACTTAAAGAGGACCTTTCACTAGAATAAAACATCTAAACTAACCATACAGACATGGAGAGCGGCGCCCAGAGATCTTACTGCACTTACTGTTAACCCTGGGCACCGCTCCGTTCTCCCGGTATAGCCTCTGGTATCTTCATAGTTAGGTTCCCCTGGGTGGAGCCTAACTATGAAGATACCGGAGGCTATACCGGGAGAACGGAGGTGCGCCCAGGGATAATAGTAAGTGCAGGGAGATCCCTGGGCGCCGCTCTCCATGTCTGTATAGTTAGTTTAGATGTTTTATTCTAGTGAAAGGTCCTCTTTAAATGCTTGGTCATGCATGTTGTTTATGTCTCGCTTCAGGCTCTGATTGCACAGCGTGAAAACCACTCGTGTCTTGTCGTCAGCACAACTCCTTGGAGCTGGCATTGGTGTGCTTGATCCCTTGCTGTGCTGGGCAGTAGCAGGCGTACTGTCTAGGGGACGGCCGCTCCGCTTTTGCACCCTGCTCCCTCTTCTGCTGTGCCGGTGGTTCTGCGACCACCGCCTCTTACTCTGAACTACATAGGTTACTCGCAAGACCTTGATTCCATGTGGGGTAGAGGACCTCATCGTCCTCCACATCATCTTCAACCCAGTCTTCACCCCTGCTCTCCTTGTCAGTCTGCACACTTTCGAAAGCCACAGCAGTTGGCACCTATGTTTCGTCATTATCTGAGACGTGCTGCGATGGTCCTCCCATGTACTCATTTTGAAAGATAAGTGGTTGGGCATCGGTGCACTCAATCTCTTCCACTTCTGGGGAAAGGGATAGGTGGGTGGCCCTGGGAAACCCTGCTAACAGAGTCATAAAAAAGCAGAAGAGACTGCTGCATGAGTTGGGGCTCAGACTGCTTGGCTGATTTTCAAGGGGGTGAGGTGAAAGACTGATGGACATCGGCTGCAGGTGCCAACTCTGATCTTTCAGCACGAGACTGGGTGGGAGACAATGTAAAGGAACTGGAGGCACTGTCAGCAACCCAATCTACTATCGCCTGTAATTGTTCTGGACTCACAATTCGTAGAGCCGCATTAGGCCCGACCAAATACCACTGCAGGTTCTGTCGCCTAGTCGCACCTGAGGAAGGGGTTTCACTTGTGCGTGTAGCTGGCACAGATCGACCATGTCCTCTCCCTGCAACAGAAGCTCCACCAGCAGCACCACGACCTGGGCCACGTCCCTTATTTGACGCTCTCCTCAAATTTCTTAAATTTTGGATCTTGCCCTAAATGGGTGTTTAATTAATAGCAGACTAGAACAACAGTATGTAAAGGTTGTATCTCACACGTACAGATGCAGGGTAGGCCGTAATTAAAAAAATTTGCCAAAAATGGCTGTTTTTCAAATAACTGAATAGAACCACAGTATCTAAAGTGTGTATCTCACAATGACATATGCAGCAAAGGCTGCAAAATAAAGTTTTTTGCCCAAAATGGGTGTTTGTTTAGTAACAGAATATGACAGCAGTATATAACGTTTAAATTTCACACGTACTGATGCAGCCAGGGCTGTAAAATTGTGTATTTTACCAAAAAATTTTTTTTTTTAAAACCCAGAAAATTAGGGCTGTATTTCTAGCTTAAATTGCCCACTGACTAATCCTGCAAAGGCCCCAGATGTTGGATATTGCCCAAAATGGGTGTTTTTAAAAGCAAGAAAATAATTACAATTTTTAAAACTTGTTTTTAACAATCACAGATGCAACAAGAGCTGCAATATTAAGTATTTTTCAAAAAAAGGTTTTTTTTTACTAACAGAATATGAAAGCTGTATATAACGATTGAATTTCACACGTGCATATGCAGCTAGTGTTTTTAAAAACCCAGAAAATTATGGCTGTATTTATAGCTTAAATTGCACACTGACTAATTCTGCAAAGGCACCAGATGTTGTATATTGCCAAAAAGGGTGTTTTTTAAAAAAAAAATGATTATTAGTGCAGTATTTCAAGCTTGGATTTGAATGTCACAAAAGCTCAGATGCAGTACTGATGCAGTGAGCTTGCATAAAATGGCCGCCGCCGCCGCCCACCTAACTAACAGACGGATAAAAGTTATTCTTTTCTGTCACTGGGCCCAGGGCAGGGCAAAAAGATTGTGCACTGCAACCACACAACTAAATCTATGTAGATCGCTGAGTTCAATTGGAGTTCTGATCACAGATTCGGTCCTATTCTCTCCCTCACAGCAGCATCCTCTCCCTACACTAAGAACAGCAGAGTGACGTGCAGGGCTACGTGACTCCAGCTTATATAGAGGCTGGGTCACATGCTGCACTGGCCAATCACAGCCATGCCATTAGTAGGCATGGCTGTGATGGCTTCTAAGGTCACACAGTTAAACGCTTGTTGGTTGCAGCCTTTCAAAAAGCTCCAAGAAATCGCCTAACAACGAGCCCGAACTTTTACTGAAATGTTCGGGTTCGGGGTCCAAAAATCCTAAAGTTCGGTACGAACTCTAGTTATTAGTTAAAAAAAAAAAAAAAAAACAGGCGACAGGTCCTCTTTAAGCATTAAATGGGGCCCATTATAATAAAAAAAAAACTCCTGGACCTCCAGATCAAGAGAAAATCTCTGTAGCCAATGTCCTCTCTGGCAAATTGTTTAAGATCCAGAATTCAGAACAGAGATCCTCTCTATTAACCCAGAATAGGCATAAAATTATGTTTCTGGGTTTCATGCAGAAGAATTTGACTGTTGAACCATAACACCAACTGAAGGCAAGGTCTTTACCTATGCTTCAAAGTTTCCAACAGTGGACGCCATTATAATATGAAGGGTGGGGCCAACTCCATATACATTCCTATGATTTTGTCTGTTTACTCTCAGCCATTAAGTGTATGTTAACAGACCATTACCTAGCTCTTCTATAATGGGTCAGTAAACCTAAAGTCAGTCCCCATTAGCAGCCAGTTCAAGCTTGGGAGATGCTGGTTGTGGTATTCGGCAGTGAGATCCAGAGGAGTAGCTATAGGGGGTGCAGAAGCCTGGGGGGGGGGGGGGGGGCAAAGACCCTTGTGCCGCATAAGAAGACACCATTATTATAGAAAATGCCTGCTGGTCAAGTTACACCTCTGGCTGGAGAGAAGAGGTTAGGTCAAGAATTTGGCATGAGGGGGGTGCCGTTTCAATTTTTGCCTAAGGCAGCACGAAGGCTATGTGCTTTCCTGCTCCTGGCCACAAAGCACTGAGGGAAGGGGGGTCCAAGCTGAACTCTTGCACCAGGGACCATAAGCCTTTAGCTACGCTCCTGGTGAGATCACTGGTAGGATGTCAAGAAAAATGTCTGCCTCTATAATCTCTAGTCTACTTCAGATATCTCCTGTTCTAAGTACTCCAGAGACATTTATACATGTGACTAGACGCAGCTGTGTTCTTTGAGCTTCAAGAGTATTTGCTTGACCTGAGGTCTATTGGCAAAGTGAAGATCATGGCTGGAGCAGTGAACACTATTGTGTTGCTTAATTTCAGATTTCCTCTTCTCTTAGTTTTGGCTGGGTACAAACTTTAATGATTGGTTCGCCATGCCAATAATGAAGTCAGAAATATTTTTCCAGTAAATATAGTATTTAGCAAGCCAAAACATAACGGGCATGTCCAAGTACACCCAGATCGACTTGAACAGACTAATGCAAGATCGGCATTCAAGAAACCATGTTGCCTTTGCCAAATAATAAACTTTTTCCGTTGAAACTTCTGGCTGCTTCACTCACACCATCTAGGGGATGGTAAGGAATGGAATTCAGTTTATTTCCATCAACAAAGTAAAGAAAAATTAAAGGGGAATTCCATATTTATTTACGTTAAACATGCTATAGAAACTGGTCAGAATGTACCATTGCAGTGGTGTATGACACACCCCTTCTTCAGAACTGCCATATATATCAATGCAGGCATGATGGCTGTTTAACAGGGTTGTCTCACCAGCTATCATCTACAGGTGAAACTCAAAAATTTTAATATCGTGCAAAGTTCATTTATTTCAGTAATGCAACTTAAAAGGGGAAACTAACATATGAGATAGACTCATTACATGCAAAGCCAGATATTTCAAGCCTTTATTTGGTATAATTTGGCTGATTTTGAGGTACCCTTTGCTCAGGGGGTATGGATTAATTAGCTGACTAGAGTGTGACACTTTGAGCCTAGATTGAATATTGAACCTTTTCACAAAATTCAAATTTTATTTCAAGACACGGAGGCTCATATTTGCTTAACTCTTTCTTTACTGGAAAATAGCAGCAAAGACAATTGAAGAAAAAACCATAAGAGTATCCATGGTAACAGCTCCACCCCTTCTACCCCTATATAAGGGACATCTCTGGCTGGACACTTCCTCTTTCTTTGCTGCTCCAGCTCAGATAAGTGGTTAAATTTTCCGTATTAACTGTATTGGTGTTTTTCTCCTTATATGTTCTGAGGGGTACTGTTTTGAGCCTTATTCTTTGATATATCTTATTGCCCCAGTTCCCTCTTGGGACGGTCCTTTAGTTCTTTTCTTTCTATACCATTTTCTTTAATTGTTTATCCTGTTTTGTCCCCACCTTCATGGGTTAATTGTGCCGCTTTGCTGTCTCTCCCGCTCACCCCCGTGACGCTCGGTCAGTCACCGGCCGTTTCGGTGCCGTTTCCTTAGCCTTATTTATTGTCTCCCGGCCATTTTGTCTCCCCCCCTTTTCTCCCCTCTTCTTCTTTCCTACCTGTGCCTTTACCGCTCTGTTTTCCCGGGCTTCAGCTTCTCAGGTCTCGTCGGACGGGATTCTCGGACGCCATCTTGATTTTTTCCCTCAAGCGCCGAGATCTCGCGCTTCTGGGCGGGATTCTCGGGCGCCATCTTTCTCCTCCCGGTCTTCTCATTGGCCTCTCTGGGTGAAGGGGAGGAGTCTTATCCTTGCGCTTCTCGGCTCACTGTATCGCAGTGCGCTGTCCGCATCGCTCGTCGATTACTGTGCTCTCGGTGCCAGCGTTTTTTCTTCTATCTGGTGGGGTGACCTACTCCTCAGGTATTTGTTCCATAATGTCTATGGTCCCTGTGTCCCCGGCCAGCTCTGTGCAGGTTAGACGCTTCAGTCAGGTTTCACCTTCCCCCCCTCATAGGGTTAATGATGCCCCTGTCCAGGAGTTGCAGGCTGCTAGTTTACAGCAGTCTATTTCTGAGGCAATAGTAGCTGCTATGGGGTCAGTTTCAGTGTCCTTATCACAGACTATTTCCCAGGCCCTAAGGGCTCAAACTAACCCGGTAATGCCCCCTCCTGCCTCCAGAACAAATGTGAATGTGGGCTCTGGCCCATCCAATGAATGCGCAGTCAAATCGCGCAAAAGAGCTAATCCGCGCCCGGCAGAAAGGGCACGTGCATGGAAGACCGCCCGGTCCTTACCGGAGCAGGTTTCTGATTCAGACGCAGAGTCTGTTGAGGAGGCTTATGATGATTACCCCCATCATTCTGGGGAAGATGATTTAATTGATGTGGCAGTTGATCCTGCTATTGAGGAGGACCCGTCTAAATTAGCGGGGACCGATATAGACCCTCTGGAGTCCGGCAAGGACACAATTCTGGATCCCATGGGTGACCACCTATTTAATCCGGACCAGTTACACCATCCTAGATCCTCAGAATGGCTTCCCGCCACTCATGTGGAGCAGTACCTGGAAGCGAGGATTCGTACTCCCCTTTCCAAAGAAGCTCGCAGTAAGCTTCGGGCAGAATGCCCACGACCCCTGATTCCTCACAGGATTTGTGAGACACCTAGTGTGGACCCTAAAGTGGTTCAATTTCTAGCAAAAACGGGGTTCAACCCGCGTAAGGGGTTGTACTCTGCTTTAAAAGCTTGCCAAGACAAGTTACTGGATATGACAGGGCCGTTGGCCAAAATTTTTGACTTAGCCGAATCTGCCAAGGCAGCGGGCACACAGGTTGACCCTGAAGATCTTAGTGGTTGTGCCCAAAGGGCTATTTGTATGGCTGGCAATGTAAATACTTCAATTGCCATTGAAAGGAGGAAAGCCATACTGATGAAAATTGAGCCGAAATTAGCAAATTTATCCCTGTCAGAATCCGGGAAAGAGGCACAAGGCCTATTGTTTGGAGACCCCTTCATAAAGGAGCTGGGGAAGTATGTTGGCGCCTTTACGGCCCTCGATAAAGCGCAGAGCTCCATGCGCCGCGTCTTTCAGACGCGTTTTTCCTCCAGGGCCGGCAATCCTAGGGGCCGATTGTCCGGCCGATCCAACTTTCAGCCCAGAGGCACGGGCCGTGGCTCCTTTAATTACCGACAGTCGCTGCAAGACTCCAGGTACCAACCTACCTTCTTTCCGTCCCGCGGAGGTCCTTCCCGTTCCAGAAGTTTCCGAGGCACTCCTGGTTCAAGGCGCCCATATGGTAAGTCGTCCGTGTGTGTCATCTCTGAGTTCCCAGCAGGTTGGGGGAAGACTCCGTCACTTTTCCCATGTGTGGTCAAGGATCACCTCAGACCAGTGGGTCCTTTCTACGGTCCGGGGTTTTACCATCGAGCTAGTATCCACCCCACAGGGCCTTCCCACTGTTTCATGGGGTCCGACCTCGGATCAGTCACTCCTAAATACAGAACTGTCATCCCTTCTATTCAAAGGGGCCATAGAATTATCTCCCGATCCCTTCACTGGGGTTCTGAGCAGTATCTTCCTGGTACAGAAGAAGGGTGGCCAGTTCCGGCCGGTCATAAATCTCAAACATTTAAATGTCTTCGTTCGCTACAGACATTTCAAGATGGAGGGCATCCATCTTCTCCGGGATATGCTCCTTCCGGGAGACTGGTTCGTCAAACTGGATCTCAAGGATGCATACTTAACGGTCCCAGTAGCTCCTCCATCTCGAAATCTCCTTCAGTTCTTATGGAAGGGCCACACATGGCGGTTTACTTGCCTCCCGTTTGGCCTGTCATCCGCCCCGTGGTGTTTTACAAAGATCATGAAACCTGTAGTGGCTTGGCTCAGAGCGAGAGGGGTGCGTCTAATTATTTATTTGGACGACATCCTGATCATGGCCCAGAATCCTTCCCTTCTGTTGTATCATTTAGAGATGGCCAAATCCCTGCTGCAGGGGTTGGGGTTTGTTCTCAATCTAGAGAAATCATGTCTGGTCCCGGACACCTCTGTAGAGTTTCTAGGTTTTGCCATAAACTCTTTGGATCAGTCTCTCAGTCTGCCCTTAGCCAAGGTCAAAACGATACGCAAGGAGATTCGGCATGCTCTCTTGCTCCCACGGTTATCTCTCCGACACCTTGCTCGCCTGATCGGTCTTCTCACTTCCTCCATTCAGGCGATATTTCCTGCTCCCCTTCATTATCGGGCGCTACAGAGACTGAAGATTGCTCACCTGAGAGCAGGGGCCTCATATTAAGACACTCTTGTCTTAGACATGGAGACCAGAGACGAATTGGTGTGGTGGATACACAATTTGTCGGTATGGAATGGCCGTGCGATATTCGGCCTACTTCCAGATCTGGTTATCGAGTCCGATGCCAGTCTGATGGGTTGGGGAGCACACTGTCAGGGGGTATCCACGGGTGGACCATGGTCCCCGGAAGAGGCTCATCTTCACATCAATGCCCTCGAACTCTTGGCGGGATCTTTCGCGATCCGCAGCTTCGCAGAGGGTTCCGTACGGGCGTGTATTCGCCTGCGTATGGACAATGTCTCTGCGGTCCGGTATGTGAATTGTCTAGGGGGTACTCGATCCAGAGTTTTGGCGTATCTGGTCAAAGATTTTTGGGAATTTTGTCTTTCCAGGGGAATTTCGGTAGTGGCGGAATACATTCCAGGACTCCACAACACATTAGCCGACTGGAGTTCTCGTTGCATGTCGGACTCCAGCGACTGGAGGTTGGATCCGAGGGTCTTCCGAGATATTGTATCTCTTTGGGGCCCGTGTTGCATCGATTTGTTCGCGTCACGCCTGAACACGCAACTGCCCAGGTACTTCAGTTGGCGTCCGGATCCACAAGCAGAGGCCGTAGATGCTTTGCTCCAGAACTGGAGGGGCTCCCTCCACTATGCCTTTCCTCCGTTCGCTCTCATTCCTTGTGTACTCGCTCAGGTCCGTCGCCAGCAGGCGCAGCTGGTCCTTTTGGTTCCCTTCTGGCAAACACAATCGTGGTTTCCCCAATTACTTCATCTTCTCACGGAGGAGCCTCGGCTCCTGCCGGCGTTTCCACAGCTTTTGCTCGACCCTTATGGTCGCCATCACCCACTTCTGCTAGACGGATCTCTGCAGCTTCTAGCATGCTGGGTTTCAGGGGTCCCTGGGATTCCTCTGAATTTTCGTCAGCAACCATGCAGCTGTTGGAGTCAGCTTGGGCTCCAGGCACTAGACGAGCCTATCAGGCGGCTTGGGACGTATGGGTTCGTTGGTGCGATCCACGGGACTTGGATCCCCTGCAAGCCCCTGTAGCCGCTATTCTTCAGTTCCTCACTTCTCTCTTTGAGGCGGGTAAAGCTTACCGTACCCTGAACGTATACCGCTCGGCGATTTCTGCTAGACATTCCGGGTTTGATGGTTGCCCCGCCGGGCAACACCCTTTGATCTGTCGACTATTACGTGGGTCTCGGTTGTCGCGTCCTCCTAGACCGCGTTTCTCTACCACTTGGGACGTCGCGACGGTTCTCCGTTTTCTGGAGGGTTGGCCCCTCAATTCGTTGCTGTCTCTTCGGCAGCTCTCTGCCAAGTTGGTGACCCTTCTTTGTTTGGTGTCTTGTAAACGCGTCTCGGACGTACGGGCTTTGGATATAGACGCGCGTTATTTTACACCACAAGGGGTTCTGTTTAATATCTCTCGTCAAACTAAAACAGGTATCAGGTCGGTTGCTTACCCGTCTTTTCCTTCTTCTCCGCAACTGTGCCCCGTGGCTTGTTTACGGGAGTACGAGTCTCGCACCTTGGCGTTTCGCTCTCGGGATTCCCCGCAATTGTTCATATCTTTTCGTCGCCCTTTTTCCCCGGTTACCAGCGTTACGCTTTCCCAGTGGGTTAAGTGGATCCTTTCCCTCGCCGGTATTGATCCTTCCATTTTCACCGCGCATTCGGTACGGGGAGCGGCGGCTACCTCTATGTCGGTGGCAGGAGCCCGTTTGGAGAATGTCATGAAGTTGGCGGATTGGTCCCGTGTCTCTACCTTTCGGGAATTCTATTTCAGGCCGGATCCTCACATTTTTACCTCCGTTATTACTCAGCTTTAAACTTGCAAATATGAGCCTCCGTGTCTTGAAATAAAATTAGGGATTTTCCTAAGTCATGACGTAAAGTCATGATTTTATGAAAGACACGGAGGCGAGTATTTCCCGCCCATTGCATTTCGCCCTCCCTGCTGGGTCTTTGTACTGTATGATATTATTGATCTGTCTGTTAATGCATGGGGAGTAGTTGGGCTGGTGTGGTTGTTCGTGGATCAATACAAATGGGTGGTTTGCTACCATGATGTTTGTTTTTCTCTTTTCCCTCCAGGTTGATGCACCTTTATCGTCCGTCATCTGATACTCACCTTCCAGAGGTTCCGTTTGGTTGTTCTGCGGCTGCTGTTCCGGCTGCTATTGTCCGTTCCAGAGTTCAGTTTTCGCAGTTTGAAGACTGCAAAGAAAGAGGAAGTGTCCAGCCAGAGATGTCCCTTATATAGGGGTAGAAGGGGTGGAGCTGTTACCATGGATACTCTTATGGTTTTTTCTTCAATTGTCTTTGCTGCTATTTTCCAGTAAAGAAAGAGTTAAGCAAATACTCGCCTCCGTGTCTTTCATAAAATCATGACTTTACATCATGACTTAGGAAAATCCCTAATTTGCTTGCTTTCACAGACATGCTCAGTTTGTTGTTTGTAATGCTGTGATCAGTGTTCACACTATGTTGCAATATTGAACACTTTCATGCTGTTAATGATTCATAAGGGGGTCAGGCGTCTTTTCCTCTACACATGTGCATGTATTGACTAAAAAAAATATATATATTGTTACGATTGTATTTTAGAAAATCTGGCACTTTTGTACCAAGTAATAAATATTATAGAAATTATAATACATTACGGAATGTTTAGCTTTATCCACCAAATTTTATAATGGCCAGTTCTCACTGTTCACTATTATAGCAATCTTTCCTTGTAGCGATAAGGCAGTCGGTGGCTATCATCTCCATGGAGTCAGGATCTCCCTAAGAGTAAACTTGGAAAAATCATTACATTTATAGTTACAAAAAAAATCTCAAGTCCTTCAAATGAGTTAATCTTTTTGTTAAGATCAAGGGCACTTTAAACTGCAGAGCACTATTTGATGATAGAATCACATGACTGCATTTAGTTTTATTATGATAAATAGTATATCCAGAAAGTAGCTTGAGAGTGGATGGGAGGGACTGGGACAAAAGGGTAGGTGGGATAGGCTGCTACCTATGGCACCAGATGAGAGCATCTTGTTGGGGGTGCAATTATAAAAAATGTGTCTTGCAGTGCTGCACTTTTAACTTTCATTTTAAGGCTGGCTCCTCCCCATGTTGTCTCTGTGGAGCCGCAATCTCAGCTCCAGCTGTGCTTCTGGCTGATGTAATCGGCATTGCTAAGAGGAAAAAGGACTCTGCGCAGCAGTTTAATACTTGGCAGACCGGAGCTGCGCCCATGTCCCAGTTTTAGCAATGATGATTAAATCTTCCAAAATCACTACTGGGGCTGCGAATTCGGGGCCGACTCAGGGAACTGATCATAAGTGTAAGGGGCCGCCCCTTTACCAAGGAGTAGGCTTACCAATGATCGCTTCCCTTATAAGACTGATGGAAGTGCTCATTATTGGTTGATTGTATTAGTCCTCTCTCCTCAGGTTAGTAGTTCTTCCCTCCTCTCCCTGCACTAGTTCACCCATGCCCCAAGTGCCTCATTGTCCATCACCTCCCGCCTACCACAAGTGCCTCACTGTCCATTCATACCCCCCGCCTCAAAAACCTAACTGCCCCCTCTGCTAGCCATTTGCCTCAGGTGCCTCACTTGCCCCTTGTGCTACCCTCTGACACAAGTGTATCACTGTCCCTTCTGCCCCAGGTGCCTTACTGTCCCTTCTGATACCCCCTGCATTAAGTCCCTCTCTGTCCCATCTGCTCCCCCCACCCCAAGTGCCTCACTGCCACTTCTGCTTCCCCCTACCCCAGGTGCCTCACTGTCCTATCTGCAGCCCCCCTGCTCCAGGTGCCTAACTGTCCCTTCATCTCTTCCCCTGCCTCACTACCCTCCTCTAGTCCCTTGCTCCAGGTGCCACACTGTACCTTCTTCTCCATGACCCAAGTGCCTCACTGTCCCTTCTTCTAGCCACAGGTGCCTCACTGTCCCTTCTGCTCTGCCCCCAGTCACAAGTGCCTCACTATACTTCCTGTGTTCCCCCTCCAAATGCCTTACTGCCACCTCTGCTCCCCCTGCACTAGGTGCTTTAATGCCCTTTCTCTTCACCATTACAACAGAGGCTGGGATGTTCTTTCAACCCTCCCCCCGGTGCCTAATATCCCTACTTCTCCCTGCAGCAGCTGCCTCACTGTCCCCTCGCAGCAGATGCCTCACTGTCCTTTCTCCTTCCCTGCCCCAGGTGCCTCACTGTGTCACCATCCCCACACAAACCGCTCCAGGTACCTCACAGTCCTTGTTGCCAATGAAACACACAGTAACAGATATGGAGCCAGGACGTGTTCCTGGCAGTGTTTCTACAACCAAGCAGCAGCACCCGAGTTACCTCTCCAATTCCAGTTATGGGTTATCACTGAGGCTGCATGCTCCACTGGTGGTGGGTTGCCCCAGTGTGCATATATGCAAAAGTGTGCCTGCATGTATATGTCATGAACCAGCATGTGTGAAACGACTATGCCATATGACCAACCTCCTCTAACGGCATTGTCTAAGTTAACCCCTCATTCTTCGCAGTACCCCTGATGGTGGAGATAGACTTTCCCTAGGAGAAAACCAGGTTGCTACCCCTTAAGGAGAATTGGCACGCAAAGCAGCTGGTCCAGGCAAACCAGGGGGTACCAGAGCAAGGTAACAGAGGTATATATATATAGTCAGAAGGCCAAATCTTAACCAAAAGAAACGGTGCATAACCAAAGGATGAGGCAGAGGTGAAGTCAAACAAGCAATCGGTCAGGGTAGGCGGCACAGGTCAGGCAATCTAGGTCAGCAACTGAAGAGTTGATGCAAAGTAGGCAGGAATCAAGCAGGTAGTAGAGTCCAGAAGCAGAGATCACACCAACCTTTCCAGGACACAAAGATCTTGACACTCAGGCGCCTGGGAAGGGGGCTAGACCACTTAAATAGGTGCAGGAGGGCTAGGATTGGTCATCATAGTCACATGTGCCACATGAAGTGACGTGTGCCAGCCCTCAAGGAAGTGCTACAGGGAGCAAGCTGAAAGCATGCTGTGCCCAGGGCTGGAAGGAAATTGTGGAGCAGATTCACCACAGAACACAACCCTTGGGACAGCAGCAGTAAACACATTGGAGGAGAGCAACTGCTGTTACAGTCTGTATAAAAGTGCGCCTCTGTTTGTAATATGTTCTGCTATTACTGCCACTGTGTGTATATAAAGCATATTGCTGTGTGTGTGTATGTCAGGGTGTACATGTGTGTAAAACATATTCAGATATTTTTCACAGATTTTTGGTGAAGGAGATATTTTCTGTTGAAATAGGCAAATGTAGGCTTGGTGCTGTTACTGTAGTAATGTAGTAGGCGCCAAATTTTAAAACTTTAAATGCTGAGCCAGTGACTGGCCTTAATGGTGACATGTATGTGAGTGGCACATCACTGCTGGATCATGTGCTGCTTGGGGACACATCACAACTGAGGCCATAAATTGGCTGCAGTGACACGTGACCTTGTTGGTGCAGGGACTAATGTACAGGAAACTCCAGGAGAACTCCTTCAATACGGTTGTCTGAGAGTTTCAAAACTCGGACAACCCTATTAAATGTGGAGCAGACAGGTTTATAAACAAAGATAAAAGCTTTACATGATAAAGATCCCTTCATGCAAATCGCTGTTAGATGTACCATCTGTTATTTATGTGACAGCTCAGCGGTCACTGGCCTCAGTGGTAACCTGTGCTTGAATGTTGGGAACATTGAGACCAGTGATTGGCTTGGTGGTCAGTTGAACAATGGATGTCACATGATCACTTCAGTCCAATTGGGACCAGAAGTCCTGGAGGCAGTACCCACAGCATTGGTACAAAGTGACCTGACAGAAGAGTGAAGCTTTTTTCCTCAATGTGCCCCCGCCACACAGTTCTGACTGTGGACCATGGGATATGCTTTACAGTCCCTCAGTTTATAGTAGAAACCATCTGATAGATTTGCTGATCTGTTAATTGTATTCCCCATTATCATTTTCTGGAGGGGAAGATCGATTGAATCTGCCATGAGTGAGAGGAGGGTTATTATTTGGCAGCGTGCACTAAGTTGTGCTATGAAAGTTACTGCCGTCAGTGTTTGTGTGTCAAAGATATAGTAGCCAGTATTAGTGAATTCATTCTATGTCCCTGATATGGCCTGCTGTGGTGGACAAAGCAGGTAATTTATGGGGAGGCACAGGCCTCGTCATAAATGACCTGCCTCAACCGGCTCTCTGTGGGTGTAGGCTATTATTCATAGAACCCAAAAAAATATGGATAATCCTTAAAGGGTTTGTATGGCTTCATGGTTGAACCTGGATTTTGTTTATTCTTTTACTACCTACAGTATGACTGGAAAATCGGAGCATTTCCTTGCTCCGATGCTCACCCTTGCCTTGTGCTGCATCGCTGCCCTAGGCTGTTTTGGATGTGGGTACTATGCTACTTTGCAAACTACCGCCTCCAAAACGGCCTCTGGCAGCACTATAGTCCCCTCATCTGTGTCGGTGATATCACTGGGCTCACTGCTAGGCAGAAGTCTCTGCCAAACATAGTGATGTGAAATCTGGTACATCACTGGCAGTAAACAAACAGACCTTGCACTGCGTGATGCAGTGCAAGGCAAGGGGGGGTGCATCAGAGCAAGGAAATGCTCCGATGCTCAACTCATACGTATGAAAGAATAAAGAATAGTTTATATCAGTGTTCAGCCCTGAACCTGAACAATGCCTTTAATTGTAGGCAAAATAAATAAAAACTTTAAAATCTTGATAATTGAGATGATCAAAAAAGACACCAAAATAAATACTAAAATTTGACAACTGCTATATCAATAAAAGGCAAGAAAGACAAACAAAGTAAGGATGAAGTAGACAGTAAGTAAGTAGCCTTACAGTGCATCTATATACACCGTATGTGTCGCCATATATTTGAAGCTAGGTAACTGCTCAGATATACATTATGCCCCACAATTAGTCCTATCTGCTAACCCTAACCCTAGATAGCTCTACACCCTATAAAAAGACCAAATGTGCAAAATACAAAAATGTGGTATTTGAATACAGGAGCTATAAGCATTCAGGTAGTCCAAAGCTGGACACACACATTTGATAGCTGTTGAGCCTACATATACGGGTGAAACTCGAAAAATTAGAATATCGTGCAAAGTTAATTTATTTCAGTATTCCAACTTAAAAAGTGAAACTAATATATGAGATAGACTTATTACATGCAAAGCGAGATATTTCAAGCCTTTATTTGTTATGATTTGGATGATTATGGCTTATAGCTTAAAAAAAAAATAAAGTCACAATTTTGAGGTATCCTTTGTTAAGGAGATATGGATTAATTAGCTGGCTAGAGTGTAACACTTTGAACCTAGAATATTGAATATTTTCACAAAATTCTAATTTTAGGCTGCATTAATGCAATTCTTTTTAATTTGCATTACTGAAATCAATGGACTTTTGCACGATATTCAAATTTTTCAAGTTTCACCTGTATCTCTCCTGACTCCCTATTAGCTCCTCCATATACATGCACATTCAGATAGACTGAAATTTTATGTATATTCTATGGGGAATGTGGAAAAACCTCTGGCAGTGGCTTATCTCAAGGGATCGGTAAAATATTGGCGGTCATTTATTAAACAGAAATGCGCCTGAATTAGGCCTATTTTTGGCACAGATTGTGGCGCAAAGGTCCTTTGTGCCACAATCTGTGACTTTTCCCCACTCAAGCCAAGTCTAAAAAAGGCGGCGTTGAGTGGGCTGTGAATTTACCATTTTCTAAGCCAGTTTTAGATGTAGAAAAGTATGTAAATGTAAGACAGCTAGGAAGCTGTCTTATATTTAGAACTGACGCTGGATGTGCCGAAGTCATGGAGAGGCCCGCGCCTCTACATAACTGCGGCGGATCCACCGCCAGTGCAGGGCTTTATTAAGACCGGTGTCTAAAATGACGATCTTAATAACTGACCCCCATTCATTTTGCCTGATCCTTCTCTTCCATGACATCTGTTGGAGGAAAGTCGGAAGTTCCCCATACACATTAGAGTACTGTCCAAAGCGGCTCACAAGACACTAATGTGTATGGGGGCTTTTAGGGCTCTTGCCTGGGCTAATGACTAGGAAGGGCTTAGCTACACACGTTTGTTTGCCTAATCATCATCCCTTGTAAATATTCTTGAAATCACCCTACAAAGCAAATACTTGCTAGCTGATCACATCTTTTATGCAGCACCTAAGATGTTTGTTTGCTGGCCATATGGATGTGCTACTAACAAAAGAAAACAATATGATAATTGCTTTAGGTAAGGATGCTTAAACACTAGCGTTTTTACTGAATCCAGCATGGGTCAGTAAAAACGCTTCTGTTACTGATAATACAACCATCTGCATGCATTATGAACAGATCTGGTTGTATTATCCTCAACTTTTTTTTAACATTGCCGTCAATGGAGGACGGACTCGTCTTCTTTTTTTTTGTTTATTAAATTTTATGCCGACATGGCAGACACAATACATTATATATCACATTATACAGATAATGGAATAAGAATCCAATACATAGTCTACATATATTCATATTAACACATTCGCAAATCTTCCCATTCTCTTCCATATTACATTAGACTCGTTCTCCCACTGTCAATCCAAAATTATCACCCCTATCCCCAAGGTGGTTATCTCAGTGGTCATTGCCAATGGTCACTCCAATCTCTCCCTCCCACTCACCCAGCCCGCTCACCCAACGGCAAAGGTAATCATACAGAGCCTGCAGCATATTCCTCATATCTCTCGGTCCTTGCCAGAAAGTTTTCCATTCCCTGATGCTAGGTGCTGTTTTTGCTCCCCATTCTCTTGCGATAATGACTTTTGCCACCATTAAACCTCTTGTTCAGATCCTTTTTTTTCCGTTTTCCCTAATTGATGATATAGAACATCCTAGGACAGCCACTTCCAGTTATATGGGAGGGATAATAGGGACTCTGCACTTAGGGAACTATAGACCCCTCTATAGATCCGTCTCCTATTGTGGCAGAGAAGACCCCATTGACTTGCATTGGGTGTCAGGACGGATCCGTCTTGCTCCACATCTCAGGACTGAAAGAAAACCGCAGCATGCTGCGGTTTGCTCTCCTGTCCGGAAACTAAACTAAATGGAACGGAATGCACTTTGGAGCATTCCGTCCTGTTCAGTTGAGTTTTGTCCCTGTTGATAATGAATGGGGACAAAACTGAAAAAAAAAAATTCTGGTATTAAGCCCCTAGAACTGAATTCAATGCCGGAAAACTTTAACGCTAGTGTGAAAGTTCCCTAACATGCTGTTATCCTCAATCAGTTGTCACCAGACAGAATAGCTCCCCATGTAAAAAAACCTTAAGTTCAACTTCGTTTAAAATACTAGACTCTAGAAACCTTAAAACATTCAACCAAGCTAACATCTATTTTAGGATTCTATCAGAGGGAGAATATGGCTTATAGGTAACTTCAATCTTCTCACAGACCATTCACCACAATTTATTGTAACACTGATTTCCCCATAGGTTATAATGTACAGCATTTCATTAGTGGATCAACAATGGTTTTTATTGCCTAAAGGACCTATGGGTAAGGATATTAGAACTATAGAATTGTTTAAGGAATCTCTCTACCTGGCATCTCCATAGAATTCATATATATCAATGTTTTATGTTTATAAGAAAAAGTAAATTTGAGGATTTTTAGACTCTCCCCTCCCTTTCCTAATTCTTTTGAATGAATGTGCTGCTTATCTCTTCTTAAACATACCATATCTTAATTCACACCAATAAACTGCTGGCCCTGTCCCCTCCGACCCTTACTATACCCCATTTTTTTTGCCACTTCTAAATTGTTTAGAGGGGGAAAAGTCACAAATTTCGCCATAAATATGGTGTGGGCGAAGATATTAAATTTTTGGTGTATTGTGGCAGATATTCCATAATAAATGTCACCGTAAGGAGTATTATTTTAGGAGCTAAAATTACTAAAGCTATATCTTGCCATATAATATACGGTACATCCTGTGGAAATGGTCAAGGTTATGGATCTCAGAAAATGGTCAATGACCAGATAACAATGCCTTCTTTCATATACACCGAAGAAATTTGCAAAAGTTTGAAAAAGAGATGACCTGGCTGTGTGAGCTTGGACATCATTTTATTTGTGGCAATTGCAAGAGAATGAGGCTAGTTTTCTTAGGGTATGTTCACAAAGTGTTTTTTCTTTTTGGCAGAAAAATCTTCTGTGTAATCCACTGCAGAAATCTGAGGCTAATCCGTGGATTTCTGCTATGATTTTCTATGCAGCAGATCTACCCTCGGATTCAGTCCCAACAATGAGGATAAACCGTATGGAGATATCGGTTTCTGGCTGGTTTCCGTGTGGACACAGAGTGGAAGTAATCTGCAGCTGTAGGAACTGCAGAGAAGATTTTCATTGAAAACAATGGGAAGTGATTCTTTGTGGATTGTGCTGGATTTTGGCAAGGAAATTTGTGGAAAATAATCTGCCATGTGAAAACCACACAACTGTATTTCGGTTACAGACAATCCGCATTTTTTTTCTGGATCGAACGAGAACCCATTAATTTCTAGGGGACTGCAAAAAATGCGGACAGCACACAGATGTCATCCATGTGCTGTCTGCATCCGTGTGCTGTGCTGCAAATTACAGTATAGAGCAAGAATAGGAATTTTTACAATGAGGATTGCAAAGAGTGTAGGATGCACATGGATAGCATCTGTAATTTGCAGATTTGCGATTTGTGGACAGCAAAATGGATACAGTTGTGTGAATGTAGCCTTATTGTGAGAGATAGATTCCATCATGTTCTAGGGAGAGTGTTCTATGGTTACTCTCATTGGTATTGCCTGTCATTTCCCAGTGCTTAGTAACTAATAGTTTTTTTCTTTAAAATGGCAACTGCACGTGGGAACTCAAGATCACCCATAATGCCATGCAGCCAACAAATCTGCTGTTCCCCATCCCCTTGTGATGTCACAGCTCTACAAAACCCTCATCCTGTGCAGTCTCTGCCATTTTACTGTGAGCTGAGCATATGGGGAGATTTGGCAAGAACTCATGCTCTAGGGACAGTGTTGCTGAAAATAGTTTAAAAAGAATTTTGGAGAGTGCAGGGACAATGCAGGAAGATCGTAGGGAGAATTTTTTGAGACTGTATGTAGAGCATAGGGAGACAGCATGGATACTGCAGATTGAGTGTAATAGCAGCATTTATCTTGTTCAACTGCTGCGACATTCATAGTTAATCCATTACTTTATAGATAGACTTATTGTGCCTCAGTATTAAAGGGTGGTCTAATATATGGCCACGTGCATCTGGTTCAACTGCTGTCATATTCATAGTTAATCCGTTACTTTATAGATAGACTTATTGTGGCTCAGTATTAAAGGGTTGTCTAATATATAGCTGTGTGCATCTGGTTCAACTGCTGTCACATTCATAGTTTATCTGTTAACTTACCTTAGCTGTACTGGAATGGTTGACTCTCTCTTCAACACCATCTCAAGTGACAGATACACACAGGTATATAGCAAAAAAAAGACCGGCACTCACTTTTTTGACGATATGAAGAAACTTTTACTCAAAGCATAAGGCCTCTTTCACACGAACATGACAGATTGGCTCCGCATGTGTTCAGGGTGCGGTCAGTGAAACTCGCACCATTTTGCAAGCAAGTTCATTCAGTTTTGTCTGCAATTGCATTTAGTTGTTCAGTTTTTCCCTCGTAGATGCAATGCGTTTTGATGCGTTTTTCACACGTGCGATAAAAAACTGAAGGTTTACAAACATCTTTTAGCAACCATCAGTGAAGCATTGCATTTTCACTTGCTTGCAGATGCAATGCGTTTTTCACTGAAGCCCCATTCACTTCTATGGAGCCAGGGCTGTGTGAAGAACGCAGACTATAGAACATTCTGCGTTTTTCACGCAACGCAGAACTGATGGGTGAAAAACGCTTATATACACAGACGAGTGTTGCGCGAGCATGCTCGGCCGAATACCTGTTTGGTTTGAGCATTGCTATTATCGACACATGGCGGTACTCGACCGAGTACCGCATGTGCTCAAGTGCCTTGCTTGAGTCTCCTCCCCGCACGTTTTGCGGCTGCTAAGCAGCTAATAAACATGCATGTAATGTCAGAATATTTATGCTGTCTCCGATTGACAGTCTATATTATTTATGTGAATAAAGTAAAATCTGTAATAAAGGAGATTCTAATTTATTATCATAAATATCAAGCTAAAACAAGCTCGTGATCTGCGTTGAATTGAAGACAAAACCCAGTTACAGACAAAATATATATGTAATTTATTAATACAATTTATAGTGCAAAATAATATATATAATAAAATTGGCGATAATAAAATTCAATCAATGATATGCAAAATAGTGATAAAGTCAAAAATAATTGAGAATATATATATATACACAATTATGCCTTCTTATAATGATACCCCTCAATTATATTTAAATCGATTTAATACTTGATTTCTCTCAGCCAACAAATGTCCGATTAAACCCAAATCTGGTTTATATTTTATCTATACAAATATATATATATATATATATATATATATATATACAAATATATATACAATCAACCATACTGGTCTAGAACTGAATTCAATTCCTTGGAGATAATACCGTGTTTTCACTAGTATATTTTCAATCTCCCTGTATTGGATTCATTTTCAGGATGATGCTGCAGGTACACCCCAATCTTATTCCAAAACAGATACTATACACAAAGTATTTAAAGTAGGTTAATTGAATATATATAGATATGTATTATATTAATTAATGATCCTATAAAATATAGGTAAGGTTATACTATACCAAAATGTCAGCTAGCAGAAATCAGTTTCAATGGTTCTAAGATGGCTGCCTCCAATGACTGACAAGGTGGTCAGGGCTGGATCTGGTCTTTTGAAGATGATCGTCCCTTCAGGATGGTCTTTTGAAGATGGTCAGAGAGAGAGCTAGGGAGCTCTAGAGATTGACCCTTTCTGTCAGCCCATACCATCTTTTTATCCTATCTTAGAAAGGGCTTGGCCACGTTTTATCATTAACTAGTGACCTCACTTTATAATCAATATAACCTCCCTCTAGTATTTTACCCTAACACTAGATGGCACTAGTATTCCATACAAAAATCGAACCACTCACTTATTTCTCTTATTATATACTAGCAATGAATGTTATCTAAGGTTTCAGACAAAACCTTGAGAAGATCTTGAATAGACAATGACTTTTATACTTAGTCAACCACCTTGTTTATCCTTAAATCTTTTGACCAGACCTAATTAAATCAAGATAAACATGACTATCTTAAATCATTGTTCTTGTAAAAGACAGGGTTTGTTCATGATCACCTGTGTCCGCATTTCTCCATGCAAGAAAACCTCAAGGAAAGAAATAATTAATTTGTGTGTTACACTGAGAGAGATTCTAAAAATGACAGAGGAGTTTGTACCTTGTTTCTAATCTTAAAACTTAATTTTAGCTATAAGGACCATACTCTTATATATATACTATATATTCAGCACACCTATTAAAATTGATAATATAAAATCAATCTACTCATACATTGATTCATATAAAACCACAAAGAAAGATTAGAGTCTTTCTATTCACTAAAAATCATCAGAACTCAGCACATTTCTAATACATTGTCTTATCTAGGCAATTACATTTCATTAGACCTTGGGACATCTCCTTCTCACAAAAACAGACTTAGGTAAACACTTTGATACATATCGTAAACCTTAGGTTAGCAATTTCAGAGTAAAAAAATCCTGAACTCACTCTGCCTTTTAAAATAAGACAAAATGGTTGTCCCTTAGGCTCATGTCCATACTCTTATATAGGCCTTATACTTATGGACTTTATTCATACCCAAAAGTTCTGACAGTAAGTACTGACATCACTATAATGCCAGTAGCTATATTGGCTACTAGCATTACAGTGATCGGCTGGCTGGAACGCATCATCAGGTGCTATATAGCACCTGATGACGTGGGTTCTGTCACAAAGCACGGCCAGCACTGTAACACGTGCAGCCCCTGCTATCACACACCCCCTAGTGGCCTGAACGCTCAATGCCTTCCAATATGTTTCAGACCGCAGATCGTCCACTGTGGGGATGCGATCGGTGAACTGAAACCGCTGGAATTTGGGCAGCAGACAGGCTAGGAGGAAGCGTGCGGACTACAGAAAACATACACTACGCAATATGTAGGTAGACTGCCACCATCCCTTGTAACAGGGCAAGGGAAAACCTTGACTAAACACGACAACTATCCGGGTAGTGACTCTTCAGAAACGGCTAGGATTCGTTCTGCGGTGCTCAGAGCAGGTATGAGGCTGAAGAAAATGACTTTAACGTCTTTTATTATACATACAATACAAATGATTAACATATACAGAAATTATTAAAAATAACAATGATAGGGAAGGATAGTCCAGTGTAAAATAAAAAGGGAAAACAGATGAAAGGGAATACTTAGTTTCAGAAGAAGAATGTCCTTTGTGGAAAGTCCAAGAAAGTCTGTTTGTTCCAGAATAAAAAGTCCGGTAAATATGGCTGCCAGCCCACCTTGGTCCTCGTGGCTGGCTTCTTCAGATGATATTACACAAGGGAGGACTCCCATTAGATTTCACTCATGGCCTTATGAAGGGTCCAGCTGTTAGGGTGGGATCTCAGGCTCAGCCCCTGGGCTGGTGCTGTTATTCAGAGGGAAGTTCAAATCCCAAAAATATGAAATTTTCATATCGCAGCACACGTCCGTCGCACACAACTAATAATGACAGATTTACAATCCTCTGAAAATATCGATCTTATTGACACTATACATGAGAACTATATCATATTCGGTTACTGAGATGTTTAATAACCTGGATGTGGCTTATCCCAGCGGTATATGTTTTATATCAGAATACTCAGCGGATCCTGACCAACAAAATGATATACTTTACATATCTATCCTATGGATGATATTCGAACAAAGGGGTAAAAATCATATGACCAATTAATTTTCCATTGGTGCCAGAAAGTCTGACTTGCAGGCCCTCTATCAGTGACAGACCAAATGTCCTTGTCAGGTGTCGGTTCGCACCTAGCTGTGAGATTTCTGCAGCAAGGAAGTTCTTTGTGTAGGGTTAATTAGGGAGACTAGCTGTAATTACATTAACCCCTTAAGGACATAGGGCGTACCGGTACGCCCTATTTCCCGAGTCCTTAAGGACCAAGGGCGTACCGGTACGTCCTAACTTAAAATCTTAATTCCGGCGCCACTGGGGTTAATCGGAACGGGATTTCGGCTGAAATCATTCAGCCGGCATCCCGTAACAACGCAGGGGGGGGTCATTTGACCCCCCCGTATCGGCGATCGCAGAAAACCGCAGGTCAATTCAGACCTGCGGTTTGCTGCGCTTTTTGCCGTTTCTGATCCCCGCGGTCCCTGACCGCGGGGATCAGAAACTTCAGAGTGCCCGAAATCAATATTGTTAACCCCCCCCTGCACCCCTGCACGATTTGATGGCGGCGGGTGGTGCAGGGGGGGTGTCGCATGCAGTGGGGGCGTTGCGGGAGGCGGGCGGTGCGGCAGGCGGGATCGCGATCCCCCGCCCGCCTCCCATTGCATAATCGTTGGTGTACAGTGGTTATACCAGGGTGTCAGCACATTGCTGGCACCCTGGTATAAACGGCTGACATCGTTGATGCGATGTCAGCCGTTTAACCCTTTCCATACAGCGGTCCGTACGGACCGCTGTATGGAAAAGGTTAACAGTAAGAGGGAGCTCCCTCCCTCTCCGATCGGGGGGCTGCTGTGCCTTTGCAGCCCCCCGATGGGAGAAGGAGAGAGCCCCCAGACAGCCCCCCGAAGCCCCGTCCTCACCCTTCCCCGTCTGCGAAGTTCTGACCATAACTGAGCAGACGGGGAAGGTTCCCATGGCAACAGGACGCCTGCTCAGGCGTCCTGCTGTCCATGGTGCTGAACAGATCTGTGCTGAAAGCATAGACCTGTTCAGTGTAAGTAAAATACAGTGCAGAAACCTATATAGGTTCTGTTCTGTATTTTACAGACATCAGACCCACTGGATCTTCAAGAACCAAGTGGGTCTGGGTCAAAAAAATCAAATAAAAAGTGAAAAAAGTTAAGATAAAAAAAAAAAACATTTATCACTGAATAAAAATTAAAAAAATAAAATACACTACACATATTAGGTATCGCCGCGTCCGTAACGACCTGATCTATAAAATGGTCATGTTACTTTCCCCGCACAGTGAACGCCATAAAAATAAAAAAATAAAAACTATGAGAAAATTGAAATTTTGCCCACCTTACTTCCCAAAAAAGGTAATAAAAGTGATCAAAAAAGTCGCATGTACGCCAAAATAGTACCAATCAAACCGTCATCTCATCCCGCAAAAAATGAGACCCTACTCAAGATAATCGCCCAAAAACTGAAAAAACTATGGCTCTTAGACTATGGAAACACTAAAACATGATTTTTTTTGGTTTCAAAAATAAAATCATTGTGTAAAATGTACATAAATAAAAATAAAGTATACATATTAGGTATCGCCGCGTCCGTATCGACCGGCTCTATATAAATATCACATGACCTAACCCCTCAGGTGACCACCGTAAAAAAAAAAAAAAAAAACTGTGTAAAAAAAGCAATTTTTTGCCATCTTACGTCACAAAAAGTGTAATAGCAAGCGATCAAAAAGTCATATGCACCCCAAAATAGTGCCAATCAAACTGTCATCTCACCCCGCAAAAAATTAGACCCTACTCAAGATAATCACCCAAAAACTGAAAAAACTATGGCTCTTAGACTATGGAGACACTAAACAATTTTTTGGTTTTCAAAATGAAGTTATTGTATAAAACTTACATAAATAAAAAAAATTGTATACATATTAGGTATCGCCGCGTCCGTGACAACCTGCTCTATAAAATTACCACGTGATCTAACCTGTCAGATGAATGTTGTAAATAACAAAAAAAAAAAACATGCCAAAAAAGCTATTTCTTGTTACCTTGCCGCACAAAAAGTGTAAGCAACCAAAAATCATATGTACCCTAAACTAGTACCAACAATACTGCCACCCTATTCCGTACTTTCTAAAATGGGGTCACTTTTTTTGGAGTTTCTACTCTAGGGGTGCATCAGGGGGGCTTCAAATGGGACATGGTGTCAAAAAACCAGTCCAGCAAAATCTGCCTTCCAAAAACCGTATGGCATTCCTTTTCTTCTGCACCCTGCCGTGTGCCCGTACAGTAGTTTAGGACCACATATGGGGTGTTTCTGTAAACTACAGAATCAGGGCCATAAATAATGAGTTTTGTTTGGCTGTTAACCCTTGCTTTGTTACAGGAAAAAAAATATTAAAATGGAAAATCTGCCAAAAAAGTGAAATTTTGAAATTGTATCTCTATTTTCCATTGAATCTTGTGCAACACCTAAAGGGTTAACAAAGTTTGTAAAATCATTTTTGAATACCTTGAGGGGTGTAGTTTCTTAGATGGGGTCACTTTTATGGAGTTTCTACTCTAGGGGTGCATCAGGGGGGCTTCAAATGGGACATGGTGTCAAAAAAACTGTCCAGCACAATCTGGCTTCCAAAAACCATACGGCGCACCTTTCACTCTACGCCCCGCTGTGTGGCCGTACAGTAGTTTATGGCCACATATGGGGTGTTTCTGTAAACAGTAGAGTCAGGGCAATAAAGATACAGTCTTGTTTGGCTGTTAACCCTTGCTTTGTTAGTGGAAAAAATGGGTTAAAATGGAAAATTAGGCAAAAAAATGAAATTCTCAAATTTCATCCCCATTTGCCAATAACTCTTGTGCAACACCTAAAGGGTTAACGGAGTTTGTAAAATCAGTTTTGAATACCTTGAGGGGTGTAGTTTCTTAGATGGGGTCACTTTTATGGAGTTTCTACTCTAGGGGTGCATCAGGGGGCTTCAAATGGGACATGGTGTCAAAAAAACTGTCCAGCAAAATCTGGCTTCCAAAAACCATACGGCGCACCTTTCACTCTACGCCCCGCTGTGTGGCCGTACAGTAGTTTATGGCCACATATGGGGTGTTTCTGTAAACAGCAGAGTCAGGGCAATAAAGATACAGTCTTGTTTGGCTGTTAACCCTTGCTTTGTTAGTGGAAAAAATGGGTTAAAATGGAAAATTAGGCAAAAAAATGAAATTCTCAAATTTCATCCCCATTTGCCAATAACTCTTGTGCAACACCTAAAGGGTTAACGGAGTTTGTAAAATCAGTTTTGAATACCTTGAGGGGTGTAGTTTATAGAATGGGGTCATTTTTGGGCGGTTTCTATTATGTAAGCCTCGCAAAGTGACTTCAGAGCTGTAGTGGTCCCTAAAAATTGGGTTTTTGTAAATTTCTGAAAAATTTCAAGATTTGCTTCTAAACTTCTAAGCCTTGTAACATCCCCAAAAAATAAAATATCATTCCCAAAATAATTCAAACATGAAGTAGACATATGGGGAATGTTAAGTCATCACAATTTTTTGGGGTATTACTATGTATTACAGAAGTAGAGAAACTGAAACTTTGAAATTTGCTAATTTTTCCAAATTTTTGGTAAATTAGGTATTTTATTATGCAAAAAAATTAATTTTTTTGACTTTTTTTTACTAGTATCATGAAGTACAATATGTGACGAAAAAACAATCTCAGAATGGCCTGGATAAGTCAAAGCGTTTTAAAGTTATCACCACTTAAAGTGACACTGGTCAGATTTGCAAAAAATGGCCTGGTCCTTAAGGTGAAAATGAGCCCGGTCCTTAAGGGGTTAAGACAACAGTTTGTAATTACAGGAATTGAATTTATTTTTATTGCGTTATCTGCTGGGCATCAGGAATTGAATCTGTAATTCCTAGATGCGACAATCAAAAAATCGATTGACTGCGTTTTATTTCCGGATATCTTGCGGTTTCTCGCGGTTCATCCGTGACAGGTTCGGCTCACGCTTAGGAGGGCACATATGGTGTAGGTAGTTTGTGATCGCAATTTATTCAATTTTAAAACATTTCAAAGACCCAAAAGTCCTTTTAAGGACTATTGTGTGTGGTGGCAGCAATTTAATCTTGCAAAGTAGTCTTCAATGTTTTTTTTTTTCCATACTTTGTGATGTCTGCAGTGACTTGTGACATCTGTTCAGCAATACCTTCTCTGTGTCAGGGGCAGAAATAGGAAGAATATTATTGAAAACAATTATATTTTTTCTATAATTTATCCAAATTTTTCCTATAAACAGCCCCTGCTGTGTATTGTCACATCTGTGCTGCAATAGTGTCTGTGTGTCAGGCCCAGCTTTTGGGAAAAATATTAGTGACAACAAATATATTTTTCCATAATTTACCTATAATTTTCCTATAAACGGTCCCTGAAGTGAATCATCTTAGGCTACTTTCACACCTGCACAGACGGATCCGCACCTATAATGCAAACGCTTAGATCTGTTCAGAACGGATCCGTTTGCATTACCATGAACAAAAAAAAAAAACGGATAGTGCAAACGGATCCGTTTTGACTTTACATTGAAAGTCAATGGGGGACGGATCCGTTTGAAAATTGAGCCATACTGTGTCAACTTCAAACTGATCCGTCCCCATTGACTTATATTGTAAGTCTGGACGGATCTGTTTGCCTCCGCACGGCCAGGCGGACATCCGAATGCTGCAAGCAGCGTTCGGGTGTCCGCCTGCTGAGCGGAGCGGAGGACAAATGGTGCCAGACTGATGCATTCTGAGCGGATCCACATCCACTCAGAATGCATTAGGGCTGGACGGATCCGTTCGGGGCTGCTTTTGAGAGCCTTCAAACGGAACTCACAAGCGGAGCCCCGAACGCAAGTGTGAAAGTAGCCTTATCTGTGCTGCAATAGCGTGTGTGTGTGTATCAGGCTCAGATATAGGGAAAAATATTAGCGAAAACAATTATATTTTTTTCCAAAATGTATCCACATTTTTACTATACATCGTCTCTGCAGTGAATTGTCACATCTGTGCTACAATAGTGTCTGTGTGTCAGGCCCAGATATTGGGAAAAATATTAGTGACAACAAATATATTTTTTCCATAATTTATCCATACTTTGACTATAAACGGTGTCTGCATTGAATTGTTACATCTGATCTGCAATAGCGTGTCTGTGTCAGGACAAGAGATATAAAAAAAAGGGGATCTATTTTCCTTTTTACATACTTTTCCATACTTTTTCCATATACTGTGCTTGCTGTGAACTGTGACATCCGTGCCACATCTTGTGTGTCAAGCGTGCATATAACATTTAATATGACGAAGGCGAGCATGAAGGGACAGGGGAAGTGGCCTTGATGCTGATGGTGCACGCAGAGTCCATGGCCCTGGGCGCATTGAAACTGTGCCTGCTGCCAGAGCACAAGAAAAACAATCATCCAAGATACCTAGCTTCATGTCCCAGTTTGCAGGGCGGCGCAGTAGACCACTCTTGAAGTTAGACCAGTGTGAGCAGATGTTTGGTTGGATTGCAGCAGATAGTGCTTCCACAGTTGGTTAAGCACCACCCTGTCTTCCACCAAGTCCAGTCTCAGTAGCCAGGAGTCTGGTCCACACAATCCTCACCCTGATACTCCTTCCTCCCACCAGTTACAGTCTGGCCAAACAAGTGATCCCACACTCGGATATTCCAAGGACCTCTTTTCATTGCCATTAATTGATCTGGCCCTCTAGCCGAGCACACTTGAAGAGGGACCTGAGATCTTGTGCCCCAATTCACAATCTCTTGAGCATCCAGAGTCACAAGAACATGACACTGGGTAACGGCAATTAGTGTTTAATTAGGTGGATGATGATGAGACACAGTTGCCAATGACTCAACCACAATAACTGTCTCAAGAGGTTGAGGAAGAGGATGACACACAGATGTTAATCACTAAGGTTGTGGTTAGGTCAACAAATCAGGAGGATGATCAGAGTAAGGAAGTGGAAGAGGAGGTTCTGGACGACGAGGTCACTGACCCAACCTGGGAAGGTGGCAACAAGCCGAGCAAGGAAAGCAGTACAGAGGGGGAGGGATCTGCAGCACTGCAACAGGCTGGAAGAGGCAATGGGATGGCAAAAGGTAGAAGTGGACACCACCGAACAGGCCCGCGACTGTTCCATGGAGCTCCCCTTTGCGTAAATCTCCCTTGCCAAGGGGTAGGTGTTCAGCAGTAGTAGTAGTTTGCAACCTGTGCCACACCAAAATGAGCCGTGGCGTGAACACTAGCAACCTCACCACCACCAGTATGATCCGCCACATGGCATCAAAGCACACTAATAGGTTGGCCGAACGCCTGGGTCCAAAATGTGTGTCTGAGGGTCACACCACTGCCTCCTCTTCCACTGTGTTATGTGCTGGCCAATCCCCTATCCAATGCCTCCCGCCCTGCACCTGGACCTTCGCAAGCACCATCAGCGACCACATCCACTTCCCTGTCCCAGCGCAGTGTCCAAATGTCATTACCCCAGGTATTTGAATGCAAGCTCAAATACCCAGCCACCCATCCACAGGCCATAGCACTAAATGCGCAGCTTTCCAAATTACTGGCCCTGGAAATATTACCATTTAGGCTTGTGGACACTGAGGCCTTCTGCAGCCTGATGTCGGCGGCCGTCCCTCGTTATGCAGTCCCCAGCCGCCACTATTTTTCAAGGTGTGCCATGCCAGCCTTACACCAACATGCGTCCATTAACCCCTTAAGGACACAGGGCGTACAGGTACGCCCTTGTGCCCTGGTACTTAAGGACACAGGGCGTACAAGTACGCCCTGTGTATTTTCGATCACTGCCGTGCGGCTGGCAGTGATCGGAACCAGGTGCCTGCTCAAATCATTGAGCAGGCACCTAGGCTAAATGCGCGGGGGGGTCCCGTGACCCCCCATGTTGGCGATCGTGGCAAACCGCAGGTCAATTCAGACCTGCGGTTTGCTGCGCTTTCTGCAGTTTTTGATCCCCGCGGTCCCTGACCGCGGGGATCAGAAACTTTAGGATTCAAAAAATGTTCCTGTATCCCTCCCCCCTGCACCCCTAAGTTATTTGAGCCCGGTGGGAGGTGCAGGGGGAGGGTTGCGGGCGGTGCGGGAGGCGGGCGGTGCGGCAGGCGGGATCGCGATCCCCCGCCCGCCTCCCATTGCATAATCGTTGGCGTCTAGTGGGTATACCAGGGTGCCAGCACATTGCTGGCACCCTGGTATAAACGGCTGACATCAGGGAGCTCCCTCCTTCTCCCATCGGGGGGCTGCTGTGCCTTTGCAGCCCCCCGAATGGAGAGGGAGAGAGCTCCCAGGTATCCCCCCAAGCCCCGTCCTTACCCTTCCCCGTCTGCACAGTTCTGGCCACTACTGAGCAGACGGGGAAGGTTCCCATGGCAACAGGACGCCTTCTCAGGCGTCCTGCTGTCCATGGTTCTGAACAGATCTGTGCTGAAGGCAGAGATCTGTTCAGACAAGGTGTAAGTAAAATACAGTACAGTACAATATATATTGTACTGTACTGTATTATGCAGACATCAGACCCACTGGATCTTCAAGAACCAAGTGGGTCTGGGTCAAAAAAAAATGAGAAAAAAGTGAAAATAAGGTAAAAATCAAAAAACACATTTATCACTGATTAAAAATGAAAAAATTCCCTACACATGTTTGGTATCGATGCGTCCGTAACGACCTGATCTATAAAACGGTCATGTTACTTTACCCGAACGGTGAACGCCATAAAAATTAAAAATTAAAAACTATGATGAAATTGGAATTTTGCCCACCTTACTTCCCAAAAAAGGTAATAAAAGTGATCAAAAAATTTGCATGTACGCCAAAATTGTAACAATCAAACCGTTATCTCATCCCGCAAAAATCATACCCTACCCAAGATAATCGCCCAAAAACTGAAAAAACTATGGCTCTTAGACTATGGAAACACTAAAACATGATTTGTTTTGTTTCAAAAATGAAATCATTGTGTAAAACTTACATAAATAAAAAAAGTATACATATTAGGTATCGCCGCGTCCGTATTGACCGGCTCTATAAAAATATCACATGACCTAACCCCTCAGGTGACCACCGTAAAAAAATAAAAACGGTGTAAAAAAAGCCATTTTTTGTCATCTTCCGTCACAAAAAGTGTAATAGCAAGCAATCAAAAAGTCATGTGCACCCCAAAATAGTGCCAATCAAACCGTCATCTCATCCCACAAAAAATGAGACCCTACTTAAGATAATCGCCCAAAAATTGAAAAAACTATGGCTCTTAGACTATGGAGACACTAAAACATTATTGTGTAAAACTTCCATAAATAAAAAAAAATTGTATACATATTGGGTATTACCGCGTCCGTGACAACATGCTCTATAAAATTACCACATGATCTAACCTGTCAGATGAATGGTGTAAATAACAAAAAAAAAGGTGCCAAAAAAGCAATTTCTTGTTACCTTGCCGCACAAAAAGTGTAATATAGAGCAACCAAAAATCATATGTACCCTAAACTAGTACCAACAAAACTGCCACCCTATCCCATAGTTTCTAAAATAGGGGTCACTTTTTTGGAGTTTCTACTCTAGGGGTGCATCAGGGGGGCTTCAAATGGGACATGGTGTCAAAAAAAACCAGTCCAGCAAAATCTGCCTTCCAAAAACCGTATGGCATTCCTTTCCTTCTGCGCCCTGCCATGTTTACGACCACATATGGGGTGTTTCTGTGAACTACAGAATCAGGGCCATAAATAATGAGTTTTGTTTGGCTGTTAACCATTGCTTTGTAACTGGAAAAAAATTATTAAAATGGGAAATCTGCCAAAAAAGTGAAATTTTGAAATTGTATCTCTATTTTCCATTAAATCTTGCGCAACACCTAAAGGGTTAACAAAGTTTGTAAAATCAGTTTTGTATACCTTGAGGGGTGTAGTTTCTTAGATGGGGTCACTTTTATGGAGTTTCTACTCTAGGGGTGCATCAGGGGGCTTCAAAAGGGACATGGTGTCAAAAAAAACAGTCCAGCAAAACCTGCCTTCCAAAAACCGTATGGCATTCCTTTCCTTCTGCGCCCTGCCGTGTGCCCGTACAGCAGTTTACGACCACATATGAGGTGTTTCTGTAAACTACAGAATCAGGGCCATAAATAATGAGTTTTGTTTGGCTGTTAACCCTTGCTTTGTAACTGGAAAAAAAATATTAAAATGGAAAATCTGCCAAAAAAGTGAAATTTTGAAATTGTATCTCTATTTTCCATTAAATCTTGTGCAACACCTAAAGGGTTAACAAAGTTTGTAAAAATCAGTTTTGTATACCTTGAGGGGTGTAGTTTCTTAGATTGGGTCACTTTTATGGAGTTTCTACTCTAGGGGTGCATCAGGGGGCTTCAAATGGGACATGGTGTCAAAAAACCAGTCCAGCAGTCCCTCCCTCTATTGCAGGGGTGTCAAACTCAAATTCATCGGGGGCCGCATCAGCAGTTTGGTCACCCTCAAAGGGCCGGTTGTATCTGTAGGACTATGTGTCCACTCTTTGTTATCATAAATTATTGTCACTGCATTCAATTATTACTGTTTTGGTGGGTTTTGAACTAATTGTGGTCTGTGGGTGGCACTGTTATGGGGGATCTGTGGATGGCACTGTTATGGGGGATCTGTGGGTGACGCACTGTTATGGGGGATCTGTGGGTGACACTTATGGGGGATCTGTGGGTGACACTTATGGGGGATCTGTGGGTGACACTTATGGGGGATCTGTGGGTGGCTCTTATGGGGGATCTGTGGATGACAGTTATGGGGGGGATCTGTGGATGACACATATATAGCATCTTATGCGGTGTGTCATCCGCAGATCCCCTCCATAAGTGTCCCTGTAGTGAATGACCCTCAATGCACGGGCTAGGGGCCGGCATCTGCTTTTATAATGACAGCGGGTCCCGTGCAGTGATTATTCTACTACACGGGCCCCCCGCTCACTGTATAATCGTATCTCTAATAGTTAATGGTTACCGTATGTATATAATCGCATAAGGAGCGCTGTGTATTACCGGTACTTACAACTACAAGCGCTCGCCGAGAGGAGGGAGGAGGCAGGAGTCAGGCCGGTAGGACAGGCGCTGGCAGTGTGAGTCATACGTCATGCGCCCGCGCCGCCTGCTTCATTCATAAAGTGGGCAGCGCAGGCGCGTGACCTATGACTCACACTGCCAGCGCCCATCCTCCCAGCCTGCCTCCTCTCGGTGAGCGCTTGTAGTTGTAAGTACCGGTAATACACAGCACTCCTTATGCGATACACCCGATACAGGAGCCGAGAGGAGCGGGGGCCGCCTGCAGGAAGTGATAATAAAAGGTGAAGGATGGCGGCCGACGGCGGCTACGCGGGCCACATGACGAGGTCTGGTGGGCCGGATTCGGTCCGCGGGCCTTGTGTTTGACACCCGTGTTCTATTTTAATAATAACATTGGTGGCCAGTGTGCGGCCCCCTCTCCCCCGCGATCATTGGTGGCAGCGGAGTTCCGATCGGAGTCCCAGT